>NC_091453.1:58903636-59526502 GCF_964237555.1 Oryctolagus cuniculus
TGCAAATTACAAAGCATTAAAAAAAAAAGAAATAGAAGGAGACACAATAAAATGGAAAATTCTTCCATGTTCATAGATTGGAAGGATCAATATCATCAAAATGTTAATACTACAGAAAGCAGTTTACTGATTCAATGCAATCCCAATCAAAATATTGATGACATTCTTCTCAGATATAGAAAAAATGAAGTTAAAATCCATATGAAAACACAAGAGACCCTTAATAGCTAAAGCAATCTTACACAACAAAAACAAAGCAGGAGGCATCACAATACCAGATTTCAAGACATACTACAGTGCAGTTATGTTCAAAACAGCGTAGTACTGGCAATAAAAATAGACATGTAGACCAGTGAAACAGAAAAGAAACTCCAGAAATCAATCCACACATCTACAACCAACTTATCTTTAACAAATGAGCTAATATCAATCCCTGGAGCAAGGATAGTCTAGTCTCTTCAACAAATAGTGCTGGGAAAACAGAATCTCCAAATGCAGAAGTATGAAACAATACCCCTACCTTATATTTCACACAAAAATCCACTCAAAATGGATCAAGGACCTAAATCTACACTCAGATACCATCAAATTACTAGAGAAAATTGGGGGAAATTATGCAAAACATTGGCATAGACAAAGGCTTCTTGGAACCTCAGAAGCACAGGCAATCAAAGTGAAAACTGACAAATGAGATTGAATCAAATTGAAAAGCTTCTGTGCTGTGCTGAAAAAGAACACAAAGCAAAGTGAAGAAGCAACTGACAGAATGGGAGGAAATATTTGCAAACTATGAAACTGATAAAAGATCAATATCCAGAATTTATAAAGACCTCAAGAAACTCAACAACAACAACAAACAAACAATCCAGTTAAGAAGTGGCCAAAGGACTTGAATAGGCATTTTTCAAAAGAGGAAAAAAGCAACCATTATCCTACTGAAATAAGCCAGTCCCAAAAAACAAATACCAAATGTTTTCCTGATCTGTGGTAACTAATAGAGTACCTACAATGTAATGTATAAGAGTGTAATTGACATTTTGAGATTCAATGATTATTTACAGTGCTTAACTCTACTGTTGAGGGTCAGCATTTTTTTTCATCCTATTTATTGAACTCTTTGCTAAGTGTAGGGTTAACCTTATGAGTATAAAATAAACTGAAAATAGTTCTTTGTAAAAATTGAATGTGGGAATAGTAGAGGAAGGAGGAAGAAGGATAGGAGCATGAGTGGGAGGGAGGATAGGACAGGATGCACCACTATGTTCCTAAATCTATAAATATGAAATACATGAAATTTGTATACTTACAGGGCACTGGGTGCTCATTACTGTGGGAGGCTTGTATCCTGGGAATGTGAAAATACTGAGGCTCTGGGTCGTGAAAACACTGAGGCTATGTGGGAAGGGTCATGGTGTGGCTGGGACTTTGGGCAGTCACTGTGGGAGGCTCCACAAGCTCAGGGATCCCTGGTTCAATGGTGAGGGACATTGCTGGGGAATCTGCTTTCACTGAGGATTGCACAGATCCTTTGTGTGGTCCTTGTGGAAATGCAGATGAATATTATACCCACTGGGGCTAGAACCCAGACACTGATGTCCTTAGAGGAGAGGAAGTGAGCAGAGTCTAAACCCACAGAGGAGAACAAATCTCTCCTTTGAATAAAAAAAAAGAAAATTTACCATGGCCAACCTGGGTGTCACCTTAACACTCCTTTTACCCTAGAGCACTGAACAGAGCTCCTTGGCCACACCCACCACATGTCTCTAGGTATATACTGAAAGCAGACACTCCACTAAACCACACAATAAATAGTCAAAGCATAAAAGCTGCCAAAGCAAAGCAAAGAAGAAGAAGGAGGAGCAGGAGGAGGAGGAGCAGAAACAACCAAGGAGTATCTCCTCAAATGATGAATAATAAACACACAAATTCAATAAACAAGAATAAGGAACACAACATGATGTCCCCAAAAGAATACAATACTAGACTGTGAAGATGAAGAGATTGCAGAAGTGCCAGAAATGGAATACAAAAAAATTGATTGTAGGATTACTTAGAAGTAATCAGGAGCAAATGCATAAAATAATGAAAATCATACATTACATGAAAAACAATTTCCCCCACGAAATTGAGATATTAAAGAGAAAGCAAAAATGAAATCTTGGAAATGAAGAATTCAATAAAACAAATAAAAAATGCAGTGGAAAACCTTAACAACAAAATCATTGAAGCGGAATAAAGAATATTCAACTCAGAAGACAAATTGCAGGGAATTATACAAACAAAAAAAGAAGAAATTAGAGAAATAAAAAACACTGTTGGGAAACCACAGGATGCTATCAAATGACCCAACACACAGGTTCTAAGAGTTATTGAAGGTGTGGAAAGAGAGAAAGGATTAGAAGGCATTTTTAGTGAAATAATTACAGAAATGTCCCTAATTTTGAGAAAGAAAGTGACATCCAAATACAGGAGGCACATAGAACTCCTAATAGACACAACCACAAAAAATCTTCACCACGACATATTGTAATCAAACTCTATACAGTAAAACATAAAGAAAAGATTCTAAAATGGGCATGAATGAAATGCCAGATTACCTTCAGAGGATCTCCAATTAGACTCACAGCAGACGTCTCATCAGAAACCCTACAGGCTAGGAGAAAATGGAAGGATATATTCCAAGTCTCGATTAAAAAAAAAAAAGTCACCTAGAATCCTGTACCTGAAAAGCTCTCATTTATGATTGAAGGTGAAATAAAGACCTTCCATAACAAACAGAAATTGAAAGAATTTGTCACCATCCATCCAGCCTTGCAAAAGATGCCTAAGAGTGTGCTACACACAAAAACACAGAACCATGGTCATCACTACGAAAGAAGGTAAAGGAAGAAAAATCTTCCAGTAAAAGTACAAAAGAAATCCAGAGCAAAAAATAGGACTATTTATGGAAAAATGGCAGGGTCAAGTTGTTACTTATGAATAGTACCCTTGAATATAAATGGCCTCCACTCTCCAGTTACAAGACACAGACTGATGAACGGATTTAAAAAATCTATTTGCTGCCTGCAAGAAACCCATCTTACCAACAAAGATGCTCACAAGCCTGAAAGTGAAAGAAAAGTAAAAGATATTCCATGCTAACAGAAAGCAAAAAAAAAAAAAAAAAAAAAAAAAAAAAAAAAAAAAAACAGCTAGTGTAGCCACCCTGATATCAGACAAAATAGACTTTAACACAAAAACTGTTCAAAGAAACAAAAGGCACTATGCAATGGTTAAGGAGTCAATTCAATAGGAAGATGTAACTATTATAAACATATATGCACCTAATTACAGGACACCTGGTTATTTAAAAGAAATGTTAATGACTCTAAAAGGAAGCATAGACACAAATACTATAGTAATGGAGGACTTTAATACCCCACTTTCAGCATTGGACAGACCAACCAAACAGAAAATCAGCAAGGAAACAATAGAATTAATCAACACTATAGATCAAATGGATCTAACAGATATCTACAGAACTTTTCATCTTACACTTTCAAATACACATTTTTCTCACCAATGCATGGAACTTTCTCTAGGATTGATCCCATGCTAGACCATAAAGCAAATCTCAGAAAATAAAAAAAAATTCAAAACCATACCATGCAACTTTTCGGACCACAATGGAATGAAGCTGGAAATCAGCAACTCAGAAAAAACACTAGAACATATGTCAACATATGGAGACTGAAAAACATGCTCCAGAATGAACAGTGGGATACTGAAGAAATAAAAAGAGAAATAAAAAAATTCTGGAGACAAATGAAAATGACAATACAAAATATCAAAATTTATGGGATATGGCAAAAGCAATGTTAAAAGGAAAGCTTATAGCAATTGGTGCCTACATCAAGAAATTATTAAGGCACCAAAAATATGAGCCATCTATGTATCTCATGAATCTAGAAAATTAAAAGCAAACCAAACCCCAAATTAGTAGGAGAAAAGAAATTATTAAAATTATAAAAGAAAGACACAAAATTGAAACAAAAAAAAACAATATAAAGGATCAGCAAAATGAAGAGCAGGGTTTTGAAAAAATAAACAAAATTAACACACTATTGGCCCAACTAACCAAAAAAAGTAGAAAGAAGATCCAAATTAATAAAATTTGAGATGAAAAAGGAAATGTAACAGACACCACAGAAATAAAAAGAATCATCAGAAATTACTACAAAGAGCTGTATAAACCAGGAAACCTAAAAGAAATGGGTAGATTCATGAACACATACAAACTACCTAAATTGAACCAAGAAGGCATAGAAAACCTAAACAGACCCACAACCAAGGCAGAAATTGAATCAGTAATAAAGACCCTCCCTACAAAGAAAAGCCCAGGACTGGATGGCTGCACTGCTGAATTCTACCAGACATATAAAGAAAAACTAACTCCAATTCTCCTCAAGAGATTCAAATCAATCGGAAGTGAGAGAATCCTCCCAAATTCTTTATATGAAGCCAGCATCACATTAAATCTTAAACCTGAAAAAGATGCAACTGAGAAAGAGAACTACAGATCAATTTCCCTTATGAGTATAGACGCAAAAATCCTCAACAAAATTCTAAACAATTGAATCCAAAAACACATCAGAAAGATCATCCACCCAGACCAATTGGGATTTATCGCTGGTATGCAGGAATGGTTCAACATTTAGAAGTTAATCAATGTGATACATCACATTAACAAACTGAAGAACAAAAACCATATGATTATTTCAATAGATACAAAGAAAGCATTTGATAAAATACAAACTCTTTCAAGATGAAAGCTTTAAGCAATTTGGGTATAGAAGGAACATTCCTCAACAAAGTCAAGGCAATTTATGGCAAATCCATGGTTATGGTGCTATTGAATGGGGAAAAGTTGGAATCATTCCAGCTGATATCCAGAACCAGACAAGGATGCCCACTCTCATCATTGGTATTCAACACAGTCCTGGAAGTTTTAGCTAGAGCCATTAGGAAATGAAATCAAAGGGATACAAATTGGGAATGAGGAAGTCAAATTATCCCTATTTGGAGATGACATGATTCTATAGATAGGGAATCCAAAAGACTCCACAAGGAGACTATTGGAACATGAAGAAGAATTTAGAAAAGTAGCAGGATATAAAATCAATACAGAAAAAAAACAAAAGCCTTTGTATACACAACAAAGCAATTACTGAGAAAGAACTCTAAGATCAATTTCATTCACAATATCTACAAAAATATCAAATACCTTGGAATCAGTTTAACCATGGATGTCAAAATTCTTTACAATGAGAATTACAAAACATTAACGAAAGATATAGAAGAAAATACCAAAAAAATGGAAAAATTCTTCCATGTTCATAGATTAGAAGAATCAATATCATCAAAATGTCCATTCTTCCCAAAGCAATTTACAGATTCAATGTGATACCAATCACAATGCCAAGGACATTCTTCTCATAAATAGAAAAAATGATGCTGAAATTCATATGAAAACACAAGACACCTTGAATATATAAAACAATCTTACATGACAAAAACAAAGCTGAAGGCATCACAATATCATATTTCAATACATACACAGGGCAGTTATAATCAAAACAGCCTAGTACTGGTATGAAAACAGAAGGATAGATGAATGGAACAAAATAGAAACACCAGAAAACAACCCAAGTATCTACAACTAACATATTTTACAAAGGAGTCAAAATCAATTCCTGAAACCAGGACAGTCTCTTCAACAAGTAGTGCTGGAAAACTGGATTTCCACATGTAGAAGTATGAAGCAAGATCCCAACCTTACACCTTTCATAAAAATTCACTCAAAACAGATTAGACATAATCTACAACACGATATCATCAAATTATTAGAGAATATGGGGGAAACATTGCAAGACATTGGTATAGGCAAAGAGTTCTTGGAAAAGATCCCAGAGGCACAAGCAGTCATAGCCGAAATTAACAAATGGGATTGGGGCTGCACTGTGGTGCACTGGGTTAAAGCCCTGACCTGAAGTGCTGGCATCCCATATGGGCACCGGTTCTACTCCTGGCTGCTCCTCTTCTGATCCAGCTCTCTGCTATGGCCTGGGAGAGCAGTAGAAGATGACCCAAGTCCTTGGGCCCCTGCACCCGTGTGGGAGACCTGGAAGAAGCTCCCAGGTCCTGGCTTCGGATCTGCACAACTCCAGCTCTGTCTGTCTGGCCATTTCAGCCATCTGGGGAGTGAACCAGTGGATGGAAGACCTCTCTCTGTCTCTACTCTCTCTCTGTCTCTACCTCTCTCTGTAACTCGGTATTTCAAATAAAATAAATAAATAAATAAATAAATAAATAAAATAAATCTTTTAAAAATGGGATTACATCAAGTTGAGAAGCAAAATGAAGTGGCACCAGAGAGAATAGGAGAAAATATTTGCACTGTTCAACTGATAAAGGATTAATAACAGAATATATAAAGAGATTAAGAAACTCCACAACAACAAAACAAAAAACCCAGTGAATAAATAGGCAAAGGACTTACAGATATTTTTCAAAAGAGGAAATCCAAATGACCAAAAGACATGAAAAAAAAAATGCACATGATCACTACCCATCACTGTTGACTGTTGAGGAACAGTTTTTTATACTATTAGTTGAACTTATGTGTATAAATTTAAACTTATTTGTATAAAGTCAATTCAAAATAGATCTCAGTAAAATGTAAGAGTGGGAATAACAGAGGGAGGAGGTAGAGGGATGAGAATATGGGTGAGAGGGTGGGCACAGTAGGAAGAATCACTGTGTTCCTGAAGTTGTAATTACGAAGTATAAGATGTTTGTAACTGTAAAGCTGTATAGTTCTGCACACGTACCTATGGACTTACTTCTAAGGGAACAGTTTAAAAACTTGCCGTGGGACCCAAAATTCCCTTAAGCTGGGTGGTAAAAATATCTTCTTTTTTTTTTTGACAGGCAGAGTTAGACAGTGAGAGAGAGAGAGAGAGAGAGAGAGAGAGAAAGGTCTTCCTTTTTCCGTTGGTTCACGCCCCAAGTGTTCGCTACGGCCGGCATGCTGTGCCGATCCGAAGCCAGGAAACAAGTGCTTCCTCCTGGTCTCCCATGGGGTGCAGGGCCCAAGCACTTGGGCCATCCTCCACTGTACTCCCAGGCCACAACAGAGAGTTGGCCTGGAAGAGGAGCAACCGGGACAGAATCCGATGCCCCAACTGGGACTAGAACCTGAGGTGCTGGCGCTGCAGGAGGAGGATTAGCCTAGTAAGCCATGTCGCTGGCCAAAAATACCTTCTTAAGTGTTAAACTGATCATATTGATAGGATTAAATGTCTGGTAACGATACTAGAATTAAAAAAGAGTGAATGCTCCAACATGGGAAGTAGTCTACACAGCAGACTCACAGAATGACAATCACTTTAAATGATACTCTGACTAAGATCCAGCCCTTAAGGCATTCTGGTTTGGCTGAAAAGCCCACAAGAGCATTTTAGCCATGGAAAACCAAGAAACCAAGACAATGTGGCAAAAAAATGTCCTACATGAAGGGCCTCAGAGGGTGAGACTCCAGTGGAAAGAAGTGGTTATCAAAGAAGGAGGTGTTTTCCTCTGAAAGGAGGAGAGAACTTCCACTTTGCTTATGGCCTTTTCTAAATACTGAAGGAGTTTGTGGATTCAAAGGCTTCCATAGCCTAGGCAGCTCATGTCAAGAGCCGCAGGTGATCGCTGATGTCATACAGAAGAGTGTTAATTGTTAAATTAACAACAGGAGTCACTGTGCACTAACTTCCCATGCAGGACCTCTGTCTTCAAAGAGTTGTATTATAATTATGTCTAAGTGTTCACAAAAGATGTATCATTCTTGGGTGCTTTTTTTAAATTTAATTTTCTGAAAAAAATATTGAAATTAACTTGAAGTTCCAATGACTTTGAATAGCCCTTGTCTAGACTATAGAGGAACAGTTTGTGTGTGTGTGTGTGTGTGTGTGTGCGAATTGTCAAACTATTTTTTAAAAGATTTATTTTTGTTTATTTGAAAGACAGAGTTATAGAGAGACGTAGAGACAGAGAGAGAAAGAGGTCTTCCATCCTCTGGCTCATTCCTCAAATGACATCAAGTGCTGGAGCTGAGTTGATCCGAAGTCAGGAGCCAGGAACTTCTTCCAGGTCAACCACATGGGTGCAGGTACCCAAGGACTTGGGCCATCCTCTACTGCCTTCCCAGAATATAGCATAGAGCTGGATCAGAGGAGGAGCAGCCAGAACTAGAACTGGCACCCTTATGGGATGCCGGCACTGTAGGCCAGGGCTTTAATCCAATGCACTGCAGTGCCGACCACAGAACACTTTATGAATCTAGAGTTGGTCTTCTGTGTATAAAGTTAAAAAAATAGATCTTAGGGGAGAATGGGACTGGGTATGGGAGAGGGAGGAGGAGAGGGGTGGGAGAGTGGGTGGGTGGGAGGGTATGGTTTGAAGAATCACTATATTCCTAAAGTTGTACTTAAGAAATGCATGAAGTTTGTGTTCCTTAAATAAAAGGTTTCTTTAGGGGAAAAATAAATTAATTAATTTTAAGAAGTCATTGGGATATCATATGATGAACTGAACCAACTCTCTTCATGATGCCAACCGCAACCTTGGTTTTACGTAAGTACATTATGTTTTAAGATCAATTTTAATGAACAGCATTCTAGATTCATAAGAATACTATATAGTTATACTCCAGAGATTATCAGATTATATGACGTTTAATATTTCATTTTTTGCAAGAATCATTTTGTGCACAAAATTTCAAATATGGCATCTACTTTCTGACTTGTAATGAAGAATATATTGTTCATAGTGGGTTTAAGGAATTAGAGTTCTTGGGAGAGTTCAAAGGAAATAAGATAAAATGAAATTTGAACCTACAACCTGGCCAGCATTTCAAGCCTTTGAAATGTGATATGATCAATATGATTACTCGACTTTCTAAGAGAAATAAGCTCCCTCTGTAATTGATGATCCTGAGAATGCCATGTGTGAAAGAGCAATGAATGTTTAAGTAAGAATGTTTTTAGAATTATTCTTCTCTTGGGAATTTTTTTCTTGTTTACTGGTAAAATGGGCCAACTACTTCAAACAGATCTGTGAGATTATCTAATGTTACAGATTTTAAGGAACACTTGCTGACAAACTGAAGGACAATTTAGGAGGAAGCAAAAATTCCTTTATCAGTAATCACTTTTATTTCTCCCATTATCTCTTTCCGTGGCTCTAAATTTCTGAGCCCTGTGATTTAGAAGAAAACAACACACTTAAGTAAATGAACAAGAATCACTGAAGCATAGATATAAATGTGTAAACCAGTTTTAGAGAGAGCAGTTGCTGACCGTGGTAAAGTCAGTATCGATAGTGTACTTAATGAGCTACTGTAATAGATATAATATAATTAGAGTATGGAGCACAAATATTACTGACGTCGGCAGAAGAAGTTGACAGAGAATGTAGAGACGGGGGCTAATGAAAGAAAATCTCCACTTGGAAATATTTAATGGAAACAAAAGCTCTTCTCCAATGCAATATGCTATTTGTCACTTGCTCAGATAAAACTCATGCTGTTTCTAAAGGAGACCTTGCACAACCTTGTCTTGAATCCACTCACATTATAGGTCTTCCTGTCTCTTCATTGGATTTCACAGTGTTTTGGAAAAGGCTTTCTTTATCATTGATCAAAGACATTTGTAATTACATTTGTGTTTTCTAAGATGTTGGTAACTATACCCATTTTTTTGTCACCCGCTAATGAAAAGAAAAAAAAAGATTTATAATTCAACTTGTCACATAAATAAATTTCATTCTCCTCAGTATATCAAGGTTGATTAACAGTTCCTAAAGCAGAGATTTATGAGGTGGAGATTTCAGAAAGATACTTGCAGTAAGTGCCATCTCCGATGTGGGCATTTCACCTAGTGATTAAGCCACAAGTTGGGAAAAGCACACTGGAGATTAGAGTGCTGTGTTCAAGGTCCAACTCCATTCCTGATTCCATATTCCTGCTAATGTATATTCTGGGAAGCAGCAGAGGATGCAAGCACTTTTATTCCTGACACTCCATGAGAGACCTTATGACTCCCAGCAGGACATGGCAGCCCTCATGACTCTGAGCTCTGGCCTGGCGCAGCCCTGGTTCTTTATAAGCATTTGAGAAGTGAACCAACAAAAAAAAAAAATTCTCTCTCTCTCTCTCTCTCTCTCTCTCTCTTTCCCCCTCTACCTCCTTAAGTGAATAAATAAATAAGTCATGTTCAACACAGGAAATTATAATTCAAGTTGAATATAATTTATTCATGAAATTATCATGGTGAATAATTTTAACTACTGTCTTCCCTCACATATAATTTTATCTTTAATTTAAAATAGAACAAAATTTGATGCTTTGGTTTTGCATTGTTTACTCTCTAATTAAAAGGGGGAATTCTAAAATGGGTATTCATTCAAGTGTATATAATCATAGTAACAAATAATCAAGGTATTTTTACAGTATCACAGTGTTGGGTTTAACAGCATACTCAATCAGTGTTATGGAAACATACAGTTGTTGAATATAAAAACAATAACAAATCCCTAGGTTAGATTTCTAAACTAAAAGATATTTTATTATCCTATTTTCTGCTGTGCTTTGACCAGACAATGTTACAGTAATAAGCTGAAACTTGAGATGTCACTATCTGAACTTGCACCTCTGTGATAATTTGCAATTTGAACTGTCTTGTTTCTAATTAGTTAATTAGCACATGTTTGTCCTCTAGAAAATTGCCATAGCATGACTTTAAGGCACCCCACTTCCTAATTCTGTATTTGATGCCCCCTTTATCACTCTTTTATCACTCCATAATAATGACCTTACTATGTTTGTGCTATCTGGGAAACCCTGTAATCCAGGTTTAATCACAGAAAATGTTCTGATCCAACTGTAAATTACAATTATTTTAAATGAACAAGCAAGGAATCCAGATTTTAAATCATTATTTTTGTATAAATTAACTGGATATTACTCTTCAATTTCTAATTTATTTTTACATTTATTTGAGAGGCAGAGAGACAGAGAAACATACAGGGAGTTTCTGTCCATGGGTTCTATCCCGAAATGGATGTAAAGACTGGGAGTGGGCCAGACCAAAACTGGGAGCCCAGAACTCAATCCAGGTCTCCCATATGGGTGTCAGAAACCCAGTTACCTGAACCATCACTATTACCTGCAGGATCTGCATTAGCAAGAAGTTGGAGTCAGGAGCAGGAGCCAGATAATAAACTCAGGCACTCTGATATGGGATGCAATCATCTTAAATAATATCTTAACTAATGGACTAAACACCTGCCCCAGTCCTCAATTTCTAATCTCCATCAGATGTACACAAATAAATACATGTATATAAACATATTTTCAATTTGCACGGATGATTTTTTATTTAGTGCTTGCTGTATGCAAGGGACTTCTCTAAATATAATAATGCTTGTTATAAAGGAGGATTCTAAAAGGCTCATGGAAAATGTGTACTATGAAAAATCTATGTATGGATTTCAAAATTTTTGGCAAGAAATTAAATTTATGTTTTACTTCTACTTTCCATGAAGTTTTGGAAATATCCTCATTTATTAACTCAAATAAATAAATGTCTTCCCAACAATCTTCTGAGGTAGACACTATTAGTATCCATATTTTACAAATTTGAAATTGAAGCATGGAGAGCTTATTAACTAATCCAAAAGAACCTATTTATTAAGTGATGAAACTAGAATCAGACAAGAATCCAGGGGCAGGCCTGTGGTGCAATGGGTTAAGAACCCACTTGGAATGCTTGCATCCCATACCAGAGTACCGGGATTGAGGTCCACTCCTGCTTCTCATCTAGCTTCCGACTAATATGGGCCCTAGGAGGCAGAAAATGATGTCCATGTACATCTGTCTGTCGTGCATACAGGAGACTTGGAGGGAGTTCCTGGCTCCTGGCTTTAGCTTGGCCCAGCCTTGGCTGTTGTGGGTTGCTCAGGCAGATGGAATATATCTCTATCTCTCTATCGTTCTCTGTCACTCTGCCTTTCAAATAAATAAATAAATAATCTTTTTTAAACTTGAAAAGATAATCCAAAGAATATGTTTCCCCCTTGGTTAAAATTCTTGCAGCAAGTGCTTATTAATCCAAAGACCTTTGAACTGTATCCAGTGTGGAAGGCGAGATTTTCAGGGAAACATTCTTCAATGATTCCTTGCTCTTTTGTTTGCAAACCAATCAGCTCAATTACTGCTGATCAAGTCAAGCTTCTCAGTTTTGTTCATTCACTCGGTGAGGCTTATCATGTCAGAAATAGGAGTTTTGACTGTGACTGCCGTAACAAATCAAGCCTGTATAAATCGGAGATTTCCTGTACGCTGAGCTACATATGAGAATTGAAGGAGAGGGAACCATCAAAAACGGCTCGGGAGTTTGAAGTCTGAAAATCTGGGGAAACAATTGTGGCATGAGCACAAATGAGGAAACTGGGAATGGAAGTGCTATGACTGCTCTATAGCAAATAGGAAAGTGTCAAGATTTGTGGAGAAATAATAGTTCCTTTAAAGGAAGCATAAGGGCCTTCAGGGCCTGTGATGTAGTCATTTCCAGATTCTTATGCCAACAGCTCTCCACTGAGCTCATATATTATCACATTTCTCCTGCCGCCACACCTGCACTTTACAACTACAGATGTATGACTGTACCTGCAATTTTGGAAGGAACTGACCCTCTAGCTATTGTTTAAAGTGATAGCTTTCATTTTTCTTTCCTCTGGACAGTGTATAAATTAAAGCCGAGTGAGATGTCGTAAAAGTTACCAGATGTTGCTCTATGGTATTTCATGCTCTCTCAGGAACATGTTGTATCTCGGTGATAATCACAGGATTTTCTGTCAAAATGTTCTTTAAAAGGTAAAGAGTGTATGACGTTTTCTCCTGTTTGTCCTAAATGGGAAAAGCACCTTTGAAGGCATGGTCATATTCATAGGGACGAGCAGATCAGGGCCCTCAGTATGTTTGTGGGATGAGCCATCCTGACAAGGAAGTATTGGGGACAGTGAAGCAGCTCAAAGTGAGTGTACACCTCAACTACGTCCTCATTTTCACAAGTGCACTTTTGCAAGAAGAAAGGAAGGTTTATGAGTAGAGGAAATATTTTCCCTTTTCTTGCCAACTTGTCTTTTGGAGTCGCTGGTTAACTTACTGCATTCTTTAAATCTCAGGCATTGGGGCTGGCGCTGTGGCGTAGCAGGTAAAGCTACTGCCTGCAGTGCCCACATCCCATATGGGCGCTGGTTCAAGCTCCAGCTGCTCCACTTCCGATCCAGTTCTCTGCTATGATTTGAGAAAGCAGTAGAAGATGGCCCAAGTCCTCAGGACCTTGCACCCGTGTGGGAGACCTGGAAGAAGCTTCTGGTTCCTGGCTTCAGATCGGAGCAGTTCCGGCCGTTGCAGCAAATTGGGGGGTGAATTAGCAGATGGAAGACCTCTCTCTCTCTCTGACTGTTCTTCTCTCTCTCTGTGTAACTTTGCCTGTCAAATAAATAAATAAAATCTTTAAAAAATAATCTTAGGCATAGAGCTATGCCTGTGCATATGATAGACGGTCATTAAGCATAACTTGAAAATCCAGTGCTCCTTTAGGAGGAAAGTCGAATGTAGAGACAGGAAAGGAAGTTAATAGGAAAAGTAGGGGAAAGGCAAAGAACGGCGCTTGTGTCAGGTGGGTCCTCTGGGAAGATGATGCAGAACAGAAGTAGAAGCAAGAGGCTTAGTGAGGTTGGTAACATCTGTGAATGATGAAAGTGAGAGGAAGCAGGATTTGTGTGGAAAAGTCTTCAGACTATAATACAGGCTTGGCATCTGTGAAAGGAGAGGAAAGAGGTCACAAGACTGAGAATGAAGAACCTCTGATCACAACACAGCTCTGATAAAGTCTTACCCAAACAAAGGAGGCCCTCCAGAGCAAAAGTTTTCCATTTGGATAGTCGCACACTGAGCAAAAATGCCTATACTCTAAATAACATCTCCTTAGTCTTCAGCTGAAGTCTAACTGGAATGAAATTGACCACTTGATTACCCTTTCTAGTCAGCATGAAATCATCAACATAATTTATAAATGTCATGTTCTGCAAGATAACAAGATGCCCAGGATCTCCTCTGACTGCATTAAGAAAGAAAGTGACGGCAAAAATAAGATAGTCTTGAGATGAAGTAGCAAATGTATATTTTCATTTGTTCCCGTGTGATTGTGAGCTGTTCTCCTGGTTGAGATAAAAATGTATCAGTCAATATTTTCTCACCATAGCTAAATACCTAAGACAAACGACTTATAAGGGATGGTGGTATGTTTTGGCTCATGGTTTTAGAGGTTCACAGTCCAAGACTAGTCGGCCCTGCTGGTTCAGCCATGTAGTAAGGACTGAGGGTGACAATGGCAGAGTGTATATAGAGGAATAATCACGTGGTGAGCCAGCAAATAAAGACACAGGAAGCATACTCCTCATCTACGTCTGTATGGTCTCTCCTTACAATGCTACCACGATTCAGTTATGGGCGCTCCACCATTGGCCATTAATATTAATCCACTAATGATTAACACAAGACCTTAAGGATCAAGTCTTTAACATATGTATCTTTAGGGGATACCCAAACTAATATCAAAGCCATACCAAAAACTATTGAAAAAAAGTGAAATTAATGGCTTCATTCCACATACCTAAGTCCATATGTTAATCTGTTCTAGAAAAGATACCACATTTGGCATGACAAGTAGCATTTGAGTTTATCTCATGGTTGAAATTATGAGAGTTTATATATTATTCTGTAGGGTCCACACTGGTAAATGGATTCCTGATAGTGACTACAAGTCAAAGTCAAAGTTTAAGCTGTTATAAATTTTTTTATTCCTAGGAAGCTCCTCTCAAGTATTTTACAGTAACGAAAAACTGATTTGATGCATTGGAAAATGTCTTCTGGGTCGGTCCTTCTATCATCAAACCTAAAGGGCCCATTATGACTTTGATTTTGGTCACCCCTTAATATTTATTGAAATATCAAGCTATTTCTCATTCCTCAGTGCACAAGTACTCTGAGTAAATAATTGTAGGTTCCTTTGTAAGAATATTAAGTGGAATCACTATAGTATGTATGTACTTGGTGTTTTTTTAAGTTTTTTTTTTTGTATTTGAAAGGCAGAGAGTGAGAGAGAGAGAGATGAGAGAGAGAGAGAGAGAGACAGAGATCATCCATCTGCTGGTTCACTCCCCAAATGGCCACAAAGGTCAGGGCTGAGGCAGACCAAACCCAGGAACTAGGAGCCCAAGGACTTGGGCCATCTCCTATTACTTTCTCAGGCCATATCTGAGAGCTGGATCAGAAGTGGAGCAGCCGGGTCTTGAACCAGCGCCCATACGGGATGCCAGCGCTTCATGCTAGGGCATTAACCCACTGTGCCACAGCGCCTATCCCGGGTACTGTGCTTTTATAACCATCTCTACAACTCTCTGCAAACAAGCTGGTTATGACAATAACTGTGACTTCAGAGTCAAGCACCACTACCTCATCTCTATTACTTGGCATTGTAGGGGTTAGAAGTGTGGGAGCCATCTTCCCCATGGGTCTGAATGCGCTTAGCTCTGTGACTGCTTATTCCAGTCTAAGAGCCAGCCTGCAAAGAATTATGACTGAAGTTCTTAGGGAAGCTGTGCCTCTCTCATCAGTGCATACCCAATGTTTTCAATGAGTTCTGTGTCATCTGGATGCTTTGATGGGATATAATCCTCTGTTGGATCATCTCATCTCACATATTGCTACATATTGTTTTTAATTGTTTACTAACTGCCTTATGTAGAACAGAAATGCAACTGATTAAAAACCAATCAATTCCACTAAACTTTAACAAATTATTTCCATATTTATTTTTCTGCTTAAAATTATTTAATTGTTTAATTTGAGAGGGGGAGAGAGAGAATTTCCCATCTGCTGATTCTATCCCCAGATGCCTGTAGCAGCTTGGGGGCAAAGCCAAGAGTAGGGAATTCAATACAGATTCCCCATGAGTGGGAGGAACCTAACTACTTGAGCCATCCTTGGCAGCCTCCCAGGGTCCACATTAGCAGAAAGCTGGATTTAGGAGTTAGAGCAAGGAGTTGAACCCGGAAACTCCTACGTGGATTGCATGTGAACCAACCAGCATTTCTTTAAGATTTATTTATTTATGTGAAAGGCAGAGTTACAGAGAGAGAGAGAGAGAGAGAGAGAGAGAGAGAGAGAGAGAGAATTTCTTCCATTTGCTTATTTACTCCCCAAGAGGCCGCAATAGCTGGTGCTGGGCCAGGACAAAGCCATGAGCCAGGAGTTTCTTCTAGGTCTCCCTTCTGGGTGCAGGGGCCTAAGGTTTTGGGCCATCCCACACTGTTTCCCCAGGCACATTAGCAGAGAGCTGGAACTGAAGTGGAGCAGCCAAGACTCGAACCAGCGGTCATATGGGATGCTGGTACTGCAGACACTGGCTTAACCTGCTGTTCCACAAGCCCGACCCCAGATTAATTGATTCCTAGATTTCTTCCAGCTATTTATAATTAATCATTGTAGTAAATTAATCGCTTCTCAGCCTTTTGGCTAAGATCCAGTGTGTGTTGTAAATTATTCTATTTATAGAATTGTCCACATTTGGCAAGCAAGGCACTCTTTAATCTGGCTCCTCTGTGATTCTATCATGCTCTCAACTGAAGCTGCTTTGAGTATTTTGTACCTATCCTGCTCAGCCGAAGAAGCTGGCATTTCTCCCAGGAAGTTCTAATCCATTTTAGATTGATATTAGAAACCAAGATCTATTTGGTAGGCGTGCACATTTCTGTTGCAGGTACCTTTGCCAGTAGGTTGTTTTAGTGCTAAAGATAGGAAACACATGCATGTCAGTACACTGGTGTGCATATATACATATGAAAATACAAAGTTCATGGAAAATGCATATTATAAAAACTATGCATAAATTTCAAACATTTTTGCATCAAAACAAACATATCTTTTATTTTCCATGAACTTTTCCATGTACACTTGTACACAATCATGTATAAATGTGGAAAGAGAGAGAGAGAGAGATCTTCCATCCACTGCTTCACTCCCCAAATTGCCTCAATGGCTGGATCTAGCCTGATCCAAAACCAGGAGCCAGGATCTTCTTCTGGGTCTCCCATGTGGGTTTAGGGGCTCAGGCACTTGGGCCATCTTCCACGGTTTTCTCAGAAACATTATTAGGAGCTGGATCAGAAGTGGAGCAGCCAGAACTCAAACTAGTGCCCATATAGGATGCAGGCGCTGCAAGCAGAGGGTTTACCTGCTATGCCACAGCACTGGCCCCTTAACTGGCATTTTAACTACTAGGCCAATTGACCACCCCAAACTTACTTTCAAATCCTGAATCCATACATAGACAAAAACAGATTTGTCCACTGTAACTTTTTTCCAACTCACCACTGTGAATGTCTTGGAACTTGCACCACCTTGTGTCAAGGACTTTCCATGCTCCAGACATAACCCAGAATAGAGTACTGATTGCCTCCTTATTTTACCATTTGCTTCCTTGTTTCACTTCTGCTATGGTTTAAATGTGATTTGTCCCCCAAAGGTTCATGTGCTGAAAGTTTAGTGCCCAATGTAGCAATATTGTGAAGCAGCAGAATCATTAAGAATTAGGACATAATGGGAGCTGATAAATTCTTTAAGAAGGATTAATGCTTTTGTTGCAGGAATTTTTAACTTTTGGGAAGTCTGCACATGAGCAAGCAAACTTGGCATCTCCCCTGAGTATCTCCTGCCTCTTCACTTGCCAGTCACCTCTCTCTCTCTCTCTCTCTCTCTCTCTCTCTCTCTCGGTCTCTCTCTCTCTCTTTCTTTCTCCTTCTTTATGTGATCAGTTCCCTTTGTTTCTCCATCACATTGTGATATAGCCAGGCGGCCAATATCAAGATGCAGTGAGTATCATGCAGTGTGGATCTTCCAGTCACGAGAATTGTAAGCCAAAATATATCCCCTTACTTTATAAGCCACCCAGTCTGACATGTTTTTTCTGAGAACACAAAATGGACTAAGACAACTTCTTCCGCCAATTTTGTCTATTGATTGCTCTGGAAGGCAGATGCTGAGGCATACTTAGAATTGCAAGTTGTGTGTCTGTGACGATGTTGGTAGCACCTGTGAATGACAAAACAATGAAGAAAGGAAGATTTGATGGAGATCTGATTGCAGATGTAATACACACAAGGAAAAGGCAGGAGGAAACTGAATTAGGGAAAGGGACTCAGATGCTGATGCAAGATTTTGCCCAAACCACAGAGAGGCCTGGGACAAAGATTGCCCTTTTAGTGAAGCATCTTAGAGGACTGAAATACCTAGACCCTGGGACTGCTGTCATGTACAGTTGTTGGTTGCAAGATGCCTAGGAAGATTGAAGGCTGGGCTCCAAAGCTGAGGCACATCCTCAAGTCATTAACCGACAAAGGCTTTCAGCAAAAGGCTCTCTTTGGAGCCGAACTGTAATTCATGAATGAATTGAGAGTGCACTCCATGGGTATCACAGCAGCAATAAAAGGTGGAAGATAAGGAGAATAAATATCAGGAGAAAAATAAGGGAAGAAGGAAGGTGGAAAGCAAATGAAAAGTATAATTCTGGTAATAAAGCAGCCATGGAAGTAATAAGAATAATATACAACCCTTTATTAGCTATTTCCATATGTTTTCAATTTTATCATTCAATGTCACATTCTAAGGAGTTAAATAGTACTATTCTACACACACAGAGACTGAAGTTCAGAGAAACTTTGTAACTTGACCAAAATCACAAAATAAAGTTGGTAGAGTTCAAACTGAGCAGTCTTACTCCACATCTTTTATCCTAACATTTAAAAATGACAATACATTTCTTCTTTCTTACTATGAATATCTCTACAACCCTATATAAATGGCACATATAATACACATGATATGATTACCACTCTATAAATTTTAATATATATTGGAGAGTCTTTAAAAAGTTCTGGTAATTCTGTCCTTCAAATAAAATATTTATTAAAAAATTCAAATTTTAGAAAATGTAACATGCACTTCCACATAAGGGATAGTCATATGGTGTCATCTGCTTTTATAGAAATACAACAAGTCTTTTTAAAACAGTTGTATTTATTCAGAGACGTAATATATATTTAATAGTTTTTGCTTCAACTTGAGAAATAGTTTTCTAGCCCTTTCAATTATTACTAAATTGTCCAGGAATCCTCTGGATATTTTTTTTGGAAATAGTGGTTCTACAGAAATATTTTATCTATACTATAGCCTGCTATTAAAATCCTTCACAAATCCAAAAGTAATTCTTCACAAATAACTACCGAATACTTTCAATTTCCTTTCTGGGGATCATAGAAGCGCTATGGAATATAAAGGCTATATTTCAGAATGTGTTCTGAATGTTTTCACTGGAATTCTCAAGATGCATTGCTTGGCAAAAATTTTAATATCCTTTCAAAATATTTTGAACTGAACCAAAAACACAAACACAGATGCTTACATGTCATAAAAATGTATATAAACCTGAGCTATGTAAATACTATTATCTAATCCAATATTGCCTCCTCCTCTCACCATCTGTGAGTTCTTTTACAGTAGGGCATCAAGAAAAGGGTGTTAAGTTGGAGTATTAATTTTTGCTTTGCTTCTGTCTAATAAGCTAATTTGAAGAAACATAAAAAACACAGAATTTAAAGAAAAGACATACAAAGTAGTTCCAAGCATTCAAAAGAGGTTTGCATTCACTGGTTTTCTTCCTTTCAATTTGAAATTTAATAAAAACTATTGAAGACCTGAAAAACAATTCCTAAAAGATCAACTTTTGCAGAAATCCGTAGCTACACAATGCATTTTATCTATTGTGTTAAAACATTCATTAGACGCAAATACAAAAACCATAAGCCAAGCTGCCATTCTTCAATAATTTGAGCAAAGATAAAATGCCTAAGGAACAACATGGATGACTTGCCAAGCATGGTCTCTTTGCCTTAAGAAGCATAAAAAGAAAGCAACAAATGGATGAGCGTGTTCAGTTATATACACTAAACTGCGTCTTTGGCACTAGGACTCAGAGCATCCCATCACATAGCATTAACACGTTACAAAAGTGCATCATGTCACAGAAATAGAACCACCAGCATTCCAAAGCAGCTTTGTCAACTAGGCAACAAAACACTCCACATCAGGTCCCTCTGTTGTCCATTACTGAATACACTGGTAGCAACTTCGAAATGAAAAAAGTAAGAAAAGAAAAAAAAGGAGCTGCACCGTTTTTCTTTTCTCTGTTTAAAATCAAACAGAAAACAAACATCAACTCTGTGATACACTAGCATCTTCAAAGTACATCGTTTGTACAAGGGAAGGACGAAGAACAAAAATGTGTCTAGAGAGATGCAAACATTCATGAGTGAGTGAGCACACCTCACATGGCTTTCTGGTGGTACTCAGGGGGAGCCACTTCATAATCACTGGCACTGAACAAAGCTGTGGAATTTTTCTGCCAGGTACTTTAGAAAACCGTGAAGATAATTCAGTAATAAAGCAAGACTCTTCTCATCCACAGGTGCATAGGCCAACATCACTCCAATTCACACAGATAATTGCAGTAGATGTGGTGCTCCAGACAGTGGGGACATGGGTACATCGGAGTGATCTGCGAGGATTTCAGCATCCTGGGATCTCTCAAATTTGCGGAGCAGCTGAGTGCCCAGCTTTACATTGAAGTCTTCTTTTAGCCCTGCCACAACTTCATTAACAACATACTCCCTGAGATTTCTTATAATTTGCATAATCCTCCAAAATGGAATCCACATTCTTCTTGGAAGGAAGATAAAAGAGCTGTTTTTGTCGGGTAATTAAGTTGCAAGCCTTAACAAGTCATGGTTTTAGCTCTTCAGAAATCTTTAACTCCCACTCTGTTCATGAATGTTTCTTCATTTTCAACAGTAGGATCTACGAGGACCCTTTTCTTCCTAGGAGGCTGAGGTGTCTCACGGGTACTGCCACCATCTCCATTTCCAGGTGTTTTCTGTGTGCTCCTTTCATTTGCAGTTTTTCTGTTGCAAACCAGATGTCTTTTCTCCTCGAGCAGCCCTTCTCATCTTCCCCTCTGCATGTTGCTCCTGACTGACTTTCGGAAGTTCTCTCTGTTTCCTCCTGAAATTTAGGCAGGTGTCCTGTAGCATATCAGTAATGCAGATTCTCCTTAAATGATGAAACATATAAATTCACAAAAATACGATTTATAAAACATTTTTACATGAGTGGTCATTTAGTCTAGCAGTCAAAAGACATCTGCCTCCCATATTGGAGTGTCTGGATTCTGAATCTAGCTTTCTGATAATGGAAGGCATTGATGATGGCTCAAGTGATTGAGTTCCTGCTGCCTATATGGAGACCTGAAAGGCATTTCTGGCTCATGGTGCTGGCACTGGCCCGGTAGCATTGATTAGGGAATTTGGTGAGTGAGCCAGTAGATGGGAGCTTACTCTCTCTCTCTCTCCTTCTCAAGCCACATCAAGTTTATGAATCTTTTTCTGATATATACATATATATATGAAAGTGTATCTTAATTTTTTAAAAAAAATAGCGAAAGTATTAGTTCTCTCTTCTTTCAACTAGTTGAGGCAGTTACTCTTGTCCATCCCCTCACAGCTTATCTTGTGGCAGTCAGATCAAAAGGTTTATACATGAGATTGACCAATGACTGTTGCTTCTAAAGAGGGAGAAACTTTCTTGATAATTAATCTAATTTAGTACCTCGCTGCTTTAAGAAGTTGTAAAATGGTCATGAAAAGAACTATATATGGCCAGGGTGATCTTATACTAATCCTGGAAAAATAGACAGGATAATGAGGCAGGTATTAACTTCAATGGTAATAAAATAAAGTAAATTTAGCACCTATTGTCTTACTCCCTGATAAATTTAAACACTTTTGGTAACTACCTGGGATCCTCAACATTTGAATTTCAAATTTCTGTTTTAATTTACCAAGTAAATTTATAGGAGGAAAGAAATAGGACAAGCAGATTCAATAAAGAAGACAAACTGAGAATTTTACTATTAGCAAGAGATAATGTAAATCCAAGAGGAATAATTGAGAAATACAAAAAACATGACAGAAAGGAAATACTAAATTATACTTTTAGGATCAGAGGTTTATACGTACAAATTTATTTATTGGTATATCAAATTGATTCTTGTTTCCTATTCTATAGTGATTATTTCCCTAAATGCGGTGACTTTATTCATGCTACCATAGCTAGAACATGACACTTTATTACCAATCTTGAAGAAACACTGGGACAAAATTCTACTGTGTGATGTCTTCAAATGAATATGTTTAGTTTATATATGAGGGAGTTTCAAACAGTTAATGGAGGGGTGGACATTTGGCACAGTGGTTAAGTGGTGGCTTGGGATACCCACAAACCATATCACAGTGCCTGGTTCCAGTCCAGGGTCCTTTGTTTCTAATCCAGATTTCTGATAATGCACACTCTGCATGGCAGCAGATGATATCTCAAGTGTGTGGGTCCCTTGTGGAAGACCTAAACTGAAATCTAGACTTTGGGTTTTCACCTGGCCCAGGCTGGCTATTGTGGGCATTTAGGGAGTGAACCAGCAGATGGTAGATTTCTCTGTGTGTCTCTTTTCCCATTTCTCTGTTTTCTAAATGAAATGAAAATAAGTGTATTTTTATGTTGATGAAAAATGAAATTAAAAGTGTATTTTGATTCAATTTTTAATAATCCAGGCATAATTGTGTATTATCTTCTATTGCAGGGTCAATAACTACACTACACATTACTGTCTACATTGCATTACTGACAGAGAATACCAGTCAGTCGTGACTTTTCTCTTCACTGAAGTAAAAAGTGGTTTCTTAATCCTTTCCAAAAGAACTCTAGGCCATCAGTACTAGTAATTTGGAAGTTGCACACAGAATGAGACTACTAATCATCTCTTATCTAGCATTTTATCTTATTGGTCAGCATGAACACATAGTGAATAAGCTGATGAGACTGAGAAAAAAATTTAAAAATACTTGGAATGACAGAAATAGTTGCTGAATAAAATATGTGTAACTCCTGGATATTGTGCAATATTTCCACTCATGGTATTTACATGTATATTGGAACACAGAAAACAACTTTCATTCCACCAAACTTCATGGAACTTCAATAGATTTCTATCACATATAAGTTGTTCCCAATGTGTGAGACAGTATATTTCTAGAAGTGAACTCCTGAACAGATTGTCATAAGGCAAAACATTGGCTCTTGCCTATGTTCTTGTTCAGGCATTGAGAGAAATCTGCCAAAGATTGAGGAAGTTGGGTAAGAAGTGATGAGAGAGAAGAATGTAACAGGAAGCATTTGAAATCAGGCCTATATTGTCTTCCATTTTCTTTTTTTTTTCTGGTAAAACATATAGATCATACTAAATAACTGTTCTCTGTGTCACTGTCTCTCCTTTTCTCTATTGCAAGTCCAGTTAAAGAGAAACTTTGCTTCAGTGAAGGGAAGTATCAATGAAAACTAGAAAATGTATTAATGCTGAGATGAGATACATCTAATATTGTGTGACCGAATGTAAACTGAATCTAAAAGAATAGGATTTTTTGAGACTTCATTCTGAAGGATTTGAGACTTCATTCTGAAGGATTCACCTCTAAATAATGCTACCATGTATTTGGCAAGTTTGCTTAATCAATCCATCTGCTTGTTTTCAGGAACTGCCAGGGCAAAGCTAGAAGTATAAAACATCTTTTAAGAATGCTAATCTTGGGGCTGGCATTGTGGCGTAACAGGTTAAGCTGACGGCTTCAACACAGGCATCCCCTATAGACACTGGTTCGAGTCTTGGCTGCTCCACTTCTGATCCAGCTCTCTGTTGATGCACCTGATAAGGTAGCAGAAGATGGGTGAAGTGCTTGGGCCCCTGTCATGCACATGGGCCCTGGAAGAAACTCTGGGCTCTTGGCTTCAGTCTCGACCAGCACTGGCCATTGCAACCATTTACAGAGTGAACCAATGTATGGAAGATCTCTCAGTCTCTCTCTCGCTCTCTCTCTCTCTCTCTCTCACACACACACTCTCTCTCTGCCTTTCAAATAAATAAAATAATTCTTAAAAACTGTTAAACTTTGGGAGTGGTTATTCAGCCTAGCAGTTAAAGCAGGTTAAGACACTTATGTCCTATGTTGCAGTGCCTGGATTCAGCACTGAACTCCATTCCTGCCTCCACTTTCCTGCTAATGTGCACCATGGGTCGTACCAGGCAATGATGCAAGTACTTGAGTTTTACCACCTACGTAGGAGACCTGGATTGAGTTCCTGGCTCTAAGCTTCAACTGACCCAGTTCTCACTATTGCAGGCATGAAATAGTGGATGGAAGCTCACTCTGGCTCTCCCTTTCTGACTCCTTGTCTTTCAAATAAATAAATAAATAAATGTTAGCATCTAAATAAAACTTACATAACAAATTCTTATAAGATACAAAAGATGATGCTAGAGGCCAGAACTGTGGCACAGTGGGTTCAACCGTGGCTTACAATACTGCACCCCATATTGGAGCACCAATTCAAGTCTGGGCCACTTCGCGCAGGATCCAGCTCTATACTAATGTGCCTAGCAAAGCAGTGGAATATGCCACAAGTACTTAGGCCTCTGCCACTCATATGTAAGCCCCAGCTTGAGTTCCTGGCTCCTGGGTTCAGTCTTGCCCCACCCTGGCCATTGCAGCCATTTGGGGAGTAAAATAGCTGATGGAAGATTATCTCTCTCCCCTCCCTCTCCTGCTTTGATCTCTCTGCTTTCCCAATAAATAAAAATAAATCTTAGCAATAAAAAGAAGGTGCTAGAAAAAAGTTCTAAGCCTCTAACCTTGAATGAGAATAATGCAACTATTTCCAAAAGTGTATAATCTGCTTTCTCAAATATTTAAAAATAATCAACAGTAGGGCTTAATTCTTGCCAGTTGCCTTATTGTAGGCTATCATTTGCCGAGCTGCATGGCAGGAATGCTTCTACTCAAAGGCACTCCCTTTGCTGTCAATCTCTCAGTTCATAATAATTCTTTTTTAAGATTTATTTTATTTATGTAAAAGACATAGTTACAGAGAGAGGTAGAGACAGAGAGAGAGAGGTTTTCCATCCAGTGGTTCACTCCCCAGATGGCCGCGACCGCCGGAGCTACACCGATCTGAAGGCAGGAGACAGGAGTTTCTTTTGGGTCTCCCACACAGGTACAGGGGCCCAAGGACTTGGGCCATCTTCTACTGCTATCCCAGGCCACAGCAGAGAGCTGGATCAGAAGAGGAGCAGCCGGGACTAGAACCAGTGCCCATATGGGATGCTGGCACTTCAGGACAGGGCTTTAACCCGCTGCACCACAGTGCCAGCCCCCACAATAATTCTTGAATCAGTCTATAATGGACCAGTTAGAACTAAAGCAGTTATTGTGGTGTTTGACTAATCTGGATCTGTACAAGGTTTCCTCAGTATATAATTAATGACTGTTCAGAGGATATAACAGGGAAAGTAAAAATTTCCTTTTATTTCCTAATTTCATCTTTATACATTTCAAAGACAGAACCAATGAACTTTGTTACCTTATGTTGAGTCACTTTTCTTAATTGCCCATGAGGAACCTCATTTCAGTTTCCTTACCTAACATCAAGCTCAAATATATCTTAATGATTTTTCTATTTCACAAAAGGCCATCTTTTTATTCTAAGCTCTTCAACACTGAAAATATCTCTACATTTAGCTTGTGACAGCATCTATTTGAAATACCTTTATTTTTCTTTTTTATTAATATAAAGATTACAGATTTTATGCATTCCATAGGTACAGTTCCAAGAAGACTACAACATTTCCCTCATTTTCTCCTATCTTCTTGGTTGCCTCTTCACTTTGTTGAGTGTTTCATTTCCATTGCAGAAGCGTCTTAGCTTGATGTAATCCTATTTGCCTATTTTTGTCTTTATTACCTATGCTTCTGGGGTCTTTTCCAAGAAATCTTTGCCTATTCCAAAGTCTTCCAGAGTTTTCCTGATGTTTTCAATTAGTAATTTGATAGGACCAGGCAGTAGATTTAGGTCTTTGATCCATTTTGAATGGATTTTTGTATAAGGTGTAAGGTTAAGGTCTTGTTGTATATTTCTTCATGTGTAGATCCACTTGTCCCAGCATCATTTGCTGAAGAGACTGTCCTTTATCCAGGACTGAATTCAGCCTTTTTGGCAAATACAAGTTAATTATAGAGGTGCGGATTAATTTTGGGGGTTTGTGTTCTGTTCCTTTAGTCTGCGTGTCTTATTTTGTGCCAGTTACCAGGCTCTTTTGATTATAACTCTTCTGTAGTATGTCTTGTAGCCTGGTATTGTTATTCCTCTGGCTTTGCTTTTCTTTAAGATTTCTTTAGTTATTTGGGATCTCTTGTGTTTCCATATAAATTTTAGCATCAGTTTTCCAGATCTGAGAAGAATGTCATCAGTATTCTGATGGGGATTCTGTTGAATCTGTAAACTACCTACTTAACTACTTTCTTTTTTTTTTTTTTTTGACAAGCAGAGTTAGACAGTGAGAGAGAGAGAGAGAGAGAGACAGAGAGACAGACAGAGAGAAAGGTCTTCCTTCCGTTGGTTCATCCCCCTGTGGCTGCGCTGATCTATGTGCTGCGCTGCTCCGAAGGCAGGAGCCAGGTGCTTCTCCTGGTCTCCCATGGGGTGCAGGGCCCAAGCACTTGGGCCATCCTCCACTGCACTCCCTGGCCACAGCAGAGAGCTGGACTGGAAGAGGAGCAGCTGGAACAGAATCTGGCACCCCAACCGGGACTAGAACCTGGGGTACTGGCGCCACAGGCGGAGGATTAGCCAAGTGAGTCACGGTGCCGTCCAACTACTTTCAGCATTATGGACATTTTGATGATATTAATTCTTCCAATCCAAGAATATTGAAATTTTTTTTCATTTTTGTATGTATTCTTCTATTTCTTTCTTTAATGTTTTGTAATTTTCATCGTAGAGATATTTCACACCCTTGCTTAAAAAAATTCCAAGATTTTTAAGATTGTTTTGTAGCTATTGTGAATGACACTGATCTCATAAGTTTTTTCAGCCATGGGATTGTTTATGTATACAAAGACTATTGATATTTGTGTATTGATTTAATATTCTGCAACTTCACCAAATTCTCTCATGAGTTCCAGTAGTCTCTTAATGGAGTCTTTTGATTCCCCTATATATAGAAACATGTTGGCTGGCACCGTGGCTCACTGGGCTAATCCTCTGCCTGCAACACTGGCACCCCGGGTTCTAGTCCTGATTGGGGTGTCGTATTCTGTCCTGGTTGCTCCTCTTCCAGTCCAGCTCTCTGCTGTGGCCCAGGAAGGCAGTGGAGGATGGCCCAAGTGCTTGGGCCCTGCACCCGCATGGGAGACCAGGAGGAAGCACCTGGCTCCTGGCTTTGGATCGGCATAGTGTGCCAGCCATAGCAGCCATTTGGGGGGTGAACCAACAGAAGGAAGACCTTTCTCTGTCTCTGTCTCTCTCACTGTCTAACTCTGCCTGTCAAAAAAAAAAAAAAAAAAGAAAAGAAAAAACAAAACATGTTATCTGCAAAAAAAGGATATTTTGAGTTCTTCCTTCCCTATTTGTATCCCTTTCGTTTCTATGTCTTGTCTAATGGCTCAGACTAAAGATTCCATAACTAACTGAATAGCAATGGTGAAAGTGAGCATCCTTGTTTGGTTCCAGATCTTAGTGGAAATGCTTCCAATGTTCCCCATTCAATATGATGCTGGCTCTAGGCTTCAGCTTGGCCCAGCCCTGGCCTTTGCACCCATCTGGAGAATGAACTAGTAGGAAGAAGATCTCTCTCTCTCTCTCTCTCTCTCTCTCTGTGTGTGTGTGTGTGTGTGTGTGTGTTTGTATCTTCATTACTTCTCTCTGTGTAACTCTGAATTTCAAATAAATTTAAGAAAACAGGTAAATGCTTTTCCTGCTACAAATCTATCTGATTAGCATTGTTCTTCCACATTTCTGCTGCAAATGTCTGTGTCTCCTTGTTCTTGCATACAGGATACTAAAAATTATTTACCATTGACCTGTTAATAAAACAGATACTTTACTATTTATATATTTATTTAATGAATTAGTTCTAATTCTATCTTACATAGTTTTGTCCATGTCAACAATTGATTTTGCCCTAGATGGATAAGCAACAAGTGATTTTAGCTCAGTATAGTTCCCTTCATATATACCTAAGAGAATAGTAATGATGGAGGTTTGACACCAGATAAAGTATGATAAATCCCTTCAGTGTTTATCTTAACATAATTTGAGAACATACATACATATGTAGGTGGTAGGTAAGCGTCTATGAGTGGTATTATGGTATTAATGGTATCACAAAAGAATGCTTCCAGGAACCCCAAAAATCTATCTACATCCTAAAAAGTACATTGTGAACTATCATTGATAGTATTTTTTTTTTTTGACAGGCAGAGTGACAGTGAGAGAGACAGAGAGAAAGGTCTTCCTTTTTCCATTGGTTCACCCCCTAACGGCGGCTGCAGCCAGCATGCTGCGCTGATCCGAAGCCAGGAGCCAGGTACTTCTCCTGGTCTCCCATGGGGTGCAGGGCCCAAGCACCTGGGCCATCCTCCACTGCCCTCCTGGGCCACAGCAGAGAGCTGGACTGGAAGAGGAGCAACTGGGACAGAATCCAGCGCCCGGACCAGGACTAGAGCCTGGGGTGCCAGCGCCGCAGGCGGAGGATTAGCCTAGTGAGCTGCGGCACCGGCCTCATTGATAGTATTTTAATTGAAGGTGTTATCTGATGATTAATTGGCTCAACATAATTCTGTGAAAGTCTGACTCAAACACAGATGCTTCTCTTTTTCATTTCGTGCTTATCACCCTGTTTAGCACTGAATAGTGCTCAAGAATTTGCTGAATCTATATTCTCAGTACCATCTTTATTTGGTACATTTAAAATTCAATATATGACATATCTTAGGAAATAATTCCCTTCATATATAATTCCATACCACTTCTTCAACAATACTACAAATGAAAAAATAATTGTTTTAATAAATAAATTCTTAATGTTCTCGAACTTCTCTGATCATCAGAAGGTGAGTTGATAGTAAAAAAAAAAGAAAGTAATAAATAACCTAACATTAAGCCACAAGGAACTAGAAAAAGAACAACTTAAGCCCAAAGATAGCAGAAGAAGGAAGGAAGCAAAGGAACGCAAAATTGAAAATCAAAGCAGAAATAAATCAAATCAACAACACTGAAATTTTTAAAAAATAAACAAAATCAACACATCATTAGCTAGACTAAGAACAAAGGAGAAGACTCATACAAATAAAAACAGAAATGAAAGATACTGCAATTGATATCACAGAGATAAAATGGTCGTACAGGACTTTTGTGAATAATTATACATCTAAAAGAATATTTAACCTAGAATAAATGGGTGCATTCCTGAAAACATAAAACCTACCAAGACTGGATCATGAAGAAACAGAAAATCTGACTAGAACAATAATAAATAAGGAGAATGAAAAATTACCTAACAAATAAAATCCATGATGAATGACATCACCGATGAATTCTATCAAACATTTAAATAATAATTGTTATCAATCCCTCTAAAGTTCCTCCAAAAAACCAAGGAGGAGAGACCTCTTCCAAATTCATTTTATGTGGATGGCATTACTTTGATACCAAAGCCAGACAATCACAGTAAATGAAAATCTACAGTCCCATATTTCTGATGAACATCAATGTAAAAGTTCTCCAAAAATACCTGTAAAGCAAATTCGACTGCTCACTAGAAGAATCATACATTATAATCAAGTGGAATGCTTCCCTGGGGTACAAGCATGCCTCATAATTAGAAATAGATATGCTATAATATTGGGGCCGACATTGTGGTGTAGCAGGTAAAGCCACTGCCTGTGGTACCAGCATCTCTTATGATGATGGTTCGAGTCCTGGCTGCTCCACTTTTGATCCAGCTCTCTGCTGTTGGCCTGGAAAAGCAGTGAAATATGGCCCCTGCATCCATGTGGGTCTCCTATCTCTTGGCTTCAGATCAGCCCATCTCTGGCTGTTATGGCCATTTGGGGAACGGATCAGCAGATGGAAGCTCGCTCTCTCTTTCTCTCTCTCTCCCTCTCTCTCCTTCTAATAACTCTGCCTTTCAAATAAATAATCTTTAAAAATATGCTATACCATGTTAAAAGAAGAAAAATATTCAGAAGGATAAAAAGTAAAAGGTAATCTCAATAGATACAGAAATTCAACACCATTTCATTAAAAAAAAAAAAAAAACCTCACCAACTATATGTTGAAAGAAGGTAACAGTGTAAAAGGCCATCTATGAGAAGCCGAGGGACTGGCACTGTGGCAAAGCGGGTAAAGCCGTTGCCTGTAGTGCCAGCATCCCATATGGGCGCCGGTTCGAGTTCCGGTTGCTCCACTTCTGATCCAGCTCTCTGCTATAGCCTGGAAAAGCAGCAGAATATGGCTGAAGTCCTTGGGCCCCTGCACTTGTGTGGGAGACCTGGAGGAAGCTCCTGGCTCCTGGATTTGGATCAGTGCAGCTGTGGCAGTTGTGGCTACCTGGAGAGTGAACCGGTGGATGGAACTCTCTCTCTCTCTCTCTCTCTCTCTCTCTCTGCCTCTGTGCCTTTCAAATAAATAAATCAATCTTTAAAAAAAAGTCCATCTCTCTCTCACTCTCCACTCTGCCTATCAAAAAAAAAAAAAAAGTCCAGAGCTACTACCATACACAATAGTGAAAATCTAAAAGCATTCCCTCAAAGACCAGGAACAATATATGGATGTCCATTCTTTTCACTTCTATCCTACAAAAGTCTGGTGGTACTAGGTAAGTAGTCAAGATAAAGAAACATAAATGTCTCCAACTCAGAAAGAAAACACTATAATTGTCTCTTACACATAGAAAACTCTAAATACTCAATGGAAAAACATGTTATAAGAACCGATTTTAGTAAAGGATATGAACTTAACACACAAAATCAGTAGAATTTCTATACACTAAAAGGAAAATGGATAAAATAAATTAAAAAAGCAATTCTTTTTTATAATAGCATTGGAAGCAATAAATATTCAAGAATAAATTTAATTAAAGAAATAAAATATCTATAAACCGAAAAATATAAAACACTAATGAAAAGAATTGAAGAAGAGCTAAGTAAATAAAAAAATTTCCTCTATTCACAGACAGAAAAATTAATGCTGTTAAGATGCCTGTACTATCCAAAATTATCAATAGACTCAAAGCAATCCCTGTCAAAATTATAATGAATGACAAAGCACTCCAGATAGCCAAGGCAATCTTGAGTGGAAAGAATAAAGTTGGAGGCATCACACTGATTTCAAAATCTATTACAAAGCTATAATAATCAAAATGCATAGTACTGGTATAAAAACAGACACATTGAGAAACAGGACAAAATAAAGAACACAGAAATAAATACAGCCATCTACAGGCAACTGATTTTTGACCAAAATGTGTGAAACATACGATAAAAGTATATTTTCTTCAATAAAGAGTTCTGGGGCATCAGTGTTGTGGTGTAGTATGCTAAGCTTCTGCCTGTAGAGCCAGCATCCCATGTGGGTGTTAGTTCATGTCCTGGCTGCTGCACATCTTTTTTTTTTATCTTTTATTTAATGAATATAAATTTCCAAAGTACGACTCATGGATTACAATGGCTTCCCCCACAAACCGTCCCTCCCACCCACAACCCTCCCCTTTCCCACTCCCTCTCCCCTTCCATTCACATCAAGATTCATTTTCAATTATCTTAATATACAGAAGATCAGCTTAGTATACCTTAAGTAAGGATTTCAACAGTTTGCTCCCACACAGAAACATAAAGTGAAAAATGATAGATGATTTTTTTTAAATGATGATGAAATCAGATCAGACCTATTGTCATGTTTAATCCCAGTGAGAGTCAAGTTGGGAATTGATAATTTCTTTTTTTTTTTTTTTACAGAAGCTCAGTTTAGTGTACATTAAGTAAAGATTTCAACCGTTTGCACCCCCATAGAAACACAAAGTGAAATATACTGTTTGAGTACTCTTTATAGCATTAAGTCTCAATGTACAGCACATTAAGGACAGAGATCCTACATGAGGAGTAAGTGCACAGTGACTCCTGTTGCTGACTTTACAAATTGACACTCCTGTCTATGGCATCAGTAATCTCCCTATGCACCAGTCATGAGTTTCCAAGGCTATGGAAGCCCCTTGAGTTCTCCAACTCTTATCTTGTTTAGACACAGTCATAGTCAAAGTGGAGGTTCTCTCCTCCCTCCAGAGAAAGGCACCTCCCTCTTTGAAGACCTGTTCTTTCCACTGGGATCTCACTCACAGAGATCTTTTTGCCAGAGTGTCTTGGCTTTCCATGCCTGAAATACTCTCATGGGCTTTTCAGCCAGATCCGAGTGCCTATAGGGCTGATTCTGAGGCCAGAGTGCTATTTAGGACATCCGCCATTCTATGAGTCTGCTGAGTATCTCACTTCCCATGTTGGATAACTCTCCCCTTTATTTATTCTATCGGTTAGTGTTAGCAGGTACTAGACTTGTTTATGTGCTCCCTTTGACTCTTAGTCCTTTCATTATGATCAATTGTGAACTGAAATTGATCACTTGGAATAGTGAGATGGCATTGGCACATGCCATCTTGATGGGGTTGAACTGGAATCCCCTGGTATGTTTCCAACTCTACCAATTGGGGCAAGTCAGCCCGAGCATGCCCCAAATTATACATCTCTTCCCTCTCTTATTCCCACTCTTATGTTTAACAGGGATCACATTTCAGTTAATTTTCAACACTTAAGAATAACTGTGTGATAATTACAGAATTAAACCAGTCATATTAAGTAGAACAGACAAAAAAAAATACTAAGAGGATAATGTATTAAGTTGTCCATTAACAGTCAGGGCTATGCTGATCAAGTCACCATTTCTCATAGTGTCCATTTCACTTCAGGAGGTTTCCTTTTTGGTGTTCAGTCAGTTGTCACCGATCAGGGAGAACATATGGTATTTGTCCCTTTGGGACTGGCTTACTTCACTCGGCTGCTGCACATCTGATCCAGCTTTCTGCTATGGCCTGAGAAAGCAGTGGGAGATGACCCAAGCGCTTAGGCCCCTGCATCCATGTGGGAGAAGCTCCTGGCTCCTGGCTTCAGATGGGCCCAGTCCTGGATGTTGCAGCCATTTGGGGATTGAACCAGTGCATGGAAGACCTTTATCTCTGTCTCTCCCTCTCTTTGTCTGTAACTCTACCTCTCAAATTTAAAACAAATCTTTAAAAAAGAAAGCATTCTGGGAAAACTCAACATTTGAAGAGATAGGGAGAGAAAGAGAAATAGAAAGAGAGAGAGGAAGGAAGGAAGGAAGGAAGGAAGGAAGGAAGGAAGGAACTGGATTCTTATCTCATGTTTCAGAATGAACTAAAGCCTTAAACGTAAGACCTGAAAATGTAAAATTCCTTAATGAAAATAGAGAGAGAAAGCTTCATGATGCTGGACTCAAAAATAATTTTTTGGATATGTCACCAAAAGCTCAGGCAACAAAAGCAAAAATAAACAAGTGAAACACATATCAAACTAAACATTTTTTCACATTGAAAGAACTAATTAACAAAATGAAAAGGCATCCTATAGTATTAAATAACATACTTGCAAAACATGCATCCAATAAGGGACTGCTATCCAAAATACATAAGCAACTCATTCAAACTAAAAGGAAAGGAAGTGAAAAGATGGAGGGAAAAAGAAGAGAAATAATAAGAAATAAGGAAACAATTTTAAAATGGGTCATGACCTAAACAGATGCTTTTCCAAAGAAGAGAATTGACAAAGGCCTTTATGAGAAGATGCTCAAAAGAACTAATAATAAGGGAAATTCAAGCCAAAATCACATCTGTTACAATAGCTATTAAAAAAAGACAAATGAGTGTCTTGACTTCCCATGCCTGAAATACTCTCATGGGCTTTTCAGCCAGATCCGAATGCCTTTAGGGCTGATTCTGAGGCCAGAGTGCTATTTAGGACATCTGCCATTCTATGAGTCTGCTGAGTATCTCACTTCCCATGTTGGATAACTCTCCCCTTTATTTATTCTATCGGTTAGTGTTAGCAGGTACTAGACTTATTTATGTGCTCCCTTTGACTCTTAGTCCTTTCATTATGATCAATTGTGAACTGAAATTGATCACTTGGAATAGTGAGATGGCATTGGCACATGCCACCTTGATGGGATTGAACTGGAATCCCCTGGTATGTTTCTAACTCTACCATTTGGGGCAAGTCAGCTTGAGCATATCCCAAATTATACATCTCTTCCCTCTCTTATTCCCACTCTTATGTTTAACAGGGATCACATTTCAGTTAATTTTCAACACTTAAGAATAACTGTGTGATAATTACAGAATTAAACCAGTCATATTAAGTAGAACAGACAAAAAAACTACTAAGAGGGATAATGTATTAAGTTGTTCATTAACAGTCACTCTGGCAAAAGATCTCTGTGAGTGAGATCCCAGTGGAAAGAACAGGTCATCAAAGAAGGAGGTACCTTTCTCTGAAGGGAGGAGAGAACCTCCACTTTGACTATGACCTTGTCTAAACAAGATAAGAGTCGGAGAACTCAGAGGGCTTCCATAGCCTTGGAAACTCATGGCTGGAGCATGGGGAGATTACTGATGCCATAGACAGGAGTGTCAATTGGTAAAGTCAACAACAGGAGTCACTGTGCACTTACTCCTCATGTAGGATCTCTGTCCTTAATGTGCTGTGTATTGAGATTTAATGCTATAACGAGTACTCAAACAATATATTTCACTTTGTGTTTCTATGGGGGTGCAAACTGTTGAAATCTTTACTTAATGCATACTAAACTGATCTTCTGTAAAAAAAAAAAAAAAGAAATTATCAATTCCCAACTTGACTCTCACTGGGATTAAACATGACAATAGGTCTGATCTGATTTCATCATCATTTAAAAAAATCATCTATTATTTTTCACTTTATGTTTCTGTGTGGGAGCAAACTGTTGAAATCCTTACTTAAGGTATACTAAGCTGATCTTCTGTATATTAAGATAATCGAAAATGAATCTTGATGTGAATGGAAGGGGAGAGGGAGTGGGAAAGGGGAGGGTTGTGGGTGGGAGGGACGGTTTGTGGGGGAAGCCATTGTAATCCATAAGTCGTACTTTGGAAATTTATATTCATTAAATAAAAGTTAAAAAAATAAAAAAATAAAAAAAATAAAAAAAGACAAATGATAGCAAGTGTTTGCAATAATGTGTAGACAAAGAAGCTCTTATAAATGGTTTGTAAAAATATAAATTTTGTCCAATCATTATGGGAAACAGTATGGAGTATCATCAAAAATTTAAAAGCAGAACTACCATATGATCCAGTATTCCCACTCTTGGGAGTAAAGAAAATGAAATCAATATTTTGAAGAGTAAATAAAATCTTTTTAAAAAAGCTTTCAACAAGTTAAATGAACAAATACAATAGAATTCTACTGAGCCCAAAGAATGAATGAACTACTAGTCAAAATCATGGATGAGTCTCAGAAATATTATGCTGAAAAGAAGAAGTGAGACACAAAGTAAATACACTGTATGCTTCAATTTTTATGAAGTTGTAAACTAAACATAACTTTTAGTGATAGGTTTGAGGGATTCTTTGAGTATGGGCTCAAGGGAATTTTCTGGGAATACATAAATTCCCTGTATCTTCTAAAACAGATTTCTTTATTTGAAAGGCAGATTTACAGAGAAAGAGGATAAGAGAAAGAGAGAGAGAGAGAGAGAGAGAAGAGATCTCTTCCATCCTCTGTTTTATTCTCCAAATGGCTGCAATGCTCAGGGCTGATCCAGGCCAAAACTAAGAGCCCAGAATTCCATCTGAGTCTTCTACATGGGCGGCAGGAACCCAAGCAGTCGAGCTGCTTTCCCAGGAGCATTCGCAGGAAGCTGAATCAGAAGTGGAGCAGCCAGTATGTCAACTTGTGCTCACAAGGGATGGCAGCATCACAAATGATGGTTTCACTTGCTGAGCCACAACACAGGTCTGAATTCCCCATTAATTGATGAAAATATGGTGACAGATATATATTCATTTGTCAAAAATGAATGAATTTTATATGTAAGCTACCTGCACATTGCTGGTATAAATCATACCCTGGTAAGCTTTAAAAAGTAGAAACTTGAAAAGAAAATTTTCAGAATTTTTAGGTAATTAAACTTAAAAATATGAATATAGTAATGCAATGAGCTTAGAATGCCTCTGACATTTCTAAAGAAGAAAAAATATTTGCAGGATTACACTGCAATATTTTAAGACAATATAAAACTACAATACTTAAGATTGATATCATATTATCACAGATTGAAGACAAAGAGACCATTGAGATAGAATAGAGTACTGGAGTAGAATCACATATATGTAAAGAAATAAAATATGTAAAGAAACAAAATCGATGGTAACTCAAAGGAGAGAAAGACAGTCTCATCAAAAATAATTCTAGTCATAATTTTTGGATTTCAAACCAAGGAGGAAGTATCCAAAGAATCTCTGACAATACTGGTTAATTAAGCAAACAGGCATTAAAGTTTGGGGAGATTAAGATGGATAGAATTTAAGGGGCAAATACTCTCCAGAGAAATGATGGAAAAGTAGAGTTTTAGAAATTTGTATAGGCATCCTTTTTATTTTTTGCTGTATGTTAATCTGTGCATATGTAAAATGCTAAAGGTCAGACCAAAAAAAAAAAAAAAAAAAAGAAAAAGAAAAGAAAACGCACAGAACAAAGTCTATAGCACATAAGGTGAACAATTCCCACACTCACACAGGGCTAAGAATATTTCAAGTTCTCAATGACCTTTTTAAAAAAAAATGATTTATTTTTTTATTTGAAAGGCAGAGTTACAGAGAGGCAGAGGCAGAGGCAGAGAGAGGTCTTCCATCGGCTGGTTCACTCCCCAGATGACAGCAATGGCTGAAGCTGCGTGGATCCGAAGCCAGGAGCCTGAAGCCTCTCCCTGTTCTCCTGCTGGGGTGCACGGGCCCAAGAACTTGGGCCATCTTCCACCTCTTTCCCAGGCCATGGCAGAGAGCTGGATCAGAAGAGGAGCAGCCAGGACTCAAACCAGCGTCCACTGCAGGCAGCGGCTTCACCTGCCACGTCACAGCACTGACCCTCTCAATGACCTTTTGGATACTTGGTGTCTCTCAATAGAGATCCCACAAATGCCATACCTTAGAAGGGAAGATAAATTGAACCTGAAAGTAAAACCATCACCAGCCAATATGAGCTCTAAGTGCCACTGAAAGAAATTCTTTGGACAAAAGGAAAATTATATCAGATAGATACTTGGATCTATACTAAAAACAAAAAGTGCTAAATAGGGTAAATTATGTGGGTAAATATAAATGATTATTTTTTCTCATTAATAACATTTTTAAAATAGTTTATCCAAAGCACAATGTACTAACAATGTCTTATGTAGCTTGTTGCATATGTAAACTTTATGACAATAATAGAAATATGGTCAGAAAAAGGCAAATGGAAATAAACTATTCACTCATCAGACATTGCACAGAAAGTTAAGTTAAAGAGGCATATGATAAATACAATAGTGGCTACTAAAAACAGACAGGATGTAAATAATGGTGGTAAAATGCAAAACTAAAACTATTAAACTCAAAAAATGCAAGAAATTAGAATAAAATGCAGATAGAACAGATGGAATGGATAGCACAAAAGTAAATAAATCCAACTATATCGGGAAGAATATTAAATATAAATCGTATATACACACCAATAAAAATTTAGGACTGACAGAGTGTTTTATAAAGCAAGATATAACTATATTTTGTGTATAAGAAGTGCACATTAGAGGCTGGCACTGCGGCACAGAGGGTTAAAGCCCTGGCTGCTCCACTTCCAGTCCAGCTCTCTGCTATGGCCTGGGATAGCAGTAGAAGATGGTCCAAGTCCTTGAACCCCTGCACCCACATGGGAGACCTGGAGGAAGCTCCTGGCTTCTGACTTCAGATCAGCTCAGCTCTGGCCATTGCAGTCCTTTGGGGAGTGAACCAGTGGAATGGAAGGCCTCTCTCTCTGGCTCTACTTGTCTCTGTAACTCTGTCTTTCAAATAAATAAAATAGTTCTTTTAAAAAAAGAAATGCACATTAAGACAGATTAATTAAAAATAGAAAGAACATATAAGGCAAAGTATAAGAAAGTCGTAATGGTGATATAAACATCAAAAAGTAGACTTTAGAATTAAAGTAATATCATCAGCAGTAAATATGGATATTTCATAATAACAAATGAGTCAGTTAAAGAAGCCATTATAATCTACATGTGCCTGCACAATATTTATTTCGAGATACCTGAAATAAAACTTCACAGAACTGAAAAGAGACAAATACACTATCATTTTTAGATATTTTAACACTAATTCAAAGTCTAAACAACATTTAAAGGACATTACACTCAACATGAACAAAGTACACATTTTTTAAAAGTACTTACATAAAATTTGCTAAGATAGACCATACCCTGGACCAGAAAAAAGGCTTAATACGAAAGGCTTGGGATTATGGAGTATGATCTCTTACCACATGGAGTCAAATTAGAAACCTCAGGAAGATCTCTCCCTCTCTGTTTCTATTTCCTCCATCTATCTCTCTGTTGCTCTGTCTTGCAAGTAAACAAATACATCTTCAAAAAAATAAGTAATCCAAGTACTTGGGCCCCTGCCATCTATGTGTGAGACCAGGATAAAATTCCCAGCTTCTGTTTTGGCTTGACACAGAGCTTGCTGTTGCATTCATTTGGGAAATGAACCACCAGATGGAAGAGTTCTCTGTTGCTCTACTTAATACATACATACATACATACATACACACACATACATAAATAAATCCCTTTTCTGGAAAAGGAAGACCAAAAAGATATCTGAAAATTTGCTAAATAGTCAGAGATTAAATGACACACTTTAAAAAATCTTATGGATCAAAGAGAAAATTACAAGAGGATTTATTTTTAAAATTTTTGATTAAATAGAAATAAAAACAAACATAAATATGCTGCTACAGAAGTGAATATAGAGGAGCCAGCATTGGTTGGCACAGTGGTTTAAATGGGTTTTGTGACACGATATCCCATATCAGAGTGCCAGTTCAGTCCAGGCTCCTCTGCTTCCCATCTGGCTCCCTGCTAATGAGCCTGGGAAAGTAGTAGAAGATGGCTCAAGTACTTGGGCCCCTGCCACCTATGTGGGAGATTTTGATGAAGTCCCAGGCTCCTGGCTTTGTCCTGGCCCAACTGTGGATATTGAGGCCATTTAGAGGGTGACTCATGGATGGGAGATCTCTTTTTCTCTTTCTTTCTCTCTCTCTCTCTTTCTCCCTCTCTACTGCTCTGCTTTGCAAAACAAATAAATAAGAGGTAATTAGACAGAAAGTAATAACATTTAGTACTCATATTAGAAAAGAAGAAAGATATCAGATGAGTGTTCTCAGCTTCCACCAAGAAAAAAAAGACCTAGAAAATTAAGATCCAATTAAATCCAAAACAAGGAAAAGAAAGGAAATAATAGAGTAAAAGCAGAAGTCAAGAGATAGAAAATGGTAAATCAATGAACAAAATGCTGGTTTGCTTAAAAGAAAATGAAGAAATATTATAAATTGTAGCTACACTGATTAAGAAAAAAGTGTAAAATATACACATGGCCAGTGTCACAAATGAACACTGCCACAAATTCTAAAGACATTGGAAGGACAACATGCAATTAAAATAATTTTTACACCAATACATTTCATAGCTCAGATGACATGAAAAAAAATTTTCAAAGATACGGAATACCAAAGCAGACTCACAAATGTGACAAACAACCTCATCTGTCCACTCAAAAGATGGACTTGGGCTTGGGAAGCTCAGCAAAAGTGAGATTTTATTAAGAATCTTGCAGAAACTGGTGGGCCAGCACATCCTGTGCAGTTTCATCAAGCAATTTATTCCCTAGTACACAGGCACTTTCCTCGGTTTCTCATTGCCTGAGTAGTACAGGGTTACAATCTTTCTGGAACTTGGTTCAGCTGTTTTGGTCATTCCTAAATATCTTGTTTGCATAAAAACTTTCCAGGTACATGTGATCTAGATGTTATTCTAGTTACTTGTAGCGTTCCACATATCTGCAAGCAATTACCTTAGTTATCTACTCACGGCTAAATACCTTACCTTGAAAATCAAACAAATGTTTCTCCTCACAGATACAAAAATTCTGATAGACTTATAGCAATTAAAAATGAAATACTAGTATTTGTTTAAAACATTCTTACACTTAAACCAGGAAGTAGGTAATTTTTTACTGGTGAATTCTACAAAACATTTAAGTAAGAGATACTATCAATTTTTAATTTTTTTATTTATGGACTCATCAATTCTAAATAAATGTTCAGAAAATAGCATGGGAAACATTTCCTGATTCTTTTTATGATATTCAGCATTATCCTGGTATCAAAATCAGATGCTCAGGGCCAGCGCCGTGGCTCACTTGGTTAATCCTCCACCTGCAGCACCGGCAACCCATATGGGCACCAGGTTCTAGTCCCGGTTGCCCCTCTTTGCAGTCCACCTCTCTGCTGTGGCCTGGGAGGGCAGTGTGGGATGGCCCAAGGGGTTGGGTCCCTGCACCAGCATGGGAGACCAGGAAGAGACACCTGGTTCCTGGCTTCGGATTGGCGCAGCTCCAGCCATTGCTGCCATTTGGGGAGTGAACCAACGGAAGGAAGACCTTTCTCTCTGTCTCTCTCTCTCACTCTCTCACTGTCTATAACTCTTACCTGTCAAATAAAAAAAAATCAGATGCTCTATTAGTTATCACAGGTCAGGGAGAACATATGGTATTTCTCTCTTTGAGACTGGCTTATTTCACTAAGTATGGTGTTTTCCAGATTCATCCATTTTGTTGCAAATGATCAGATTTCATGTTTTACTGCTGTGCAGTATTCCATAGAATACATATCCCATAATTTCTTTATCCAGTCTTCAGTTGATGGGCATTTGTCTTAGCTATTGTAAATTGAGCTGCAATAAACATGGGGGTACAGATAAATCTTTCATATGCTGATTTCATTTCCCTTGGGTAAATTCCCAGGAGTGGGATTGCTGGGTTGTATGATAGGTCTATATTCAGATTTCTGAGGTATTTCTATACTGTCTTCCACAGTGGCTTTACCAGTTTGCATTCCACCAACAGGGGATTAGGGTACCTTTTCCCCCACATCCTTGCCAACATTTGTTGTTTGTTGATATCTGTAGGAAAGCCATTGTAACTAGAGTGAAGTGAAACCTCATTGTGGTTTTGATTTGCATTTCCCTAATGATCTTGAGTATTTTTTCATGTGTCTGTTGGTCGTTTGGATTTCCTCTTTTGAAAAATGCCTGTTTAAGTCCTTTACCCATTTCTTCACTGGGTTGTTTGCTTTGTTGTTTTTGAGTTTATTGATTTCTTTATATATTCTGGCTAATAATCCTTTATTAGTTGCATAGTTTACAAATAATTTCTCCCATTCTGTCAGTTGCCTCTTCATTTTGCTGAGTGTTTCTTTTGCAGTACAGAAGTTTCTCAATTTGATGCAATCCCATTTGTCAATTTTGGCCTTGATTGCTTGTGCCTCTGGAGGATTTTCTTTTTTTTCCTTTTTTTAAGATTTTATTTATTTATTTGAGAGGTAGAGTTACAGACAGTGGGAGGGAGAGACAGAGAGAAAGGTCTTCCTTCCGTTGGTTCACTCCCCAAGTGCTGCAAAGGCCAGAGCTGCGCAGATCTGAAGCCAGGATCCAGGTGCTTTTTCTGGTTTCCCATGCGGGTACAGGGGCCCAAGGACCCGGGCCATCTTCCACTGCTATCCCAGGCCATAGCAGAGAGTTGGATTGGAAGAGCAGCCGGGACTAGAACTGACTCCCATATGGGATGCTGGTGCCACAGGCAGAGGAATAACCCACTGCACCATGGTGCCGGCCCCACCTCTGGGGTGTTTTCCAAGAACTCTTTACTTATGTCAATGTCTCACCAGGTTTCCCCAACGTTCTATAATAATTTGATGGTATCAGGTCATAGATTTAGATCTTGGATCCATTTTGAGCGGATTTTTTGTGTAAGGTGTAAGGTAGAGGTCTTGCTTCATACTTCTGCATGAGAAAATCCAGTTTTCCCAGCACCATTAGAGGAAGAAACTGTCCGTGAGAGCATTTCGGGTGTGGAAAGCCAAGACACTGTGGCAAAAAAGTCCTACATGAAGGACCTCTGTGGGTGAGATCCCAGTGGAAAGAAGTAGTCATCAAAGAAGGAGGTACTTTTCTCTGAAGAGAAGAGAGAACTTCCAGTTTGCTTATGGCCTTGTCTAAATACTGTCAGAGTTTTTTGGATTCACAAGGCTTCCACAGCCTAGGCAGCTCATGTCAAGAGCCTCGGGTGATCACTGACATCATACATAAGAGTGTTAATTGTTAAATTAACAACAGAACTCACTGTGCACTAACTTCCCATGTAGGACCTCTGTCCTCAAAGAGTTGTATTATAAGATTTAACAGTAAAACTTGTTCTCAAAGATTTAGTTTGTTTTACTGTATTAAGTAGAGGATATTCTTGTGTCTCATAAGTTTTAGGTATGCCTAAGTGCCCAACTCCATTGCTTGTTTTCTTAGGTGCTTCCTTAATTAATGATAAAACTTGTTCTCAAGGACTTACTTTCTTTTAATGTTAAATGGAGGATATTCTTATGTTTCATAGTTATCTCTAAGTGCTTGCAAAAGATGTATCATTTTTTGGTGCTTCTTTAAAGTTAATTAAGTTTCTCAGAGAAAAAGAAGTGAAATTAACTTTGAAATGCAATGACTATGAACAGCCCTTGTTTCAACTGTTGAGCACCAGTTTGTGTGTGTGTGTGTGTGTGTGTGCAAAGTGTTGAACTCTATACTTATACAGAGTTGGTCTTCTGTGTATAAAGTTAATTGAAAATGGATCTTAGTGGAGAATGGGACCGGGAATGGGAGAGGGAGGAGGAGGAGGAGAAGTGCGAGTGTGGATGGGAGGGCGGGTATGTTGGGAGGAATCACTATATTCCTAAAGTTGTACTTATGAAATGCAGGAAGTTTGTATTCCTTAAATAAAAGGTTTCTTTGGGGAAAATAAGTAAATAAATATAAAACAAAGAAAACCAGATAAAGATATTCTAAATAAAAACAACAGAAAAATGTTTATAAATATTCCTCATGAATATAGATGCAAAAATTTTAATAAAATCTTATAAAATTAAAACAGGCAATATCAAAACAAATATATAGCACAACAAAGTATAGTTTATATGAGGAACCTAACATTCACATTTAAGTATCAATCAATTTAACAGATAATGTTCAAAGAGAAATATCACATTCTTCTCTAAACATGCAAAAAAGAAAAGTACTGGACAAAAGCTATTATCCATGTATGATAAAACACATATATGTCCAAAAAGTACCAATAAAATATAATATCAACCATTTTATGAATTAATATCAATTATGATGTTATTGCAGTTTATTTAGGAAAGCTCCTGATAAAAACTAAATCAACTATTTAGTTCTGTTTTCACAAACCAATAAACTGTGGATGTTTATAATCCATTAGTTCATATTTTGGTCACTGGAAATTTAAAAATTTTAAATATTTGAAGTTACTCAACCACCATTTCATACGAAAGATATTATGCAAGCTTATTTATCAAATACGTATCTAATTTAAGTTAGTAAACGGCTACTTTGTCCTTTCAATTGTAACTTAAAATTATAAATGTTATTCATAATTTGGATAAGTATAAATAGAAACGTGTAGTATATTGTGTCATTAAAAAGTCATTGTCACAGTGTACTCTAAATCATAAGTGCAGAGAAACTGGAGTTAAAGTTAAGTTTTAAAGGTTAGTTTGAATGAATAAGCACTTCTGTTACTAATTCATGATGGGGTCTGTACCAATCAAACCATTGCTAAATTCTTTTCTTCACTGCAAGAGAAAATATTAGTCAAAGCCTTAGTCAGGGTGCTCCTTGAAACCTTCTGCCATTGCAGTATCCAGAGTACAATTAATACAAACTGCTGCAGAGTGCATGTCAGCCGTGCAATGCCCACAAGTGCTTAGGGGGCCAGGAAAGTGAGTTAGAGTATGGTGGACTATTGACCTCACAACAGCTACTTGCACCATGGGCATGCCTGTTTCTTAAGCAATGTTTAAAGTAATAGAGGAAAACTTTGGTGCCAGCAACCACAGAAGTTTTCGCTCCAAGGCAGCAATTTGAAAGTAATTTGTTGAGGGAAATAGAAAGAGGATTTCATCCCTCTGCACTAGGTAAGATATATTGCTTTTAACCACAAGATGGCAAATTAATCTCTGAGCCATGAGTTGGGGTCTGTCATCCTCAAGTAGCTATCATTCCATTAGAATATTGGAATAATTGCGGCATATGTCTACCTGAAATCCCACACATTGGAACTGAACTGGTTCTAAGTATTATTTGTTCACTTGGGTAGACATGAAATACTATCAAGAATGCATTGCATTGCATTTATTACAATTTTACCAGTGTTCGAAGACACCATTATGTAAATTTTGTACCTGGTGAATTAGGAGTGGAATTTAGGAAGCAATTACTTCCTTACTTCTATCTGCCAAGTAGGACTTTGTAGAAGGATTGCAAGGATTATTTGTGTGAAAGAAAGCAGAAATGTTGGCGACTTGAGAAGAGAAGTGTCCTTGAGACTTACTATGGGATTTCAGACTTGGATGTAATTACTCCTCAACTTCTTGAAATTATAATAACAAAGTGTGACAAGTGTCTCAACCATTGCTTCATACACTGTGCTGGAACAAAAAATTTCCAAGGGAGATGTGATGAACCTCTTATTGTTTTACTGTTTCTTCTAATCCCATTTTGCACATACAACCTGTGGTAATGATAGAATGTGCCTCAGATTCTAATTGCTCTGAGATATGTTACAAATTAAACATTTATGTAAAGAAGAATTAGTCTCTTTAGAGAGTATTATTCACATGACATAAGGAAAAAATACTGAGGCCAAATATCTTCTCAGGAAAACTGCAGCAGGAAAGAAAAGGTAATTTGCAAAGTGTGGACATAAGCCTACACCACTGCTAACCTCACAGGAGCCTTTCTGAATTAATATTGTCCCACACCAAGGGGTAAAATTATACTTGCTGAAGAGTATACCTCTTTATAACATTGTCACTTCACACTCCAAGCTATGGACAATTAGCAACCCATAAGGAAGTGATACGGACACATTAGCATTCTGTATACGCTTTGTTAAACCTTTCAACTGCATTTTCCTTGCTGTTTTACATCCTGTTTTATGGTTGGCAAGGATGTAGCCCTTATGGAGAACTTCTTTCTATAGTGTGTAATATGGTTACTGTCTTGACAACAACTTCTCTATATGGAACAAAAACAGGCAGCTAAGAATTATGTCATTAACATAGGTATTTGGCATACTGAAATGAGGTAAATGTTTCATTAGGTTTATTGTTTGTAACTGTTTTCAGCTTATCTTACTGTGTGCTTTTGATTGCACATTCTATAAACCTCAATGCTCAGTACTGAGATTAGTGAGTAATCTGAAATTTTTTAAATGTAGGTAGTGATTACGGGACAATAAATATGAGATCTTTTTTTTTTAATTTTTAGTGGCAAAGGAATAGAATACGAACTGCAAAAGACACATCCCCAAAGTTGACCTCAGATGAAACTCTGGTTAAGTTTTCCACGTAAAGGCATTTCACCATATGTACTGATCTTGCCTCCCTGCTTTTCTACCTCTGCACTTTTTCTAAATCCAGAAGCTGGCCAACCCACCAGCAATTATATCCCAAAAGTGTGTGAGTATACATCAATCATGCACACGTGCATTTAAATGTATTAGCATTCCAGACAGTAACTCTCAAGTCAATTGGGAATAAGAGCATTGAGTCACTGGAAACAGAGAGAGAGAGAGAGAGAGAGAGAAAGAGAGAGAGATAGAGAGAGACAGATAGTTATAAATTGCAACTCCTTGGTTCCTTGGAGGGTATTCAGGAGGATTAAGCTTGTTTCCCACAATGGCAAGTAACTCCAATATGTCTCTATATTCTGGCTTTCCCTTTTTCCCTTTCTCCCTCTCCAATCTCTCACTTTGGCTTCCTGGAATTACTCCCCCCACCCCACCCCACCACCAAATCACCTGCTTCTAAGCATTTTCTCAAGGCCTGCTTTCAGGGGAACCCAAATCACTAAAGGAATTCACCTATCACAACTCCATTAAACAATCTACTCCTAGATAAAATTATATACATATGGTGATGCAATGATATATCATGCAACTATAACTCTCAGATATGAAGTTCCTGTGAACACATCTGCTTCCAAAATTTCAATGTTCACAAAGATTTCACAAGTTTCAACATAGTCCTGTGTTCCAGTCATTCCTTCTTGTCACAGTTAGAGCAATGGTTTTTAATGCTACTTCCCTGTCCCACTACACACTTGTGCATACACATAAACAGGTCTTCTTATATTACTCATCTTAGAAAAGTTAACAAAAGGCAGTTGTGATTAGGACATCAGCTAAATGCTTATACAGATACCTAATGAGTGGCAGTATTAATAAATACAGGTGTGGTTAGGGAAATTGGTTAAAAAGAGTATGCATATATCTCAACTAACACTTCCATTGTAGGTATTTTTATGTAAAGAAATATTTATACATGTAACCAAAAGACCAAACACAAATCTCTTCATTGTAGTATTAATACTTTTTTTGACAGGTAGAGTGGACAGTGAGAAAGAGAGAGAGAAAGGTCTTCCTTTTCCGTTGGTTCACCCCACAATGGCCACTGTGGCTGGCACGCTGCAGCCAGCGCACCGCACTGATCTGAAGCCAGGAGCCAGGTACTTCCCCTGGTCTCCCATGCTGGTGCAGGGCCCAAGGACCTGGTCCATCCTCCACTGTAATCCCGGGCCACAGCAGAGAGCTGGCCTGAAAGAGGGGCAACCGGAATTGAATCCAGCGCCCCAACCGGGACTAGAACCCGGTGTGCCGGTGCCGCAGGCGGAGGATTAGCCTGTTGAGCCGTGGCTAAAATATTTATTCGAAAGACAGAGTTATAGACAAAGTGAGGGAGAGAGAGAGAATCTTCAATCTGCTGGTTCACTTCCCAAATGGCCACAATTACCAGAGCTGGGCTGATTCAAAGCCAGGAGCCAGAACTTTTTTCTGGGTCTACCATGCAGGTGCAGAGGCCCAAGCACTTGGGCCATCTTCCACAGCTTTCCCAGGCCAAAGCAGAGAGCTGGATCTGAAGTAGAGCACCCAGGACTCGAACTGGCACCTATTTGGGATACAGGCTCTGCAGGTGGCAGCCTTACCCACTATGCCACAGAGTCAACCCCATATTAACACTTTTCACTTCTATAATAGTTAAAAGTTGAGGAAAAATTAATGCCTGTCTATAGAGAAATGGTTACAAATGTTATGTGAAAACTTTTAAAGAATGAGGTACAACTGCAAGTATTGACACAGAAATTTTTCCAATCTTACTGTACAGTAAAAATAAGTTATTATAAAAAGAAGAGTCATATCACGTAAATTAAAACCACACTTAAATACCTGTATACAAATAACTGCACACATACTAGGATTCTCATATGAGAATATGTATGTGTTTGTCTATATGTGGGTATGTAAATACATAAGAAATTTTCTTGGATGAGTCACAGGAAATGAAGATAGTGACAGGTAGAAACAGTGGTGGAGGATTTTCCATTTGTAGACTATATAATTGCATTTGACTTGAACTGTTTACAATGAGATAAACCTGATTATTTTTACTTATTGAATAAAATAGTCTGGTTCAACAATTTCCTGCTGACATTTAGAAACTTTGTGAATTGTTTCACTCTTAATGTATTCTGGAAAAAAAGTAAATGTGTTGATTACAAGTGTATGCTTATTTGTACTTCGGTGGATGATCTGCAGTGAGGTCAGCTATTCATTTTTATGTTTTTGTTTGTTGAGTAGCTATGAAACTTTAAAATATATATATAACTGGATAGCCCACGTATAATATATGTATATTAAAGGTGAAAAATTCTGTGTACTAAGCATAGTGAACCTATGAAGTATTCTTCTAACTTAAATATTCAGGATTTTTTCTTTCTCTCAAATATTCCCAAGTAAAATAGTTTTATGAGCAAAAATACATTTACAAATGTTCTCAAATACAATTTTAACTATTTTCAAGTAACTCAATGAATTCATACAAGTATATATCCATGAACAATGTGATTTACATCCAAAATATCACCACCAGTGTTGATGTGCTGAGCAGATTTATGAAAAAAATCTTTTAGAATATGGTTTACATTCTGAGATTTTGATTTATAGAAGTTATGGCAGATATAGAAATGTGACTGATTTATTATAATAGTGCTCATCACACACTGAAATTAGAGTTGTGTTAGCATTTCCATTACAAACTTAATTTTAGGAAAAATAACTTACCTAGAAAAAGTCATTCCAGGTGAAAACTCTTTTTGACAATTTTAGCTTAAAAATTATAAATAAGATAATTGAAGAAAACAGGAAGACAGTAGAGAAGAGAACATTCCTGTTAAATTGCCTTTTTATGCACATGTTTTGAAAGACTCTTTAAGAACTAGTAAGTTTCTTATACAGAGAACAGTCTGTCCACACTGTTCTCTTTCAAGAGCCTTATTTTTCAGATTTATTTATTTACTTGAAAGTCAAAGTTATAGAGAGAGGGGGAGACACACCGAGAGAGAAATCTTTCATCCACTGGGTTCAGACTCCAGATAGCAACAATGGCCAGGGCTGGGTCAGGCTAAAGTCAGAAATCAGGAGCTTCTTCTGGGTCTCTCACGTGGGTGGCAGGGGCCCAAACACTTGGGCCATCTTCTGCTGCTTTCCCCAGAATATTAGACCACAGCTGAAACAGAAGTAGAGCAGCCGGGACATGAACCTGTGCCCATATGGGATAAAGGCATCACCGGTAGGGGATTTACCTGCTATACCACAATACCAGCTCCCCAAAGAGTCTTAACATTTTCACAGGATAATGATTATGTATAAACTCTAAGGAGGAAGAATTTGTATTTTCATCCAATGCTTTTCAAATAAAGGAAAAGTTTCAAGGATAATAAGAGCTCTCTATAAGGATGTCCTTAGAGAACTGGGAGGTTGAATAACTCCTTTGCTTGATCTCTCCAGCAAACTTTATATATTAATAGAGAATACTATACCACCTTTCACATGAAAGGATTATGCAAAGAACTGGTTTAATGCTTATCATTTCACTTTAGTGTGAACCAGAGATTGTGACTCATTTCTTAATTGCCAATCCCATAATAACAATACCAAATGTACCCTGGGAGTAACCAAATCACCCTTAATTGAGAATTATTATTCTGTTAAAATATATTCAAAACTCAGTTTGTCAGTAATCATTATGATAATCTTTGTCTTCTTTTAGAGTCTCATTTAACAATAATTTCCACCTGAAAATTCTACTTTCTAGGTCTTAGATGGAAACTAAAGTTTGTAGTTGACTAACAGCTAAGGTGAATGAAGATGACATAGTATTCTGATGATGGTAATAGAGGCTATTGCCAACATTGTTTTCATTATGCTTTTCTTTTTCAGATTTTTCTTTCCAACTTCTGAGTCTGAAAAGTTAATAATCTCAAAAACTTACTGTATAATTTTACAAAGAGTCTTTCTGCCTTCAAAGCTTTAAAAAATTACAGATAATATCTAATCATTTGGTAACATATTTCTGCAAGGTTGTGAATATTTCTAGGAAGGTAGTTTCTTAGAAAAGTGGTTTTAACTGCATTGTCTTTCCTCTCTAACACTAAAGGGAGTTAGCTATAACTGTCTATCTAGAAGAGAGGCTCTCAATAGTGGTTGCACATCAGAATCACCCAAGGAACTTTACTGACCCCAGTGGCAGGTGCTGTCCAGAATAAGGGTACAGTCATACTGAGTTTTTAAAGCTCTGTAAGTATTTCCTAAGATGCAGCTAAGATAGAAAACCATTGATGTAGGGCTGGTGCTGTGGCTCACTTGGTTAATCCTCCGCCTGCGGCGCCGGCATCCCATATGGACACTGGGTTCTAGACCCGGTTGCTCCTCTTCCAGCCCAGCTCTCTGCTGTAGCCCAGGAAGGCAGTGGAGGATGGCCCAAGTGCTTGGGTCCTGCACCTGCATGGGAGACCAGGAGGAAGCACCTGGTTCCTGGCTTTCGGATCGGCATAAATCTGGCTGTAGTGGCCATGGGGGGAGGGGTGAACCAATGTAAGGAAGACCTTTCTCTCTGTCTCTCTCACTGTCTAACTCTATCTGTCAAGTAAAAAATAAAAAAAGAGAAAACCATTGATGTAGAAAACATTCTCTTGTCTTCAAGTTTCTTTTGAGTATTCTCCACTGTTTCCTATCTGCAAGACAGAAAATGTGAAGTCCAAGAAACAGGAAGACTAAATCAAGATTTCTCAAAGTGTGTTTAAACATTCACATCAGTATCACATGGAAACTTAGAAATGACCTCTTTGGGGCCCTGTTCTAGATGTAATAAAACAGAAGCTGTAGAGTGGGGGCACTGCCATCTATATTTTAACAAGATTTCCAAGTAGTTTTTATGCTTGCAAAATCTAAAACCAATTGATAAAGGCAGGGAGATAGGATTAAATCGATTAGATTTGTGAGCTGGAGACCATGCCCTCTGTGTGATCTCACTCCCCTGCCTGACCTCACCTGTATGCCTACCTGCCCATCAGACTACATAACCACTCCCCTTTGGAAGTGCATAAAAGACCTGGCACACTGTGGGCCCCTCCCTGATTGTCCCACGCTTTCCGGCACTTGGCCTTTTAGCTGCCTCTATGCCTTCACTTTCCTACCTGAATGCTTTGTTCCATTTGGCTCCTGGCCTGCTCTCTTCCTGGTATGGACCCAACTTAGCTACTAGACTTCTTTTTCCCCTAAATAAAGCCCTCACTTTCCTGTGCATTTCTTTCACTGAATAAAACCTTTAAAACCTACCATGTAGCCTGGCTTATTTGGAGCCAATATTCAGAATTCTCACCTGAATAGATGGCAAGAACCAACAAAAATTATTATTCAAAATTCTTAATAGGGCTAGCCGATATCACAATGGGCTAAATTATTCACTCCCAAAATGGATACTTGGGAAGCGGAACAAAAGATTTGAAAAATAAAGCAAAACAGGATGTGTTACTAACCCAAGGTTATCTGCCTGCTGGTGAGGTATTGAAGCAGAAAAACAAGTTTATTCAGAGTACCAGTAGACTAGGAACATGGCTGGGCTATCACCCTTTTTAGGGTGACTTTTTAGTCATTGTAATGGTGCCTTGTAATAGGTCTAGGTCATTTTTTCAGAACAAGTAGCAGGAAAACGGGAAGAGCTGAGATCAAAAGATAATGAATCACTTCAGACACCTGGACACCAGCAAGCGTCTGAGAAGGGCAATAAAATTCTCTGTCTTTGGTTAGTTGGCTTTGGTGAAGAGGGCCTGTCTGGTCAAGCTGCTCCTATAAATCCTTAGCAAGGCAATTATTATATCTGTACGTACCTCCTTATCTCCACAGGGGATGCAAGCTCTGGGTAAGGGCCGTTTTTGTAGGAACCTCAACTTACAAGCCGACTAACACATCTACGTGCAGGGCTGAGCAAAAGGTCTGACCCTAAGGTTATGGGAGCAAGGAGACAGTTACAGTGTGAAGGCAAATATGTCAGGTATTTTTTAACACTGTTTCAACAGGAATATATAGGAGAAAATATGTGCTATTACCTGATAGTGAAAATCACATGTGAACTAAAGATGGATAAGCCAAAACACCACAATCAGTCATTGTGGGCAGCCTGATGCTGTTTTCAAATGCTAATGCTGTATGCAACAAAACACGGGTAATAACAGAGATTATTTTTTATGATTTTTTTATTTAGTAAATATAAATTTCCAAAGTACAGTTTATGGATTACAATGGCTTCCCCCCCATAATTTCGCTCCCACTCGCACCCCTCCCATCTCCCACTACCTCTCACATTCCGTTCACATCAAGATTCATTTCCAATTATCTTTATATACAGAAGATCAATTCAGTATATATTAAGTAAAGATTTCATCAGTTTGCACCCACACAGAAACACAAAGTGTAAAATACGGTTTCAGTACTAGTTATAGCATTACTTCACATTGGACAACACACTAAGGACAGATCCCACATGAGAAGTAAGTACACAGTGACTCCTGTTGTTGACTTAACAATTTGACACTCTTGTTTATGGCGTCAGTAATCTCCCTAGGCTCTAGTCATGAGTTGCCAAGGCTATGGAAGCCTTTTGAGTTCACCGACTTCGATCTTATTCCGACAGGGTCATAGTCAAAGTGGAAGTTCTCTCTTCAGAGCAAGGTAGCTCCTTCTGTGATGGCCCTGTTTTTTCTAATGGGATCTCACTCACAAATATCATTCATTTAGGTCTTCTTTTTTTTTTTCCAGGATGTCTTGGCTTTTCATGCCTAAAATACTCTCATGGGCTCTTCAGCCAGATCCTAACGCCTTAAAGGCTGATTCTGAGGCCAGAGTGATGTTTAGGACATCTGCCATTCTATGAGTTTACTGTGTATCCTGCTTCCCATGATGGATCGTTTTCTCCCTTTTTCATTCTATCAGTTAGTATTAGCAGACACTAGTCTTGTTTGTGTGATCCCTTTGCCTCTTAGACCTATCAGTGTGATAAATTGTGAACTGAAATTGATCACTTGGACTAGTGAGATGGCATTGGTACATGCCACCTTGATGGGATTGTATTGGGATCCCCTGGCACGTTTCTAACTCCACCATTTGGGGCAAGTCCGATTGAGCATGTCCCAAATTGTACATCTCCTCCCTCTCTTATTCCCACTCTTATATTTAACAGGGCTCACTTCTCAGTTGAAATTTAAACACCTAAGAATAATTGTGTGTTAATTACAGAGTTCAACCAATAGTACTAGAACAAAACAAAGAAAAAATACTAAAATGGATAAAGTATTACATTGTACATCAACAGTCAGGATAGGAGCTGATCAAGTCACTGTTTCTCATAGTGTCCATTTCACTTCAACAGGTTTCCCCTTTGGTGCTCAGTTGTCGCCGATCAGGGAGAACATATGATATTTGTCCCTTTGGGACTGGCTTAATTCACTCAGCATAATGTTTTCCAGATTCCTCCATCTTGTTGCAAATGACCATATTTCATTGTTTTTGACTGCTGTATAGTATTCTATAGAGTACATGTCCCATAAACCACTATGGAAGTCAGTCTGGAGATTCCTCAGAAACCTGAATATAACCCTACCATACAACCCAACCATCCCACTCCTTGGAATTTACCCAAAGGAAATTAAATTGGCAAACAAACAAGCTTTCTGCACATTAATGTTTATTGCAGCTCAATTCACAATAGCTAAGACCTGGAACCAACCCAAATGCCCATCAACAGTAGACTGGATAAATAACAGATTATTAATCTTGGGTCATAAAGGGAAGATGATGAGATTATGATTCTAAGGAATAAGGAGATTTGGGGTTTCATTTCCTAAAATGGTTCCTTTATAAAATAACATCTTCAAAAACTATCCTTAGAAAATTTACCTGCATATTTCCATTCAAAAGCAAGCAGAAACTCAATCATATAAGGGGCTTTTTAATATAAAAATTGCTAAGTCAATTTTTATTTTCCTAAGGTTGGTATAAATTAAAATTTACTGTGCTTAGTGAAATGCAGCTCTGTAACATTTTTGGTTTATTTGTCATTAATTTCTAATTCATTTCTCAAAACTCTCAGGGAACAAAAGAAACCAAAAATAGTCTACCAAAATCTGTTCAACAAAATCTTTCCCAGAATGATGAGTTACTCTCATTCAGCAGAGTTCTAATCTGATGGCATAATAAAATTCTCCTTGATGAGACATAGTTTCATGGAAGAAATGAATATGTTCCTGTACTTCCATAATACTCCATGATTTTTTTGAAATAATCATCTTTTGAAACCAAGACATTAGGTTAATAAAGATATCATTTAAATGAATTTCATTTTTATTATTAATGTTCAAGCAACTAAATTCAAGGCCATCTTTCTTAGCTGGAAGTTCATTATTTGCTTAAAACTGTACATATGAAATGCATAAAAACTGTTCTCTTTATATAAATAAAAAAGTAAACAAAAAATCTTGAAAAGCTCCAAATGTAAAAAAAAAAGCATGCAAAATAATGTTTTGAAACAGGTATTTAAGCAGTGATAAGATTTTTTTATCAAAACCTTTCTCTTAAAGAAACATCAAGATTAATTTCAACAATTACATCAATCAGCAAATATAATTTAATGAACCAAAGAAATTTATTTTTTGATGTATACTTGTACATACCAAGAAAACAGCTATGTAATATTTATAACCATTTATTGTCTTTTAGCAAAATAATGTTGTAAGAAATGATCTTTTATAATGCAATCTTATATATCATTAATTCTGGGGTTGGCATTTGGCGGAGTGGCTAAGACACCGCTTGGGATGCTCTCATCCTATATCAGGGTGTCTGGGTTTGAGTCAGCTCTACTGCCCATTCCAGTTTCTAGCTAACATGCACTTTGGGAGGTATCAGATGATTGTTGAAGTACTTGGGTCTCTGCTACTGACATGGGAGACCTGGAATGAGTTCTGTGTTCCTGGCTTTGATATGACCCAGTCCCAGCTATTTCAGCATTTAAGGAAAGAACCAACAGATGAGAGATCTCTCTCCATCTCTGTCTCTATGACTCTCTCTGCCTTTTTTAAGATTTATTTATTTATTTGAAAGGCAGAGTTACAGAGAGGCACAGGCAGACAGAGAGAGAGAGAGAGATTGATTTTCTATCCTCTGGTTCACTGCCAAATGGCCCCAACAGCCAGAGTTGAGCTGATCCGAAGCCAGTAGCCAAGAGCTTCCTCCGGGTCTCCCACATGGGTGCAGGGGCTGAAGCACTTGGAACATCCTTTACTGCTCTCCAAGGCCATAGCAGACAACTGGATCAGAAGTGGAGCCGCTGGGTCTCAAATCAGCGCCCGTATGGGCTGCCAGTACTGCAGGTGGCGGCCTTACCTGCTTTGCTACATCACCAGCCCCTCTCCACCTTTCAAATAATTAAAATACTTTTTAAAGATTTATTTATTTTACTTGAAAGTCACAGTTACTCAGAGGGAGGAGAGGGGGAGAGAGAGAGAGAGAGAGAGAGAGAGAGAGAGAGAGAGAGGTCTTCCATCTGCTGGTTCATTCCCCGGATGGCTGTAATGGCCAGAGCTGCGCCAATCCGAAACCAGGAGCCAGGAGCCTCTTCCAGGTCTCCCATGCGGGTTCAGGGGCTCAACGACTTGGGCCATCTTCTACTGCTTTCCAAGATCATAGCAGAGAGCTGCATTGGAAGTGGAGCTGCCAGGTCTCGAACCGCTGCCCATATGGGATGCCGGCACCGCAGGCAGCAGCTTTACCTGCTATCCCACAGCGCCGGTCTCTAAAATATTTTTTTAAAAAGCTATTAACTACGGAACTAAATAAATATCCAAATATATTTTCAGTTATATTATTTTTAAAAATAAGGAATATAGATAGGTTGAGTAAAGAGTTTGTTCAAGGGGCTGACGCTGTGGCATAGCGAATAAAGCTGCTGCCTGCAAAGCCGGCATCCCATATGGGATCTGGTTTGAGTCACAGCTGCTCCTCTTCTGATCCAGCTCTCTGCTATGGCCTGGGAAAGCAGTAGAGGATGGCCCAAGTCCTTGGGCCCCTGCACCCACGTGGGAGACCCGGAAGAAGCTCCTGGCTCCTGGCTTCAGATGGGTGCAGCTCCAGCCTTTGTGGCCAGTTGGGCAGTGGATGGAAGACTTCTCTCTCTCTCTCTCTCTCTCTGCCTCTCTCTGTGTGTAAATCTGACTTTCAAATAAATAAACAAATCTTTTTAAAAAAGAGTTTGTTCAAAAGTGGAGTAACCTTACATTTCAGAATTGTTATCTATGACTAAACAGGACTATAGATGAAAATGTGTTTATTTAGTTCACTCCAGTAAGAAGATTGATAACTATTTTCATGTGATCTGCAAATCAAAAACTTCTCTTTATAAGTTTAACAATACAGAATGTAATAGCCTGATACTAGTCAATTTCTGAAATAAGCTATTTTCTTAGATATTCATAAAAGCATATCATTTAAGGTTATACTTACACAACATACTGGTAACTAATAAATGACTTTTTCAAAAGGGAAAATACAATCACTGGTCTACTTTACTTATATAATGCTGTGATAACTAAGTTTATGTTTCATCTTGACTAGGCAATGGTACCAAACTATTTGGTCAAACAGTTTAGATGTTGCTCTAAGATGACTTTTGCAGACATGATTAGCTTTCATAATCAACTGATTTTAAGTAAAGGACACTGTCCTTGATAATAAAGATGGGCCTCACACAATCTGTTCGAGGCCTTGAGGCAAAAAACTAAGGTGTGTTAGAGTAGACACAATTGTCTTCAAACATAGAAACCCTGCCTAAGTTTGCAACCAGGTGACTAGCCCTACTGATTTTGAACTTGCCTGAACCCACAATTACCCAACCAATTCTATAAAAAAAAAACTCTCTCTGTGTGTGTATTGATATGCATTTTTGTCCCTATTTAGACACATGTGTGCTATTTTTATGATATACAGGCCTGTGTCACTTAACAGCATGGCTATATGTAAGGAATGAATCTATAGATGAGTTTGACATTCTGCAAACCTAATAGGATGCATTTACACAAACTAAGACAGTCATGATGTCACTAGGTTATGCAGTATTATTCGACCTCCATCATATATGTGGTTCATCACTGACTGAAATATTGCTAAGTGGCACATGGTTATATGTCTGTATGTGAATATCTATAAATAGATAGAAAGACAGACAGACAGATAGATAGATTCTATTTGTTTGGAAAACCCTAACTGACTGACAAAATGCCAATACCATTTTAAAAGTATTTTCAACAGTTGTTTTGGAATCTTGGAGATGAAGCCTTTATATAATTTATACCAGAGTAAAATTTTATAAGGTTATTTTTCTGAGAGGAATTTACAGGTTCCAATTTTATACATGCTTTTATTTATTTCACAAAAACCTTTCCAGTCAATTATATATTCTTCTAGTTCTATATCTATTTAGCATTATCATTGAGTACTATCAAAAAAAATAAAATTCATGATAGTCTCAGTGGATATTACATATGTAATTTTGGACCTATTTAATGCAAAGTGCTAAGAAATAATGCCCATTACTTAGCTACTGTGCTTTTGAAAACTACCTGATACCAAATTTGATTGTTAAGAACTGTTACAAAATAAAGCAGGACCTATTCTTATAATAAAACAAGGCAAACTCATACTGTCTTGTTGCTTGTTTTCTATGTCCAGTCCATATAGCAAAGAAATTTATCACATCACTTCATTTCTATGGAAATTCAATCACACTTTCTAAAATGGAACTTAATGCAGGAACACAGCTCTATATTGATCTGATGATGTAGGTGCTTCATTCAAATAAATGTGTCCTGCAATTCAGAGAGTCAATCAATCAAACAAATTGGATAAATTATTGCAAAGAATGTGGAGAAATCAATGCATAGTAAGCTCTTATGTTTGAAATGTTAACCAATCATACTGAAGCTCATTAAATTATATTTTGGATGTGCAATGGCCTTTTATATAGAGTTTACATAGGAATATTAAACTATTATTCATTGACAATCACAAAAACCTGGGATTGGTCCCTCCAACAATAATTTACACACAAAAATGTTGAAAGGAAAGAGGTCTTAAAGGGATCACCACCACTACCACTCCACACAGGTGCATGACATTCTGCAGGAAATTGTCACATTACAACCCTAGACATCAACCAAAACTAGCAGGTATATTAAGTTCTCAGCATTTAGACATTTCATATACTGTCTATAAACTAACTTAATGAAATTTAGTAGCCAAATAAGCTAAAATATTTTTAAGAAAATAAGGGGAAGAGCTTGCCTTGTGGCACAGCAGGTGAAGCCATCGCTTATGACACCAGAATCCCATATAGGCCAGGTTCCTTGTCCCAGCTGCTCCACTTCTGATCCAGCTCCCTGTGAGTGGCCTGAGAAAGATAGTGGAAGGTTACTCAAGTGTTTGGGCTCTTGTCACCTATGTGGGAGACCTGAAGGAAGCTCCTGGTTCCCGGATCCTGGCTTTGGCCTGGCCCAGCCCCGGGGCCATCACAGCCACTTGGAGAGTGGACCAGAAGACAGAGGACCTCTATGTCTCTCACTCTCTCTGTGTAATTCTGACTTTCAAATAAATAAATAGACACTTTAAAACAAATAAAGAGGGGCCAGCACTGTGGCGCATTGGGTTAATGCCCTGGCCTGAAGTGCTGGCATCCCATGTGGGCGCTGGTTTGAGACCCGGCTGTTCCACTTCCGATCCAGCTCTCTGCTATGGCCTGGGAAAGCAGTAGAAGATGGCCCAAGTCCTTGGGCCCCTGCACCCACATGGGAGACCTGGAAGAAACTCCTGGATCCTGGCTTCGGATCAGCACAGCTCTGGCCATTGTAGCCATCTGGGGAGTGAACCATTGGATGGAAGACCTCTCTCTCTCTCTCTGCCTCTCCTTCTCTCTCTGTGTAACTCAAATGAATGAATAAATCTTAAAAAAAAAGAAAAGTAAGGATTCGAACTAAAAATATTTAAAAAAAAACAAATAAAGAAAGAAAATTAGAGGGAGAAAATCAAAGGAATATATAGAATGACAGCTATTTTGAGAACAAATAGTAGAGTGTGTAATTTGAAACCTTAAGTGAACCTTATAAAATTTTACTCTGGTATAAATTATATAAGATGGTCTCTTCAGTATTGTATGGTGTGTATTCTTCAAATAAAGGGCAATAGCAGTTGCCACTACTACCACCACCACTAGGATCCATGTTTTGTATTAGTATGTGCATACAATAAGTCATAGGGTTATGACTGACAAGCACTGCCAACAGCCAAGAGGGAAAATGTGACAGATATATTTTGAATAAAAAGATCAACTTGGTTTCCCAATTTCAAATTGTCAAAAACTGCCACATAAAAATGAGTTACATAATTTCTCTATTGAAAGTAACTAAAGCGACAGATCCACCAAAGATTTGACTGGAACGAGATATAAGGAATTGCTTACTATCTATTATAATATTATAAACTCCTAATAACTTTCACAAGGCATGATCATTTATCTTGTTAGGATTAATATTCTGACCAATAATTCCCTCTGTCAAGAACATTAAGCATGCTCTTACAATCATCTGGAAAATAAGATAGAAGTGGAAGAGCTGATCCTTTCAAGTCAGGCATTTTACTATTACACAATTATTTCACTTGTAAATGCACTAAAATCTCTTGAATAACACTAATAATACTCTAGATTCACTCTCTATGAACTCAGTTATTGATACTAGCAAGTAGAAAATATTTTTCAATTATATAACCTGATAAAATCATCTATATAATATAGACATGTATGTTTTATGCATATATATGTAACTCACAGTTTTTAAATTTTTTTTCTCTTTTTTTAAAAGATTTATTTTACTTATTTGAAATACAGAGTGACAGAGGGAGAGAGGGAGAGACAGAGGGGCAAAAAGATCTTCCATCTTCTGGTTCATTTTGCAAATGGATGCAATAGCCAGAGCTGGGCCAAGTAGAAGCCAGGAGCCTAGAACTCCATTCGGGTCTCCCCCATGGGTGGCAGGGACCCAAGCACTTAGGCTGTATTCTGCTGCTTTCTCAGGTGCATTAGCAAAGAGCTGGATTGGAAGTAGAGCAACTGGGGCTGGAATCGACATTCAGATATGGGATGCCAGTCATGCAGGCTGCAGGTTAACATACTGAACCACAACACCAGCCTTCAAAACAGCTTTTGAAGCCAGGAGCCAGGAGCTTCCTCCAGGTCTCCTACGTGGGTTCAGGGACCCAAGGACTTGGGCCATCTTCTACAGCTTTCCCAGGTCATAGCAGAGAGCTAGATCAGAAATGGAGCAGTCGGTTCTCAAACTGGTGCCCATATGGGATGCTGGCGCTCCAGGCCAGGGCATTAACCTGCTGTGCCACAGCGCCGGCCCTAATATCATCTACTTTTAAAAGTATATGACTCAGGATTGGAAATTGCAAAGAAAGCAACTAATGAGTACAGATCATCTTGGTTTTAATGTAGTTCTCAAAACTTCCATCAAAATTTGAAAAAAATCAAACTCAAAAATGCATTTAGCACACTTAAGCTACTGAACATTTTAAACATGTTCAGAACACTTATATTAGCCTTCAGTTGGTAGAATCATCTAACACAAAGCCTGTTTTCTCATAGTGTTGAATATCTCTTCCAATTTGTTAAAAATATCTGTCAAAAAACACTGGCAACACAATGCATTGTAGAGTATCAGATATTTACTCTTGTGATTGTATGAATGTGTGTCTGACCCGGGTTTATGGCTTACTGATGTTGCCAGCATCTTGAAAGACTATTGTACTGCCTTTTCCAGTCCAAAAATGATCAAAATTTTTAATTTCGAAGTTCAATTTCCTCTTCCCCTTGTATTGCTTTCATACTATCAGAAACTCATAAAAATTTAAGTCAAACTGCTATGGCTTAAATGTTCCTGCCAAAATCCATGTTGAAATATAATCTTCATAGTGAGGTATTAAGAGATTTGAGGCCGGCGCCGCAGCTCAATAGGCTAATCCTCCGCCTGCGGCGCCGGCACACTGGGTTCTAGTCCCGGTCAGGACGCTGGATTCTGTCCCAATTGCTCCTCTTCCAGTCCAGCTCTCTGCTGTGGCCCGGGAGGGCAGTGGAGGGTGGCCCAAGTGCTTGGGCCCTGCACTCTCATGGGAGACCAGGAGAAGCACCTGGCTCCTGGTTTTGGATCAGCATGGTGCGCCAGCTGCAGTGCGCCGGCGGCAGTGGCCAATGTGGGGTGAACCAACGGAAAAGGAAGACCTTTCTCTCTCTTTCTCTCTCTCTCTCACTGTCCACTCTCCCTGTAAAAAAAATAGATTTGAAATATAACCTTACTACATTACTAGAAGATAGTTTTTTTTTTGGGGGGGGGCGGTAATTAAGGTTAAATGAGGCCATAAGGTGGGGATCTTAATCCAATGTGCCTGTGGCTTTTCTTCTTTATAAGAGAGACCTGGGCCATGCAATTTCATGGTACTATGAAGAGAGTTGCCACCAACACAAAGTACCTCACCAGATATGGCCTGAAGATCTTGAACTTTAGTATTCAGAGCTGTGAATGGATTATACTTTTATTGTTTGTAAATTAGTCTGTGATATTCAGTTTTAAAAACAGAAAACAAACCATGATACGAACTATTGTAAACCAGGAACCATCTATAATTGGTAGAAGATATCAAGATGAAAAGGTAGGAAATTTGTATTCTAGCATTTCCGCTACTAAGTAAATGATTCTAAATGTTCTCTATAAAAATGACTCCTTTGTCTGGTCTATGAATTTCTACTACCATGTTCCATACATAAAATTTTGTTAAATGCTTACTTCTGAGATCATAATAGTTAAAAATCACAGTGTCTTAACAATCAATCACAAAACTATGGACAAATTATAAGCAAATATGGTAACCACTACATGTCTCTCTCACTCACACAGACACACACACTTTGTGGCATTTTGAAAAGCTGTCAAGTGGAACTGGTCACAGTAAGACATCTATCTAGAATTCTAGAAGTTATCTAATAGAAGAAGAACATTGAACTATTGTAGAAACCAATATCGTGAGTTTACATTTTAAAGCTTTATGCAGAATTTGGGGAAGGCTGTTTGAAAGAGCTCTGCCTTTCTTAGTAAGTCTTTGGATCCTTCCTGAGAGTTTTCAGGAAAACAGACGTCATGTCAAAATGACTCATGTAGAGAATTTTTCCGGGTCTATCTTCTATGTTATCATTATGAACAATCCATGGATTTAGAAACTCTAGCTATTTTCTTTCTTTCTTTCCTCTCTACTTCCTTTCTTTATTAAAGATATTTTAATTTAAATTTTGTATATCAGCAATTGGAACGTAAAATACAATGTAGTGACTGCCGTAAGTAAGTTAACATTTTAATAAATATATGGATACTATTCCAAATATTATGCAAAGAATGACATATTAAATAATTAATGAGGTTTCCTGGTATTATTTTGGATATAGTAAATGATCAGCAAAATCTATCCCACAGAAGGTATTTAGAAGTTTAGTTTCTAAGTATATAACACATATAAAATTATTGGATTTGTCATTAGGAAGAAAGTGAACTGGGCCAGAGTTGTGGCACTGCAGGTTAAACTGCTACCTACATGTGTGCTGTTTCGAGTCCTGGATATTTCAATTTCCAATCCAGCTCCCTGCTAATGCACCTGGGAGAGTGGAAGAAGAGGACCATGTCATCCACATGGGAGACTCAAATGGATTTAGGGCTGCTGGACTCAGCCTGGTCTAGCTCTAGCACTTTTGGCCATTTGGTGAGTGAATCAGGGGATAGAAGATCTCTGTCTCTCCCTCTCTCTCTGTAATTTTTTCAAATAAATACATAAATCTTGAAGAAGTATTAAAAAGAAAGTGGGCCAATCATAAAAGGAAAAAATAAGTAAATGTTAAAAATAAATGACCAAAATATTTTGCTATATAATGCCTTATTAAATTAAACTATTACTTATAATTCAATGTGGAAATTCATAATTGTTACATCAAATTTAGCAAATAATAAGTGAAATTCATTCTAACTGTACTACCTTGAAATCTTGGTTTTAAATATTCCAGTTCTGTTGAGCAGCTACATAATGTCTAAACATATGAAGAAATGTTTATAATACATAAATATAGCTTTTGAAACAATTTATCAAACATAAACTGTATTTGGGAATACAGGTCTAAAATTAATCTTTTAAAAATAGAAAAACTTAGCCTAGTGAGCCGATCAGCCCTTGTCCTGACTATTGATGTACAATGTAATACTTTATCCATTTTAGTATTTTTTTTTGTTCTGGTTAATACTATTGGTTGAACTCTGTAATTAACACACATTTATTCTTAGGTATTGAAATTTAACTGAAAAGTGATCCCTGTTAAATATAAAAGTGGGAATAAGAAAGGGAGGAGATGTGCAATTTGGGACATGCTCAATCGGACTTGCCCCAAATGGTGGAGTTAGAAATGTGCCAGGGTATTCCAACGCAATCCCATCAAGATTGCATGTACCAATGCCACCTCACTGGTCCAAGTGATCAATTTCAGTTCACAGTTGATCACACTGATAGGTCTTAGAGTCAAAGGGATCACACAAACAAGACTAGTGTCTGCTAATACTAACTGATGGAATGAAAAAGGGAGAGGACAATCCAACATGGGAAGCGAGATACACAGCAGACTCATAGAATGGCAGATGTCCTAAATAGCACTCTGGCCTCAGAATCAGCCCTTAAGGCATTTGGATCTGGCTGAAGAGCCCATCAGAGTATTTTAGGCATGGAAAGCCAAGACACTCTGGCAAAAAAAAAAAAAAAAAAAAAAAGAAAGAAAGAAAAATATCTAAATGAAAGATCTCTGCGAGTGAGATCCCAGTGGAAAGAATGGACCATCAAAGAAGGAGCTACCTTGCTCTGAAGGGAGGAGAGAACTTCCACTTTGACTATGACCTTGTCTAAATAACATCGCAGTCAGGGAACTCAAGAGGCTTCCACAGCCTTGGAAACTCATGACTAGAGCCTAGGGAGATTTCTGATGCCATAAACAAAAGTTTTAAATTGTTAAGTCAACAACAGGAGTCACTGTGTACTTACTCCTTATGTAGGATCTCTGTCCTTAATGTGTTGTCCAATGTGAATTAATGCTATAACTAGTACTGAAACAGTATTTTACACTTTATGTTCTGTGTGGGTACAAACTGATGAAATCTTTACTTAATATATACTAAATCAATCTTCTGTATATAAAGATAATTGAAAATGAATCTTGATATGAATGGAATGGGAGAGGGAGCGGGAGATGGGAGGGGTGCGAGTGGGAGGAAAGTTATGGGGGGGGAAGCCATTGTAATCCTTAAACTGTACTTTGAAAATTATATTAACTAAATAAAAGTTAAAAAAATAGAAACACTTAAATGAATTGTTCATAATTTATTAAATTACAGAAATAATGGTATCAAGTAGGAAGCATATTTAATCAGTATTATTCATGAATATTGTACTTTCATATTAATTGTTTACTGGGGGATGAGCAGTAGCTGGCAACCCTTAATTAATATAACTGAAAAAATTACAGCCCAATTGGAAAAATGCTGAGTTTTCCTGGTGCTTCATGGCTATCATTCTTGTTTCATATGATACTTAAAATAGAATTTTATACCAGGATTGATCATCTCAGGCTAATTTCCATGTGGCAAATTGTGGCTTTCTATTCTGGTCTTCTGTATTGCTTATGCACATTTTACTTCAGAAGAAAAAAATCAAGCTGTATCTTTAATTAAAAGTTTTACATATCTAGGGAAGTCTATGTATCCAATAGTTATTTAAGTGATCTACATTTTTTTTCAGCCTGAATCTCAGGAGAGGCCACATGTTTAAGAATAAATTAAATTCTGATTTGTTTAAAATATGGGTCTCATGGACGCTAGCCAGGCCCAAATTTATCAACTTCAAAGAATCCTCCTTTAGCTGTTGGTGACTAAAGGGAGTTGAAATCATTCTAATTGGAATTAATTTAACCAATGTAGCAAAACTACTTGTATACTTTTCAGCAGAAACTCAAAGTTTAGCAAATATCAGAGGATTGTGTTAATCTGGAAAAATTTTAAAGTAACATCATTGCAAGTCTCAAAAGTAGAATGACAGAAACAAAATTTGATGGAAGTAACCACAGTGTTCAAGAATATACCCAAGGGGCTGGTGCTGTGGCACACTAGGCTAATCCTCCGCCTGCGGCACCGGCATCCCATATGGATGCCAGTTCTAGTCCCGGTTGCTCCTCTTTCAGTCCAGCTTTCTGCTGTGGCCTGGGATAGCAGTAGAAGATGGCCCAAGTCCTTGGGCCCCTGCACCCATGTGGGAGACCAGGAGGACGCACCTGGCTCCTGGCTTCGGATCGGCGCAGCTCCGGCCGTTGCAGCTATTTGGAGAGTGAACCAACGGAAGGAAGGTCTTTCTCTCTCTTTCTCTCTCTCACTGTCTAACTGCACCTGTCAAATAAATAAATAAAATCTTAAAAAAAGAGAGAATATACCCAAGTACTCATTGACCACCCCCAGCTAAAGAATTTTTAAAGATCCTATCCTTGGATATGTTATTAAAGAATAAATTGTAAAATGAATTAATTCTAGCAAGGACAAAGAAGTATTCTCTTAAGCATCTTTACACAAAATTCTATAAAAATAAATCATTGAATCAAGAAATATGGAGGAAAAAGACAAATAGTGATTTTTTTAGGGTGAAATTAGTCACATTTATATTAAATAACTTTCTATTGGGCAATTTTTTTGTGTTTTCCATGAATTCAACTTAGCTATTCAGTACAGGAAGAAGTAGATATACTATTGAAATACTTCTTCACAGTTGCTAAGTAGCAGGTTAAAAGTCTTTAGTACTATCAATCAACCGCAATATTACCAATCTCTACTAGAAAAAAACTTGAAAAGATAATGAATTCGCATAGGTGCTAGATTATTTCAGGATATAATCCACACCTAACAGATCTGCATCCTACTCAACCAAAAGGCAGCCACTGGGAAGATTTCTTTAACTTTCATTTTCCTACTAATCACTGACTTATAGTTCTTGCCTATGCTCTCGAAAAACAGTGGTTTGGCCGGCGCCGCGGCTCACTAGGCTAATCCTCAGCCTTGCGGCGCCGGCACACCGGGTTCTAGTCCCGGTCGGGGCGCTGGATTCTGTCCCGGTTGCCCCTCTTCCAGGCCAGCTCTCTGCTGTGGCCAGGGAGTGCAGTGGAGGATGGCCCAAGTGCTTGGGCCCTGCACCCCATGGGAGACCAGGAGAAGCACCTGGCTCCTGCCTTCGGATCAGCGCAGTGCGCCGGCCGTGACAGCCATTGGAGGGTGAACCAACGGCAAAGGAAGACCTTTCTCTCTGTCTCTCCTTCTCACTGTCCACGCTGCCTGTCAAAAAAAAAAAAAGTGGTTTTTCTATTTACTACTTGCTGAATTATTTATTTAGTGGAGGGTTAAGTTTGTGATTAGAAAGTAAATTGAAAGTATGTCATTGTAAAAATTAAAAGAAAAACAAGGAGAAGATAGAGTGGGAGTGAGAGAGGGAGCAAGGGAAGGATGTGTGGGAAGTATCATTATCCTCTTAAAACTGTATATATGAAAGACATGAAATATGTTCCTTTTATATATAAATAAAAAATGAAAGACACACTCCAGTAAAATAAAAAAAGAGTATGAGAAATATTTCACTGTTATCTGTTTCCATGGAAAAACATCCATGGAAACTCAATGAAAGTTAACAATCGGCATTATACCTTGATGTTATAGAGGCAGTTACATGATAGACTGTGGAAAACCTGCGTGAAAAGTAGCCATTATTTAGCCATTGTAGCCATGGGTCACTTATGTCCACCAATGCCAGATATGATTTTTCAAGGTGAAAAATGCCAATTTTTATGCAAAATATCCTTACACACACAAATACAGGCAACTAATTTAAAATGTACAAACACTTATTAATACTGTAAGGCTAACAAAAATATCACCCTACAGAAATAGGCCTGATAATTGTTGATTCACAACTGAATAGGTTAAAACACATTCACAAACTCACAGATCCATAAGAGGGAAAAAAAGGTAGTAAACCAGTTTGAGTATATAACTGCTCCAGTTTGAGTACATAACTTCTCCAACCAACTGATATTTAACTCCACATCTGAGTTAATACCATATTTATGTTTATACCATACTAGATTATCTCTAAAATTACTTTTAAAGCAGCAAATATCAAGTTGACATTGAATTTCAGTAATAGTTAAAAGGGAAGATTGAAGAAGCAGCTTTAGGTGAAAAAGTAAACAGAGGGATTTTGTTTTCTGACTGAGTAAAGCAATGTTTTAAAAGTCTTCTATTTTTAAAAGACATATTTATTATTTGAAAGGCAGAGTTACAGAGAGAGAGGCGGGGGGGGGGGAGGGAGGGAGAAAGATCTTTAATCTGCTGGTTCACTCCCCAGATGATTCACTTCTGGCCAAAGCCAGGAGCCTGGAATTCCATCTGGGTCTCCCACCTAGGGGACAGGGAAGCAAGAACGTGGGCCATCCTCAGCTGCTCTCCTAGGCACTGTAGCAGGTAGGTGGATCCTAAACAGAACAGCTGGGACTTGAACTGGCATTCATTTGCGATGCAGGTGGCCAGGCAGCAGAGGCTTAACCCACTGGGCCACGACACTGGCCCCTAAAACTGTGCAATTTTATCACCAAAACAATTTTACTTATCTAATAAGAACAAAGCAGTCCAGAAGATAAATACTTTATGATTTCCACAAAGAATACCAAGTATCTGGAAATAAATTTATGATTGCAAGCTATCTAAGTAGAGCATTATGATAGTTTTTGGAGTGTCTTTGAAGTAGATCCAAACAACTGTGAAGATATAGCAATTTCAATATTTATAAGACTCAATATTATAAAGATGTGTGAATACATAAATATGTCCAATGAGTTCTAAATAAAAACTCACATTCTTTTGATAGAGCTTAGTTGGTTGATTACATTTCCTACAAGAATATAAAAGTTAAAGCATAGAACATGCAGTTTTAAAAAGAATGAGGGAAAAGGACTAGTTCAACAGGATATCAAGTCTTACTATAATCATATAGAAGTTAAAACATTGATATAGAGAAAGAAAAATTACTAGAAAAGGACAAGTCCAGACAGAGATGATAGATAGATAGATAGATAGATAGATAGACAGACAGACAGTTTGAGCTATGATATTGGTGGTACTATACAGCCATTTTGGAATAAATCTTCCCAGGAAAAATAATCCAAGAAGGGTGACATTAACAGAAATAATAGAGTGAGGACATTCTGAATTCCTCTAACTAATAAAAAAAGAAAAAAAAAACACTGAGAAAATAGTCCAACTTAACATTTTTTGGAACACTTACGATTAACTAAAGACCTGCAACAATCTGGAGAAAGTTCAAGATAAATGACTGGAGAGAGGTAACTACTTGCCTTATTCCCTTCCTTCTTTCCCCAGCTCTGTGGCAGCCTTGTGAACTAAAATATCTACAATGATGGTGAAAACTGGCAGACACTGGAGTGGGCAGATTGGGATTGGAGATCACCAGAAAGCATCATTCCAAGAAAATGTCATTGTTTGTCCTATCCAGCAGTTCCCTGGAAAATCCCATTTGCGAGATTTATATTCTTTACCCAACTCATAGTTCCCTCAGTGTGTAAAGCCTTTTCATGGAGACATTTATAGCAATCAATCAAGTTTAATTGTCTACCTACACAGCTATCTAAGGTGGGTTTGACTGTTGGGACAAACAAGAAGCCAATCAAACAGTTAAAGGATAAATTGGGAAATGAGATACCTTTAGGGGGCTTAAAAACCCTGACATATTTCTGGTAATCTAGAGGGCTTTGCATTTGTACAGCTGACTGTAAGTGCAAGACTGTGTGCATATGAAGTTGTGATTTGAGAAGACCCTTAGACTGACTTCTGTGTTAAGTTTACACTCAGCACAAGCAAGAAATGATGGAGTGATGTCTAAAGAAGAGTTATAAAATGCCTGAATGAACACTGAATGAACACATGTTGAAAAAGGCTGGAAGATTCATTGATTCCAGACACTTAAGGAAACGTTTAGTTATTCTGGAACTGACCAGAAAATTTGAGCAGAGACGTCAGTGACCAACACAACAAAGAAATGACTTGACAGAATTAGTTTAAGAAATGTCATGAAACAAACAAGTAGCAAAAAAATAACAATAATCATCAATAAGGAGGGAGGTAATCTGATTTCCCAAGTAGTCTCATTATATTATTTCATAGGTTCAGTTTCAACAAAACATTATGAGATATGTAATTAAAAAAGAAAATATGACCCACATACAGCAAACAGAAAGCAATGTGTAAAACTTATCCCAAGGAAGCCTATATATTGGACTTACTAAAAGAAAGTATTTGTTTATATTTTAAAAAATTTAAATTTATTTTCATTTTTTTTTTTGACAGGCAGAGTGGCCAGTGAGAGAGAGAGAGAGAGAGGGAGAGAAAGGTCTTCCTTCTGCCACTGGTTCACCCTCCAATGGCCGCCGCGGCCGGTGCACCGCGCTGATCCGATGGCAGGAGCCAGGTGCTGCTCCTGATCTCCCATGGGGTGCAGGGCCCAAGCACTTGGGCCATCCTCCGTTGCCCTCCCGGGCCACAGCAGAGAGCTGGCCTGGAAGAGGGGCAACCGGGACAGAATCCGGTGCCCCGACCGGGACTAGAACCCGGTGTGCCAGCACCGCAAGGTGGAGGATTATCCTGTTGAGCCGCAGCGCCGGCCTTAAATTTATTTTCATTTTATCAGCAAAGCAGCAAGACAGAAAGAGACAAAGAGACATAGAAAGAAAAATCTTCATCCATTAGTTCAGTTCCTAAATGCCTGTAGCAAACATGGCTGGATCAGGTTGAAGCCATGCCCTGGAACATCATCCAGGACTCCCATATGGGTGAGAGAAGTACTTGAGCCATAATCTGCCCTCTCCCAGCTTGTGCATTAACAAGAAGCTGGCTCAGAAGCTGTGTAGCTGCGACTTGAATGAGGCACTCCAATATGAGATGCTAGTGATGATTTAACTGCTGTGCCAAACACCTGCTCCTAGAAAAAGTTTTTTAATGAGCAATTTATTTATTTTTAAAGATTTATTTAATTTTTTGAATGACAGAGTTACAGAGAGAGGTAGGGACAGAGAGAGAGAGAAAGGTCTTCCATCCACTGGGTCACTCCCCAAATGGGCGCAACAGCCGGAACTGAGCCAGTCCAATCCAAAGCCAGGAGCCATGAGCTTCTTCCAGGTCATCCATGTGGATGCAGGGGCCCCAGGACTTGGGACATCTTCTACTGTTTTCCCATGCATGTTAGCAGGGAGCTGGATTGGGAAGTGGGGCAGCTGGGACTCAAACTGGCGCCCATATGGGATGCCGGTTCTGCAGGCTAGGGCTTTAATCTGCTGCGCAACAGTGCTGGCCCCTGAGCAATTTTAAATATGTTGAAAGGACTAAAGAGATTCAGTTCTCTAAAAAAAGATATACAACTGATCAATAACCACAAAAACAGCCACTCAACATCACTGAAGAAGGCAAATCAAAAACATGAGGAAATACTTGACCATACTCATTAAAATTGCATAATCAAAAATATATATACTAACAAGTGATGACTTGTGCAGAAATTGCTTACATGATTGTAACACTGTGTAGCTGTTTGAGAAAACAGCCTTAGAATTCCTTACAAATTTAAACATAGAGTTGCTAGTTGCTCCAGAAATTCTAGTTATCTACCCAAGAGAATCGAGGACATACAGCCTCGGGGCTGGCGCTGTGGCGCAGTGGGTTAACGCCCTGGCCTGAAGCACCGGCATCCCATATGGATGCCGGTTCAAGACCTGGCTGCTCCTCTTCTGATCCAGCTCTCTGCTATGGCCTCGAGAGCAGTGGAGGATGGCCCAAGTCCTTGGGCCCCTGCACCTGCATGGGAAGACCCGGAAGAAGCTCCTGGCTCCTGGCTTTGGATTGGCGCAGCTCCGGCCTTTGCAGCCAATTGGGGGGTACACCAGTGGATGGAAGACCTCTCTCTCACTCTCTCTCTCTGCCTCTCCTCTCTCTGTGTAACTCTTTCAAATAAATAAATAAGTCTTAAAAAAAAAAAGAAAAAAAGAGACATATAGCCACTCCAACACATGTGCATGTATCATCATAGCAATATTGTACAGACATCATTCCTAAAGAAAGACTTGCATCAGGATTACTGCATAAAAAATTAAAACAACTGTCTTAATGCGTTCAAATAGCTAAAAGAAAATCAAGGTATATAATGAAAATAAATTCAGGAACTCATATATGAAGAATGTCTACAAAGGCATTGGAATTATAAAAATAAATTCAAAAATCCTGGAGCCTGAAAATGCAAAATCTAAATTATCAACAGCAGAATCAAACAAAAAAGACTTTAAATAAAAAAAAATACAAGCAGGATACACAGCAGACTCAGAATGGCAAATGCCCTAAGCAGCACTCTGGCTTCAGAATCAGCCCTTAAGGCACTTGGATCTGGCTAAAAAGCCCATGAGAGTTTCTCAGGCATGGAAAGCCAAGACACTCTGGCAAAAAATGAACTAAATGAAAGATCTCTGCGAGTGAGATCCCAGTGGAAATAACGGGCCATCAAAGAAGGAGGTACCTTTCTCTGAAGGGAGGAGAGAACTTCCATTTTGACCATGGCCTTGTCTAAATAAGGTCAGAGTTTGTGAACTCAAGAGACTTCCATAGCCTTGGCAGCTCATGACAAGGGCCTCGGGAGATTACTGATGTCATAAATAAGAGTGTCAATTTGTTAAGTCAACAACAGGAGTCACTGTGTACTTACTCCCCATGTAGGATCTCTGTCCTTAATGTGTTGTACTATGTGAATTAATGGTAAAACTAGTCTTTAAACAGTATTTTGAACTTTGTGTTTCTGTGTGGGTACAATCTGTTGAAATCTTTACGTAGTATATGAAGGGCAGGAGTAACTACATTTTGAAAAAGTGCCTTCATTCGGGGAGGCAGGCCCGACTTCCCACAAAAGCAGTGTCACTCAGGGGAAACGGAAACTTACAGGAATTTCCTGGGTCCGAACCAATCAGGAACAACCACGTTTGATCAGGAAGTACCAGAGATGACCCCAGCCAATCCACTGTTACCCTGCACCCCTCGATGACGTAACCCAGATTTAAAAGAGGCTGCCGAGCATGGCTCAGGGCCTTCCTCTGCCCTCCGCTGCGCGGTTGAATAGACAGGGTCCCTGCTGCAGCTTGTACTTCCGAAATAAACCTTTCTTGCACATTTTGGTGTGTTCGAGTCTCTGGCGGCATTTGGGGATCCAACGATCTGGGCACAACAGTACACACTAAGTTGATCTTCTGTATATAAAAATAATTAAAAATGAATCTTAATAAAGAATGGGATGGGAGAGGGAGTAGGAGATGGGATGGTTGCGGGTGGGTGGGTGGACGTGGGGGGAAAATCGCAATAATCCAAAAGTTGTACTTTTGAAATTTATATTTGTTAAATAAAAGTTTTCTAAAAAATACAAGGAATGAAGAATGATATTATTAATGATAATAGGGCCAATTCAGGAAGATGTAACAGTTATAAATACCCATGCACATACATCAGAACTCAGAATACAAAAATCAAATCTTGGCAGAATCAGAAAGAGTGCAACTAGTGGATCAAAGATCATTTCTTGCTCTCTCTCTCCCTCTCTCTCTCTCCCTCTCTTTCTGTCTCTCCTTCCTCTTGCTGTAACTCTGCTTTCACATAAATAAATCTTTTGTATAAAAAAAGAAGAAAATTAGTAAAACAATTCCATTTACAACACCATCATAAATAATAAAGTACTTCGGAATAAACTTAACCAAGGAGACAAAAGACTTGCCTACTCAAAATGTAAACAAATGTAAAGAAGACATAAATAAATGGAAAGATATCTTAATTCCATGGACTGGAAACAATATTGTTAAGATCATTATACTACCTAAAGCTGATGTACCGATTCAATGTAATTCCTATCAAAATGGTGAAGAGAGAGGGAAAGTAAGCGTGCTCATGTCTCTTCCTATAAAGTCACTAATTCTTTCCAAGGAAACTTCACCTTCATAGACTAACTCCCAAAAGTCCCAACTCACTAATACCATCACATTATCAAGATTTCAAAATATGAATTTCACAGGAACACATGTAGTCCCTTTCCCTGCCCCCAAATTGTTGATTTTCTTATATGTCAAATGTATTCATTCCAACCCACTAACTCCAAACATCATAACTCATTTAAAGCACCAAAGAGTAAAACCTAAAATCCAATTTAGATTCATCTAAATATCACCTATAGAAGATACAGGTTATATTTAAAATACATTACTTTGAGACAAAATTCTCCAGCTGTAAATCTGTGGAGCAAAACAAATTATGTGTTAATTAAATACAGTGCTCTCTTGGTTGTGGTTTTACTTTATTCAGTTTCAGTTACCTACCATCAACTACAGTATGAAATTATTAAATGGAACATTCCAGATATCAACATTTTTTAAAAAATTTATTTAACAAATATAAATATCAAAAGTACAGTTTATGGATTACAGTGCCTTTTGCACCCCCATAACTTCCCTCTCACCCGCAACCCTCCCATCTCCCGCTCCCTCTCCCATTCCATTCACATCAAGATTCATTTTCAATTATTTTTATATACAGAAGATTGATTTAGCATATATTAAGTAAAGACTTCAACAGTTTGCCCACACACAGAAACACAAAGTGTAAAGTACTGTTTCAGTATTAGTTATAGCATTAATTCACATTGGACAACACATTAAGGACAGAGATCCTACATGAGGAGTAAGTGCACAGTGACTCCTGTTGTTGACTTAACAAATTGACACTCTTGTTTATGGCATCAGTAATCACCCTAGGCTCTTATCATGAGTTGCCAAAGCTATGGAAGCCTTTTGAGTTCACCGACTCTGATCATATTTAGACAAGGCCATGGTCAAAGTGGAAGTTCTCTCATCCCTTCAGAGAAAGGTACCTCCTTCTTTGATGGTCCATTCTTTCCACTGGGATCTCACTCGCAGAGATCTTTCATTTAGATTTTATTTTATTTTATTTTATTTTTTTGCCAGTGTGTCTTGGCTTTCCATGCCTGAGAAACTCTCATGGGCTTTTTAGCCAGATCCAAATGCTTTAAGGGCTGATTCTGAGGCCAGAGTGCTGTTTAGGACATCTGCCATTCTATGAGTCTGCTGTGTATCTCGCTTCCCATGATATCAACAATTCTTAAGTTTTAATTTGCATGCCATTTTGAGTAGCATGACAAAATCTAGTATGTAGTGCCATCCCACAGTGTCCTGCCCAGGATGGGAATCGTCCCTTTTGTCCACTGTATCCATAATATATCCATGTATCCATGTATAATGTAATTATGTAATCCATGTACAATACCTGCTCATTAGTCACTTTGTAGCTGTCTTGATTGTCAGATCAGGTTTACTGCTGAAATATTGCAATGCTTGTGTTCGAGCAACCCTTATTTTACTTAACAATGACCCCAAAGCACAAGAATTGTTACACTGACAGTTGAGATACAGCAAACAACATTCTTAAAATGTTTCCTTTAAATGAAAAGGTGAAAGTTCTTAACTTAATATAAAAAGAAAACAAATTGTGGGGCCGGCGCTGTGGTGCAGTAGGTTAATCCTCTAGTCCCAGCTGCTCCTCTTCCAATCCAGCTCTCTGCTACGGCCTGGGAAAGCAGAAGATGACCCAAATCCTTGGGCCTTTGCACCCACGTGGGAGACCCAGAAGAAGATCCTGGCTCCTGGCTTCAGATCGGCTCAGCTCCCACCATTGCGGTCTTTGCAGAGTCAATGTGAACAAGCGGATGAAAGGCCTTTCTCTCTGTCTTTCCCTCTCACTATCTGTATCTTTACTTGTCATATAAATAAACAAAATTTTTAAAAAATTGTATGCTGAGGTTGCTAATATACATGATAAAAATGAATCCTCTATCCATGAAATTATCACGAAAGAAAAACAAATTTTTGCTAGTTCTTTGTCACATCAAATTGCAAATGTTCAGAAAGATATTGACCATATTCACAAAGGTTTATTATATCAAATGAGGATACTTAAAAAAGTTAATAGAAAGTGTGCATAATATTTAATTCCTGTTTTGTTTTTTTTTTTTTTTTTTGCCAGGCAGAGTTAGACAGTGAGAGAGAGAGAGAGACAGAGAGAGAGTAATAGTGAGAGAGAGACAGAGAGAAAGGTCTTCCTTCCATTGGTTCACCCCGCCCCCCAAATGGACGCTACGGCTGGCGTGCTGTGCCGATCCAAACCCAGGATCCTGGAGCTTCTTCTGGGTCTCCCATGCGGGTGCAGGGGCCCAAGCACTTGGACCATCCTCCACTGCCCTCCCGGGCCACAGCAAAGAGCTATACTGGAAGAGGAGCAACCGGGATTAGTACCTGGCACCCCAACTGGGACTAGAACCCGGGTGCCGGCGCCGCAGGTGGAGGACCAGCCAAGTGAGCCACGGCGCCAGCCATCTTTAATTCCTTTTATCCATGGACATTTTGGTGTACCCTAGTATTGTTTCATTGCATTATTCGATATTGTTGCTAACCTTCTACTGTGCCTACTTTATAAATGAAACTTTATCATAGCTATGTATGTGTAAAAAAAAAAAACATAGTACATATAGGGTTCAGTATTATCCATGGTTTATAGACTCTTAAGAGACAATCTAGGGCAGGCGCCACAGCTCACTAGGCTAATCCTCTGCCTTGCGGCGCCGGCACACCGGGTTCTAGTCCCGGTCGGGGCGCTGGATTCTGTCCCGGTTGCCCCTCTTCCAGGCCAGCTCTCTGCTCTGGCCCGGGAGTGCACTGTAGGATGGCCCAAGTGCTTGGGCCCTGCACCCCATGGGAGACCAGGAGAAGCACCTGGCTCCTGGCTCCTGCCATTGGATCAGCGCGGTGCACCGGCCGCAGTGCTGTGGCCACGGCGGCCGTTGGAGGTTGAACCAATGGCAAAGGAAGACCTTTCTCTCTGTCTCTCTCTCTCTCACTGTCCACTCTGCCTGTGAAAAAAAAAAAGGAGACAATCTCGGGGAAAATCTTCATGACTGTTGGATTTAAAAGTATCCTCTTGTATATGATAATAAAAGAGAAGGTGAAAATCAAAAAATACAGATAATGCACATTTCATTAAAACTAACAAATTTAGTGTATCAAAGTTTATAATCAACTGCATGAAAACCTAACTTACAATTGAGAAAAAATTTTCAAACTACCTATATGATAAGGGAGTAATATCTATGATATACAAACAACTCCTACAGCTCAAGAACAAAAAAGATAAAAACTCTGAGTGATATATAAGCAAACAACTTGAATAGAAGTCTCTTGCTAAAAGAGGTTTAGGGATGATCACTAAATGCATGAAAAGTTGCTATACATCAGTAATCCCTAGGGAAACAGAAATTAACAGTCACAAGTAGATACTAATTCATATTCATTAGAATTATTATTTTAAAAACCATGAGAAGTGTTGATGAGGATGTGGAGATATTGGAATTCTTGAGTGTCACCATTGGAAATGGAAAAGGTGCAACCATGGTGTAAAATGGTAGAGCATTTCCTCAAAAAGTTAAGCAGAATGACAATGCAAATCAGCAATGATATTTCTAGGTCTAAAAGAATTTAATTTATATATTCATATTCATAGTAACTTTAAGCGAAAAATTAACATCTTTATGAGTCTATGGAAATATGAGTAAGTAAACAAAATGTAGTATACACATGCAATGGAATATTATTAGGCTTTAAAATAAGGAAAAATTGCATACATGGTAAAATATGCATGAACCTCAACAACATTATCCTAAGTGAAACAAGTCAGTCACAGAAGGACAACCACTATGTGTTTCCCTTACATGAGGTAGCTAGAGGAGTCAAATTCATAGAGACAGAGAGCAGAATGGTGGTTGCCACATGTGGGAGGAGAAAAGAAATACTATTTTATGTATATACAATTTCAATTTTTGTAAAGAAAAAACGTTTATGGATAAGGTTGTGGTGATGATTGTGTAGGAGTGTGAATATACTTAATGCGAAAGAATTGTATACATAAATTGGTAAAAACAGTAAATTTATTATTTTTCACTATTAAAAAATTATCACTTCCAAGTGGCACACATGGAAAATTTGACTGGAAGAGGAAAACCAATACCCATTTTCTCTGGGTGGGATACTGTAGAAGTTACATACATCTTTGGGACCAGTTCACTTTGTTTAAAAGATGTATTGATTTGAAAGTCAGGGTTACAGAAAGAGAAGGAGAGGCAAAGAGTTCTCCCATCTGCCGGTTCATTCCCGAATGGCTGCAATGACCAGGACTGGGCCAGGCCAAAGCCAGGAGCCAAGAACGTCATCTACATCTCCCATGTGGGTGCAGGAGCCCAAGCATTTGGACCATCTTCTGCTGCTTTCCCAGGTGCATTAACAATGATGCTGGATTGGAATCGGAGCAGCTGGGACTCAAACAGGCATTTATTTGGGATGCCAGTGCTACAGGTGGCAGCTTAATCTACGCCAGCCCCAAAGACCAGCTCACTTTTATAGGAAGTTCGATTTCCCTATATGAATAAAGAACAGTGTTAGTGGCAGATGTCCATTCTACAGAAGCCAAGATTTCAGGCTTTCAATTCATTCATCATTTTTTGATTCAATCACTTCTTGGTCAATTATGCCAACACCTGGGATGGATGATAGTTTGCAATAAATCAGGAGTCTGGTATTCCTAAAAAGTACTATTATCTAGTCTCATTGTCAAAATATCAGGGCAAGGGAAAATTGAAGGACAAGAAGTCAAAAAGTTTCTGTAATCATGTCTTTAGAAGGTTTGCTCTGGCCAATTGCATGTACTCTCCTCAGAGTCCAGAGACAGGTGAGGCACACTTAGACAAGAGCTATGCAAGGTAAACAAGTGGAGTTTTCACTGAAAGTAACCTTGAATGTACTTGAGCTTGAATGGCCTGGGTAATTGTAGAATTATTTTAAAAATAAGAGAAACCTGCTTCAGAAATGAGAATGGCTAATGATTTAATACTTTGAAATGTGATATATGCTTCATAATTATTGACCTTGTGTTTCTAAAAGTCCCTTTAAAAATACTGGTTTGGGGTCAACCTTATGGTCCAACAAGTTAAGCCATGACAAGCCATCACTGGTGACTCTCGTATCCCATATCAAAATGCTGATTCAAGTTCCTGCTTGAGTTTTGATTGAGCTCCCTGCTAATGCACCTGGGAAAGCAGCAGATGATGACCTAACTACTTGGGACCCTTTCACCCATGTGGGAAACTTGGATGGAGTTCCTGGCTCCTGGCAGCCATTTGGAAAGTGAACAAGTAGATCAAGATTCATATTTTCTGTCTCTCTCTCTCTCCCTCTCTCTCTCTCTCAAAATAAATATATAAATCTTAAAAAAATAAACACTTGTTCTTAGATGGAAAAATGATTTCTTAGATGGAATATGATATACTGGAGAGAATTCTGCAAGATAAAAATAATATTAGTAGAAATGGTGGTGAAATCTAATGCCTGCATCTTAATACTGTTATAACGATGTTAATTTCTTCATTTTCATGTTTTTCATAATTATATACAATGCTACTAATAGGTGAAACTTGGTGAAAGGTACTTGGGAATTCTTTGTATTAGATGGGTAACTTTTCTAAAGAACAAAAGTCATTCCAAAACACAAAATTTAACTTGAAAATTCTGACATTGATTATCTATTTACATAAATAAATGGAAATATAATGTCAGACTTCTATATCATCATGAAAGTCAATTCCTGGTGGCTTCTTTAAATTTTTATTTGTTTATAATTCTTATTTATTTGAAAGATAGAGACAGAAACACACACACACACACACACACACAGAGATAGAGAGAGAGAGAGAGAGAGAGAGAGAGAGAGAGAGAAAGCTTCCATCTACTGATTTACTCCCCAGGTTTCCACAATAGTCAGGGCAAACAAGGCTGAAGCCAGGAGCCTAAAACCCTATCCAGGTTTCCCACATGGAAAACAGGAACCCAATTACCCGAGCCATCACCCACTGCTGTCCAGCGCATGCATTCACAGGAAGCTGAGATTGAGAGCAGAGTACAGACTTGAATCGGGCAAAGTAAGGACATGAACTCAGGCACGCTGATAAGAGATGCGGACATCCCATGTGGCATCTGAACTACAAGGGCACACATCTGACCCAAGGAGGATTATTGATTTATATATAAAAGACGAAAGGGTAGGGGAAGAGTGGGAGCAGAAGAGAGAGAAAAAGAGGAGAGGGAAAGCTTTTGGAAGACAATATAAGAGAATAAATTTAAAATCTCAGGGAGGGAATATTTCTTAATCAAAATGCAGTATAATAAAAATGAAGAGATCTTCATTTTAATACAATAAGATCTAGATTTTCCATTTATTCAAAAACACTAAAAGCATATGAAAAGACAAACTCAGTGTGGAAGAATATATATCCCATGTGTGTAACTACAAAAGTTTACTATGTGGAATATATAAAACACTCCTACTAAGAATCAGTAGGAAAAATGGGCATACTTGTTGAACAGTTACCTCATGAAAGAGCAAATTCAAAGAATCAAAACACACAGGAAGAAGTGTTCAATCTCATGAGTAATCAAGAAAATCAAATTACAAAAAAAAAAAAAAAAAAAACAAAACATGGTAAGACACTGTAATCTACCCACCAGATTGGCCAAAATTGAAAGATTTTGGCAGATTTTAAAACAAAACTAATTAAAGAGGTGGTAAATCTGTAAAGGATAAAAGAAAGTGATTAATATAATAGTCATGATAAGTAGTAGTATGTCCACTGAGGAAAGAAGGAGTTAGGATTAGGCAGGGACAATGGGACAATTAAAAGCTTCTGCACAGCTTACAATGTTCTATTTCATGATGCAGATGGAAATTATACTAATTGTTACTTCATGATTATTCATCTTTTACATTATACATTTGTGTTTTGTATGCTTGCTAAATGTATGACATATTTCACAACGTAATATTTTTAATGAATGATTAATAATAATCATTAGAATACCGTAAAATTCAAGGCCTTTCACTTTTTTAGTCCTTTTTTAAGGCGTGAATAAGCCTTGAACATTTATGGAGTGAAATTCGCAAAGAATACCAGCGAGGTGTTTTTCATCTTTATAAAATAATCTTAAAGGAGTTGTAAAACAGATACTTCAACGGCTGGGATAATTTAAATAGCATTTTCATTTGTCTGGTTTATATAAATATTTAATGAAATGTGTTTACATTCTGTTAGCAGATTCAGCTTTTACCAAGAAGGATTGTTTCTAATTATGTGAAACAAAAAGTTTTAAATTGTGTTTTCCTTCTATTAACTGAGGGGAACTGCTGAAACAAATAAATCCAAACATTTAGGCAAAAAGAAATTTTCAAGTATACTTTTTAGTCCCAGTTTTTTCCACAATAACTTCATTTTGCACATATTCTACTTTTATTCAAGTAGTGCTTTGAAATATACTTCTGTACTTGCTTAATTCTTATAGCATTTGAATTGTGTTGTCATGGAAACTCAAAGCTCATTGATATATTTCAATAGTACTGATTGGTGAGAAAAATATTTTGACACCCTGTTATTTGCATTTTGAAAATTTAGTACAAGGCAGAAATACCAACAAAGGCATTTATGTAAAGTCAAAAGCACAGCATAGGAGAAATCATTATGTAGCTTTTAAGAAAACTTATTTCATACTAGCCTGAGTTTTAAAACAAACTTTTGCACAAAAAATCAAAGAAAAATAATCTCACATAATCTGTTTAAGCCCCTTATTGTTCGTAGTTAACTTATTGTATCTGCATTATCTTATTATAACTTTTGTTTACATGTTGTATTCACTGTTCATACTCCAGCAAAAATGGACTTACAAATGATTCCTTTCAAAGTGTCTCATACTGATATTTTATTTTCAAATCTTTTTTTCATTTTAAAATCTTTTCTCATTTTTTTCTTGTTACTTTATTGATGTACTTTAATCTTGAAAATGTATTTTTTCTTTATTATCAAAAGGCAAGGACTATAAGCGCCAGAAGCTATGTATGTTTATTATAATAAGCCTTGGGAGGATTCACTTATTCTATGTTGTTGCTGCATAGCTAATAAATGAAATATTGGGCTTCCGAATTTGGGCCAGTATTGAAAGTTGAGTTTGTGAATTGCGAGTTGGCTCAGTAGAACCTTAAAAGACACAATATTCGGAAGTTATTTCCAATAAGATATTCTCCTATGTGTGAGTTCACAGCCTGAGATCATCATAAAAATGCATTATAGGCCTGTGTTAATGCATAACTCATATTGAAAAAAAATGAAGACATTGTAGGCAAAGTTTATGAGATCATAGATCTAAAAATTAACAGATTATGTGTAAAACATGACAGTTAGTACTTGGGTGGCATTTACTTGCTTGGTTGTTTCTCAAACCTCAATGTGTTCACAGATAACCAGGGGATTTGGGTCAAGTGTAGATTTTGAGTTGGGTAGTCTGTGGTAAGGCTAGAAATACTGCACTTCTAAAAAGTTACTGGGAAATGCTCACGCTGCAGATCTACAGAGCACATTTTGTGCAGCAGGGTAAAGATGACAGGTCATTTAGGGAGTTGTATGGGCCAGCTATCTGTCAGTGGCTGAATGATCTTTGAAACTTGACGTTTCTGAGATATCTGCCCCCCATGGACCTTTAGAAGTCTCATAGTTGGTTAGAACAGTATCTCCTGATCTCAACCGCCCTCTCCTGTATCCTTTGCTTGATCTACATAGGAAGCTATTTCTGGCCCTTCGGTTCTGTTAGGTGCTCCTCCTGAAAAGGCCCTTTGCACCCTGTGTTTGGCCCTCTTGTAGCCTTTACTGCACTCCGCTGTTGTAACCTATTGAGCTTTATGCCTCCTTTTGCAGTTGTTGTAACCTACTTAGCTTTATGCCTCCTTATGCAACCGAGGTAACTAACAACAAGCCTAATACGGATAACAAGGTTAGTGAAATGTAACAAAAATATTGTTATCAACTTTAATAAAATGAACATTGTATGTTTATGGAAGGAATAATAAAATAGAAGAGAAACATACAGGATAAAGCAAAGCTCTCTATCTTATCCACGGACATCCTTCCATTAAATTTTGGTTTCTGGAAGTAATCATCGTTAATAATTCCTTGACACTCCTTTAATTTTTTCCTATGAATATATATGCATTCATTATAGGTATGTGTCAATGTATGTATCTCTCCCAACAGCATATTGGTTCCAGCGTAGTCAGATTTGTATGTGGTAGTGGAAGGCTCTAAGCACAGATATCCCATCCTCAAAAGTAATGCAGTATCTTTTCCACAATTTTCTATTAGTTGAAGCAGTCATAGATGAGCTCAATTCAAGAAGACGGGAAGAATACCAAGCTGTCACAATGTGCTGCGCATTGAAAATTTTGATAGATACTCTAAAAATGTATTTTAGAGGAATGTACCAAATTTCACTCTCATCTAGAATATGAATGTCTATTTCCTCGTATCACTGTTATTATTTAAGTGCTATCAAACTTTTGTAATCTCACAGATCAGACATCCTGTGATAATGAGGGAGGGTAAAACACCTTTCGAAAGTTCATTTACCATTTATATTTCCTTTACTTTTCTTAACAACTTTTGGCATTTTTCATGTTTTTAAATAGTTTTTCCATGGCAGATGTTTGGTGCAGCAGTTAAGTCCTTGTCTGGGACACCTGCATCCCATATTGAAGTGCCTGGTTAGAGTCCCAGTTACTGATTCAGCTTCCTGATTCAGCTCACCCTGGGAGGCAGCAGATGACGGCTTAAGTGCTTGGGTTCTTGCCATCCACACAGGAGACCCAGATGGAGTTTCTGGTTCCTGACTTTGGCTTGACCTAGAGCTGACTGTTCTGGACATATAAGGAGTAAACCAACAAATGGAAGGCCTGTCTCTCTCTCTCTCTCTCTCTCTCTCTCTCTCTCTCTCTGTATTTTTGCTTTTCAAATAAAATGAAGATAAATTTTAAAAATTTAAAAATAAATGATTACTAAATAAATTTATTGATTTATATCAGTTTTAAGTATATTCAGGAAAATAGTCCTAATCTAAAATACATTTAATAACTTTTTACCTAGTTTGCAATTTATCACTTACCTTTGATTCTGCTGTATTTTCATTTTTGTCAGCCATTAACTTTTAGATGTTATGTGAGTAAATTTGTATTAAGTGCATACATGTGGAGTCTTATGATAATTTAAAATTCTAACTTTTCATTATCTAATTTCTTTTGATGTAGACGTCTTTGGGGTTAAACGTGTCATTAGATTTCATTACATCATGTTTTAGGCAGTACTTGCTTCATTGCTTTCAGTCTTTTGCTACCTGCTCTTCATTTCCTCCTTTATACTTGTATTCTTTAAAAACATAATATGGTAAGATTATAGTGCTTCCAGTTTCTGGCCCACTACTATCAAGTCTTTAGAGGGAATATTTAAAACTCTTTTCAATTATTTATCAACTTACAGAATGAAGCACTATCAATAGACTTTCTCTTTTGAAAATGAGTTCACTTCAGTTTCCCACTATCTTTTCACTCCCTTCCACTACTTTACTAAATTTTGTTAATAAGAGATTTTCTTCTTCTCTAATTAAATCAATTTTACCATTATATGATTTAATTCAGGGATAGGCATCTATATTCTTTCCTATAAATGTCATTCTCACAATTCAAATAATTTAATAGTAATTACTAATCTTATTATGTGACACTTTTCCCATTTCTGACAGATTATTTCAATGTCTGGGAAATTTAGCTTTAAATTCAGGGATTGATGGTTAGTTCGCCCAAATTTGATTAAATTCCCAGGAACTGGCTTTTGCTAACCACATTCACAAGACCAAAATGCTGCCAAAAAGTCTTCTAAGGAATGTAAGTAACAAGCATGTAAGATGTTCCTGCTCCCCGATGTTCATACACTCCCCTTGTAGACAAGTGTGTACGAGAGGACACGTGTGAGCTGAGAGACTGCTTGATGAGCCTCAACCCAAACTACTGCGAGTATTTCAGTGATCTTGAAGACTGAAAAGCCACTGTGCCTGCAAATGTCAAATTCGCACCTTCATCTAAGAAAGCTGTCTTTCTTCTGGGCCGTGCTTGCAGGCTCTATTTTTCCTCACTATTTTCTGTGACTGACAAGATCCTTCTAATTGACACATTCTTTTTTCATAGAATCTTCCTTTTGTCAGATTACATTTAAGTCCTGATTTAGAGATTATCCTGTCTTTTTAAGGTAACTGCTGATATCTGCATGTATTCCATTATGAATTTATAAAGATTCTCCATGAGGACAAGTGTAATTCCTTATTTTTAGGTTCTTGAGGGAAACCTCACTGTCTCCCTCATGTAATTCCAGAGTTGCTAGAGATGGACACAAGCATCAGTTGAACATTGGTAGAGGTAAACAGGTGTTGGTCAACATAAGTAAATTTGTATCCTCATAAAACAAATTAGTTTTGCCAAAACATTTTTCTTAAGGAACACAGCTCATTACAAAACCATATTGTTCCATTATAATTAATGGAAAAGTATGATACCAGTGGGACAGGAGAACAAATAATTTTATTTTACATGTATTGTCTGTTCCAGAAATCAAAGAAATCACTCTACTATGTTTGTAAAATACATATTTAGTTTACCTTCCTGATACTTTGATTCATTTGCATTTGCAACCTCTAATAGAGCATGCCTATTTTCAAAAAAAAAATAAAAGCAAAACATTTAACTAAAAGAATTTAATATATTTTACTTAGTTGAATAACATAAGGTATCAATCAGGACCCAGTCAAGGAAATAGGTAATAGATCCGCAATATCAAATACAACAGGATTCTGTTCAGATGAGTTCATAAATATATTGAAAAGGATAGAGGAACACAGGAGACAAAATGACTTCTGAAGGAACAAAAAGAGGGGGAGGCACCATGGCTCACTTGGTAAATCCTCCGCTTCTGGAGCCGGTATCCCATATGGGCGCCGGGTTCTAGTCCCGGTTGCTTCTCTTCCAGTCCAGCTCTCTGCTGTGGCCCAGGAGTGCAGTGGAGGATGGCCCAAGTGCTTGGGCCCTGCACCCACGTGGGAGACCAGGAGAAGCACCTGGCTCCTGGCTTGGGATGGGCGCAGCGCCAGCCACGGCGGCCATTTGGGGAGTGAACCAACTGAAAGGAAGACCTTTCTCTGTCTCTCTCTCTCTCTCTCACTGTCTATAACTCTATCTGTCAAATAATAATAATAAAAAGGAACAAAAAGAAAGAAGTAATGATACCCAGAGATCAGAAAACTAGTAAAGCCCATGGACTGGACTCTTATGAACCTGCATCTGCTGCATTGATTCTGCCAAGAGAGTCTGCTGCAGTCTGGAGTGGCATAGCCAAAATTTGCTGTTGCTACCCAGGCTGTTGGAGTCTGCAGTTGTCCCTTTGTATTGCTGTTCTAGAAACTACCAGAAGTGCCTTGGCTGTGGTGAAACAAAAGTAGGAACCTTGAGGTTAGTGCCGTGGCATAGCAGGTTAAGCCTCAGCCTGAAATGCCGGCATCTTATATGGGTGCCAGTTGGAGATCTGGCTGCTTCACTTCTGATCCAACTCCCTGCTAAAGTGCCTGGGAAAGCAGTGGATGATGGCCCAAGTGCTAGGGCCCCTGCACCCACGTGGGAGACCCAGAAGCAATTGCCGGCTCCTGGCTTTGACATGGCCCAGCCCCTGGGGTTACATCCATTTTGGGAGTGAACCTACAGATGGAATGGACGATTCTCTCTCTCTCTCTCTCTCTCTCCCTCTCTAACCTTGCCTTTCAAATAAATTAAAAAAATATTTACCAAAAAAGTAGGACACTTGTCTTTCTACCTCTTCCTGTTTTTCCATCCACACCTCCCACTGGCAACATCTAATAGGCAGCCAGGTGCGAGGGAGCCTGAGAAATATTATTTGCCAATTGATGTCATAGTACCATCACAGAGCAGTGCATAGTTGCCAAGGGGGTGGAACTGAGAACCCACAGATAAATATCAAACACATAGGATTTTCAGATAGATGGTCAAAAATGATGAACAATAGCTTCAAATCAGGCATCAGTGTTAAACAGCCATCTCATTGTTTGTAGCTTGCTCATAAGAATTGTCTCATCATGCCCCACACTAATTAGAGGGATTGATTTGCAGCTGTATGCTAAAAATATACATTTAAATGTTGTCACATTCATATCAAAGGGTGCTATGAAATACATTTCAGAACTAATAAATAAAGAGAAATTTATATAAAATTAAAGTCTTTGAAGAGTGAAAGGTAAAAGTAAGTAGCTAAAACTTGGCTTATTTCACACATTATTTTAAAGGGAGCTTTACTTTAAAAATGCCTTGTCTGGATTTCCTGGGTATCTGATAAAACTAAGACTAATTATTTCCGTGGGAGGAGTCTGGCACTTACGGAGAAAGTGCAGCTAAGTAACAAAGTGAAAATCTAGATTGATCGTGGCTTTTACTCTTTTGTTAATTTGTATGGAATGGATTGCATATGCGATGACTTTTCAAGTATAAAATACTGCTTTGTATATTTAACACTCATAGGTTGTTTGCACATCACTCCCACTTAACAGAGTGTCCATTGCTAATACGTCCATGGTTGGAATAACTTTGTTGACTTTCCTTCAGAATGTCTGTATAAACACTCCCACAACAACACTGCATATACTGCAAAGTAGGAACTTGAGCAACCAAAAGAAAAAAAGACTATTTCTTTTTGCTTCAACAATGCATAGTCTATAGGGAAAATTATGATAAATGAAAGATAAATTACCATGACAAAATCATGGCTTGGTTAATGTGGCCTCCAAGAGTTTATCAATATCTTGTTCTAATTATTCATTTATATACAGAAGTGGTAAGATACTCCTCTAGGTAAAAAAAAAAAAAAAAAAAAAAAAGGTGGGGGGGAGAATCTCCTCACACGAGCATACAGGTCTCTCTTTTTACTAAATTAAATAGGTATTGAACAAAAAAGTCACCTAGGAGCAGTCATTCTACAACTTTTCCAAAACAAGTTAAATAATTTTGTATTTTGGACAGCCAATGACCTTCCTGCTTCTTGTCCCTTACACAACTCCACTACAAAAGGGCACTTCAAAATGAAATTAAAAGATAACTTTACTTTGGTCATAAAAATTCATGAATATAAAAATTCATTCACATATTTATATAAATATAAAAATTCATGAATATGAGGGGATCAAAAGCATTACAGAAAATGTGCGTACATAGTTAGATATATATATATATATGTATGTATGTCTAGTGTGTGTGTGGTGATTGATATGGTGTTTGTTATGACACAATGGTTAAAGCCACCACTTAGGACACTCTGCATCCCTTACCATAGTGCCCAGGATTGAGTCCTGCCTCTACTTTTAATCCAGCTTCCTATTAATGCCTACCCTAGGAGGCAGCAAGTGGAAGCTCCAGTACTTGGATTACTACTGCCTTCTAGGTGAGAGACCTGGATGGATTTCTAGGCTTTTGGATTTTGTGTGGCCCAGCCACAGATGTTGTGGGCACTTGAACGAAACCAAAGACTCTCTCTCTCTCTCTCTGGCTTTCAAATGAATGACAAAGAAATAAAAAAAAAAATTAAGATTTATTTATTTACTTGAAAGTCAGAGTTACATAGAGAGAGGTGAGGCAGAGAGAGAAAGAGAGAGAGTCTTCCATCCAGTGGTTCACTCCCCAGATGGCTTCAAAGGCCAGACCTGCGCTGATCTGAAGTCAGGAGCCAGGAGCTTCTTCTGGGTTTCCTACATGTGTGCAGGGGCCTTGGGCCATCTTCTACTGCTTTCCCAAGCATAGCAGAGAGCTGTATCGGAAATGGAGCAGCCAGGACTTGAATTGGCACCCATATGGGATGCCGGCACTGCAGGCACTAGTTTTACCTGCTATGCCACAGCGCCGGCCCCAAATACAAATTTTTGAAAGTATACATGGATTTCAATTTTTTGCAATAAAATAATCTTTTAATTCTAATTTTTCATGAACATTTTGAAGTCCCATCATATAGTTACTGTTAGTGGATTGAGAAAATGTCAATCCTCTTTATGATTCTTTTTTCTAATTTTTATGGATGAACATGTAATATTATAAAGAGGTCTACATACCTAAGGCATTTTTTGTATTTTAACACTTGATATCAAGAAGGGACTGACATGAAACCACTTTGGTTTGGATTTCAGAAACTCATTTCTGTAGTCCCAGATTTCATTATAGGAAATTGCCAAGCTAGAAGTAAATGTTATGTGTGAGCTACTCTTTCTCTGATAAAGTCTATGTTCTACTTAAATTTTATGATTACAGAACTTTAACAATTTCCATCTACTTTTCCTGTTTCATTTCCTATGTTCTTGAATTAAAATATCACTTTTGACAATTGTTTTAAAGATTTGTTTGAAAGGCAGAGTTATATGGAGAGGGAGAGACATAGAGAGATCTTCCATCTGCTGGCTCATTCCCCAAATGGTCACAAGAGTTGGGGCTGGGCCAGGTCAAAGGCAGGAGCTTGGAACTCCATCCAGGGCTTTCCACTCCTGTTGTCTTCCCGGACGCATTAGCAGGAAGCTGGACCAGAAACTGAGTAGGTGGGACTCAAACCAGTGCTCATATGGAATGCTGGCATGGTAGGCAGCTGCTTAACATGCTACACCGCAATATTGACCCCTGAAGTTTTTATTATAAGATAAGAAAACTGTAATTAGAAGTTGGTGCCATATTTGGAAGTCACAATAGAAATTCCTTACTGCATACTGTTTTTTTTTTTAATTCTGTATACATAAAGATATTTAGCAAAGTAAACAAGAAAATCTTGAGGAGTTAAATCCCTACCTCTGTTCACCTCCAGGGAAAAGACAAAAAAGAAATAAAAAAGGAAGGAGGGTGAAAGAAAGAAGGAAGGAAGGTGGGAAGGAAAAAAGAAGTGAAAGAGAGAAAGAAAGAAGGAAAACCATCCAAAATAGTAAATATTCAAGTTTCAGGAAGATAAGAGTAAACTAGGCTAAATATTTCTGCTACCATAGCTAAACAAATATCTCTATTATAACTTATTTAGACTACAAATATGTCTGTGTTCAATACAAATAAAAATTTGTTGGAAAAAATACAAGCAAAATAACAAAAACAAAATGTAATAGACTTTTAGAAATCAAATTGTCAGAGAATCAAGCCAATGAATATAATATTTATATACATATTATTTTTGAAAACTCCAGTACTCTCATTGAATAACTAAATACCCTAAGGTCATGGACTTTAAACACAATCTCTCACTTCTTCAGCTTAAACTATAATCCCGGTAATGAAAATTTATGCTTAGAAAGATGATCTGGAGGCCTTATAAGATCCTCATTTATTTTAGGAAGGTTAAGATATATTCATTTCAATGTACTCAGGAAAAAGAGTAACATTTCATGCATTTTACTTTTAAAGTAATGTTTGTTGCTTTTATGTATTACGGAAGTTTTATATATATACACATATATATGTGTGTGTATATATATATATATACACAGAGAGAGAGAGAGAGAGACACAGAGAAAGAGAAAATTAGGGAAACAGAGAAATGAAGACTTTAAAAAAAAACAATAATTCTACTACAGAGGAAAATGTGTTGCTTAAATTTGTCTTTTCTTCCACCCCTTCCCACATAAGTGGACTTTTGTTGCTCCTGTTGTTCATTGTTCAGGTTTTTACATAATTTTGAACATAAAATAGAAAAATATTACTGCCTTACATTTCTCATTATTTATTTTTACAAACATAATTTTTAAGGGTTGTACGATACTGAATTGATTGGTTTTATTAATGATTAGCTCACCTATGTTGTGAGATTTAGGCTATTTCCATAATTTTGATTGTTATAAATGTTATAGAGCAAGATTTTTTTATATTTTGTTAAGACAAATCCAAAGAAAAACTGTGGTATATCTTTACACATCTTTAAAAGTATTTAAAGAGTTTTCTGTAAAATTCTGAGTGAATTAAAAATTTTATTTTGATGACAGCTTTTAAATTATTAAATATTGTTTTTAAGTTATATCACATCCATAAAATTGAGATATGACTTTCAGAGTTCATGTACTTTGGCATTGATCAAAGGAAATAGGAAATCTAAATGTATGTATGTCAAAGAAATTTGAGGCATTTCCTTCTCATTTCATTCTCTCAACAGTAATACATTCTCAAATACAGAACGATTATTTTGTATTTTCTGTGCTGAACATTAGAGTAAGTAAAGATATTTCCCTTAGTTAGTCATGTAGTAGAGTAATAGCCTTGACAACAAATATAATTTGGTGTGTCAAAACACCTTTAGAAAAACATAAGCCAATTAATATTGGCCTACAGAAGGGGAAGTGATCATTTCTAACTCGGAGATTCAGAACATTTAAACTTGCCCTTGAACGCATAGCAGAAATAGCAGTTCGCTTAGACTTAAGAGAACTGTTTCTGGGGCCAGTACTATAGCGTAGTGGGTAAAGCCACCGCCTGCAGTGCTGGCATCCCATATGGGCGCCAGTTCGAGTCTCAGCAGCTCCACTTCCAATCCAGCTCTCTTTAAGGCCTGGGAAAGCAGTAGAAGATGGTCCAAATCCTTGGGCTCCTGCACCCCCGTGGGAGACTCGGAAGAAGCTCCTGGCTCCTAGTTTCAGATCGGCACAGCTACGGCTGTTGTGGCCACCTGGGGAATGAACCAGCAGATGAAAGACCTCTCTCTCTCTCTCTCTCTCTCTCTCTCTTTCTCTCTGTGTGTGTAAATCTGACTTTAAAATAAATAAGTAAATCTTTAAAAAAAAAAAAAACTTGTTTCTAGCACTTGAGTATTTCTAATACTTAGGGTGAATTAGTTACATATTCTAAGCCTCAGTTTAATTATGCATGTATGAGAATAATATTATATCTTACTTCACAGGTTTTCTGTAACTATCAAGTAAGAATATTGTCTTACCCTGAGTTTTCCAGGAAACAGAACCTGAAGCAAAAACATAGATGTCACACTACATTATTAGGGAATGCAGTAGGAAGGAAACAGGAGTGAATGAATAGAGAATAAGGGTAGGAGGGAGCACTAATATAAGGGTGTGTTGTAGAGATGAACAGCACCTTGACATCATTTTCCCAAGGCCATCTTCTGAGGGACTGAATGAACTAGTATATGTGAGGACGATCTGTCTAAGCTGAAAGACAGAAGAATATATATTTTAGTCTCCCGGTGATCAAAGACTTACCCTATGGAGTATTTTCTGCCTACATCTATTGATTGTAAGTGGAAGCTTAGTAAGCAATACTCAGATAGCCTATGTTCAATATTAATGAAGAAAGCCCATGTAAAGAAGGCAACACATTACTAGTAGAAATAGCAAGAATACATGGATACAAAATAGAAATAATTGTGGACTATGAAAAGCAGCAGAAAAGTAGATGAACAATGTGTCACAAATATAGTATTCTGACTCACAGTCATTAAGCTCAAGGAAGCACCGTAATGTGGTTTGGAAACTCCGCTCTAGCTCCCCAGCCTACTCACACTCCCATTGCTCTGGAATTCAGATAACCACCTGACAGTTTCTCCTCTCTGCTCTAATCATCAACATCTCCTTTCCTTCTTTCATTCTGAGATCATGAAAATGCTTTCCTATTCACTGCAAAAGTAGAAGCAATCTAAAAAGACCTTTCACACATTCATACTCCCTCAGCCACCACCCTACTTGTGTCAGTGTCTAAATAGTCTGCCTTGTTCCTACATCAAATGTGTGCTGAAGATGCCATCTCCCTACTCCTATTCAAGGACTTTGTATGTGTGTATCTATCAGTTAGCATGAAACTAAACAAGATGCTGAAAAGATCACTTTCCTTGACTTTCTATCCTCTTCTAGCTACTCATTTGAGTTTCTGATCCTGTTTGTGGAAAGTCTGCTTAAGAGAGTCTTCATTTATTTTATTATAACAGCGACAGAGAAAGCTTCCATCTATTGGTTCACTTGCTAAGTGCCTGAAATAGCCAAGGCTTACCAAGCCAAAGCCGAGAGCCAAGAACTCAATTCAGGCATACCATCTGCCGGAATGGTACTCAGCTTCTTGAGCCATTACCTGATGCTTCCTAGGATGAGAACTAGCAGGAAGCCAGGACTGGGAGCACAGCTGGGACTCATACCGAGGCTCTCCAATATGGGGTGTGAGCATCCCAAGGAACAAGTTAACTGCTATGCCAACAATGACTCAAAGGTATCAGTTCTGATGGGCCCACATAGAGCTGAACATGAGAACCTTGCTGCCTGTCTCCAACTATTGTGCTCTACAGCACAGAATTTACTTTTGGTTGTCTCTGAAAACTTTTGTAACTTATAAAGGCTCTTCTGGGACAGGATCTTTTGCCCCCCAGGGTGGTGCCAGTGCCCTGATGTCCGTGGACAGAACAGAGGCTGAGAGCTTGATTTTGTAGCACTTGCTGAGCTACATTTATATTTAAGACAGTTGACATGAGTGACTAAGAAATGTCATTATGCAGCTCTGTCACTGAATGTGTCTACATGAGACCAGTGAGCAGGGAAGAATTCCAAAATGTTTAAGCATCATGGCACAGTGTCATTATGTCTTTGATTTCTTATCTCCTTGTGCTCCTACCCACATGGTTCTACAAACACTTCCCATTCAAGTTAACAATTTATAATGATTATGATAAATATACCATTAAATACTTTAAAATTAAGTTGGATTTTAGACTAGTACAAACATTATTTTAGATATTTATAGAAACCAGAGGTCGGGCCAAAATGAGCTTGGAGAAGGCTACCTACGGTTCCCGAGTACCCATAAACACACAGAAATCAATGGATGTTCTTATTTCCAAAAGCTTTGGAAATGCACAAAGAGGACTGAAGAGGGCCATGAGAATCATCAGATCAGAAATACTTAGTCAAGAACTGTTCTTGTAATTAGAGGCTATAAAATTTAGGCTCTCAATTTATTTCTATATTCAATAACTAAAATATATTGTGGTATAACAATGAGATAGAAGTACAAGCAGAAATTAAAATTAGCTTGGAAGAACATTTAATAAAATCTAAAATATGCAAAATTTAATATTCAGTTAGATATATATACAATAAATATGCATTACACAATGCATACCTTTACACAGTTTATGCTTAAGATACCAAAGTGCAAAAGTTGCTATTTCTTGTGGCATCATGATATATTTCTCCTTTTTATCTTTTTGTTGTTGATAGTTTTTAAATCTTTTCACAGTGAGCACGATTTTTAAAAATTATAATTGGAATATATTTATTGCAGTTATTCTCAAGAGCATACCACATTCCCAAGAGATAATTTTTCCCCTGAGTATGATGATTAAAAACTGGGTAACAAAAAGACATTTCTGCTTACTCAGAATATTATTCTCCAGCTCCTCTTTTTGCTGCTGAGAACTACAAAAATTCTGCTGCCCTACATGCATGTGATTTCACATTAGGATTTAGAATGTATGCCCATTTCTAACTTATAAAATATGAGGTTCTCAAGATTTATCCTTCTCTCAGATTGCAAAGCATGATTTCCTTTTTGTCCCTACTTTTAAAAAGAGCCACTGAAAATATATTTTTTTTTTTTTGCAAATGCACTGTATCTTTTATTTCTCTCAGTTGCGGCTATCCTCCATTAATAGTAATTACAGTTATATTTTGCTTAAGTGGTTCCTATTATTTTCAGTACTCTACTGGAAAACAATTTAAGCCACTCAAGACCTATGTAAAGTTAAACACTTTGTCCCCAATTTACAGATCAGTAATTGAGACCTGAAAAGGTTAAGTGAGTTGTCAAAGGTTGTGACATTGTTCTACAAAATTGAAGCAATATGGAGTATGTGTTTGAATTGCTCAAATTAACATTGATTTTCATTTTATTTATGTTTTTATGTTTTCTTCCCTTTCTTTCATTTTTCAAATGCATGTGTGGATTAATGCCAACTGTAAAGGTCACTTTAAATACATGTATTTGTTGAGTGCATTTTCTCACAGAGAAAAAAAGCCCAAGTTTCTTGTATGTGATTCTTTGGTCTATAAAGAAAGAATAATAAATATTTTGTTTATTTCACTAGAAATGCTGTAAGCTAAAGAAAATCGATTGTTATTATTAATTATAATAACATTGATCCATCCCAAGTGTGTCTGAAGAACACTTCTGAGTCATTTGCATTTATAGATGCTAGGGAAATATCTGCATGGATACTCATCATCTGTGTAGATGGTACTTGGTAGAGGAGGGAAGATGAGGAAAATTAAAGGGTAAGTTACAATTACAATATTGAGTGATGTATACAGAATATATATAGGAAGTCAACTAGCCAAGATCGGGGGAGACACTCTGTAAAGAGCTGAATTACCAAGTTAAGGGATTTTTACTGTAGATAATAGGAAAACAATGAGGTATGTTAAATGTGACTAGACTTGAACTGATAAAATTTTCATTTTAAGAAAGTTATCACTGTAATGAAGAGAATGGATTAGAGAATAAAGATAAGAGAATGGGAAAACCAGTAGGAGGCTATTGTTAAATTATTCAAGTGAAAACTAATGATGGTTATAGAGAAGGGTATTGATAGGACTAAGAGAAGCAGATGAACGTAAGCATTTCAGAAGATATTGATTGGGGAATGATTCTGTTCGAAAAAAGTGATAGAAAGGGAGATACCAATGTTACCAAAAGCTCAGTCCCTGCCCTTGGTGTTGAATTAAAACAAAATTTGAGGGTAAAGGAAAGAGCAAGTTTAATCTGTCAATAAGTGAGGAAGTAGCAGACCTTGAAGTCTCCAGAACTATAGTCCTCTTGAATGAAGATGCTTTGAGGTTTTGAAGGAGGCTACAAGGAGGGGGGAGCTGGTCTGGCAAAATCACAAATGAACCAAAAGACTTGTGTAGGATCAGGTACTGATTCTTGTACATTCTTTCTCTGCTTCATCATGGTTGTCCTTGACTGTGAGATTAGAACTAATCTGACCATATTACCTTGCTCTGGTTGCCTGCAAAAGAAGTTAAGATAGGAAAAAGGCAATGTGTGCCTTAGGACATGGGTGAGTGGAAAGCCAGTGGTCCAGTCCAGAAGCATCAATAGGATGCTCTGCATGAGTCACCTGCACAAGGTCATGATACCTGGTTGGTATCATGGCCAAGCAGACTTCAGTCAGCCTGAAGGTTACATGCTGGTAGTAGTTACTTTCTGTCCTAGACATAGAATTTGCCTGCCCATACCTAGAATTGCCCTAAATGAAACATCTTGAACAATACTGGCCACTAAGGTTTTATATATTAAAGCAGTAAATAATCTCATGAGTCTGGTGATCAGAAGAATCTCGTAGGCTGTACTTCCACTGTCTCAATTCAGTCAGTGAAGCTAAAGGAAGGAGGCTAGGCGACTGAGAACTAATGATTTCTGGCATCTGCATTCAAGGCACTATTTGGGAGCTTAGATTTATCAACAATGATAAATAAACTTTTGGTTCAGAAAACTATGAAGTTGTTGAGTTGTAGTAAATAATTAGCCTGGGGAAACTATATTTTATATGATATTATAAACATATTCTTTTATTTGTTATTTTCCTTATAAAATCTATGTTTTCTCAGGTGGAGCTCAATCTCTATAGCATTAATTGGTTATGGGGAGAGGTCAGGTAGTATTTTCCTGCTTGATATTACTTTTCTTTTTTTAAAAAAAAGATTTTATTTATTTACTTGAAAGTCAGAGTTACATAGAGAGAGGAGAGGCAGAGAGAGAGAGAAAGAGAGAGAGAGAGGTTTTCCATCCGATGTTTCACTCCCCAGTTGGCTGCAAAGGCCAGAGCTGCACCAATCCTAAGTCAGGAGCCAGGAGCTTCCTCTGGGTCTCCCACGTGGGTACAGGGGCCCAAGGACTTGGGCCATCTTCCACTGCTTTCCCAGCCATAGCAGAGAGCTGGATTGGAAGTGGAGCAGCCGGGACTAGAACCGGTGCCCATATGGGATGCTGGCGCTTCAGGACAGGGCTTTAACCTGCTGCGCCACAGCACCAGCCCCGATACTATTTTTCAAGATTCGCTTAATTATAATGACCTCACCTGGACTTCTGTGGAAAAAGATATCCATGCTGAGATCCAAAGATAAAAGTGAAATGAGAGAGAAAGAAGATACTCCAGACAATAGAAATATACGCCAAATTTTAGTGAAGAAGGATGTGGGAGGTACTGGTATATTCAATTCAAGGGATTTAAAATGGCTGTTTTATAAATTAAATGGAGGAAAACAGGGAGACATTTGTAGGAGATCATGGTCTTAGTTTTTTGTTGCTGAACAGGAAACTAAGACAAACTCAACATCTTATAACACCACCTTTTATGTAAATCAGAAATCCTGGTGGTATCCCTGGGTTCACCGCTCAGGGTACCATAAAATCAAAATCAAACTGTCTACGAAGCTGGGATGTTATATTAAGAGGCTTTGTAGACAATCTGCTTCTAGGAAGATTCATGTTTTTGACAGAATTCAATTCTGTACATTGTAGGATCAGAGTCCCTGTCACTGTCTGAAGGTGTTCTTAGCTTCTGGATGCCACCCATGCTCCTTGTCTCATGAGTCTCTCCTTCTTCAAAATGAGCAATGAAGCATCATCGAATCCTTGTGTTTCAAATTTCTTTAGCTTACCCTTCTGTTTTTGAAAGATTTATTTTATTTATTTGAAAGAGTTATAGAGAGAGGTAGAGACTGAGAGAGAGGTCCTCCATCTGCTGGGTCACTCTCCAGATGGTCACAACAGCCAGAGCTGTACCAATCCGAAGCCAGGAGCCAGGAGCTAGGAGCCAGGAGTTTCTTCCGGGTCTCCCACGCAGGTGCAGGGGCCCAAGGACTTGGGCCACTTTCTACTGCTATCCCAGGCCATAGCAGAGAGCTGGATCAGAAGAGGAGCAGCCAGGACCAGAACTGGTGCCCATATGGGATGCTGGCGCTTCAGATCAAGGCGTTAACCCGCTGCACCACAGCGCCGGCCCCTAGCTTACCCTTCTGCAGTATCTCTCTTACTTCCTTTTCTTTCTCTACATTTAAGGATTTATGTGATTAAATTTTTTCCACTAGAATAATACCAGATAATATCCCTAAAGGTCACCTGATTAATGACTTTAATTTTATTCATGAAATTCCTTTTTCCAGGAAAAGTTACATTCACAGGTATGGTAGTTCATTACATCCATGGTCCCTAGCATCAGGAAGTGAAATATACTTAGGGACTATGATTCTGTCTATCATGGTGGAGAGATATCATGCTTTCAATTTATGACGGGTTTTGCCACTCATTCTCTGTGGTTTGGAATTTTTCCTAAACAATGAACTAACTTGGGCTGATTGAGCATGTTTGCTTCAATCTCTGTTATGTGACTTTCTTTACTATCTCATTGAATTTTCTTAACAATTTTGAAAGAAGATATTACTATTAGCATCTCCATATTTTAGCTAAGAAAACTAAGAAACAAAGACTTAAGCAACCTGCCCAATATCACAAATAGTAAGTGACAGAGTTAGAATTTCAGTCCACACCATCTACTGTTTTATTAAGCCTTCTTTTTCTAAAAAAAATGATGGAAGCTACAGAAAAATGTTAAACAAAGGTAAAATAAATATGATTAGATTTGCATTATGTCAGGATTACTTTGACTTCTCTATTAATAACGGACTAGTTAGTAATTGGACTCCAAAAAGGGAAATCAGTTAAGAGACATTTACAATAATTTGAGCAAAGCCCCATAGTGGACAAAGATTCAAGTGGGTGTATATGATTGATGTTGGAATCATCAAGACTTTATATTTGACTGGCCATGAATGGAGAGGACAGGAAGTCAAAAATGTAATTCAATATTCTGATTTGGCCAACTTGGGGAAGGAGCTTTTTACCGAGAAAGGAGATCCAGGGGGAGGAAGAGATTGGGTAGAGAATGGGGCAAAAGAGAGCAGAGAGCATGAATCTTGCTTAGGAAAAGTTGAATCTGTCAGCCATATTATGCTCATGTTATACCAAATGCGCATGGATCAAGATCTTAGAAGAGAGATCTGAACTGGAGATATAAATTAACTTGGAAAGTGAGGTGATGATATTTGCATTTTAGAAACATCACTCTGGCAGCTGTGTGGGATATGGAAATGTCTCTGTATACCAAATTAAAATACAGAACATTCTCATAAAATAAATCAATATATTTAAACTCTAGTTGTCACACCTAACCTTTTAAAAATCTGCTGTTGATGTCTTTCCTATCAACTCTACCATAGGAGCTTTTCACAAATGTTTGGCATATCATTCTAACTGCTTTCCAAAGAAAACAAAAGAGAAAGGGTGGGGCAAAAGATTCTTTCTTCCTGGTAAAATATGGTCAGTGACAAATTGAGAAAATATATTAACATGCCACAAACGTAAAATTGTAAATCTTTGTTTTCATCTTGTTTAAATTTTAGCTGTATAATGCTACATTTTTATACATTAATTATGGTTAAGATTTCTTCCTGTGATTTTATCAATATCATACAATATCATAATGCATTTTCATGTAATTGCTAATGATGCATGTCATCTTGAGTTTCCTTTCTTTTAACAAAAATATTAACCTATTCTAATGCAATGTGTTTATTTCGCTATTTTTCAAAGATTTACTTTTTAATTTTGTATCTAAACTTGAAATATTCTAGGAGATTATCTTTGAAGTATCAGCTGTTCTGGTCTTGTGGGTCCCAATTTTAACTGCATTCATTATTATTTATCACTTTATATTCAAATAATAACACCGTTTTGTATTTTTGCTAATAAAGATAAGAAAATATTGTAATTACTGAATGTTGCACTCATTTTACATTATCAATTTCACTAAGAGGCAACTTGGCTTTAATGAGCAGTGCATCCTTGGAAATAGTTCAAGTTACCAATCCACAAAGTGTCTTACTCTGCCATCATAAGACACAGCGATAGTAAAGTGGATCAATATGTATTCTTTCTACTCACCTTATATCAACTCATCTTACCCAATGAAGTCAACAATTGGCAAGTTTTCCTAAAAGTATAATGCCAAAGGTTAAAAGGTCTGTATAATTGGCTTTATTTAGTCTACATTATGCCACAGGACACTGTCATAGCAAATTTATAGAACTTCTCCTTATCTTACATATCTATAAAAAGAAATTGAACAGCTTTTCTCTAAGAGTTAGAAGCAATTAAGACATTCTTCAGTAGGTGAATACTTAAATTAACTGTGATACAGCCATGTAATGTAATATTATCTGGCAATTAGGATATTTTTCAGTAATAATAAATGAACTATCAAACCATAACAAGGCATATAAGAACCTCAGTTGCATACTGCTAACTGAAAGAAGCCAATCTGAAAAGGTTATGTAATATACAATTCCAATAATATGACACACTAAAAATATTAAGTAAGAAGGAAGATATTAGTCTATATGTGTGAAAGGGACTGAAGTGAAAAGATAAAAATTTCCTGTGGGAAGGAAAGTAGCAGCCTTAGAAGCATGCCTTGGAAGCAGCACAATATTTGCGCATTGAAGTCCTGTCCATGTCCCAGCAATTTTGTAGGTGGTCTCGGCCTACCTCCTGGAGACATCCCAAGACAATCTTCCTGGCCAGTGCTAAGTGGGCTATCCAGTTTGATAACACTACATAATACAATTTGGGGGGGGGGGGAATTTCATGAATTCCACACCCAAAAAGTCCTTTGTCTAAAAGACAAGGCGGGGGAAGGGGAAATGGCTGGAAGTAGATCCCGTACCCACATACAATCCAGTCTGAATGCAGACCGGGCACTCTCTCAGACTGAAGATTGGCAATCTGGCCTTTCAGGTGTACTACCACCTTCAACTTTTCTACCTTGCATACTACAACTTTGTCTCATGTCTGAAATTCTTTTCTTAAGAGAGGCTAAGAACAACTGTTCCAGCTAACAAAAAGGCAGAACTGTCAAGATGATGAAAATTTGAGTGGTTCTCAAGGGTTTTCTTGGAGAGAAGAATGAATAGGTGGGGTAAGAGGAATGATAGGGCAGTGAAAGTATTCTGTATGATACTGTAATGGTGGATACATTGCATATATGTATCTGTCAAAACTCACAGAACTGCAAAAATCAAATTGATTCATCAATTCAGATAAATGCACCAGCCTAATGCAACATGTAAACAATAGAGGAAGCTGTGGAAGTGGAAGAATATATGCAAGTTCTTTGTACTTTTGGCCCAATTTTTCTTTAGTCCTAAAATTCTAAAACTTAAGAGCTGGCACAGTGGGTTAAGCCACTGCTTGCAATGCCGGCATCCAATATGAGTGCCAGTTCAGGTTACAGCTACTCTACTTCTGGTCTAGCTCACTGCTGATGTGCTTAGCAAGGCAGCAGAAGACGCCTGCCACCCACATGGGATACCCAGATGTAGTTTCTGGCCCCTGGATGCTGCCTGGCCCGACCCCGACCATTGTAGTCATTTGAGGAATAAACCAGCAAAGTGAGAATCCCCATCCACCCTGTTTCTCGGCCTTTTGAATAAATGCAACAAATCTTAAACATCAATAAATAAAACTGAAAATTAAAGATTACTTTTCTTTTTTTTAACTTTTATTTAATGAATATAAATTTCCAAAGTACAGCTTATGAATTACAATGGCTTCCCCCTCAATAACTTCCCTCCCACCGGCAACCCTCCCCTTTCCTGCTCCCTCTCCCCTTCCATTCACATCAATATTCATTTCCTTTTTTTTTTTTTTTTTTTTGACAGGCAGAGTGGACAGTGAGAGAGAGAGACAGAGAGAAAGGTTTTCCTTTTGCCATTGGTTCACCCTCCAATGGCCGCCGCGGCCAGCGCGCGGCGGCCGGCACACCGCGCTGATCCAATGGCAGGAGCCAGGTGCTTATCTTGGTCTCCCATGGGGTGCAGGGCCCAAGTACTTGGGCAATCCTCCACTGCACTCCCGGACCACAGCAGAGAGCTGGCCTGGAAGAGGGGCAACCGGGACAGAATTCGGCGCCCCAACCGGGACTAGAACCCTGTGTGCCAGAACCGCAAGGCGGAGGATTAGCCTAGTGAGCCGTGGCACTGGCCAAGATTCACTTTCAATTCTCTTTATATACAGAAGATCAGTTTAGCATATAGTAAGTAAAGATTTCAACAGTTTGCACCCACAAAGAAACACAAAGTGAAAAATACTGCTTGAGTACTAGTTATAGCATTAAATCACAATGTACAGCACATTAAGGACAGAGATCCTACATGAGGAGTAAGTGCACAGTGACTCCTGTTGTTGACTTAACAAATTGACACTCTTGTTAATGGCATCAGTAATCACCCTAGGCTCTTGTCATGAGTTGCAAAGGCTATGGAAGCCTTTTGAGTTCACCGACTCTGATCATATTTAGACAAGGCCATGGTCAAAGTGGAAGTTCTCTCCTCCCTTCAGAGAAAGGTACCTCCTTCTTTGATGACCTGTTCTTTCTACTGGGATCTCACTCGCAGAGATCTTTCATTTAGGTCTTTTTTTTTGCCAGAGTGTCTTGGCTTTCCATGCCTGAAATACTGTCATGGGCTTTTAAGCCGGATCCTGCATGCCTTAAGGGCTGATTCTGAGGCCAGAGTGCTGTTTAGGACATCTACCCTTTTATGAGTCTGCTGTGTATCTTGCTTCTCATGTTGGATCATTCTCTCCCTTTTTTATTCTATCAGTTAATATTTCCAGACCCTGGTCTTGTTTATGGGCTCCCTTTGGCTCTTAGTCCTATCATTATGATCAGCTGTGAACAGAAATTGATCACTTGGACTAGTGAGATGGCATTGGTACATGCCACCTTGATGGGATTGAATTGGAATCCATGGTATGTTTCTAACTCTACCATTTGGGGCAAGGCAGCTCGAGCATGTCCCAAATTGTACATCTCTTCCCTCTCTTATTCCCACTCTTATATTTAACAGGGATCACTTTTCAGTTAAGTTTCAACACTTAAGAATAACTGTGTATTGATTACAGTATTCAACCAAAAGTATTAAGTAGAACAAACAAAAAAATTACTAAGAGGAATAAAGTATTAAATTGTTCAACAACAGTCAGGGCAAGGGCTGATCAAGTCACCATTTCTCATAGTGTTCATTTCACTTTAACAGGTTTCCGTTTTGGCGCTCAGTTAGTTGTCACCGATCGGGGAGAACAAGTGGTATTTGTCCCTTTGGGACTGGCTTATTTCACTCAGCATAATGTTTTCCAAATTCCTAACAGGGATCACTTTTCAGTTAAAATTTAAACACCTAAGAATAATTGTGTGTTAATTACAGAGTTCAACCAATAGTACTAGAACAAAAAAATACTAAAATGGATAAAGTATTAAATTGTACATCAACAGTCAGGAGAAGAGCTGATCAAGTCACTCTTTCTCATGGTGTCCATTTCACTTTAACAGGTTTCCCCTTTGGTGCTCAGTTAGTTGTCACCGATCAGGGAGAACATATGATCTTTTTCCCTTTGGGACTGGCTTAGTTCACTCAGCATGATGTTTTCCAGATTCCTCCATCTTGTTGCAGATGACCGGGTTTCATTGTTTTTGACTGCTGTATATTATTCTATAGAGTACATGTCCCATAATTTCTTTATCCAGTCTACTGTTGATGGGCATTTAGGTTGGTTCCAGGTCTTAGCTATTGTGAATTGAGCTGCAATAAACATTAATGTGCAGACAGCTTTTTTGTTTGCCAATTTAATTTCCTTTGGGTAAATTCCAAGGAGTGGGATGGCTGGGTTGAATGGTAGGGTTATAGTCAGGTTTCTGAGGAATCTCCAGACTGACTTCCATAGTGGCTTAACCAGTTTGCATTCCCACCAACAGTGGGTTAGTGTTCCTTTTTCCCCACATCCTCGCCAGCATCTATTGTTGGTAGATTTCTGAATGGGAGCCATTCTAACCGGGGTGAGGTGAAACCTCATTGTGGTTTTGATTTGCATTTCCCTGATGGCTAGTGATCTTGAACATTTTTTTCATGCGTCTGTTGGCCATTTGAATTTCCTCTTTTGAAAAATGTCTATTGAGGTCCTTGGCCCATCTCTTAAGTGGGTTGTTTGTTTTGATGTTTGGAGTTCCTTGATCTCTTTGTAGATTCTGATTATTAACCCTTTATCTTTTGCATAGTTTGCAAATATTTTTTCCCATTCTGTTGGTTGCCTCTTCACTTTCCTGACTGTTTCTTTTGCAGTACTGAAACTTCTCAATTTGATGCAATCCCAAATGTTAATTTTGGCTTTGACTGCCTGTGCTCCTGGGGTGTTTTCCAAGAAGTCATTGCCAGTACCTATATCTTGCAGGGTTTTTCCAATGCTCTCTAATAATTTGATGGTGTCAGGTCATAGATTTAAGTCTTTAATCCATGTTGAGTGAATTTTTGTGTAAGGTGAAAGGTAGGGGTCTTGCTTCATGATTCTGCACGTGGAAATCCAATTTTCCCAGCACCATTTATTGAATAGACTGTCCTTACTCCAGGGTTTGGTTTTGGATCCTTGATCAAATATGAGTTCGTTGTAGATGTTTGGATTGATTTCTGGTGTTTCTATTCTGTTCCATTGGTCTATCCATCTGTTTCTGTACCAGTACCATGCTGTTTTGATTACAACTGCCCTGTAGTATGTCCCTAAATCTGGTATTGTGATGCCTCCGGCTTTGTTTTTGTTGTACAAGATTGATTTAGATATTCTAGGTCTCCTGCATCTCCATATGAATTTCAGCATCATTTTTTCCATACCTGAGAAGAATGTCTTTGGTATCTTGATTGGGATTGCATTGAATGTATAAATTGCTTTGGGGAGAAAGGACATTTTGATGATATTGATTCTTCCAATCCATGAGCATGGAAGATTTTTCTATTTTTTGGTATCCTCTTCTATTTCTTTCTTTAAGGTTTTGTAATTTTCATTGTAGAGACCTTTAACGTCCTTGGTTAAGTTTATTCCAAGGTATTTGATTGTTTTTGTAGCTATTGTGAATGGGATTGATCTTAGAAATTCTTCCTCAGCCATGGCATTGCCTGTGTATACAAAGGCTGTTGATTTTTGTGCATTGATTTTATATCCTGCTACTTTGCCAAACTCTTCTATGAGTTCCAATAGTCTCTTAGTAGAGTTCTTTGGGTCCCCTAAATAAAGAATCATATCAACTGCAAAGAGGGATAGTTTGACTTCTTCCTTCCCAAGTTGTATTCCTTTAATTTCTTTTTCTTGCCTGATGGCTCTGGCTAAGACTTCCAGAACTATGTTGAATAGCAGTGGTGAGAGTGGGCATCCCTGTCTGGTACCAGATCTCAGTGGAAATGCTTCCAACTTTTCCCCATTCAATAGCATGTTGGCCGTGAGTTTTTCATAGATTGCTTTGATTGTATTGAGGAATGTTCCTTCCATACCCAGTTTGCTTAGAGTTTTCATCATGAACGGGTGTTGTATTTTATCAAATGCTTTCTCGGCATCTATTGAGATAATCATATGGTTTTTCTTCTGCAGTCTGTTAATGTGGTGTATCACATTGATTATTTTGCACACATTGAACCATCCCTGCATACCAGGGATAAATCCCACTTGGTCTGGGTGGATGATCTTTCTGATGTGTTGTTGCATTCTATTGGCCAGAATTTTATTGAGGATTTTTGCATCTATTTTCATCAGGGATATTGGTCTGTAATTCTCTTTCAATGCTGCATCTTTTTCCGGTTTAGGAATTAAGGTGATGCTGGCTTCATAGAAAGAATTTGGGAGGATTCCCTCTTTTTCGATTGTTCTGAATAGTTTGAGAAGAATTGGAGTTAGTTCTTCATTAAACGTCTGGTAGAATTCAGCAATGAATCCATTTGGTGCTGGGCTTTTCTTTATTGGGAGGGCCTTTATTACTGTTTCAATTTCTGTCTCAGTTATGAGTCTGTTTAGGTTTTCTATGTCTTCCTGGTTCACTTTAGGTAGGTTGCATGTGTCCAGGAATCTATCCATTTCTGATAGGTTTCCCTGTTTGCTGGCATACACGTCCTTGTAGTAATTTCTGATGATTCTTTTTATTTCTGTGGTGTCTGTTGTTACGTTTCCTTTTTCATCTCTGATTTTATTGATTTGGATCTTTTCTTTTTTTAGTTAGTTGGGCCAATGGGGTGTCAATTTTGTTTATTTTTTCAAAAAACCAGCTCCTCATTTGGCTGATTTTTGTAATTTTTTTTGGATTCAATCCTGTTGATTTCTTCTCTGATTTTAATTATTTCTCTTCTCCTACTAGATTTGGGTCTGGTTTGCTGCAGATTTTCTAGATCCTTGAGATGCATTGAAAGCTCATCTATTTGGTACCTTTCCAATTTCTTGATGTAGGCACCTATTCATATAAACTTTCCTCTTAACACTGCTTTTGCTGTAGCCCATAAATTTTGGTATGCTGTGCTGTTATCTTCATTTACTTCCAGAAAATTTTTGATTTCTCTTTTAATTTCTTCTATGACCCATTGTTCATTCAGGAGCATGTTGTTCAATCTCCATGTGTTTGCATATGCTCTAGCGATTCCTGAGTTGCTAATTTCCAACTTCATTCCCCTGTGGTCTGAGAAACTGCATGGTATGATTCTAATTCTTTTGAATTTGCTGAGACTTGCTTTATGGCCTAGTATGTGGTCAGTCCTAGAGAAGGTTCCATGTACTGCTGAGAAGAATGTAAAATCTTTAGCTGTAGGATTGAAAGTTCTGTATATATCTGTTAGATCCATTTGGGCTATAGTGTCATTTAAATCTGTCTCCTTGTTGATCTTCTGTCCTGTTGATCTGTCTATTTCTGAGAGTGGAGTATTGAAGTCCCCCAGTGCTATTGTATTGGGGTCTAAGTCTCGCTTTAAGTCCCTTAACAAATCTTTTAAATAAACCGGTGCCCTGTAATTAGGTGCATATACATTGATAATCGTTATATCTTCCTGCTGAATTGATCCCTTAATCATTATATAGTGCCCCTCTTTGTCTCTCCTAACAGTTTTTGTGGTAAAGTTTATGTTGTCCAATATTAAGATGGCTATGCCTGCTCTTTTTTTCATTTCTGTTGGCATGGTATATCTTTTTCCAGCCTTTCACTTTCAGTCTGTATGCATCTTTGTTGGGAAGATGTGTTTCTTGTAAGCAGCAAATAGATGGGTTTTGTTCCTTAAGCCAATCAGCCAATTGGTGTCTTTTAACTGGACAGTTCAGGCCATTAACATTCAATGTAACTATTGATAAGTAGTAGCTTTGCCCTGCCATTTGCCAAAGATAAGTTCTAATATATGCTTTGAATTCCCTGTGATCTTTTGCTGTGAGCTTTCCTTCCTTGGTTTCCTTCCTTTACCTTCTTTCATATTGATGACCATGTTTCTGTGTTGCTGTGTGTAACACATCTTTAAGCATCTTTTCCAGGGCTGGACGAGTGGCGACAAATTCTTTCAATTTCTACTTGTTGTGAAAGGTCTTTATTTCACCTTCATTCACAAATGAGAGCTTTGCAAGATATAATATTCTAGGCTGGCAGTTTTCCTCTCTTAGTATCTGGGCTATATCTCACCATTCCCTCCTAGCTTGTAGGGTTTCTGATGAGAAGTCAGCTGTGAGTCTGATTGGAGATCGTCTGAGAGTAATCTGATGTTTCTCTCTTGCACATTTTAGGATCTTTTCTTTATGTTTCACTGTGGAGAGTTTAATTACAACGTGTCGTGGTGAGGATCTCTTTTGTTCATGTTTATTGGGGGTTCTATGAGCTTCCTATACTAGGATGTCTCTGTCCTTCTCCAAACCTGGGAAATTTTCTGCAATATCTCACTAAAAAGGCCTTCTAATCCTTTCTGCCTCTCCATGCCTTCAGGAACTCCTAGAACCCAAATGTTGGTTTTCTTAATAGTATCTTGTAGATTCCCGACAATATTTTTTATATTTCGAATTTCCTCTTCTTTTCTTTGGTTAGACTGTATATTTTCCTGTTCTCTGTCTTCTAAGTCTGATATTCTCTCTTCTGCTTCACCCATCCTGTTTTTTTTTTTTTTTTGACAGGCAGAGTGTACAGTGAGAGAGAGAGAGACAGAGAGAAAGGTCTTCCTTTTTGCCGTTGGTTCACCCTCCAATGGCTGCTGTGGCTGGCGCACTGCGGCCGGCATATTTCGCTGATCCGAAGCCAGGAGCCAGGTGTTTTTCCTGGTCTCCCATACGGGTGCAGGGCCCAAGGACTTGGGCTATCCTCCACTTCCCTCCCTGGCCATAGCAGAGAGCTGGCCTGGAAGAGGGGCAACTGGGACAGAATCCGGTGCCCCGACCAGGACTAGAACCTGGTGTGCCAGAGCCGCAAGGCGGAGGATTAGCCTATTGAGCCATGGCACCAGCCCCATTCTGTTTTTAAGGCTCTCTAATGTGTTTGTCATTTGATCTTTTGAATTCTTCATTTCATTATGATTTCTGGTCACTATCACAGTTTCATGTTCTACTAGATGTTTCATTTCATTTTGATTCCTCCTTAATATTTCATTTTCATGAGAGATTTTCTATCTTGTCCATTAAGGTTTTCTGTAGGTCAAGAACTTGTTTTTGAGAGCTTCTTAATGTTCTTATCAATGTTTTGAGATCCGCTTCTTGCATTTCTTCTATCTCATCATCTTCATAATCTTGAATTGGCTTGTCTATTTCATTTGGGGGTGTCATAGTGTCTTCCTTGTTCTTGCTACCTCGATTTCTGAGTTTGTTGTTTGGCATATTGGAGATATTCTTTGGTTTCTTTGGTGTGGTGTTTTTTCTCGTTGTACTGTGGCTCTAGATTAAGTGGACTGTCTGCTTTTGATGGATCCTTAGAGGCTGTGATGGGTGTAGCCAGAGAGCTCTGTTTGGTTCTTCAGTGTTAAGGGCGTGCCAAAAGTGACTCACCCAGATTGTTCTCAAGCTCGCTCACTTGCTCTCCCTCTCTCTTTTTTTTTTTTTTTTTTTTGACTCAGTTGGGAAGTAATTCCACACAGCTGAGTGGAATTGAGGGTAGTTGCTGTATGAAATCTGGCCCCTGTGGGTATTCATCTGCTTACCCCTGGGACCACACAAAGAGTTTATGCAGCCCTCATTGTGGTCTCAAATTTCTCAGCAGTCTCTCACCAGGTTTCCCAGGTTACCGAGTTTGTGTACTCAGTGAGTTCTCTCGCCCCCCCCCCTCAGATTTTCCCAGTCTCAGTTCGTTAGCTCCACACTTTCACTAAGTCCTAACCTCCTGTTATTTCTCCCCACCAGAGTCAGGTTTTTCTGCTTGGCTAATGGCGGGAGCCGCTTTACATACGTAAAATGGTGCCTGTTCTTTGTCTTGCTCGGCTTTGTAAGGTGAGTGGAGAGAGATGCTAATGTCCGTGCCGGTTCCCCTTATTTATTCATTTTTTTCTCTCCTCCAGTCAGCCTGGTGAACTGTCCCCTGTGGGGCTTCAGGCCTCGTTCCCTGTAGGCTCTTTCTGCCTTTCCCCACCAATGTCTTGGGTTACCGGGGTTTTTGTCTCACCTCCCCTTCCAACGCTGGTGCACAGACTGTGCAGCTCAGCTTCTGTGGTGGCTCGGCTCCCGCTGCTCAGCTTCCATGTGGTGGGTGACCTTGCTCTCCCCGTAGGTTCTCTGTGTCACATCCACTAGATCCAGAAGAATTTCCTCTGCAATTTTTTCCTGAGCCTTTTCCTGAGGCTACAGTAACTCCACTTTTATTAAACTGTCTTTTCCCGGACTATCGGTGTGCGCCCTCACTATTCCGCCATCTTGGCTTGAGAAATGCAAATATTTTATTTGAATTTATATCACAATACATGAACAACAATATAATGTCAACTAAACTAAATAGGATCAAATAATAGAAGGAGAAAAGAAAAGCAGAATAAATGTTTCAGAAGGGCTAAATAAAAAGTAATTCACATTTTTATAGTTAAAAGAAATTTGAGTGTCACTACTGTCTTTTCCTGTTCCCTCTAACCTTTTGGGACAGATGCCCTAGTTTCCAGGGAGATGAGCTATACTTCAATAATCTTATACTTACCATGTTCCTCTATTTTCTTGTATTTGTTCATTACTACAATACAATGCTCACAAAATAGTGATATCACCTACTTACTTGATAAATATTTTTGAGTACCTAGTTATGTTGCAGACCTTATTGTTTGTGCTTGAGACAGGTCAGTATACAAAACACACGGCAATCACTGCCTATTTGAAAAATGAACTACTCTTATAGTTTTAAATACTGAGAGAGAGAAAGGGGGGGGGAGAGAAGAGAAGGAAAATGTCAATCACCTGATATGTCGTTCCAAAGGATGAGCTATGCATAGCAGGTCTACTTGGTACATTAGAAAGTAATATCTTTTTAACACAACAGATAACTTCCTTTGCAATCTTTCTACATTGCATTTGTTGTCTCATAGTGTCCTGCTACATTTTTAATTTCTGTATAGATCTACTTTAGCGTGTGTTTAAGGAGTATGTAATGGAATTCCCAGGGCATAGCTGTCTTTTCCTTCAAACCCTGAAAACATATGTATCAAACTATTTGCACTTCAGATGAGATAGAGGGATTTTCCTCCCTAAATAGACATCTTACATTTTGTTTGTCCAGAGTCATAGCTGTTAATTTTTGCCCTAGATGAAGAAAATAAGAGCTGGAGAAGAAACATAACCTTGCAAGCTTACCTGTTTAGCAAGTTAATAAAAGCAGGACTAGAATCCAGATGCAGCTTAATTTTAATATTTTGCACCAGGTATTATAGAATGCCTGCAGGCTAAAGGAAAATCATTCATCATTTTCTTATTTGGAATTTTTCCAACCTAATATTTTCAATGACAAAAATATAGGCTATGTATAAAATTTACACTGCTAGATGATTACCAAAATAACAAAATTAAGAAATGAAAAGAATAAATCGAAGACTCCAATATTTGTAGCTTCGTATATGTATTTCATTAGGTCTGTTTGTTTCATTTGGATAACTTATTGTCTGACCTATTTAAGGAATAGCAGAGAAAGTGTTTCTATTTGCCTCAAAATTTATGCAAATACATAGCTCTTTCAGAAGAATTTTTGTTACAACTCAAAGTCATGCATAATTAAATAGCACACAATTGACATGACCAATCAACTCCTCACAAAAGCATTTCATAAAACATAAAATTAAATCAATGATTGTAATACCATAAATGCTTTTTTGGCTTTCATGATTAGCTGTCAAAAATGAGCTATATTTTTAAAAAGAATATAAATTTCATGATAGCTGATATTGCTTGTAAGCACAGTAAAACTGTTAAGTCAAGGATGTCAAAGAAGAACTTCAAGTCAAATATTTCTAAATTTCAAATTAGGTAAATTTATGTGCCCTTTTGAGAATTAGTAGCATAAAAGTAGATAATAGAATCAATTGATGTTTGTGAAATAAAAGAAAGGATTTTTATAAGCAAACAAGTGGAAATTCCTTTTGGTAAATGGGTAAAAACAAAATAAATTGTAGAAAAGAGGGAGGTCTAGGAAAAGAAAAGAAGGGTGTACAAAGCCTGTTAGGCATGTTTGCCTTTAGCATGCTTCAGACACATTTATGACACTTAAGGCCACATGAGCCTAGGAAATAGAATTGCTTTGTTTTTCTGTCTTATAAACTAACTTAACATGTTGAAAAAGTTCTGAGGTTTTTGATCTCCACACCCTCCCCAACCATGCTATTCTGAGAAAGTAAATGGGGACTGTGAGTGAATGGCATCTGAATTTATGTATAAATAAAATCAGCCACACATTCTAATGCATCTGCTTCTGACTGTCTAAAATTTAAGCTCATCATAACCAAATTGTTTTTATTAAATATATCTATTGGAATCCTACAGTTAGTTCAAAGCAATTAGACTTTAAAGATATAAATGTAGTGTAAGTATACAAATGAAATAATGATGAGTTAGCTACAACTATTCTGGCTATATTGTTCTAAGCACAGAAACACATTTCAGTGTCAAAACAACAGAAAATGTTACTTAGTGATTATATTAAGGAACTCCATCAAGTGAATATTCGTTGAGAAATTACTGATTCATATTGATCAGAAATAGAATTTAAAGATGCTATAAATTTTTACCTTAGAAACCTCAACATTTGTTTCAATGACATACTAATAAATATTCATTATGCATAAAAATACATATGTGTATGATTTATATTCATTTTAGCACACAAATTAGTATAGTCATCATCATAATTAATTAGTCTGCATTAAGTTCTTCTTGTATGAAATACAGTGTTCTAGGTTCGTTGGTCATGTCGAAAAGTTTAGAACAACGTTGCTTGTTCTCAAAAGATTTATATTGTAGTTGTGACATTGCGGAGATTTGGGAAAGACCTATAAACTACAATGTAATATGAAATAAAGTATCAAAAATTGATTTTATTAATACCTTGGACTCCATTTTACAACTTAAGATGTTCATATAGTAGTAATGCCCCATCACCTTTGGTCTAATTAAAACTTCCCTCCCACATGGTTGTATGTAATATAATGAACTCGTTCATCATCTCACTGACTCCAAAGCTTTGAACCACAATCTAATCTATTAGTAATGTAAATAAACCCCACCTTCATGAATAGTTTCTTAAAGCTAGCCAATCCACAACCCTGTGGGAAAGCCTAAGGGATACTTTGAAAATATCATAATTTTGGGGGCCCTCTCTGTCTCTCTCTTGCTTCCTATCTGCTGATGCAATATTCTGTTCTTTTTTTCTGTTTTCCCAGACAGCTTTTATTTAAGGAATACAAGCATCATGCATATAAATACAAGCTTTGGAACACAGTGATTTTTCCCACTGTACCCACCTCTCATCCACAGTCCTACCCTTCTTCCTCCTAATACTAATAAAGAGCTCAACAAATAATATGAAAAAAACTGTCCTTCAACAGTGGAGACAAGGGCTGTTCAAAGACATTGCATCTCAAAGTGTCAATTTCACTTATATAGATTACCTTTTAGGTGTTCTATTAGTTACCACAGATCATGAAGAAGATACAGTATTTGTCCTTTTAGGACTGGCTTTTTTCTCTAAGTATGATGTTTCCCAGTTTCATTCATTTTGCTGCAAACAATGGAATTTCATGGTTTTTTACTGCTATGTAGTACTCCATGGTGAACATATCCCATAACTTCTTTATCCAGTCTTCAGTTGTGGGGTGGATCAATATCTTAGCTTTTGTGAATTGAGCTGCAATAAACATGGGGGTACAGATAACTCTGTCATATGCTGATTTCATTTCCCTTGGGTAAATTCCGAGGAGTGGGATGGCTGGGTCATATGATAGGACTAGATTCAGATTTCTGAGTTATCTCCAAACAGTCTTCCATAGTGGTTTTATCAGTTTGCATTCTCACCAACAGTGGTTTAGGGTACCTTTCCTCCCACAGTTATGCCAGCATTTATTGTTTTGTTAATTTCTGTATGTAAGCCATTCTATCTGGGGTGAGATGAAATCTCATTGTGGTTTTGATTTGCATTTCCCTGATGGCTAGTGATCCTGAGCATTTTTTCATGTGTCTGCTGGCCATTTGGATTTCCTCTTTTGAAAAATGCCTGTTTAAGTCCTTGGCCCATCTCTTAACTGGGTTGTTTGTTTTGTTGTTGAATTTCTTGAGTGCTTTACATATTCTGGTTATTAACCTTTATCAGCATAGTTTCCAAATAATTTCTCCCATTCTGTCAGTTGCCTCTTCATTTTGCTGAGTGTTTTTTTTACAGTGCAGAAGCTTCTCAATTTGATGTAATCCCATTTATGAATTTCAGCTTTGATTGCTTCTGGAGTCTTTTCAAAGAATTATTTGCCCAGGCTAATGTCTTGCAGGGTTCCCCAACATTCCCTAACAATTTTATGGTATTGGTTCATAGATTTATGTCCTTAATACATTTTGAGTGGATTTTTGTGTAAGGTGTAAGATAGGAATCTTATTTCATTTGCACGTGAAGATCTTCCAGGTTTCCCAATTTGTTAGTATATGGCTCTTTGTAGTAATTTCTGATGATTCTTTTTATTTCTGTGGTGTCTGTTGTTACATTTCCTTTTTCATTTCTAATTTTATTAATTTGGATTTTCTCCCTCTTTTTTTCCATTAGTTGGGCCAATGGTGTATCAATTTTTTGTTTATTTTTTTGAAAATAACAGCTGTTTCATTTTCTGATCATTTGAGTGTTTATTGGTTTCAATTTTGTTTCTTTCTTCTCTAATTTTAATTATTTCTTTTCTCCTACTAGTTTGGGGTTTGATTTGTTGTTTTTCTAAGTTTGAGATGCATTGATATTTCACTTAATTGGTGCATTTTCAACTTCTTTTTTTAAAGATTTATTTATTTATGTGAAAAGCTCAGTTATAGAAAGGCAGAGCCAAAGAAAGAGAGATTTTCCATCTGCTGGTTCACTCCCCAGATGGTCACAAATCCTGCAGCAACGACCCTCACTAGGGAATCAGAGATCCCTGAGCATGTGGAGCCTCCCACTGTGAAGATCTGCTCTCTCTTTCAATGTTTCATCAACTTTGTGTCAAAACTGTCAACCTCTCTGTGACCTGTGAGTAATAAACTCTTTTTGTTTCCTGCATTTTGACTTCACTTTCTCATTTGTATATCACCTGAGACACATACCACTACACTCTTCTCAGTATTATTTAATGCCATTAACAAATCATAATATAATGAGTGTCTTAAATTTTAAGACTTGAGTAGCACCACAAAGAACTAATCCCATAAAATTCTGCCCAATATACTATTTCACATTCATTAGAATGGTCAAAATCCAAAGTACTCGTGACAGCACATGCTGATAAAGATGCAGAGCAACCGGTGATGCTCATTCATTGTTGCTGGGAATGCAAAATGGTACAAACACTTGGGAAGATACTTTCACCATTTAGTACAAAGGTTAACATACTCTTAGCACACAATCCAGTAATAGTTTTCCTTGGTATTTACCCAGACAAATTGAAAACTCACATTCAATCAAAATTTTTTTCAGGGAAGTGTTTACATAATTGCCAAAATTTGAAGCAATCAATATGCCCTTCAATAAGTGAATGTATGGTCATTTCTTTGAATAATGGATTATTGATAGTGAAAAGAAAAGAGTAGGTAACGCTACCATTTGGCAGGCCTATATCCCATATCAGAGTGTTCATTTGGGTCTGATCCCTCATCTTCCAATGTAGCTCCCTGTAAATATACACAGGAAGCAGCAGATGATGACTCAAATGGTTCTGTTCCTACCACTGATGTAAGGGAATCAGCTGGCGTTTCAAGTTTCAGACTTCAGCCTGACCCAGTCTCAGCAGTTGGAGCCATTTAGGGAGTGAACCAATAGATAAAAGAGTTCTCTCGTTCTCTCTCTCTCTCTCTCTTTCTCTCTCTCTCTCTCTAAAACACAATAAATAAAAATTTTTGAAAAAGAAGAAAGCTATTAACTTATGAAAAGACATGAAATAAACCTAAATGCATATTGCTATGTGGAACAATTCAGTTAGAGAAGGCTACATGCTGCATGATAAAAAATATGTGATGTTATAGAAAAGACAAAATTTTAGAGGCAGCAAAAATAAAAGTGATTTCCAGGAGCTATACAAGTGGTAAGAAAGGATAGGAAAAGCATGAAGGATTTTTCGAATAGTGAAATTCTTTTTGTATGGATACTAAAAGGGATGTATCTCATTGTGCTGTGGGGATGAGGACCCGTAAATTATGTTACTGGGATTGAGGACCCTAATTGAGCTCAGAAAGAACCCTGGGTTCTTCCCACATGTAAGAACAGAACCAGAGGACATGGATAGAGATGAGCAAAAAAGCAAGATTTATAGAAAGGCAAAGGGATAGTATATACTCAAGACATAAGTATGGTCAACTTTATGAGGGAGAATTGCTTCCACCTAGACTGGGGTCATCTCTTTTACAGGATAAGTGATGGGGTTCTGGACAGGACCTGATTGAAGATCAAAATCCAAAGAATGCAGGTTTTGGGGTGGGACTGCAGCAGACGTGGTGATCTCCAAGAACTTGTCATGGTGTCTGGTGTTGATAGAAAGTAAGAATTAGCCACATGATCAGGAATGGGTGAAACAGAACCCTTGCAAACTATCTCAAAGGTAGGTAGATATATGATTTCAGCAGGTTCCAGTATCCCAACCTGCGAGCTTCCCACCCTTAGCATAAGGCGTTTTAACCCTTCATTTATGTTGCTAAACTCACTGAATAGAGGGAGTGATGCAACTGATCCAATGAATTTCTCCAACTAACATCTTGATGTTTAACGTTTTCTCAAAGGGTCTCATTTCAGGTGATTTGCAAAGTAGGGCAAGGAGAAACTAACACCTGCATGCAGCACCCAGACAGGTGTTCCATAATAAAGAACACAGAACTGCTGACCAATAGAGGAAGACCATGAGTACCGCTGACTAACCAGAACCTGGACATGCACTGAACATGTATGTTTCATCTTCTTATTTGGACTACAAGAGTCACTGACTATTCCCTCAGGGAACCCAGGAATTAAGCGAGAGCTAAGTAGCAGTTTGCTCTGCGCTTTGCAAATAAATACCTAATTTCTTCCACCACCTTGATGTCAGCCATTGGCTTTCTGTATGTCGGGTGAGAAGATTCATATTTGGGGGTTTTATAGCAATTCCTTCAATTAGTATGGGGGGATTTTTCTGCAAAATGTGTATGCCAAATCTTCAGCCACGTTGAATTGGCCCAGATGGTAAAGAGATTACAGTGGTGCACATAGCTTTAGTGTTGGCAATAATTAGCTACTTGTCCCTCACTGACTCCCTGTCTAACCCACATCAGGTATAAATTTTAAAGCACATAGAATGTGCAACAGAAAGAGTGAACCCTAATGTAGACTATGGACTTTGGATATCCTTGGCTTAAATAAACCTTTTTGGCATAATGCTTATTTTGAATGAATTATTTTAAAGAACAGCAGGAGAAGGAGTTTTGAAAACTTCATAATTTACATTTTTATAAGGTAAATTTACACTTATTATAAAATAGGATTTGACTAGGTTTCTCCCTCTCACACGGAGAGAAGGATAACTAAATCATAAGAGATTCCCATCGCAGGAAAAGATACTGGCTTTAATATGCACAACAAACCTTACCCTTATTTCCCTTGTTTTTTTATTGATTATTTTCCAATGGCTTAAATTCTGTATACCTTATCTCTTTGTTTTGGCTACAGATGCTATGTAAGTCAGAGATCTAGGCTCTGTCTTTACCATTGACACATTTTTTCAAGGTATTTCCTACACATATATGAGATAGACATGTTAATAAACTTCTGGTTTTCTCACATTAAACTGTTTTTGTTACAACAAACCCAGACAAGAACTTAAAAAAGTTAGTAATCTAATAATGATTTTATCCATGTAGATTCATAAATTATAATAAATGTACCACTCTGATAAGAGATGTTAATAATACAAGAGACTATTTATAAGAAGAGTGAATCTATATGAGAACTCCATACACTTTCTCAATTTTGCTGTGAACCTAATATTGTTCAAAAATATGTTTTTTTACATCACTCTGGCCTCAGAATCATCCCTAAAGGCATTCCGATCTGGCTGAAAAGCCCATGAGAGTATTTCAGGCATGGAAAGCCAAGACACTCTGGCAAAAAAAAAAAAAAAAAAAAAAAAAAAAAAAAAAAAAAACCTAAATGAAAGATCTCTGTGAGTGAGATCCCAGTGGAAAGAACAGGTCTTCAATGAAGGAGGTACCTTTCTCTGAAGGGAGGAGAGAACCTCCACTTTGACTATGACCTTGTCTAAACAAGATAAGAGTCGGAGAACTCAAGGGGCTTCCATAGCCTTGGAAACTCATGACTGGAGCATGGGGAGATTACTGAGGCCATAACAAGAGTGTCAATTTGTAAAGTCAACAACAGGAGTCACTGTGCACTCGCTCCTCATGTAGGGTCTCTGTCCTTAATGTGCTGTGCATTGAGACTTAATGCTATAACGAGTACTCAAACAGTATATTTCACTTTGTGTTTCTATGGGGGTGCAAACTGTTGAAAGCTTTACTTAATGTATACTAAACTGATCTTCTGTAAAAAAAAAAAAAAGAAGAAGAAGAAGAAGAAATTATCAATTCCCAACTTGACTCTCACTGGGATTAAACATGACAATAGGTCTGATCTGATTTCATCATCATTTAAAAAATCATCTATTATTTTTCACTTTATGTTTCTGTGTGGGAGCAAACTGTTGAAATCTTTACTTAATGTATGCTAAACTGATCTTCTGTAGATAAAGATAATCGAAAATGAATCTTGATGTGAATGGAAGGGGAGAGGGAGTGGGAGAGGGGAGGGTTGCGGGTGGGAGGGACGTTATGGGGGGGAAGCCATTGTAATCCATAAGCTGTACTTTGGAAATTTATATTCATTAAATAAAAGTTAAAAAAATATGTTTTTTTTAATTTTAAAAGCTATTGTAAAGTTGTACTATCTAGAATGCTAAAATAGGTCTATTAGCATATTATTATAGATAAACAAGCCAGATTGATTATCAGCCTATAAAACAGAATGAGGACCAAGGAAGAATTAAAGAATATAGTACATTTTGCTAGAAGAGAATGCAGATAGTTCCTGAAATCTTAAATAGCAAATTCTGAGCAGTCAAGAGGCAAAGAGTGTGAGTCATGGAAAGAGAAGGTAGAAGTGGAGATAATCAAAAGGGCATCTATCTCTTCCCTAGCCAAATTGATATGCATAGCCACAACAACGGGCAGCAAATTGTCTGTTTCTTCGAACTGTGTAATTTGGCCATTTTAATAATTTGTGTATTCATTATCCTACCGAGTATAATTCAAACTAGTTTTCTTATAAGACAGTGTGTAAGATATGTATGTAAATAAAATTCCATGATTTTAAAATCTAGTGTGGGAAAGAGACATGAATAATTGAAGAATAAAGTGGAATACTGTTGTTATTTCTCCACCTCCAAGCATCAATTATCAATTGTAGGCTGGGTATTGTGCCGCTGCCTCAATCTGCGTTCATGCTTAAAATAAACACAAATCAATTCTGAATTTTCCAAATGGAAGGGAATTCATTAAAAATATATTGGATAACTCATAGAATCAATGGAAAGCCTACACAAGCAGTCTTAAGAAAATGACAAAAAGCAGAATAGGGATTAATAGCAAAGATGTCAACTCGAGTCACGCTAGAAGGAACAGTTTCTAAGGGGGATACTTCTGTCATGATTGCTGACAGAGAACCCTTCCTGATGCTGCCACCAACAGACCCTTTGATATTTACTCATCACTCAGCTTCAAAAATAGTTTTGCTTCACTCACTCTCTTGATTCAAACTCAGAAAGGGAACATTCCATTGGCAAAACCTAGGACAAATACCTATGCACTGTCTTTCTGGGAGTGAGAAAAGGATAGATCGTAAAAAGCCATTAACAAATTTAGACTTTGGAATTATGGGGATTTGATGCCTACTTGCAAAGAGATAGCAGACTATTATGGAAGAGAATTGTGTTAATATGCAACTGTAATACAGTGTGGTACGTGTTTAAGACCACAGAGCTAGAAGCAATGAATTCATTGTAGGTGGGGAGAGGTGAACTGGGAAACATAGAAGGAAGATCAAACTTTTGAACTGTCTTAAAGAGAGTTCACCAAGTTGAAATGCGAAGAATAAAATTTCAAAACAGTAAGAATGGTTGGGAAAAGTTTTAAAATCACAAAAGAGTGCTGCATGTTCTGGGAGCAGAGAGCTCCTTGGTGAAGTGGCATAGAGATGTGCTTTTATTGTATGTCAAAAAGCAAGAGAAAGGGAGAAAAGTGAACTCGCACAATATGTAAGTAGAAAGGTTTTTTGATGATTTCAATTTGGAGGATCCTTGAATACCATTTTAAGGAATTAGGAATTTATTATGCAGACAATAAAAGTCTCTTGGGATTTCTAAGTACAGGAATGCGTGTGTGTGTGTGTATTTAAAATGTAAGAGTTTGTCATTTTTTCATCCTTGCTTTTTGTTGTTTAGTCATGGCCCATTTAAGCACTTGAGGAATTCTTCCCATGTCCAACTGGAACATTTGTTTTTCCATTACTTTTTCTGTGGCAATAGATAATACTCTTGACATCCTGCCTTTAAATCATTTTTATGAGGATTTAAAAATAGCTATTGGACTATTTAGGTAGTGCTGTAATGTGGTTATAAAATCATGATGCCAAAAATTCATTATTCCTCAGTTTCTCCAACTGTAGCATTGGGACTTTAGTGTTGAATAACTGAGTTGCTTGCATAGCTTTAGGGAATACTAATTAGTTGCTTGGATGTTGAATTATTGAATATAGATACTATCACTAACATGTGTATAGTCTCAGTCATTTAATTTCACAACTTTGTTGCTAGTGTCACAGGTGTGTTACAAAACCTAATGCAAGCATTTCTCCATTAATATCTGTGACATCTGAATACTGAAGAGGTTTAATCATTTCTAATATGTCCTGTTTATCTTTCTCTTGTCTTCTTGACTTCTTATATGTAAAAGAGCTTGATGAATCTCTGCTGTTCAAAGCTTTCCACTGTCAGTATAACAATGATTATTTTTCAACCTCAACAAAAACAAGTACCTATAACAGTTGTTACACATCTAAGAGCCCACTTGGCAACAATTTACATATATTACCTCATGTAATGCTCATAACTACTTTATCAGGTGGGTTCTACTGTTCTCCCCATTTGACAAACAAAAATTAAATATTGAGAGATGAAACAACTTGTCTAAGGTCACACAGCTAGTAAATGACAAAGCAAGGATTTGAACTCAGGCAGACAACAGAGTGCAGTACATTCTCTTAAATGATTTACTTTTTTAGTATGCTTTATTTTATTTTATACTATGAAATATTATCTTTAAAACCAGTAAACATAGCAAACAAACGTAGCTAAACAAATTTATTAACTATTTGAAACCACTTATTTGCATTTTAATTCAATTTGATAAACCTTAATTAAATTCTTGATACAATGCCCTCTGATAGACTCAGTGGATTTGCACGTGAATAAGTAATGATCTCTTTGTAAAACTATCTGCCTGAGACTATACTTGGTGGAGCTCAAGAGGTCTCAGAACGTTCTATTTGAGAACAAAGAGACAGAAAGCTCCAAGAGAGGTGTGTAGTATTTTAAGCAGGCAGTAGGTGGCAGTATCTAAACTAAATCAAATGCAATGTAAATGCAATTTTGTTAAGTAGTTGAAGATTTTTTCTTCTCATATCTTGAAGTATAATGATAATTTTGTAGTTAACTATATATTGTCTTATTTTTATCAGCAAACATATCTATACAAGTATATGTGGAAATGAAGCTTTACATTTATCAGAGAAAATGTATGTGTGTATGTGTGTGTGTGTACACACAATGATTACTATCCTGTAATAAATGACTATGTAAAATGATTCTAATATCTATAATACAGTCACTGACTTTAACATGAACTGATAGCCAAATGAGATATATCTTTCTCCTGAGATATCAAGAAATGTACTAAGTAGATGTTTAATTTCTCCTAGTATTGATCAAAGTTAATACTATCTTGGTCAATTAAAGTATTAAGAAGAAATAATTGCTCTAAGTGATTTCTCTTGAAAATACTTTTTGTACATTTTCCAAATCTTGAATGTAGATAATAAGTTATACTGTATCTCAACAAGCATTTAATAGTTGAACAAAATAGATGACCCTCCAATGAACAGAAAACACAAATATATTGAAAAGCATAATTTAAAATATAAAAATTCTTCTTGGGATAACTAAACTGCATATTTTACATTTCAACTTTTCCAACCAGCATCTTGGAAGAAGCAAAATTTTACCTTTATCCCCTTAGGGCTTATCTGAGTGGCTTCAAAATTAATGTCAGACCAAGCAAGAGGTAAAAAATCATACAAATTTGTTTAATATATGCTTGTATATAGAACAACCACAAAACTAGTTGGAGGAGTTGCTATATAACCCCCAAACTGGTTTCACTAACCATGTGCAGAAGGCACTCAATCCATTGGTCAGCAATACTGTGTTCATTTTTATGGAATATTGGACTTTATTCATTCTGAGTCATAAACACAAGGCACAAGTGAGAGTAGGATTTAGTTAAAAGAGAGAGTGAGTATACATTCATGCATCAGTATGGGCCACCGCACACAGAGATACCCATCATGAGTGGGCAAGAGAGTTACCTTTGAGATCAGAGAGTGGCAGGAGCCATAGAAGGACCCATGACATGGACCAGAAGCCAGGAGCAAAAGAAGGGCTACTGTGACATCATTAGTCTCCTTTATGAGGTAGGTGATGGTGCCCTAGTTGAATATACAAACAAGATGTAGTTTAGTATATTTGAGGCTTTCTTGGAGTTTCTCAGCAATTCTACATGAAGCTTAACTTCTATAAGGTTATCAAGGAGTCTCTTCCTTCTTCATTCCCAATGAGACACAGGTGCATCATGGGAAAGTGGGCATACAGAGTTGACAGGTAAGGGGATGGAATTTCAGTGCAGGGCTATACAACTTCTAGCTTTATTTATTTCTACCCAATTCCCTGCCTAGTTCCCACATATCAAAAGGATCTTAGGCTGGGGTATTTCAGTGGGTGAAGTAGTGAGTAATAATATAAATGTGAGTTTAAAAAAAGTTTGTACAGATTTCTCTCAGTTTCAACTGCCCGTCCTTGATAAGAATGACACTTTCTTTCTTATGAAGAGGAGACATCTTTCACATGGGCAGCTCATTGTCTGTGTTTTTAAAAAAATAAAAATGATTATTTGACAGGAAGTGCAACAAATGGGGGAGGAGAGAGAGAGGGAGAGAGAGGAGAGAGGAGAGAGAGAGGGAGAGAGAAGAGAGGGGAGAGAGGAGAGAGAGGAGAGAGAGAGGGAGAGAGAGGAGAGAGGAGAGAGAGAGGGAGAGAGAAGAGAGAGGAGAGAGAGGAGAGAGAGAGAGAGAGAGATCTTCCGTCTACTGGCCACAACAGCTAGTTCTCAGCCAGGCTAAAGCCAGGAGCCAGGAGCTCCATCCTGGTCTCCCACATGGGTGCAGGAGCCCAAGAACTTTGGCCATCATCTGCTGTCTTCCCAAACACATTAGCGAGAAGTCACATCAAAAACAGAATTCCCAGGACTCAAACTCAGAGATATCCAATGCCTGCATAGCAAACAGTGACTTAAATTAATATGCCAGAACCCTGATACCTTTTATGAAACAGAAGGATCACCAGCGTGATCACATATGTGTTATTTTTAAGTGCTTTTAACTCAAAATGGTCAATATGGCAGAGTGACATATTTTAGCGTGTTTTTAGCTCTTTCAATCTGATATAAATTTGTTTATTATATTTATTTTTCATTTATGACAGCAATGAATAGTTATTATAAAAAGAATTCAAGTAACATGGTCACAAACAGTATGAAAAATGGACTAAGAGTCAAAGGGATCACATAAACAAGTCTAGTGCCTGCTAATACTAACCGATAGAATAAATAAAGGGGAGAGTGATCCAACATGGGATGCGAGATATACAGCAGACTCATAGAATGGCGGATGTCCTAAACAACACTCTGGCCTCAGAATCAGCCCTAAAGGCATTCCGATCTGGCTGAAAAGCCCATGAGAGTTTTTCAATTTCAGGCATGGAAAGCCAAGACACTCTGGCAAAAAAAAAAAAAAAAAAAAACAAAAACCACCTAAATGAAAGATCTCTGTGAGTGATATCCCAGTGGAAAGAACAGGTCTTCAATGAAGGAGGTACCTTTCTCTGAAGGGAGGAGAGAACCTCCACTTTGACTATGACCTTGTCTAAATAAGATAAGAGTCAGAGAACTCAAAAGGCTTCCAAAGCCTTGGAAACTCATGACTGGAGCATAGGGAGATTACTGATGCCATAAACAGGAGTGTAAATTTGTAAAGTCAACAACAGGAGTCACTGTGCACTCGCTCCTCATGTAGGATCTCTGTCCTTAATGTGCTGTACATTGAGATTTAATGCTATAACGAGTACTCAAATAGTATTTTTCACTTTGTGTTTCTATGTGGGTGCAAACTGTTGAAATCTTTACTTAATGTATACTAAACTGATCTTCTGTATATAAAGAAAATTGAAAATGAATCTTGATATGAATGGAAGGGGAGAGAGAGCAGGAAAGGGAAGGGTTGAGGGTGGGAGGGAAGTCTTGGGGGGGGAGCCAATGTAATCCATAAGCTGTACTTTGGAAATCTATATTCATTAAATAAAAGTTAAAAAAACATTTAATTTACGTAATTAAACTATTTTGATCATGATACTTTGAACCTTAGGAAAATTCATTGTAAAGATTGAGATTGAATGTATTATATATATATATATGTACATATATATAATTTTAAAACTATATCTATAAAAGGTTATAAACCATTTATCTAATTTGGAATATCTTCTTTCATTTGATAAAACATCAGAATGTTCTAAATACACACACATACAAATACTTGTGTATAAACAGCACGTGCTGTGGTAAATATGCTAAATGGTGAAACAAATAAAGGGGAAAATGATCTGCCTTAATCTACCACTCAGAAACCAGAAAAGATCAGATATTAACATATAGTCTTCCCATACATTTTCTATGCATGTATATGTAGTATTGACATTTGCATATTTTATATATATATATATTTTTTTTTACAAAGAGTACTTCCCCATGTCACTACCTTTTTTTTTAAACCAAACTATTCTTTTTATAGCTGCAACTCATTTCATCACATGGAAGTATAATAGTTTATTTTACATATTCTTTACTATCTTTTAGATAGTTTCAAATGTTTCTTTAGCCAAAAAAAATGGACATAATATTTGTAATTCTTTATGATTAGTTCCTGAGAAATTCTAGAGATTAAATGACTGATGAAAAGTTATCACTTGTTGGAAGTGTTTTGCTTTCCTTTTCCTTTTTTTTTTTTTAAGATTTTATATTATTTATTTGAAAGATAGAGTTACAGAGAGACGTAGAGACAGAGAGAGAGAGGTCTTCCATCCGCTGGTCCACTCCCCGGCACAATGGCCGGAGCTGCTCCAATCCAAAGCCAGGAGCCAGGTGCTTCCTCCTGGTCTCCCACGTGGGTGCAGGGCCCAAGCACTTCGGCCGGCCATCCTCTACTGCCTTCCCAGACCACAGCACAGAGCTGGACAGGAAGAGGAGCAGCCGGGACTAGAACCGACGCCCATATGTTATGCCAGCGCTTCAGGCCAGGGTTTTAAGCTGCTGTGCCACAGCGCTGACCACAATTTTTTTTTTAAAGATTTTATTTTATTTATTTGAAAGAGTTACAGAGAGACGTAGAGACAGAGAGAGGGGTTCTTCTCTTCTTCTCCCACTTCCTCTTCCCCTTTTCCTTCTCCTTCTTTTTACATATCACCAGAGTGACAAAATGCTCTCAACAAAAACATACCAATTTATACTTTCTCCAGTAGTTCATGAATGTGCCCACTCCTAGCTCACTTTTATAAACATAAATCTAAAATTTTTGTAATCCTTTCTAATTTAACAGGAGAACAAATGATTACCCTGGGCTATTGGCTCTTTGGAGTAATGATTTTTGTTAGGGCTACCATACTTTAAAGTTTATTATTTCTTCTTTTACTTTTGTAGTTATAAAGGATTTCTTTCCTCCCAAAGAAGCAGAATTTCATGTATGCATTCTTTGAATGCTTTTGACTTTGTTTGCATTTATAACTTTAATCAATCTGCATTTATATTACTATGTGATGATAGGAATTCAATTTTTCTTTTAAATAGGTAACAAGTTCTTCCCACATGACTTCAATTACTGATATATTCTTTCTCTATGTTTTTTTCTCATGCAGATAAGTCCTTAATCACTGTGTCTAGGTTCAAATCAAATAATCTGTGCCTGATGTTCTTGCAATGTAATAGTTCTAATAGCTTTTGAACTTTTATATCTATATTGTCATTAGGATACATTAATTCCTTTTAAGGTGGCTTTACATTATTTTTTAAAAATCTATCCTTATAAATTGTAGGCTACAGGAAATAATTTAAGTGTAATATGCATTGATAGATGAACTATAATTCATATTAGTACTAATGTAGTAACATCTAATACTTAAATAGCATTTAGAACATAAAAAACACTGCTATTATAAGCCCTTATATAAAATTAATTGTGCAAATCTCATAAACCTTTTAAGGCAATGCTATTGTTACTGTCTCTGTTTTATTTTATGTTTAATTTTTTTTAAGATTTTATTTATTTGAGAGGTAGAAGTTACAGACAGTGAGAGAGAGACAGAGAGAAAGGTCTTCCTTCCGTTGGTTCATTCCCCAAATGGCCACAACGGCCAGAGCTGTGCCGATCCGAAGCCAGGAGCCAGTGCTTCTTCCTGGTCTCCCACGTGGGTGCAGAGGCCCAAGCCTTTGGGCCATCTTCTAGTGCTTTCCCAGGCCACAGCAGAGAGCTGGATCGGAAGAGGAACAGCCGGGGCTAGAACAGGCACCCATACAGGATGCTGGCACCGCAGGCAGAGGATTAACCTACTGTGCCACCACGCTGGCCCCACTTAATTTTTATTTTTAATCGATGCACAAGAATTGTACATATTATTTGAGTGCTGTGTGATGTCTTGATAAATTGTGCAGTATTCAACACAGGGTAAACTATTTCCTCAAATATGCCACCTTTTTGGGTGAAAACATTCAAAATCTTCTCTTTAAAAAAATAAAATATACATAATGTGCATTATATTTATCTGTAGTCATCATATTGTGCAATAGATATCAGAAATTCTTTCTTCTGTTTGACTATAACCCATTTCCCCCATATCTCCCTTCCCTCTATTCTCCTCATCCTCTGGTAATCACCATTCTACTCTGAAATGTATGAGATCAAAGTTTTTAGGTCCTACATGTGAGTGGTATCACATGTTACTTGCTTTCTCTGCTTGACTTGCCTCATCCCACAGAAAGACTTTGATATTTCTGCAAATGACAAGATCCCATTCTTTCTTATGGCTGGGTAGTACTCCATTTTGCACATACAACAAAATTTGTCAGTTGGTGAACACCTAGATTGCTTCCATTGCTGGAGGCTGTGAATAGTGTTGGAATGAACATAGAAGTGCAGATGTCTCTTCCAAATTGATTGCCTTTCCTTTCTATAAACACATCCAGCAATGGAATTGGCTTGATCATATTATAGTTATATTTTTTGCTTTTTGGGATATGTGTATACTTTGCCACAATGGCTATACTAAAGTAGATTACTATTAAGAGTGTACAAGGATTCCCCTTTCTTCTCATCATCCCTTCTTATTTTTTTGTCTTTTGATAACAGCCAATCTTACAGGAGTGAAGTGATATCTCATTTTGATTTTTATTTGCATGTTCCTGATGATTAATGATGTTTAGGTTTTTTTCATGCACCTGTTGGTGTATTTGTATGTCTTGCTCTATTTCCATTTTATGTATGAGGAAACTGAGTCATTGAGAAAATAAGTAAATTACCTGATACTGCACGATTTTTAAGTAGTGAAACCACATGCCATTTATTAAATCATACTATGCGCAAAGCACTGACCTAAAAATATTTAACTTATCACCTCTAATCACAAAACCTTATAAACAGGCATTAGCGTCTGCATTTTACAGCTGAAGAAATCCAGACTAAGAGAAGTTGCATATACTTCTTACTGTCACATAGATAACAGTGAGACAGATACACATTAACACCAGCCAGCCTTGTCTCAATGATCACGCTTTTTACTATGCTTCTTCCAAACATGAATTAACAATCTATATTTAGTGTGAATCTCTTGTCATATTATCAGACATATTACCAGGTTTTCTGATGTACATTAAATGCAGTTGTCAACAGAACTTATTAGCTACTGTCATTCCATGATAAATGACCACAACAAGAAAAGAAAGCAAAACAGAGCAAGTACAGTAAAACAATAGCAATGAGAACAATCATCAATCTTTTCTTTATATCACTGCATTTTTCAGGTTTTATCCCTCTCCTACTTCATGACTTTATACAAGATGCTTAACTTCTCTTATCTCAAATATTTAATCTGTTTTATGTATAATAAATAGTAGGACATATCTAAAGTCCTTGGGATAATAAATGAAATAAAAGATTTAAATTATCTAGCAAAATGTCTGAATGTCAATAAGTACTCACTAAATGGAACTTAATTTACTCACACTAAATTGTATTTTTTTCTCAAAAGATCATACATAGATTACCTCAATTTTAAAATAGCCTGAAAACCCAATTCTATGTACTAAAATGGTAGCATAATTTTAGCTCAAAGAAGCAAGCTGGATTAGCAAACTGGAAACAAGATTCTTGTTCTCAGAAAACAACGTTAAAAATGATATTTTTGTCTTTTGCAATGACTAAATCATGGTATTTCTGAGACTTAAAAGATGATGATAAATGAAACAATGATTTTTGGAAAAATATTTCAAATCTCCTATTTTCAAAATGCTATCTCTGGCCTAGCCAATTTTTTTTTTTTTACATTTTAATTACAATTCTACCTTTCTTAAGTCATTTGATAGCTTAATCTCTGTAATGAACTATAATTAGTGAGATAACTGTTTGTTTATTGCTTTTCCGTGTCTGGAGACTTCTAACTAGTAGCTTCTATCATGCCTAGCTTTTGTTAACAGGCAAACCAAAGTATAGAATGCCCATCACCATAAATTGAGAAATGTGGTATAGAACAAGGTGTTTATTCTAGAAATGAAAACCAAAAACTTTTTCGTTTTAATCAAGTATACAGGAAAGGAAAAATCTTCATGTAATGCAATCCTGTGTACACATCATTCAGCTGCAGTAACTATCTATTAATTTCTGATTTTGTTTACTATCAACACCACCCACTTCTTTGCCCTTTTCCCACTGAAAAATTTCAAAGCAAGCCCCAGACATCATTCAAATAAGTACAATGTATATATACATATATATATTCTATGCATATATATATTACATATATAATATGAGGATACTTTAAAAAGTTCATGGAACATGGGTTTAAAAGGTAAGTTTATATTGAAGTAAAAATTAAATCTGTGCATGATTTTTTCATAATGTACACATTCCATAAACTTTGTGAAGAACCCTTGTATTTCAAAAAGTTTTCAGCCAAATAAACTTTTTTTAGTTCCACCTTTCATGAAATTTTTGAAGTATCCCATGTACATTTTTTTAAATTTTCCAAACTTCCTGAAATACCTTTGTGTTTATATACACGCATATGCACCAACAAATAATATGTCACATAAATCATGAGATAGAGACTGGCACTGTGGTATAGCTAGTTGGGCTGCCACCTGCATTGTTGGCATCCCATAGGGGAACCAGTTCAAACCCAGGATGCTGTATTTCCTATCCAGCTCTCTGCTGGTGTGCCTGGGAAGGCAGAGGAGGATGGCCTGGGTCCTTGGGCCCCCTGCACCCACATGGGAGACCCAAAGAAGCTCCTGGCTCCTGGCTTCAGATTGACCCAGCTCGGGCAGTTGTACCCATTGGGAAATGAACCAGCGGATGGAAGATCTCTCTCTCTGTGTGTCTCTCCTTCTCTCTGTCTCTGTAACTCTGCCTTTCAAATAAATAAAATAAATCTTAAAAAAAGCATGAGAGGGGCTGGCACCGTGGCTCACTTGGTTAATCCTCTGCCTACGGCGCCAGCATCCCATATGGGTTCCGGTTGTAGTCCCAGTTGCTCCTCTTCAAATCCAGCTCTCTGCTGTGGCTCGGGAGTGCAGTGGAGGATGGCCCAAGTGCTTGGACTCCTGCACCCACATGGGAGACCAGGAAGAAGCACCTGGCTCGTGGTTTCGGATCGGCATAGCTCCGGCCATAGTGGCCATTTGGGGAATGAACCAACGGAAGGAAGACCTTTCTCTCTGTCTCTCTCACTAACTCTATCTGTCAAATAAATTAAAAAAAAAAAAAAGGAGGCCAACCTCACACATCACTAATGCCCCCACCCCTGAGAAAGGTGTTGGTCTTCTCCAAAAAAAAAAAAAAAAGCATGAGATAGTAAATATTCAAATTTTCTCTTAATTCGGTTTTAAAGTTTGTTTGAAACAGTATACAAGTAAGGTCCACATATTAGACTGATACACACACACACACACACACACGTTCATTCCTTTTCTGCCTATAAACTTCTTAAATAGGTCTTTGCATTTTGCTCCCTTTGCAATTTGTTTGTTGAAGTACCAGTTTTTTTGTTTGTTTGTTTTATGACATGTCTTACAGTCTTGGGTCTTTGTCTTTGTGCTCGCAACCCTTTGGTACCTTTGAATATGCCCTCTGTCCTCTTGATTTCCTGTAAATTGATTGTTACATTCAGCCTGTGTTGTCTAATAAAGTAGCCATCAGCCACATGTGGCTATTTAAACTTACATTAATTAAAATTAAATGAAACTAAAAATTCAGTTCAGTAGCATTACCTACATTTCAAGTGTTAAAGAGATACATGTGGCTAGTGATGATCATTATCAGGTAGTATGAATTTTAAAAATTTCCATAGCTACTGAGAGCACTACTAGATAAAACTGGACTGGAAGTTTGATCAGATTCAGAATTAACTGTTTAGGTAAGAATTTGTGACAATAGGTACAGTCACAATTTTTATCACAATGCACATATTATATGATTATTTTCTTTATATGATAATAGCATCCTAAGTCTCTGATATTTATTGCCTATATATGTTAATTCATTATGCCTTCCAAAATGTTAATATTCAAATTTAGAATTCATTTGTTATTAATTAGCTGGAATACTTCTAGACAGAGAATAATAAGAAATATCTACTTATTAAGTAAGTATGCAATTATTTGGAAGTACACAGTATAAAGTAAAAATGAGATGAGTGTTTAACAATCTTTCTTTACTAGTCTCCAGAATGGGTCAATTTCTTAACATCCTCCAAAAGTAACACATTATGTGGGTTTTTTTATATCATCATTGATAGAAAACTATAAAATGCTATTAGGTTGTATCAAAAGAACTTAAGAGTCAACTTGAAGAGACTGCCAAAGGGCAAAGATATGAAACTCTGAGGGTTATCAGGAAAATTATTGAAATAGACTGAACAATATCAAATAGATTTACTTCTATTAGTTCATAAAATAATAAATATTTTTCCACAAAGATACTACTTTAGAAAGGCATAAAATAGCATGATCAGATTTCATATACTAAGAGGAATAACAAAAACAATGATACCTAATACCTACGGAGAGTCTGCTGTCTACCAGATACTGTATTATTGTCACTTACTAGCTTTTGGACCTAGGGTAAGCTGCTTTTCTTTCCAATGCCTCAATTTTATTATCTGTGAATGTCCATAATTATAGTGCTCACCTCACAGTATTGCTATATATATAAATATATCTCATATATATACATATGTATATATAAAATGAGTTAACATTTGGAATGGAATAGTACTTAAAATAATGCATGGCGAGTATGAAGTTTTATATAACTGATTTAAAAAAAACACATAAAATGCACTAGCACAAATATTACCAACCCCATGGAGCAAGTATAATTATTAGCCTAATCTCAGAAATGAGAAAGCTAAAGCATGGGGCAGTTAGTTTCCTCCCATGGACATAGAACTAGTTTGTGCCTTTGGTTTACCACTCACAATGTATGATTCTACTCAAAATTTGTAGTTTACATTAATTGTGATGGTTACGTCAACTTGATTGGTTAAGTGATACCCAGGTAACTGGCAAAACATTATTTCTGGGGATGCATATACGGATGCTTCTGAAAGAAATCAGCATTTAAATCAGTAAAGTAAGTAAAGAAAACTGTCTTCACCAATGTGCATGGGTCTCATCCAATCTGTCGAGAGCCTGAATAGAAAAAAAAAAAAAAAAAAAGGATAGAGGAAGTGCAAATTCACTCTTTTTCTTGAGCTGGTACATCCATGTTTTCCTGCCCTATTACTTGGGCCTTCAGAATCAAACCAGATTTTAGATCATTGACTCCCCTAGTTCTCGCTCCTTTGGGCTTGGACTGGAACTACAGGTGGCTGATCATGGGATGTCTCAGTCTCCCTAATGTCACAGTTAATGCCTCATAATAATTCTATTTACACTTATTTATCCTCTATCCTAATAGTTCTGCTTTTCTAGAGAACCATAACTAATACATTAATTTATCTATCAATCAGTTTTCAAGTGGGAAACATGTTCAAATCTCTTAGATTAGTGGTGCTGACATGGGTTTATATGAGAGAGAGAGAGAGACAGACAGACAGAGCAAGAAAGAGAAACTGAAATACCATAGGAACAGATCTCTAGCCATACGGTCATCCTGAGTCCAATCCTTTTGAATATTTGGTGTACAACTTGCCTCAAGGAAAGTCACTTTATCTTGACTATTCAAATTTCCTAATGCCAAAGATCTGAGGTATCCAATCTAGTCAGATTTGCACCTTGCACCATTTGAAAGAAATTTTTACTTCCTTTGTGTACTGTTATAATCTTTGGGTCAGAAATTAATTTCTTGTTGACTTAGTCATAATCAAGATTGTGTGACTGATTTTATTTTTATTCATTAAATGAGCCACAAATTCGTTTTCAAAAAAAAAAAAAAAAACTGTTGTCAGTTTCCCCAGAAGGGGAAGAGTCATAGATCCTGCTTTTACAAGAGTAAAGAGAACCCTTGCAATTATCACTCGGGAATCATCATTTACTTAACATATATGAAATGCTTAGATTTACAGGGTATAACAGGGCAGTGGAAGGGTCAAAAGAAAGGGAGAAATCAAAGACATAACAGACTTTACATTTCAGCCTTGGAAACAAAGTCATTTACATGAAATGATTTCATAACAATTGTCATATGATATGAGTACCAATATTTTGAAAATAATATTCCAGGAGCTGAATACATTTCAATATGAGATATACAATAATGGAGAGATCAGTCATCAATTTATAACCTCTTTTTTTTTTTTTTGACAGGCAGAGTGGACAGTGAGAGAGAGAGAGACAGAGAGAAAGGTCTTCCTTTGCCGTTGGTTCACCCTCCAATGGCCGCCACGGTCAGCGTGCTGTGGCCGGCGCACCGCGCTGATCCGAAGGCAGGAGCCAGGTGCTTCTCCTGGTCTCCCATGGGGTGCAGGGCCCAAGAACTTGGGCCATCCTCCACTGCCTTCCCGGGCCACAGCAGAGAGCTGGCCTAGAAGTGGAGCAACCGGGACAGAATCCCTGACCGGGACTAGAATCCGGTGTGCCGGCGCCACAGGCGGAGGATTAGCCCACTGAGCCGCGGTGCCGGCCAATTTATAACCTCTTGTAGCATTCCATGGCCTACATAACTGGAGTACTCTCTGATGAAAAGAAGTGCAGTAAACACATTCATTAAAGTGTTTCCTCTTGTTTTCTCTTAGAAAGAATATTGTACATGTATAATGTAACATATATTAGAAGACACCCTTTAAAGACCAAAATATATTTTATAAAACCACATACCCTGCAGCTATGGACAACTTTGAAACTGGAGTTTGGAGTTTGGCATCATATTTTATTCCATTTTAGTTTCCATGACAATTAAAAACTGGTCACATATAATTACAGGATTTTTAATAGTAGTATAAGCACAAATGCAATCTAGAAAGATTAAGTATCGATAACTCAACACTGACAATTTCTCCAAAACTGTTGATGAAATCCAAAATATTATAATTAAATTTAATTTTTTGTAATGAAGGTATAATGAGAAAAATGGAATTCTTTTTATAGGTAGAAAAATTCTGCTAAATTGGGGTTCAAAGTTTATTTTCCCTATTGTCAAATAAACCACAAATGTTCATCTGTTAAACACTCATAACTTGAGGCCTCTATAAAAATAGTAATTGAGCTGGATTTGGCCTGAGTTCTGTAATTCAGTGGCCTCTGGTATAAATTATTTTATGTGCCAAATGAATTAATATATCTATTTGGACGTCAACCTTCATTTGAATTTTTAAAATAATTCCTTTTTTACTCTATGATAACTTTAGACTCCTCTATACTAGTAGATCTTATAGGAAATACGTGGTAAATCTTTCCACACACACTTTTTTTATATAATGCACTATTTTCTTTCTCAAAGTTATATCTCTTAAGTTTCAATCCCTGAAGGAGTTGTTCTTGGTCAGAAAAGACTTTTTTGAAGTGTTTTGCATTCCTTTCAGAATTCGTCGTATAGCATTCTGACAGGTTCAAATCCCTTTCGAACTACAAGCAGAAAGGTTTTTTTTTTTTTCTTCTAAAAGCTGGCTATCTTTATTTTAAAGTCTGGCTTTCAGCACAAGAGAAGCAAGGAGACAGACAGAGACAGAGTAAATGGATGAGTAACACATTATTTGAAGTCAATGGCAGCAATCAAGGGTAAGCCACACAAAAAGACGACAGGAAGCAGTTGAAAAGTCCTCATCACTTTTCTTCCCCCTTTTCTCCTTCTACAAGTTACCCTTCTTCACCTGTATTGCAAAAATAAAGCTGTATGAACTCAAGAGATGTTAGAAAAGCATCTGTGCTTTCATTGTATTAAATGTTGGCCTGAGAAAGCCTTTGGAAATGACATGATTGATACTATGTAACTTAGAAAGAATATCAAACATTGTTTTAGAACTCTAATATGCATATTGATGTACAATCAAAGTGGCTTTCTAGAAAAGATAATTAAAGTTGTCGGAGATTTTTGATCCTTCCTTTTCTACTGTCATCAGAGCTAACACTTAGTCTGGATCTATTTGGTGCGTATTTTGTCCTTTCCTACTGTGGAGGATATTAATTTACCAGGTCATTAGATTTTCAGACTCCTGTTATCAACTGTTTGGGACTCAAAGTGATCTTGGAGAACAGATATAATTGTTTAGGTGCCGTTCTAACTCATCTTCCTTGCTACTTGCTCACAAGTACTCTGGCGTAAAAACACTTCCTATGTAATTTAGATTTACATAATCCTTTGGACAAAATAAAAATTCAGTTTTTTTATAGTTTAATTAGTATAGTAATCATACTCCCAAGTCTATGTCACAATTATTAGATGATGAGTTTCAGGAAAAACTATATATATTTTTGTCCCATGAGTAATTTAAAAATGTAAAGATACCCTCACTTGTGAGGTACCATGCTCTAATTAAGCTTTTCAGTCATTCAAAATTTCAATTATTTTATCTTTTGATTGTCAATGTTTTAAAAGATTTATTTATTTACTTGAAAGAGTTACACAGAGAGAGAAGGAGAGGTAGAGAGAGAGAGAGAGAGGTCTTCCACCCACTGGTTCACTCCCCAGTTGGCCGCAAAGGCCAGAGCTGCACCGATCCGAAGCCAGGAGCCAGGAGCTTCTTCCAGATTTCCCACACGGGTGCAGGGTCCCAAGGACTTGGGTCATCCTCCACTGCTTTCCCAGGCTATAGCAAAGAGCTGGATCACAAGTGGAGCAGCCGGGACTTGAACCGGCGCCTTTATGGGATGCCGGCACTAAAGGCAGCGGCTTTACCCGTTACGCCACAGCACAGGCCCCATCAATGTTTTTAAAAGTAATATTTATTTGAAAGGCAGACAGTTACATAGAGACTACTCGGACTATCTTTCACTGCTTTACCAGGTGCATTAGTAGAGAGCTGGATCAGAAGTGGATCAGCCAGGACTCAAACAGGTGCTCACATGGGATGCTGGTTTCACAGGTAGTGGCTTAACCCACTGCACTGCAATGCCAGTTACTCCCTTTTTTGTTTTGGTTAAAGATTTATTTATTTGAAATTCAAGAGTTATAGGGAGAGTGTCAATGTTTTTAAACTTGTCAAATTTGCTTGAGACAAACAAATACTCATTAAATTATTATATGAAAATAAGAACGTTTCTTATTTTTGATGAGTCGGCTTGACTTGTTGAATAAGCAGGGCAAATAGAGAGGAGGATCCATATGGTTTCAAGCTAATGGTAATAATCAAACACCAAATGCCAGTTTGTAGTAAGCACACAGAGCCATAAGAAAATGTATTAATACTAGAGTACTCAAATCAGTTCTAAAAAGATCAGATCAGCAGTATTATCATTGGCGGGCACAAATGCCAACTCACCTTCGACTCTCCTGCAATTAGAAGTTAAGCAAACATTTGAAGTGAACATTTCTAAGAGAATTCGGCTTTGAAAACAAGGGCATGGAGACAAGGATAGGAAAGCATCCGAGATTGCTACCAGAGTATCTTCCGATCTGGATAAAAGGGTGAGTTGGAAGATGACCTGGAGAAATGACACCCAACCTCTCCATTTCACAAGCCCATCCTGTTACTACTCTTTATTAGGTTTGATTAAGCCAAATTTTTCAGTGAAACTGGGAAGACTATCCCAAACTAAAGTTTTGAGGGGAGTTTTTCCTAAATGGTAACATACTCGATCTGATTTCAAGTATGGAAGTCCCTAGAGTAGGCTCAGCCTGTTTCTAAACAGTTTTGAGTGCCACATACAGATTAACAAACAGCAGTGAAGCAAAAAAATAAAAAAAAAAACATGAAAAATAAAAATAAAACACAGATTTTTTTTCACATTCTTCTAACAAGCTCAATTAGAGCGGGATATCATTTTTGTCTGGCTCTCAATGTGTTCGTAACACGCAGCGAGGGATACTTAGGTTTAAATTCATGGGTCTTTCTCAGGAGAAGAAGCAATTTAAAAGAATTTTCAAAAAGCCTTTATGGATTGCCTGAGGTAGTGTCTTTGGCAATATGTATGAATATCATTCATACTCGTAAGGAGAAATTTCTCTTCACCAAGTCACGAAAGTACTATTAGCACCAAATTCAATGTCTTGTTTTTAGACTTTATGTTACTGAGTACTTCTGTAGCATCTGACAACAGCCACTATTTACATCCTTCTGAAACTCTCGTCTCTTTCAGCTACCCTAATGCCTCTGGATCTTGTATTTCCCTGCGTTTCTTTTCCATTCTATTCATTGGTGCCTTATCTTCCATTCATTATATAAATATTGGTGTTCTACTTAATTCAGGTTGCCCTCTCATTTCTTCTCATGGCATATACCCCACATTAGGGAGTCCAAGTACTAAAGGATTGTTTTGGTACACAAGGGGTCTTCCAAGAGTCGATGGAAAATGTGCATTATCTTTCAATTAAATTTTCTATGAACTTTTTGAAGTGCCTTAGTATATAAGGACAAGAATAATAACACACTATTCCCTGTTTTTATTTTGTGATGCCTTACCCTATCTTGAAAACTTTTATGATACACTTGGCAAAAAAAGGGATAAATATAGTTTTGCTGTTTGTGTAGATTTTCGCAATCAATCCAGTGTTCACCAGAAATGTAACAGATAGTGAATTGTTTATATTGCATTCTTGATAAAATTTAGCACATTTGAGACTGAGAAATTATATATTCTCACTACAGAGAGCTATAAACTCTTCTATAATGAAACTCTTCTATAGTAAAAGAGATAAATATTCTGGAGTCATAACTGAACAGAGAAAATGTTTGATCATCTGAGTAAGCAAGTATATAGTAGAATAGAATAAAATACTATGATCCCTAGACAAAAATGTTAGAACTGTAGAATTATGGGGAAAATGCTTAAGTTTGTAATTTCCTCTTTTTAATGAAGAAAATGCATAAAACTTGATACTGAAAAGATGTGTTTCTTTTAGTTTTTTAAAAATTTCCTTCCTTGAGAAAATAAAAACAATAGAAAATGGGCTAACATTTGAGTTGAGCTGGCCTTAGGAGTATAAAAGACAAGTAGAAATAATATCCTTCAGGTAATGAATAGATCGACAGAATACTGTAAACAAAGCAAAAAAGGCACGCACGTAGGCAAAAATGCTCCACAAATGATTGAGGCTCATCACACTGAAAAACTACCAAAGTACACGTCCTATTTGTTTAGATGATGTCTTCTATTAGGAATCAAATTCTTGGCTTTCCTGACTCTACAAAGCACTTAATTTGGCCGATATATGATTTATGAGAAGACACTAATAATCATATATTATAATGAAACAATGGTTGCAGATAGGGAAAGATAAAAGGGACTTTAAAATAATACACTTCAGGGGCCAGCATCGTGGCATAGCAGGTAAAGCTGCTGCCAACAATGCCAGCACCCTATATGGGCCCCAGTTCATGACCTCCCTGCTCCTCTTCTGATCCAGATTCCTACTAGTGGCCTGGGAAAGGCAGGAGAAGATATCTCAAGTGCTTGGGCCCCTACCACCCATGTGGGAGATGTGGGAGATGTGGAAGAAGCCCCTGACTTCTGGGAGACCTAGAAGAAGCTGCTGGCTCTGGGCTTTTGTTGCCATCTGCGGTGTGAATCAGTGAATGGAAATTCTCTCTCTCTCTCTCTCTCTCCTCTCTTTGTCTCTCCCTCTCCCTCTCTGTAGCACTGCTTTTAAAATAAATAGATAACAAATCTTAAAAAAAAAGTACATTGACACACTTCAAGTAATGATGGTGGATGGATTTTTTTCTGGAAAAGGATGTGAATAGAGTAGTGATTGAAAATAGTTTCAATTTGTTTATTAAACAATGAATATAAAATCAATGTAGAATTATACAAGTTAAGATTGAAGATCCTAAGAGATAATGTATGTGGACAATTGCAATGAGATGAGATGGATAGATTAGGACTCACATATTTCACTTTAAAAAAATCATAGTATTTCAGGGACTAAAAGTAACATAAACTTCTATGCTATAAGTTTTAAGTAGCTATTTAAGAATGATTATATTGCTTTATTTATTTTCCTGTATAATGTCCTTGACCAACTTAGAACATTGCAAACCACATGACAATATTGCCTATTTCTGTACCAACTTCAAAAGGAGCTTGAGTTATAAAATAATTATGGCCTTCTAAATATAAGAAAATCTTAAAAATTCTTAAGCACATGTTAAGCTGCTTTCTGGGTCAAAGCAACAATACAGACGCAGCAAAGAACTACAAATTATTTTACATGAGATATTAGTGAGAATGGATTTAGGGTAATGTTTCGGGAGGCCCACCGCTGTGTGGATTAGAATAACCCCGAGAATTTATAAAAGTTCGGAATCTAGGGCTTTTCCCCCTATCTGCAAATCAGAACCTCAGGGGCACAGCCAGGGAATGTCCGCTTTAAAAAAAATTCCACGAGCGTGTGCGGACGCTGTGCCGCTGCGCGCTCGCTTTGCCTCGCGCAAGGTGTGACGGGAAGGATCCTTCTAGATTGCGCACTTTTCGTTTCTGCCATGTCGAGACGGGCAGTGATTCGTGGCCCGCTGGGGAATGATTGTCGCATCTATGTGGGCAACTTACCTCCAGACATTGGAACGAGGGAAGTGAAGGACATGTTTTACAAATACGGAACCGTCCGAGATGTCGACCTTAAAAATCGTCGCTGGGGACGGCCCTTCGCCTTCGTTGAGTTCAACAGCCCACGGTGAGATGGCACGGCGGGTCTTGGGGACTGTTGGAGTAGTTGGGAAAGACTCCAAGGCATTAAAAGAGAATGGCGGCGGCCGGGGGGGGGGGGGTGTTGGGGGTTGGAGACAGGAAATCGCCTTGCAGGAGCCCAGTGAGGAACCCGGCTCGGGGGGCCTTCTCTGGTGCCTGGGCCTTCCCAGAATCCCCCTCTGAGGCCAGAGGGAGACACTGAAGAGCTAAGGGCTGGGGTAGGGTCGGGAGCCTGGCGTGTCGTTGCGGGGTGGGGGGTGGTGGTGGTGGGGGACCGGGCTCGTATTAGCGCCTGGCGGCGCCTCCACTTTGGGTGCGCATGTGCAGAGTCCGCTGGTGGCCGGCTGAGCTGGGGTCTCTTGGTGGCCGCTCCTCCCTTCAGTCTTGCTTTCTGTGATCCCGCAGAGACGCGCACAACGCGGTGCACGGTCGCGACGGCTATGATTACGAAGGGTACCGCCTGCGCGTGGAGTTTCCTCGAAACTACCGTGCTATATATGGAGGTGGCAGAGGCCTCCTAGAAACCCGTGGCACGTCATCCCGGCGGTCTGACAACAGAGTGCTTGTCTCCGGACTCCCGCCAAGTGGAAGCTGGCAGGATTTAAAGGATCATATGCGGGAGGCAGGCTATGTTTGTTATGCCGCGGTTCGCCGAGATGGGTCAGGTGTCGTGGAGTTTGTATGGAAAGAAGATATGAGCTATGCGGTGCGCAAGCTAAATAACACTAAATTTAGATCTCACAAGGGAGAAACGGCCTACATCCGGGTTAGAATTGATGAGGCCAGAAGCCCGAATTGTGGAAGATACTCCCCTCGTAGCCATAGTCGCAGCCGAAGTCGCAGACGTAGCAGAAGCCGCAGAGGCCGCAGTCCCAGCAGAAACGGCCGACATAGCAGAAGCCTCAGAAGCCATAGTTATAGCCGAAGCCCCAGAAGGCGCAGTTGGAGCAGAAGCCGCCGTGGTAGCAGGGGCCACAGCCGCAGCAGAGGCCGCAGTCCCAGCAGAAGCCGCGATGGTGGCAGAGGCCGTGGCCGCAGCCGCAGTCGCAGTCACAGTCGCAGCGGCAGTGGCAGCCGAAGCCGCAGCCGCAGCCGCAGCGGCAGCCTCGATGGTAGCAGAGGCCGCAGCCGCAGCCGCAGTTGCAGCCGCAGCGGCAGCCTCGATGGTAGCAGAGGCCGCAGCCCCAGCAGAAGCCGCGATGGCAGCAGAGGCCGCAGCCCCAGTAGAAGCCGCCGGGGTAGCAGAGGCCGCAGCCCCAGCAGAGGCCGCAGCCCCAACAGAAGCCGCGATGGCAGCAGGGGCCGCAGCCGCCGCCGCAGCCACCGCCGCCATGGTATCAGAGGCCGCAGCCTCAGCAGAAGCCGCAGTCATAGCAGAAGCCTTAACCCTAGTAAAAGCCGTAGTCGTAGTAGAAGCTTCAACAGAAGCAATGGCAGGAGTCGCAGCTACTCGCCAAGGCGAAAGAGAGGCTCACCATACTTTTCTCTCTGTTATAACAGATGTTGCCCTCGGACATAAGATGATGGGTGGCCCTTTTGTTGTGTATAGTCTTCCTTTACTCTATATCATCTTATTTTTTAATTCAGACGGTTTTGTTGAGAGTGGGCTACTGTGTTGGCGTTCATTTGTGGCTTACAGCCCCCTACATTCTCCTGTCTTTGACAAATTGTATTTTAAGTGATGTCATAGACAAGATTGTGTAAATTTAGTTATTTCTCCATGCTCTTCAGACTGAGATATTGTGTAAATGGCCTCCTGCTCTGCTTTGTGTAAACTGGGGTGTTGGGAGGTGTTTGTGGTCATCTTACCTGAGGAAGTATAGCTTGCTTTTCATGTGTCTGTCTGTAAACGTATCTGAAGACATGGATTAAGAATGGTTTGGATTAAGGATTGTGGAGCACATCTCAGTCATTCTAGGATTACCAGAAGGAGGATGGAGGAGGATCAGATCAATAATGGAGACAATGGTATGACTTCAAGTGTGCTATTGTTGCAGATCAAATTGGCAGTATTGGTCTTATGCTGAAAGACAAGGATTAAAATGACATAATATTTTATATATATAGAATCTACACTACAGCACTTATAAGCACGCATTTATCTTTAGCTACAATTTGCCTTGCTCCTTAAATCTTGACAATTATGGCAAAATTACATTGCTTATTTCATAATAATTTACTTTGCTCCTTTCCCCTCCTTTTTAACACAGGAAGAATTGGCTAATGTGTTATAGTGCTTAGTTGCAACTGTTATCTGTGACCTGCTGTTGGTGTATGTGTGGGTATAGGATGTCTAATTCTGATGAGATAGAGTATAATATCAGTACTGCTAAATCTGAATGTCCTCTCTGTAACTGATAGAAAATTACTAGTTCATTTTTAAAAGATGACACCAGATTATATAAGTCCAGCATATTGATGCAGATAATCTAGTTGGGAATACATTTAAGTCTCACCTTCCCCTTTAAACTAGTATTCAGAATTAACTCATGTTTGGAATGCTTTACCTTACAAATTAAATAACAGATGGAGCATCAAATTTAGTTTAGATTTGGTGTGTAGCAATATCAGTGAATTTTTCAACTACATAACTCTTTCTGCAACCACAAAACCTGTAATGAGCTGTGAAGTAATGAATATTAGCATTATCGGTTGAACTGTAAATATAAAATGCTTCTTCCAATTAGTCTCTAAGGTGATTACGTTTTTAAAATTTATCTGAACACCATTAAGAACTTCTTTTGGGGAATCTGATAGTTATTGATATATTTCTATTAAACTGATGACAGACATAGCATCCTTCCCTGGGAAACTTTTTTATTGCAGTATCTAAATTTTTGCCTCCTCCTTTTTGGTTTTGCTGGTTATAAAGGTTTGGATTGCAGAGGACTCACTGGATCATAATACTTGGAACTGGATCATTGGATTCAGATCATAATGTGGATAGGATAGGAAGGATGATTTACAAGGATTCCTGGAGCAGGATCAGATTACCAGGAACATAGCAGTGGATTGCTGCCACGTACAAACCACATTCATGTAGATTTTTAAATTCCACTTAATTGGCTGTTACAAAGATTTCATTTTCTTGTTTTTGAGGATTGGAGCCCTTCAGATGCGTACTGGAATTCTGGTTTGCATGTCTTAGTAAAAGATAGCAAAGCAAAGACCTGGAGATATGTGCTGGAGCAGTCTCTGTAAGAGAGAATTCAGCATGAGTAAATACTAAACATTTAAAATGGAAAAGGGAAGGTTGTTCAAAATAGTAAATCAAAGTAACTTATGTATGTAAAGAAAACTTTTAAAATTGGAGTTGAAAAATAATTAGGTTTCCAATTGACTATGGTCATTTTTCTTTGCAAAAAAAGTTTAAAAAAAGAATTCAAAGAAAAACATTAAAATATGAGAATTGGGATCTTTGGCTCTTGTCCAAATTTTCCCTACCTAGTCGAAGCTCTTTTCAGTCTGTGCTGCACAGAACTTCCGTATAATATTAACAGTGAGTACAGTCTGCATTTGAAAACAGATTTAAAAAGATGTTGGACTGCCTTGCATTAACCGCTATAAAAAGATTTCTTAGCTAATTGACACTTGATTGATAATCAAAAGACTTAAACCAGGAGGCAGGCATCCTGACACAGCAGGTTATACCAGTGCTTGGGACACGCAAATCCCATATTGGAGGGTTTAGTCCCAACTAGTCTTCAGGTTGAATTTCTGGCTAATGCGCCAGGGAGGCATCAGATGAATGCTAGGGGACTTGAATCGCTGCCATGCACATGAGAGACCTTGATGGAGTTCTGGACTCCTGGCCTCAGCCTGAGATAGATTCAGTTGTTGTGATCTCGATCTCTCTCTCTCTCCCTCTCTCCTTTCTCCTCTCCCTTTCACATAGATGAAAACAAATAAGCTCCAAATTGGTTTTTATTAAAGTAAGCTTATAGTGTACATTACCAAATGATCTACCTTTCTGAATTTCTATAGATTGTCCTTTTTGATATCTTCCGAATTTAGTATAACATCAAATTTAGTATGAGTTTAGGGGATGTTAAATAATTACTGTATCTGTTAGCAAATATTTTTAAAGATACCAAATGATGTGAGTAAAGTTTTATTTTGGGTGAATAGAATTGGGAGTGACATTTTCTTTTGGACAACTTTTTGTAATCTTTTACTCTTGTGCAAACATTTATCATTTTTGCAAAAAACAATTTAATTTTCATTGTACACAGAAAATACATCTAGTAGTCAAACACTATTCTTACTAATTTTGGTGGTGGTTCTAATGTAAGTGATTTTTTTTCAAAAAGTGTTAAAGTTTGAGTCAATAAAAAATATCAACCAAAATTCCCTTGTGTTGAAGTAGCTTTCTTTATATGCTACATAAAAATACAGTATGGGATATTTTCATTATATGTTAATTATTCCTAATTTTGGGCATCTTAAATTCAATATTGTTAGCATTCTCTTGGGAGATTTCCAGCATTCTGTCCTCAAAGGTGAGTTTTTAGGAATTATCTAACATTTCATCCCATGAAAAAAAAGTGATAATTATACTGTATTCACATAGTTTTCCTCTAAACAGCATAATACTTACACAGACTTTTTACCTATTTAAATTTTATATTCTGCAAACTAGAAGTAAGTTCATATTGTACCTCTTTTACAGTTCTTCCAAAACGACACAACACAGTTCATACAGAAATTCACTAGCAGAGTTGAATAATAAAATCTGAGTCTCTTGAGTCCCAGTTTATTACTATGTGTGGTATATAAGCTTTTCATTGTGTACTGATTTTACTGATTTTTTTACATCGAGATACATTTTCCCAAATGAAAAAAAAAATGCATTACACAAGGGAATCAAATATCTAGGTGAACAAATTCCATCAAATCCTTGCAACTCCATCCTCCATTACTAAATAGCTTTTCATATTTGTGACAGATGTTGTTGTTGCTCACAATTATATTTTCCTTACCTCTTTGGAAATTGAATTCGTTTTCAGATGTACCCTGTCTACACTCTAAGAAGGTAAATACTTCCCTTTCTCTTTACGTTAATGTTAATTAAAAGTTTAAAACAATCATGGCATTCTCATTCCTGTGATTAATGATTTGTTGAGATTGTGACATGTATAATTGTGGCCAAAGAGATCGAAGGGCAGGTTGGCTAAGGCACTTAAAATGACTACAACAGCCATCCCATGACCATGAAAAGCTGTTCAAAAGCCATATTATATTTGAGACTAAATGAACCAACCCTGAAAATGCACACTCTCCAGGTGAGACAATGTATATTTTTATCATTTGAATCATTTAATTTGGGTGTTTTGTTTCTTATTCAATAACATTCAGACTGGTAAAATACCTAAAATCTGCTTAGTATGTGTACATATCCGAATCTGTATTGACTCCAACATCAGTACTTTTTGCACATTAAAGCCTTTGTTCAGGTTATGTTTAGATGATCACTGCATCTTATTTTCATGATTGCCAACTTGTATCAGCACCCTTATAAAATAATTTCAAGTAATACAGATGTTGAATTTATTGAAGGTGTTAATTTTTTAGTTACCTCTGATGACTCAATTTATAACAGAAAAGATAATGTGTGTGGGTTTAAAAGTGCTCTATCGTCCTATTCTTGGTTTAATTAATTTATTTATATTAATATATATGACTCAGACTGTATCACTAGTTATCTCAAGAAAATCCTGTAATCATGCTTTTTCTTTTCAGATATTTATTTCCATAGAATCACAGTGTTTTTGAGTTAGAATTTTTAAAAGGATGAATATTGGTGCCAATATGTTTGTGTTGATGATTATTTTATCACAAAGGAACTTTGTTTTATATATTGTTCTGCAGTTTGCTTTTATAATTGGCAGCATGTCTTGGTCATCTCTCCACAGATACACATGGAAGTATCCTTTATTCTTTTCAAAGGCTCTGTAGTATTCTGCTATCTAGCTGTACTTTATTATTCATATTTTATGTTATTACTGTTTGTTTCTTTGTTGTAACACTGTCCCTGTTGTCAAGCAGTTTGTTTCCAAATGCTCGCTCTTGAAAATGATGGAGTAATTAATATTTTGCCAACTTCCATTTATTCCAAGTGGTGAGGAGTTCTGAGTTCAAAGGGCCAACATTTATGCTAGCCATAGCCACATTGTTCTGTAAATCTGTTTGGAAAATTCCCATTTGCTCATATTCTCACCAAAAAAACCACAAGAGTAAATTTGTTTTATTTTTCTGTCAAAATGATGAGTACAAAAAAAATCTCTATTTTACCTTGCTTTTTTTTTTCTTTGTTATTGGTGGTTATGTGCCTATAATGTGTATAGGTCATTTGTAGGTTTTTCTTTTTTTGGTGTGTGGATTTTCTATTAGTTTCACTTGTCTTCTTCTTCTTTTTTTTTTTTTTTTTTTTTTTTTTTGCTTACTTATTTTGTTCTTCTGCAATTACTTTCGTATTATGGGTACCAATGAATGACAGATCCATAAAAATAGTAGATATCATGAATATGTACTAGATAGGAACAAAATCGAAAAATACTTCTACAAATAAGTTCTATAGAGTAATTTCAATTAATGGAGTCCTACATAGTTTTGGATAAAACAGTGGATTGCAACAATTCTTCAGAAAATCTCCTAAGTGCTAAGTAATTATTTCATTATTAACAACCACACTTTCTTGGATATTTTCATGAAACTAGAATAAAACATTTTGCATGCTGTGAAAAACACCTTGGCACCAAAGAGTGTTTTCTGTAATATATCTATTCACGGATTTCAGGATTGTGTTTGCACCAAAATAAACTCATACTTTTCATTCCATTATTTCCACAAGCATTTTGAAGTACACTCATAGACCACTAACAAACATTTGAAAATTTGAATTTAATGAAAGGCTATTAGTACATTAGAATAATGTATGACTGATTGATAAGGAATTATTATCTTTTTTATGGTTTGGTAAACTATCTCCTGAGAACTAGTCAACTAACTGCATAAATAAAGTATTATTGAAACACAAGCATGCCCACTCATTCCTGTATTGTCTATGACTACTTTCCCAATACAAAGTATTGAGACATTGTTACAAGGCTGAAGGTATTTATTATCTGACAAGTTAAAAAAATTACTGGGGCCAGCATTGTGGTGCAGTGGGTTAAGCCACCACCTAGAATGCCAACATCCCATTTGAGTGCCTGATGAGGTAATGGCTGCCCCACTTCTGATCCAGCTCCCTGCTAACATGCCTGAGAAAGCAACAGAAGATGGCCCAAGTTCTTGGGCCCCTGCCTCAGGGGTTGGAGACTCAGTCCAACCCAGTCCCGGCCTTTGCAGCCATTTGGAGAGCGAACCAGCAGATAGAAGATCTCTCTCTGTCTCTCCATCTAACTATGTAACTCTGCCTTTCAAATAAATAAATGAATCTTAAAAAAAATAAGAAATTACTGATTGTTACCTTATATTTAAAAATGTATAATGGGTTTTCAAAGGTATTAAGCATCACTACAAAATCTATTACTATTTATATCTGAAATACCATTCTTTTACTGTCTGAAACTAGAATGATGCAGGTATCCTGGAAGAACTGAAAAAACTGACAAAGCATGTTTAGAATTAAGCCATCAACAAAGTAACATTCACTGAATAGAGGCAAACTGCTCTTGGTAATAGCACTTTCTCTTTTCTCTCATCCTTTTCTTCTCTCTGTCTCTCATCTTTCTATCTGCCTCAGTTTGATTTTTCAGGTAATTTTAGCTTCCTATCTCCAGACAGAATTCAGCCTGCAGCATTTTACCTTACAGTATGGGGATCAACTTTCCTGTTGTAGTTTACTGCAGGGAAGGAAAAACAGCAGGACTTCCTGTGATAATGCAAACAAAGCAGTAAGATAGAAGCTAGGTTTTTAGTGTATACAATGGAATAAAGTAGTTTTCATTTGTAAGAACCGTGAAGTTTTCTAACTACAATGCAAGATCACTTATATTAAAGAAGAAAGAAAAAGACTATCTGTTGGAATCAGAAGCTTGCTGCAGAACACAAAAGCTTCAAAGTGCAAAGATTTTCAGTAGAAAATAAATACCCAATGATTAAAAACAGTGATGATATACAGCTATAGGAGTAGAGCTAGAGGTTGTGCAGTGATACGTGTTAGTGTAAATTGGTATAAAATCCAAATACTCCTTCAGATTTCAATATTAGTTCTGTCTGAAGTTCCAAGTGGTTTTCTATTTTTGTAAGCTGTAGATTTTGGTCAAGACTTGATAAATTTTTTGGCCTACTTTACCTTTCAGCATTTTCTGGAAGATTTTGTGAAACTTCAGGATTTAAATGCATAGATCGAATCACAAGAACCAGCACAATTACTGGGCTGTTGTCTGAGAGGCTACATGCTCTCATTATTTGTATGTATATTACAAACAATTTCAGAGTCATGGCTTACACAGCAGAAGGATCAGAAAAAAGGGGAATTTAAATTTGAGTGGTGTCTTGGACCCTGAGAAAGACACGAATTATGCTTAGACAATATTTGTATGATTTCCTCATATTTTAACTTAACCTGGTGCCCTTACTTGCTTTGCTATTGCACACATCTCCTGGAAAAGTTGCCCCAGTTGTACTCTAGAGTTTGCACTCCACTCAATAATCTTCATGCATCTAGTAACCGAGAAAACAAATGTTTACCCCTGTGCTAATGCTTTTTCTTATCTTACTGTGTATTATAATTTGAACATAGAACTTACTTGATGCCTTAACTTCATTTTTGCAGGCACACCTAAGAAAATGACAAATAAATAAGACAGCTTAAAAAAGGAAAAATAACGAAATTAAGGAAAGGCAATTTAAAAATAAACACTGGAATTTCCCTATGATTCCAACTTTCCAGTCAAGTCTGCCTTATTTGCTGAGTAAAGACAGAATTGCTTCTGGGAGAATCATGAAGTGAGAGCCTACTGGTTAATGTGTACAGAAGCACTGATTTGGACCCATTCCTGTCTCCTCGGAGACATTGATCTAGTAATTATCCTCTTCTTCTCTTGCACCTTTAATTACTCTCTCCTCATTGATTCCTTTCTTTTGCCACAAGCATGCTCGTGCTTTCTCATCTTAATGTTTTAAAATCATCTCCTTAACACCAGTGCCTGCTTAAGCTACTACCTCCCCCTCTTCACTGCAATACATTTTAGGAGAGAAATTTGCACTCACTTTTACAACTCTCACTACTGAATGTGTTTTCTGTATACCTAAACAAACCATTCAATCCTCCCCCACCCCCTTTTTAAATGTATTCACTCTCACTGAGCTCTCTGTCACCTTTGCTGCTGCTGCCACCTAACATTTCCATGATGCTCCATTCCCTCTCTTCACAGTACAGATTTGCTGTGCTCTAGCCACAAAATGCCAGGCACTGTATTTGAAGTATGCTCTGCAGGTGCATTGTTTTGTAACTTTCTTTAAGCTACAACCTTAGCCAGAATTGCTCTCACTACCCCATAATGCTGTGTCTCCCATTTACTCTCATGTATCGTTCAACTGATTGCTTCTAGGAAATTGTCCCAGATCCTCTCCAATTCCTCTAGTTCATTATGACTCACTTTTCGCTTTTTTGTCTTTTAAAGAACTGTTTTAGTTCACACTCCCTACCCCACACATCTAAAACTTGCCCCCTTTATCAATGTGCAGCATAACCCATTAGAATGATGCATTTGTTACAACTGATAAACTAACATTGACACATTATTATCAGCCAAAGCCCATGGTTTACATTAGAGTTCACTCTTGGTGTTGTATAATTTATGAGTTCGGGCAAATATATAATGACATATATCCATTATTGTGACATCATAAAGAGTTTCTCTATATTAAAATTCCTCTATGCTCTGCCTGTTCATCCTTCCCAGCCCTTAACTCATGCAAGCACTAATCCTCTTACTGTCTTCCATGTTTTTGACTTCTCCATAACATCATATATTCAAAATCCTGCCGTGCAGCCTTCTCAGACTAGCTTATTTCACTTAATAATATGTATTGAAAATGTTTTATGTCTTTTATGGTTTGATAACTTATTTATCTTGAGTAATTAATAGTATTCCTATTTGGGTGTTTCACAGCATACTTATTCATTCACCTACTCAAGGATACCCTGGTTTCTTCCACTGCTTAATAACTATGAAAAAAAAATGCTGTTAACATGCTTGTGAAGGTTGTTGTTTGTATAGAAATTTTTTAATTCCTTTGTGTAAATACCAAGAAGCAATTTTTCTAGATCATATATTTAGCTTTATAAGAAACTAACCAAAAAAAAAAAAAAAGAAACTAACCAATAGCTCTGCTCCCTCCCCCATCCCAGTGTGGCGGTACCATTTTGCTTTCACACCAGTAATGAATGAAATTTCCTGTTGCTCCACATCCTCACTAACATTTGATGTTGTCAGTGTTCTGGATTTTGATCATTCTGGGTATGTAGTGGTATGTTATTGTTTTAATTTGCATTTCCTCATGACAAATGAATTGGTGTATAATTTCATATGCTTATTTGCCATCTGTGTAGCTCATTTGGTCTTCAGCCTATTTTTTTTTAACCCAGAATGTTAACTTTCTTACTGATGAGTTTAGAGTGTTCTTCGTATATCTCAGTAACAGTATTATATCAGATGTATCTTTGGTAAATATCATTTCTTAGTCTGTGGCTTGTCTTCCAATTCCCTTGACATTGTCTATCACAGGGCAGAAGTTTTGAATTTTAACAAATTCCAGCTTGTCAATTCTTTCTTTTTATGCTAAGTTGGTTTTATCTTCTAGGAGTTTTATAGATTTGTATTTTGCATTCAAGTCTATGACAAATTTTGAGGTGTGTGTGTAACGTATGAGGTCTGTGAATTAAATTTATTCTTATTTTCACATGTAGATATCTAGTTCTTCCAGTAGCATTTGTTAAATTTGTTTTATTGCTTTGTCGTCTATGGCAAAGTTCAGTAGACTGTATTTATATAAGCCTATTTCTTGACTGTCTAGACTCTTCCATCTATTTGTCTATTCTTTGGCCAGTACCATATATTGATTACTGTAGTTTTTTATTAAGTCTTAAAGTTGGATAGTGTCTGTCTTCCAACTTTGTTCTTTTCCTTCAGTATCATGTTGGCAATTCTTAATTTTTTTTCTTTTAACTTTAAAATCAGTGTGCTGATATCCAAAAAATAACTTACTTGGATTTTCATTGAGACTGCACTGAATCTATAAATCCAGTTGGGAAAGAAGTGGCATTTTAGCAAATAGTGGATCTTTCTATCCATGAAGTAGGAATCTTTAATTCCACATTTACTTAGTTCTTTGACTTCATGCAAAGTACTCCTGTAGATGTCTTCATATAGATAGCACTTATAAATATTTTGTTATATTTATTCCTAAATTTTTCAATTCTGTGGATGCTATTGTAAATTATACTGTTTTTAATCTGAAATATTGTTTTTTTGTTGCTGGTATTTGGGAAAATTATTGACATTCATCCATAAATTTGCATCGTGATATGTTGCCATGATTGCTCATTACTCCCAGAGGATTTGTCAGTTCTTTCAGGTTTTCTGCATAGACAATCATATGATCTGTTACCAAAGACAGTTTTATTTCTTCCTTTCTAACCTGTGTATCTTTATTTCCCTTATTCATGTTATTTCATTAGCAAGGACTTCCAGTAGAACACTGAAAGAGTGGTGAATGAGAACATCTTTGTGTTGTTCCTGATCTGAGTGGGAAAGTTTCTAGTTACAACATTACCATTTAGTATGATGTTAAGCTTTAGGTTTTTGTGATTTTTTTTTTTTTTTGGTAGATAGTCTTACTCAAATTGAGAAACTCCCTACTATCTATAGTTTGCTGAGAGATTTTCATTTCTGTCATGAGTGACTTTTGGATTTTATCAGAGGTGTTTATGCATCTATAGATATAAGAGGATGTCAAAAAGTTTATGGAAAATTCATATTATGAAAAAATCATGCATGGATTTCAATTGTTTGTATCAAAATAAACTTATCTTGTAATTCTATTCTCAGTGAACTTTTTGAAGTGCCTGCACGTGCTCATGATTTTTTTTTCCTTTCTCAATCTGTTGATGTGAAGTATTATATAAATTGATTTTCAAACACAGAATCAGCCTTGAATTCCTGGGATATGTTCCAGTTGGATATGCCATATATACATGTATATAATATAATGTGTTTAATATATAGTACATATATTTATAGATTTATATATATTATATATGTTATGTGTAATATATGTATAGCATATATATAGCATATATTTAGTATGATATACATAATATACTGGTTGTTTTACTTTTCTAGTGTTTTGTTAAGAAATTTTACAACAATATTCATGAGAGATTTTGGTCTGTTGTCTCTTTTCATGCAATGACTTTTTCTCAGTTTGGTATTATGGTAATGCTGACTCCAAAGAACAAGTTAGGAATTATTCCCTCTTTTTATATCCTCTGAAAGCTACTATAGAGTATTGGTACAATCTCTTCCTTAAACGTTTAATAGAAATTGCCAGTGAATCCATTTGGGTCTGGTGCTTTCTGTTTTAGGAGGTTATTAATTATTACCTCTATTTCTTTAATAGCTTACAGACTTATTTAGATTGCCTATTTCTATTTGTGTACTTTTGTGCGGATTGTGTTTTTTAGGATTGGTCCATTTTACATAAGTTGTAAAATTTGTGTGTGTAAAGCTGTGTGCAGTATTCCTTGATGATCTCTTTAAAGTTTCTGAGATCTGTAGTGATGTCCTCTCTTTGTTCCTGACATTAATAATTTTTGTCATCTTTCTTATTTTCTTAATTTACCTCATTAGAGTTTCATCAGTTTTATTTGTCTTTTCAGAGAACCAACTTCTTGTTTCATTGATCTCCTGTTTTCAGTTGTATTTGTTTCTGCTCTGATTCATATTATTTATACTGATTTCTACCCTTATAGTTATTTTCTATTCTTCCACTTACTTTGAATTTAATTTGCTTTTTCTAGTTTCCCATGGTGGAAACTTATATTGCTGATTTTAAATTTTCATTGGTTTGAGAGAAAGAGAGGGACAGATACACAGAAAAAGAGCTCTTATATGCTGGTTCACTCCCTAAATGTCCATCTTGATAAAAGGTGGCCCAGGCTGATGCTGGGAGCTGGGAACTCAGTTGAGGCATCCCACAGGGGTGTCAGGAATCCAGTTACTTGAACCATCACTGCTAGCTCCCAGGGTCTGAATTAGCAGGAAAGGATGGAAAAAAGATATTACATTGCAAATAGTAACCAGAAGAGACCTGTGATATCTATAAACTCCAATATAGGAAAAACAGATTTTGGTCATAAAATTGTAGTGAGAAACAGAGAAAGACATTTTATATCTATTATTTCAGTTGCTCAAGAGTATATGACAATTCCAAACACATAAACACCAAACAACAAAACCCCAACATATATGCATCAAGAATGGACAAAATTGAATTAAAAATATTTTTACAATAATGACCAAAAACTTCAGCCGTTCATTTTCAATAATAGAACATCTAGACAGAGAATCAGTAAGGAAATAGAGAATTTGAGCAATATTGCAAACTATCTTGACTTAACAAACACAAAAGACCACTTCTCTCAGCAATTGAAATTTACACATTCTTTTCAGAGAAGTATGGAACATTTATGAGGATATGTCACATATTAGGTTATAAAACAGTTGCTAAAGTACCTTCTCTGACCACAATGGAGTAAAACTACAAATGAATAAATCCAAAAATATGTGGAAATTTAAAAAATATTTTTTCAATTTAATATTTTATTTATTAATTTTAGGATAACTTTTTTTTTACAGGCAAAGTTACAGACAGTGAGAGAGAGACAGACAGAAAGGTCTTCCTTTCCGTTGGTTCACTCTCCAAATGGCCGCTGCAGCCAGTGCTGTGCCCATCCGAAGCCAGGAGCCAGGTGCCTCTTTCTGGTCTCCCACATGGGTGCAGGGGCCCGAGCACTTGGGCCATCCTCCACTGCACTCCTGGGCCACAGCAGAGAGCTGGACTGGAAGGGGAGCAACCAGGGTTATAACCTGGCGCCCATATGGGATGCCAGCACCACAGGCGGAGGATTAGCCAAATAAGCCACGGCGCCGGCCCCAGGGATAACATTTTTTAATTTACATTATACTCAAAAGTTTAATGGTTCTGCTAAATAAAGAGTTCAATAACAAAAAAAAAAAAACCGTAGCCCTTAAACTATAGGATGAAAGAAGAAATTAATAGGAAAATCTATCAATAGGAAAATCAGGATTTTCTTTGATATGAATGAAAATGAAGACATAATATATGAAATCTTTCTGTGATTGTTAATTTTATGTATAAAATTGAAAGCTATTTTTGCATGAAATTAACATTTAGATCAGTGTACTTTGAATAAGCAGAAAACCCTAGATCTCATCTGAAGGTCTGAATAGAACAAAAGTTATAACTGCCCTGGGAAGGGATTAATTATCCAGTAGGCTGCACTTGCACTTCATCTATACTGTTGGTTTTCCTGAATCTCCAAGCCTTCAGACTGGAAATATACCATTAGGTTTCCTATGTTTCCAGTCTGCCAGCTCAAATGGCAGATTTTGGACTTAGCAGCTTCTATGATCATGTGAATTGCTTATAAGAAATCTTTTTCTGCTCAAATGCATATTCTACATTCTACTGGCTCTGTCCCTTTGGAGAACCCTAATTCACTTAAAGAATGCCGAGAAAGCATTACTCCGAGTACACTTTATAGCTGTGACCACTTACATTAAAAGTGAAGTGTTCTGTATCAGATTTTTCAATCTGAGAACTAATTTCCAGTTTTGTCTGTGACTTATCATCTTCTATTTTTTTTCTTTTAATTTCTGCCGTTTGTTTCTCTCTCTGGAGACTCTTATCGATCAAATGTTGGGCTCTAGCAGTGGCCATGTATGGCTCTTTCCACTCATGCATTGTCTCTTTGCCTTTATGAGCAACATTCTAAGGGATCCCCCAACTTTATTTTTCGTTTGTGCATTAAAAACGTATTTTGGAAATTATGCTTTTTTTAAGTTTTATTTATTTGAAAGAGTTACAGAGAGAGTCAGAGAGAGAGAGAGAGAGAGGTCTTCCATCTGCTGGTTCACTCCCCAGAAGGTGGCAATGGTCAGAGCTGCGCCGATCCGAATCCAGGAGCCAGGAGTTTCCTCCGGGTCTCCCATGTGGGTGCAGTGGTCCAAGAACTTGGGCCATCTTCTACTGCTATCCCAGGCCACAGCAGAGAGCTGGATCAGAAGTGGAGCAGCCAGGACTAGAACCAGTGCCCATATGGGATGCTGACGCTTCAGGCCAGGGCTTTAACCCACTGTACCACAGAACCAGCCCTAGAAATTATACTTTTAAGACCTAAAGACTTTCCCTAATTCATGATTTTTAAATTATTAATTTATTTTCATTTTAACTAAAAGAGTGAGATTTACATCTACTGGCTCCCTCCCCAGCTGCCTGTGATAAGCTGATCCAGGCCAGGCTGAAGCCAGGATCCTGGAAATCCATCTGGGTCTCCTATGTGGGTGGCAGAGACTCAGCTACTTGGGCCATTACCTGCTGCTTCCCATGATACGTGTTAGTAGGAAACTGGATCAAAAGCAGAACCGTGATTTGAACCAGGCACTTTGATATAGAATGTAAGCATCCCATGCAGTGACTTGATTGCGGCACTAAATGGCTCCTCAATTTTTGATATTTTAAGCAACATTGAGTTTTCAGCTCAGAGACTCAACTATTCTTAGTGCAGACTTTTCTTAAAGTTCTCTTTCATTTTCTGTGTTCACTGAGCATAATTTTATTCATCTAAATATTTATTTTTATTCTGTGGCTTTGTTTCTTGTGCCTGATGATCTGTGACTGTGTATATTTAAGAAAAAAAGTTTAGGTAGTTGGTATTATTTTCCTCTATTCTTTTCTAACTAGGTTTGATTTTTCACCTGAGTAAGACATCCAACTGGTTATATACAATGAACACAGTGTGAAAATTGTCCTTTTTTGATCACATGGGAGAAAATGGGAACCTGGATGTCAGGCTGTGCACGGATCAGTTCTTCCACACTCCACATCCCAGCCAGAAGTAGAAATATTTGATTCTGGGCTTACAATACCCATAAGAGAAGCCTTTACTTTCCCCAAAAGATTAAGCTTCTTGGCAGAAGAATGCTGTCTGTCTTTGTCCTGTGGACAGCCAGGTTAACATTTTACTTTTTACACTTAGTAAGAGTATGGAGATATTGACTTCCTCAGCTGTTCCATATGCAGAGTTTCAATTAATTCCCAGGATTTCCACATCACTTTTCATTCTTGACCTCTGTTATACCTGCCTGTAATCCCTTGGTCTATATGGAATTCAGTCTTCCAGTAATCCATTGATATATGTGATCTGATGGCGAAGCACTCTTCTCTTTTCTGTACTGTAGAGACTTTGTTCTTTATTGTATTTCTAATTCAAGACAAAAAGATTTAAACGTAAGTCTGCAGATTGAAGTAGAGTTCTTTAGTTGTATCTAAAAAAAGTGAGATGAATGAATGATATAGGGATGGGAATGCTATCATTTTTTTTTCTTTTCTTCAAAGGCCGATTTTACTTTCTAGGGTCTATTTCCATATGTTTTCTTTAGTATCTACCAACCTCTCACACTGATCCGAGCACAGATTTTATACTTCCACTTATATATATTATGTATTTATCAAATAATTATTGACATATTAGATATATTACATACGTTATAATGATTTTCAGCTTTTATGTTCCAAAGAGCAAATGTTTCACAGGCCGTATTACACATTTCTGAAAGTTAGAAAGGCTTTGTTATTTGAGTATGAAAACATTTTCTTCCGATGAAGTTGCATATCTATTATAAAAACAAAAAAAGAAGTGATTATAACAATGCGATGAGATAATTATGTGAAAAATAACTGGACTTGCTATAAGAATTAGAGTTATTGATTTCTGGTAATGATCCAGTTAAATGAACTGTGAAAGGTATTAAGAGCCCAAAAAAGAGAATGTTTTTAAATGTTTCTTTTTAGCAAAAAGCAGCATAGGAGCTGATTTTCTGGTTATATTCAACTATTACTCCCATGTTTAATTCAAATCATGGTAATAAAAGTGGTAAAAAAAAAAAAAAAAGAAAAAGAAATGCTTGATGAATGCAGAAATTAGAAAATGGATGGAATTTTTAATTCTCTTGAATAAAGTGTTTCATAGCCATTTCATGCTTAAATTTTTAAAATGTGAGATTCATTCACAGGTTCATAAGTTTTCAACTTTAAAAGTATAAATGGGGCTCAGCATTGCGGTGCAGTGGGTTAAACCACCACCTGCAAGTCTGGTATCCCATATGAGTGCTGGTTCGAATCCTGCCTGCTCTACTTCTGATTCAGCTCCCTGCTAATGAGCCTGAGAAAGCAGCAGATTCCTGAGTACTTGAGCTCCTGCTACCCATGTGGGAGACCCAGATGGAGTTCCAGGCTCCTGGCTTCAGCTTGGTTGCAATCATTTGGGAAGTGAACCAGTGGATGCAAGATCTCTCTGTCTGTAACTAACTAACTAAATATAGAAATAACTATTTTTTAAAAGCATAAATGATGTAGACAGGGAGGTAGTAAAGAACTGAGAACTGCTAGCATCTGTGCTACAGCCCATGTGTACTCCCCTAAACCCCACTTCTTCCTTCCATGCAGACAAGCTGTTGGAGTGGCACAGGCTAGAAATATTCAACAGGGCTGCAGGCTCAGCACATGCATCCCTATCACGCACCTGAATTTCACTGCCATTGTGTAGCAGATACCATGGCATTTCCAAGATTTCACCACATGCACTGTGGCCCCACATGCACCAGACAGTATGATACTTCTGATTTCCAAAAAAAGGAGCATGAAAATGGGCAGTATTCAAGCCCTATTCTATTTGAACATTCAATTAAGTCCTGCCCCAGGCAACATTCTCTATCCTATAAGGATGACCCCAAACTTTTATAATGTTATCAATCTTTTATGAGATTGCCTGTATTCTAGCATGTGTACTTTCTCTTTACCTTAGAATAAATATTGCTTCTCTGTTCACTTTGACCCTCACCTACTTCGTGAATTCTTTCATATGTGGAGATAAGAATCTGGACCATGTGTAGACAGGGGTCTACCCCGCATCATAACCAGAGATGGAGATATAGTGAAATTTCATTGAAGGTAAACGTGTTCAAAGACAACCACATACATGTTTATGTTGGAATAAGTTACTCAGTCTCTTCTAATCTTGTTTTTGTGATTCCTTCAGCACTGATAAAAACGAACATTGAAATGGATTTCATCCTGCCTAAACAGCATATGTTTTTTGAATTATAAGCATAACAATTAGAAAAATCATAAGCATTTGTTCTTCCTCAAAGTAGTGGATAAAGTATAATGAGGTACATTGTTTTATTCTTACAGAAAGAAGCTACAACATGAAGATTAAGTGATGAGCCTGAGGGCACTTGCCTTAAGAGGAAGGCAGTGTCAGGAGTGAGATTGAACAATTATTCTCTTTCTGGTTAAGGCATGCTTCAAAAGATCTTTTGAATAGAAAGAGAAGAATAGAAATATTTGAGTTTATATCTAGAAAAAGAAAGGAATTTAAAGTTAAATATTAATGATCACATATTTCATTGTAAGTCTGAGGAAGTCATAAAACTCTTCTATTGCCAGAAGACTTATAAAGAGTATTGTGGATAATTGAGAGTGCTTACTCCCAGATGTTTTTGATGTTCTTTAAAGTATGATAAGATAAGAGGTGAAAATGTAGCTTATCTTATTGCTTTGAAGACAATTTTTCATACTTTCATCATCTCTGAATTTGGAATATAGTTACAATCAATTAGATGCCAAATTTAATAGCTAATATTTTCTTATTCTTAGGGATACATAAAATAATTATGCACAATATAGCTGATTTTGTTTAAGAGAAAATGAAACATAGTAATTTACACTGTGTGTGCAATGAGTTACATATCTATAGAACTTAACGTTTGCGACTTGGGAAATTCCAAATTTAAGTTTCTTTGAGAGCAATTGAATGCTTCCAGTGCAACATTTTTGTTTGCATTTTGTTGCATCTTGGATCCTTAAAAATTTCCTATTTATTCGTAATTCATCATGGCACAGGAGGTTAAGCTGCTGCTTGGGACACTCACATCACATGTTGGACTGGTTGTGATTGAGTTATGCTTCTGCTTCTAGTGTAGCTTCCTGCTAATGTGCATCCTGGAAGGCAGTATATGATGCCCAAGTACTTGGGTCCCTGCCATTCACACTGCAGACCTGGATAGAGTTCGGGGCTTCTGGCTTCAGCATGGCACAGCCCTGGCTGTTGTAGACATTTGGGAAATTAACTAGCAAATGGAAGGTCTCTCTCTGTCTCTCTCTTGCTATGGATCTGCCTTTCCAAAAAATAAAATCAAATAGACAAACTGAAAAATATTTACCATTTAATTTACATATTTATGCTTTTATCTCATTCATTTCATGTAAGTCAAAGAATAAATTGTATAAATATATTCTATTTATACATGATGCCCTATGCATGCTTTTCCCAAGAACCAATTGTAATGAAACATGTAAATGTAACCTAAACAATAAAGGTTTTAAAAACAACAAGATATTTGTGTTCTACTGGTAGCCTTGGTCTAGACTTGTTTTAAGAATGTGCTATTTAGATGCTATGAATTCCTCTTGTTCTCTGAAAGGAAGAGTCCATAAAAATTGTCAGCTTCTCCTCTTAAAGCATGATATCCTCCTAATATTGCTCATTTGTGTCATTCATTATAGCACTTGAGTGTCAATTAGAATACTAAAAAATGCCTTTCTCATATTCCAAATTTTTATTATTTTTGATTTATAAGAAAATATTTTCTTCCAGGTCAATAAATTTGCATTCCTCAAATTCAATGCATGCATATATTAAAAATCTTACACTTTTTCCCTTCCTTCTAGAAACTTAGAATCCATGATGATACAATTAATAGTGTAATTTTTTGTTTCAAATATTATCACAATTTATTTTTCATTAACTTGAAGCAAAAGATAGACTATATTTTAAAAATAAAAATAATACTGAATAAAGATCAAATATTTGTTTAAGAATTTTAAATACTCCATGAATTTTCCTAATATTTTTATGCTTCATACACGAGTTTTGTCAAAGATTCTGAATGACTTTAGAGGTAGAAAAATTGCCCTAAAAACTTATAAATTACTTGAAAAACTAGTTATTTGGTGCAAATATATTCGTGTGAAATATATTTTTAAGGTGAGAATGATATTTACCCCCTCTATATCTCACCCTAGGCAGGATTTAATCTAATATAAGTAAATATTAATAGCTACTTAGATGCTTTCTGTAGAAAATACATATGAAAAATTAGTCCTTTTTTAAAAAAATTTTTAAGGTATACAAATTTCATGCATTTCATATGTACATATTTAGGAACACAGTGATTCTTTCCATCCTACCCTCCAACCCAGCCATGCTCCCACCCTTCTTCCTCCTTCCTCTCCTACTCCCTCTCTTAATTTTTGCCATGATCTACTTTCAGTTTACTCTGTACTAATAATATTAAACTTACACTAAAAGTTCAAAAAATAGTGAGAAGAAAACAACACTGTTCCTCAACAGTAGAGACAAGGGCTGTAAACAATTACCAAAGCTCAAAATGTCCATTTCACTCCAATACATTACATTTTAAATAATCTATTAGTTACCCCTGATCAGGGAAAACATATAATATTTGTCCTTTGGGGACTTGCTTATTTCACTAAGTATAATGGTTTCCAGTTGCATCAATTTTTTACAAAAGATAAGATTTCATCTTTTACCTCTATATAGTATTCCATAGTGTATATATGCCATAATTTCTTTATCCAGTTATCAGTAGCTGGACATCTGGGCTGATTCCACATCTTAGCTATTGTGAATTGAGCTGCAACGAACATGGGGGTACAGATAACTCTTTCATATACTGATTTCATTTCTTTGGGTAAATTCCCAGAGGTGGGATTGTTAGGTCATGTGGTTTATCTATTTCCAGCTTTCTGAGGTATCTCAAATAATGTATTTTTGAATGCATAAAACTTAGTGCTAATATATATGACCCAAATCATATGACAAGCTTTCTAAAACAGAGTGTGAGTTCAGATATGTGGGAGACCTAGTGAAAGAAAACTGCATTAGAAGCAGAAAGAGATAATTTGAAAAATGGAAAGACTTTGAGTAGATAGAGAAGAACGAGAGCATAATAGCACAACAACAACAACAATATAGAGCGATTAATAAAACCATATAAATAAGATGATGATATTTTGAACAAGATTAATGTGCTTTGTTTTTTGTCTTTCTAGGCTTAAATTTTGGCCAAGGACTTGAGTATTCATCCATAGAGACATAAGATGAAATTAGAGTTGATTATAGAGAAAATGTAAAGATACAGTCGTGACTCCATACATTAATATTCATGAAGTATAAAGAGTATTCAGGACATTGTACTGCACTTTTGCATATTTATTTTTGTTTTGTTTTATAATAATATTATGGGACCATTAGTCAATTTTTAATGAGTAAAATATTAAAATTAATTTGCCCTAAGACATATAGTGTGTAAGTCTTTGTAGTGGCTGTTTAATGTTGTAACTTGGCTGAGTTGAACTGTACTTCTCAGAAAAGCCTTTTCTGTATGTTGCTGAGTAGGGTGGTCTACAATGAGAATCTAGGAAGATTTGGTGGAAAAGAAATAGCAACTGTATTGTATCTCAAATGCATTGTCATTGCTCTGCAGATTTTCCTGTTGGCATAAGGCAATAGTTGACTTGTGAGGGTCCTACCTTCTTCTGGGTCTTCTTTTGTTTCTTCAAATTCTAGACTAGATGGTGTATTCATCTCCATGACAAAGAGTCCTGGTTTCTGTGTAATATAGACATCATCAAGGTCGGGGCAATTAGAAATGACACTGATATGGGTTTCAGTCTGCCCTCATGTGGTCCCAGCTCAGGTTCATGGGTTCCAGTTTGTGCTCTATCTCTCCCACTTTAAACCTATCCCTCCTTCCCTATTTTTTGCCTTATGATCCAAGCTTCAGCATCAACTGCAAAAATAGAAGTATTCTCAAACACTTGTGTAATATCAAATTTATTTCTCTGTCCATTCTATCTGTCTACCATACATCCTTCATTTATCCATATCCTTTTGTCTAACCTAGTGGTTCTGCCTCTCTGATGGAACTTTGGTTGCCAAGGTCATTGATCCTTGACTTGAACCCAGCAGATCTGTTTCAAAAATTTATATTCTCATTCACTCTCCTATTTGTGGATATATGTGCAGAGATGTATTAAAAATGGCGAAAGTATTCTTATAATTCTTAATCGTTATGATCTTTATAATCTACCTACAATATTTTTTACTTTGAGCATGTAATTTCACTTTTTTGAGTCAGTATCTTTAACAATGAAATACTTATACTGAATTAGATTTTTTAAAAAAAGATTTATTTTATTTATTTATGGGCTATCTTCTACTGCTTTCCCCAGACACATTATCAGGAGACTAGATTGGAAGTGGAGCAGTAGGAACTTGAACTGCTACCCACATGGGATGCACAGGTGGCAGCTTAATCTGCTATATCACAAGGCCTACCCCAAAGATTTTAATTTAGTATGTATATATCTTGGGGACACAGAGATCTCTATTTTGTGTGTATATAGCTACAGGTACTTTTGTGGAATTTTATGACATACTTAAAAAATATTTATGGGGGCTGGCATTGTAGCATAGTGGGTTAAGCCTGTGCTTGCAATACCACCAGCATCATATACAAGTGCTAGCTTGAGTAATGGGTGTTCCACTTCTGATCAAGCTCCTGGGAAAGCAGCGGAAGATGACCCAAGTGCTCGGGCCCTGCCACTCACATAGGTGGAGCTCAATTCCTGGCTTAGGCCTGGCCCAGCCCAACTGTTACAGCAATTTGGTGAGTGAATCAGCAGATAGAAGTTCTTGCTGTCTCTGTCTCTCCATCCCTCTCAGTAAATCTGACTTCAAATAAATAAATAAACACAACTTTAAAAAATATATTTGTGACCTCATGTAGTTACTCTCTTCAATATCTTCTTGCTCCACCATTTTATTGTTCTATATAGTAACATATCAGGATGGCAGAACCAATTCAACACACAGAATAAAATGCTTATATTGTATTTTGATAAAGGTTTTGTCCTGCATACACAAGACTGGGTAATAATGAAAAGTTACTGTCTCATTGCAAATCTTATCTGTATCTAAGAACTTCCATTCCTGTGTAATGCAGATGAATTCTAAACTTACAACCCCAAATTAGATTTATTTTTCTGAGTTTCACTCAGAAATCTCTAACTACCTACTTGACACTACTACCTTGACTTCTCAAAGCACCTCAAATTCATTACATCTAGAATTGAAGTCGCTTGTCACCCTCCTGACTCCAAACATTTTATTTGTATTTTAGTGAGAAGCTACCCTTTGAATATTTTCGACAAGCTATACATTTCAAAATCTTTTTTGATACTTTCCTCTTCATTACTTATCTCATGTTTCTCCATAGGTGTCTCATTGTTCTACACGACTTACTAATGTGTCATTCATTGCCTTTGTAATTGGACTATCTTTTCAAAGATATTTGTATAACTCTCTGTTTGGGAAAGCAAAGCAAACATTCTTCCTGAACAAAGAGCAAGCTAGTTTTCTGTTTAGTAAAATAAATATAATGTCTTTCTGAAGGACGAAGGATAGGCAGGCTTATTGCTGATTATAAATATTTAGGTTCCCTAAAGTTGGGGTACCTCTTCTGTAATGCAACCCACTGTATATACAGGGCCATTTCACATTGTTGTAGGAAAGAGAGGATAGAGAACTTATGTGCATTCTGGTTATTTCTTTGTCTGTGACCTAGGAGTTTCATGTCCTTGGACTGCATCCATGAAACTTTGACAGGATAATTTGTCCTGAAAGTAAGAAAAAAATCCCATTGCCTTTATAGTTCTTGCCATGTATCACATTTCCTACGAAGTTTATGTTAAATATAGACTAACCTACTCTGTCTGCTTTTATCCATCTTGATCATTAATCCTTTACTGCAAGATACCAATATATTCTATTTGGATTATTTTAAAGGCTGGTGGTGAAATCTTTCAAATTACTCAGCAATTTCTCCTTGTGCTTGGGTCAAATATATACCAATTTATGTAAAATCAAAGTTCTCATCATATACAAACTTCATCAGTCTCAACTCATACTCAGGACTGATACTCCTTTTTTTTCTTTTTTTGACAGGCAGAATTAGACAGTGAGAGAGAGAGACAGAGAGAAAGGTCTTCCTGGCGTTGGTTCTCTGTGCTCTCCTGTATGAATATAATGAGTGTCTTCTTGGCCATGCTACTCTTAAAATTGCTCTCTGGGCTCCAAATATGATGGCCTTGTTTATTTATGTGACGTTCAGGGGAATTTTAGGCTCCTTCTTCTCCAGAACCTTTGAATATATAATTTAATCTGACTGGCATGTCCTTTTGTGTTCACACCATTTCACTAAATTAACATTTATTCCTCCCTCAGTTCCAATTTAAAGATCAAGTCCTCAAGTAAATCTTCTATGACTTACATTTCTCCCCACATATATGAAATATATGATATATTTCCATAATGTCCTCTACATTTATAGTCATAACAATTCTAATATTTTCAAATTATGTATTTGTGAGATCATGCATGTGATATATGTCTCCACTTCTAGATTGCAAGCTCTATATTGGGCATAGACTGAGTAATTTTTCCATGCTGTCACATCCCTAATTTCTGGCCTGATGCATAGTATAAAGAATGACCTGGGTATTTATCTATTGAATGAATGAATGAATGAATAAACACAAATTTCAGATAGCCATGTTCTCATTAGGACTCCACCTGCATGACTTAATTATCTCCGAAAGCCTCCATATCTTAATACCGTTACATTGTGGGGGTAGGATCCTAATACATAAATTTTCAACATGGGAATTTTGGGAGTGCACATTCAGTCCACAATAGTAACTAATTGGGGTGCCCATACTTACCAAAATTTCAAGTATTTGTTTTTCTCAAAATTATTTGGTAGGTTTTAATTTCCTCTTTAGTAAGTCAAAACTGTTTCTACAGTTTATAAAAGTATATCTGAAACAGTGTGTGTATTACTTTGGCAAATATTGATTAGAATCACTGTGACTTAAAATTTATTATTTTCCCTTAGTGCTAAAACCAGAACTGATTAGTAGAATGGTTATTTGGACCAAGGGGCCAATCATGTGCCTATAATGTCTATGTATAATATATATTTAATATATATACATATATACACACACACATACATACATATATACACATACTTGTGGCAAAAGTATGTAAATATAAACTGCAATTTTTCAAGTATTAATTCCTTTTTTAGAGGTTGAAAATATTTTCTTAGTTCCCTTTTTTTAAAAAAAAAGATTTATTTATTTGTTTGTTTGCAAGGTGGAGTTACAGAGAGGAAAATTCACTGGCAGAGCAACAAACGGCTGCAAAAGCAAGAGCTGGGCCAGGCCTAAGCCAGGAGCCAGGAGCTTCATCTGGGTCTCCCATGTGGGTGCAGGGACTTGGTCAATCTTCCACTGCTTTCCTAGGCCATTATCTGGGAGCTAGATCAGAAGTAGAGCAGTGGGGACTTGAACCTGTGCCCATATGGATGCCTACTCTGTAGGTGGCAGCTTAACCTGCTTTGCCACACCATTGACACCTCACATATTAATTCTTTTTTAAAAATATTTATTTATTTATTTATTTGAAAGTCAGAGTTACACAGAGAGAGGAGAGGCAGAGAGAGAGAGAGAGACAGAGAGAGAGAGACAGAGAGAGAGAGACAGAGAGGTCTTCCATCCAGTGGTTCACTCCCCAATTGGCTGCAACGGCCAGAGCTGCGCCAATCTGAAGCCAGGAGCCAGGAACTTCTTCTGGGTCTCCCACATGGTACAGCAGCCCAAGGATTTGAGCCATCTTGTATTACTTTCCCAGGCCACAGCAGAGAGCTTGATCGGAAGAGGAGCAGCCGGGTCTTGAAGCGGCGCCCATATGGGATGCTGGCGCTTCAGGCCAGGGCATTATCCCACTGTGCCACGGCGCTGGCCCCTTAAGTATTAATTCTTAACTTTTTCTTGACAAGTGCATTTAGTCAATAATTCATATGAATTTTGGAGGAGGATAAAATATTCACATATTGTGGCTTCAACTAGCATTTCTACACTGACATCCTCATATGTATGGCTGCACCCTCTCTAATTTTACCACTATTTTCACATCTTTAAATCTGGGCAATATTATTACTTGGAAATTTAATTGCTATCTCACTCAGAATATCTACTAGAAGGTTCATCATTTCCCCACCTATCCTAAAAGATATTGGCTCGTTGTAAATGCATGATCTAAAAATCCATCAATTAGAATTCTCCTTGGAAAACCTGTTTGAGTCATGTCCTTGACACCAAGATAGGCTTCATTCCATATGTTGTCCCTTGCTTACTCTTTCTTTCGCTTCCAAGGGATTGGTCAAGTGTGAATGTCCTGGTTTTCCGACCTTTGCTATTAGCTGTCTGAAGCATGTTGTCCTATGCTCTCAGCTCTGTAAGTAATAAACTGCTGATGTTTCTTAATGTTTTCTTGAATCACGTCCTGTGTGTCTCACCTCACTGACACACCTGAAACTAACTCCTTTCCTGGTCAGGGTTCTTCCAGGCAGTGACTGTTGGGCAAGAATAAAGTGGACATAGGCCAGATAAAAGCTACAAGGGCATCTGCCACTATAAACAAGTTTCCTGTTACACACCCCTGATCATGGGTCAGAAATTTAAACATTAGATTGACAGCAAAGATAAAGAATTATCCCAGGGAAAGCACATTGTAAAGATACACAACAAAATCCTTGGAACTGCATCAGGGCAGGGCTAGGTCTTACAGCCACTCTTATGAGAGAGATTTCAAGATCAAATTAGATTAAAAAAATAGTTTATTTTCTAGTTGCAATATAGACAAATGTCTAAATCATTTAAATTCTTCTCTTAGAAGATAGTAATACCTATAATTATTGTCTTATCTGATTCTATCATGTGATTTTTCTTACTGAACTAATAAGGGTTCTTCAAAAAAAAAAAAAAAAGAAAAAAAAGGACAAGTGAAGTGAAAAACATCTCTAAAAGGAGAGGCAAATTGCTCTTCCCTTTGTATTGCTTAAACTCGAGTCCTCTTTTCCAGCAGTTAGCTGTCATTTGCAACTCCCAGGATGCATTAGCAGTAGTCTGGATCAGAAGTAGAGGAGCCAGGACTGGAACTGGCACTGTTATGGGATGCAGACTTATCCAACTCTATCTCAACGCCCAGTTCACAACTCCCATTTTCATTTTCTGTAAAAGACTCCCATGTTATTACAAATCCTAGAACTTCTCTTCAGAAATATAGTACAGGTAGCTCCTCAACTCAAGCATCATTTTGTATTTCAGAAAACAAAACAGCTTTTTTCAATCTAAATGTGTGCAAAATTATTAGTTGAGAAAAAACTGTTTTCTCTCATATCCCTAATTCTTTCTCTACCACTTGTTTTGATTTTTAACTCTCATACATAGAAATTTATGATGTTCTAGAATGTCTACTCATTATAAAAGATAAACTAGTAGAGGATAAACTACAGGCATGCAGAGGATAGAAGAGGAAATATAAATTATCAGCATAGTAAATTTTCCCATTCGATGTTTTATTCTGTCTTGTGCTTTGCTTCCCTGTGGACTGTTCTCTGATCTAGGAATAAATTTTTACTCATAAAACACAAGTGATTTTCATATTACTATATTCTGAAGGAATCACTATTGATATTTGACTACCAGGAAGTCCATTTAACAATGGCATGGCTTACACATTTATTTTTCTTTTCAATCCACAGTTGCTTCATTAAAATTGTGCATTTCAAATGTTACTTAAAAATACTTCTGGGGCCAGTGTTGTGGCCTAGCAGGTAAGGCCGCTGCCTGCAATGGCGGCGTCCCATATAGGTGCCCATTCAAGTCCAGGGTGCTCTACTTCCAATCCAGTTTTCTGTTAATGGCCTGGGAATAACAGTAGGGAGGTGGCCCAAGGGCATAGGCCCCTGCCAACCATGTGGGAGACCTGGATGCTCCTCACTCCTGGCTTCAGCCTGGCCCAGCTCTGGCTGTTGAGGCCATTTGGGGAATGAAAGCAGAGGACTGAAGATGTTTCTCTCTCTCTCTCTCTCTCTCTCTCCCCCCCTCTCTCTCTTTCTCTCTGTAACTCTGACTTTCAAATAAATAAATAAACTTTTTTAAAAAGCAGAAATGCCTCTCTGATATTTGAGAAAAGAAAATGATTTTTGAGATGTGATCTTGCACAAGGACAAACAAATCAAACTGTAAATTTTAAAGGTCATTTAAATTAAGAATCATAATATGACTTTTCAAAACTGGCTATGTCCTTCTGGTGTTATATTTTATAATATAAAGATTTTTTCTGAGTATCCCTCAGGTCTCCATGAAGTAGCAAACTGTCAATATTAGTTATGACCTAGTGAAAACACAATTTGCATTGTTTACTGCACTCCGTATTCCAGTTGCATTTATTCCCTATGCAATCACAAGAACTCTAAGTGGATTTATGCTTCCTTTACATAGACTCGACTTTTCTGTTTTTCACTCCTGGAATTATATAATATGTTTATTTATTACAACAATTCTACCTGTGGCTTTCACATTGTTACTTTTAGACTATAGATTATTCAAAGGAGATGGTACCCCCTTGCCAGATGCCATAGACTATTAACATGATCCAGGTACTGTTTTTTGCAAGAGCCAGATATTGATATTGGGAGAGACCAGGAAGTGAACTTATACGAAACACAAAGCATGGGTTGTAGTACTTTAAAAATAATAAAATTAATTTAACTGGATAAATTCCCAACAGAAATATCCTGCCTTGTCTATCTCATTTTCTAAACTTTCAGAACATCTTACTTTTACTGTTGTGATGTTTTAAACAGCAAAAGACTATATTTAGAATTTAACCTGCAATTGCCTTTATAAAAAACTTTTACTTTTTTCAGAAATTATAAATTAAATTATTGCTTTACTCAAAAATTCTATAGCTTTATCTCTCCTTAAAATAATGAAAATCTGTATATTTACCTAAAAAATTCAATGTAAATCTGGTGTAGACCTGGAAGTTGTGTTAATAGATGTAATACACTCCATGAGGGCAACATTAACTGGAGCCCCGTAGCTCTTGGGGCCATCTTCAACAATGTAGTTCTGCAAATTTGCCCCTGCATTAGCTGCAGCTGAATCCCTCTAGCCACATCCCTGATGTCTGTTTCTGTTTGTTCCTTTTTTTTTTTTACTTTTATTTAGTAAATATAAATTTCCAAAGTACAGTATATGGATTACGATGGCTTTTTCCTCCCCATAACTTCCCTCCCACCCTCAACCCTCCCATTTCCCGCTCCCTCTCCCCTTCCATTCACATCAAGATTCATTTTCAATTATCTTTAAATACAGAAGATCGATTTAGTATATATTAAGTAAAGATTTCATCAGTTTGCACCCACACAGAACATAAAGTGTAAAATACTGTTTGAGTACTAGTTATAGCATTAAATCACAATGCACAGCACATTAAGGACAGAGATCCTACATGAGGAGTAAGTGCACAGTGACTCCTGTTGTTGACTTAACAATTTGACACTCTTGTTTATGGCATCAGTCATCACCCTAGGCTCTAGTCCTGAGTTGCCAAGGCTATGGAAGCCTTTTGAGTTCGCCGACTTTGATGTTATTTAGACAAGGTCATAGTCAAAGTGGAAGTCCTCTCCTCCCTTCAGAGAAAGGTACCTCCTTCTTTGATGACCTGTTCTTTCCACTGGGATCTCACTCGCAGAGATCTTTCATTTAGGTCCTCTTTTTTTTTATTCCTTTTATATCTGATAGAAATTGTTCAGTAGAATACTGAGAGTTCCTTAATGGTGAAGTAGTGCCTTTTGTCTCTGAAATTTTTAAAAACTCTATTACACAATCCATAGTTTGTGACCGGTTAAATTCACCATGGATTTTTCTTTCTCCTCCTAGTCTGCTATAAGGGAATATCTAGGTCAAGGCTGTACTTTCTCAGCTATCACTTCTCAAATGCCTCATTATGTTATTCTATGGCTAGTAACTTAGATTATCTCCATCTCTAGAATTTTTAAAACTTTCCTGAATGTGTAATTATCTTGCATCACAGGAATCTGGAATATTTAAATTTTCACTTTCAGTTGGATTTCAAATTTTGAAAGTATCTAAGCAAGTTTTATAGAGAATAAGCTAAGTGTTTTCTGTAAGAAAATCTAGAACTTGTGAAATCAACTAAGGAGCTAAAAATAGTTCACCTAAGTTTTTTTAATTAGGGTAAGTTATTTGATATTTTCTGTGTGTTATGAGGATACTCATAAAGCTGATATAACATGATATTCTCCAATCCATGGAGATTATAGGATTCAGTTACAGTAGAAGAGAGACAATATGGTAGTATTCCTTGGCCTAAAGATTGTCAGACCCTGCTGTAGTTGGAAAAAAGTTTTGTAAACTATGTATTTACATATTTTAATTAGTAATTATCCGTGATACATGCACTGGTAGCTAACAGTTATTGATCCATTATATATCCCAGGCTCTGTTCTAAATATTTTACATATATAAAGTCATTTAATTCATATATATATATAATAGATGGAGTGTTATATTGTTCTAACTTCATAACAAGAAATGGAAATCAGAATTTGAATCACAGTACTATGATCTGATAATTACCTGAAAGGCTGAAATATTTTCCTTTCAAAGCTTAAACATATTCAGTTTGTGGTGCAGTGGGTTAAGCCTCCACTTGAGATGCCTGTATCCCATATTGGAGTGTCTGCTTGGAATCTCTGACTAATCTGCTCTTCTTTCTTTTTTTAAATATTTATTTATTTTTTTATTTGAAAGGCAGAGTTACAGAGAGGCAGAGGCAGAGAGAGAGAGAGGTCTTCCATTTGCTGGTTCACTCCCCAAATTTCCACAATGGCCAAAGCTGAGCCAATCCGAAGCCAGAAGCCAGCAGCTTCTTCCAGGCCTCCCACGCAGGTTCAGGGACCCAAGCACTTGGGCCATCTTCTGCTGCTTTCCCAGGCCATAGCAGAGAGCTGGACCAGAAGTAAACCAGCCAGGAGTTGAACTGGCAACCACATGGGTGGCAGGTGGCGGCTCCACCTGATACACCACAGCTCCGACCCCTCCTCTGCTCTTCTAATCCTGCTTCCTGCTATGTGTCTGGGAGTCAGTGGATGATGGCACAACTACTTGGACCACTATCTCCCAGGTAGGAGGCCTGGAAAATGATTCTGGCTCCTGGATTCAGCCAGGCCTTGTACTGGCTGTTGTGGGCATTTGGGAGGCTGAACCAACAGATGGAAGATATGTATGTCTTTTCTTCTCTGTCTCTCTCTTTCCCTATCTGTGAATCTATCATTGTGCCTTTCAAATAAATAAATTTTTGTGTATGAGTCTTTTAATGGAATTTTTACTAAATTTCTCTGCAATTTTTGACTTATTAATAGAGAATGTACTCATCATGAATTTCTATACTGTATCATACTTTATTATAATAAGTAATATACTTACAAGCCTGTATTAATTAATACAAGCCTGTATTAAGGCACTTGCTTGATTTTTTAAAAGATTTCTTTATGCATTTGAAAGGCAGAATGGCAGGCAGAGATCTTCCATTTCCTGGTTCACTCAACAAATGTCAGAAGAAAGGAAGAAAGGAAGGAAGGAAGGAAGGAAGGAAGGAAGGAAGGAAGGAAGGAAGGAGAGGAGAGGGGAGGGGAGGGGAGGGGAGGGAGGGAGGAAGGAAGGAAGAAAAGGAATGGAGGAAGGAAGGAAGGAAGGAAAGAAGGGAGGGAGGGAGGGAGGAAGGAAGGAAGGAAGGAAGGAAGGAAGGAAGGAAGGAAGGAAGTGAGGAAGGAAAGTTCAGAAGTGTTTCCTCATCTTCAATTTCTTGGAAGAATTTTAGAGGAACTGGCATTAATTCTTCTTCAGTATAATTCATCGTCAAAGCCATGTAGTTCAGAGCTTTTCTTTGTTGGGGTTTTTGATTGCTCATTCAATGTCATTTATAGTTTACATTTGTTCAGATTTTCTGTTTCTTTTTGATTCATTATTAGTAGGTTATATATTTCTAGCAATTCATTTTTTAAGTTATATATGTTGTGGACATAACATTATTCATAGTAATATTTTTAAAGATTTATTTATTTATTTGAAAGAGTTACACAGAGAGAGGAGAGGCAGAAAGAGAGGGAGGTCTTCCATCCACTGGTTGACTGGTTGACTCCCCAGTTGGCTACCACTACCAGAGCTGTGCCGATCCGAAGCCAAGGAGCCAGGAGCTTCCTCCAGATCTCCCACATGGGTGCAGGGCCCAGGGACTTGGACCATCCTCCACTGCTTTCCCAGGCCACAGCAGAGAAGTGGATTGGAAGTGGAGGAGCTGGACTCAAACCAGCGCCCACATGGGATGCCAGCACTGTAGGTGGTGGCTTTACTGGCTATGCCACAGCGCTGGCCCCCATAGTAGTTTTTTATAGTCTTTTTATCTCTGTGGCTTAAGTTGTAATATCTCCTCTTTTATGTATTTCATTTATTTGAGCATTTCCTCCTATGTTTTTCATAGCAAGCGTAGGTAAAAACTTGTGAATTTTGTTATCTTTTCAAGACAGCTTCTAGTTTTATTGAAGTTCTCTGTTATTTTTCTATTCTCTATTTTATTAGTTTTATTTTAATATGTATTGTTTCTATACTTTTGCTAATTTTTAAAATGATGTATTTAATTTATTTGAAAGGCAAATTTAGAGAGAGAGAGGTTTTCTATCCTCTGGTTCACTCCCCTAATGCTTTCAGTGGCCAGAGCTGGGCCTGTCTGAAGCCAGAAGCCAGGAGCTTCTTTTGGATCTCCCATGTGGGTGCAGGGGCCATCTTCCACTGCTTGCCCAGGTGCATTGGCAGGGAGCTGGATCATAAGTAGAGCAGCTAGGACTCCAACTGGAGCCCATATGGGATGTGGATAAGGCTGGTGGCTGCTTTAGCTGGTACATCATAGCACTGGCCCCTCTTCTGCTAAATTTGAGCTTAGTTTGTTCTATAGAGTTTTGTTTATTTCAGATATTTCTGCCTTTTAATTTTAGGCATTGATCAAAATAAACTTTTCTCAACATGGTTTTTGCTACAGCTCCTAGGTTTTGGTATGTTGTGTTGTCTGAGAGTATTTTCTGATTTCTTTTTGTTTCTTTCCTTAACTCATTGGTTATTGAGGAGTATGATGTTTAATTTCAACACATTCGTGAATATTCCAGTTTTCCTTCTATTTATTTGAAGTTTAATTTTTTTTTTCCACAGGCAGAGTGGACAGTGAGAGAGAGAGACAGAGAGAAAGGTCTTCCTTTGCCGTTGGTTCACCCCCCAATGGCCGCTGCAGCTGGCGCACCGCGCTGATCCGATGGCAGGAGCCAGGTACTTATCCTGGTCTCCCATGGGGGGCAGGGCACAAGCACCTGGGCCATCCTCCACTGCACTCCCAGGCCACAGCAGAGAGCTGGACTGGAATAGGAGCAACCGGGACAGAATCCGGCTCCCCAACCGGGACTAAAACCTGGTGTGCTGGCGCTGCAGGCGGAGGATTAGCCTAGTGAACCATGGTGCCGGCCTGAAGTTTAATTTTTTATGCTCAGAAAATGTATCTGGCACAAATACAATCTTCCTAATTTTTAAGTACATTTTTGTGAACCAATATGTAATCTATCCAGGAGAATGTTTTGTGTCAACTCGTGAAGAATAAGTATTGTGCTGCTACTGTGTATATCTGTTTATGTTCTAACAGTTTCAAATGTGGCATAATAAACTACTTCCTTATCAATTTTCTGCCTGTATATTCTATCAGTTATTGAAAATAGGGCCAACTGTTCACACAAATTGTTAGATTCAGACCAATGTTTAAAAAACTTGAAGATTTCTAAAAATCTGATAACTGCCCTCTTGCCAATATAAGTTTTCTATGACTTTTACAAAACATAATATTAATTTCTTGGATGAGAAACCCAATTAGATTCTGATTATTTCTCTTGCAAAGTATAATGTAAATTCAGCTTGCATTTATAGGAAATATAATAACATCTGCTTAATTCTTCATATTTTTCTTGTTAAAGTACACATACACACAAATGCACATGCAAATAATGAACAGAGAAGAGGTGCTATTATGTGATATATCAAACTGAATATTCAGAAACCAGGAACATTAAGCTCAGCCTGCAGTAGTCATAGCATAATCCGTTTAACATAAATACTCATTATATTAGATAATAAACTGCACCCTGCATTCTTTAACAGGTGTGTATCATTGAATTTGGCTTCAAACTCACCACATTTATAGAAGTGATAGCAGAGTCTGTGTTAGAAGCAATGTGTTTTGAAAGTCAATAGCCTAGGCTGGAGCCTGTGGCGCCGGCACACTGGGCTATAGTCCTGGTTGGGGTGCCGGATTCTGTCCCGGTTGCCCCTCTTCCAGGCCAGCTCTCTGCTGTGGCCAGGGAGTGCAGTGGAGGATGGCCCAAGTGCTTGGGCCCTGCACCCCATGGGAGACCAGGAGAAGTACCTGGCTCCTGCCATCGGATCAGCGCGGTGCGCCGGCTGCCGCGGCCATTGGAGGATGAACCAACGGCAAAGGAAGACCTTTCTCTCACTGTCCACTCTGCCTGTCAAAAAAAAAAAAAAAAAAAAAAAAGTCAATAGCCAAGGCAGACCAAGATTTAAGTGTAGCTTATCCAGTTTTCTTGAAATATGATTGCTATTTGTAGCTAGCACGTGTGATGAGTAGCACTCTGGTGTTTAGTTTTAGCTCAAGTTCTAGATCTGCTACTCTTTCTTTACTGGTCCCAGAAAGTAATTAAAAGGGAGAATGATCTAGTCTGTGTCCTGGAAATGATGAGCAGCTTGACTATAGAGGCAGAGAAAGGACAACAGACATAATTATTATATAGGTAGTCATTCATTTGTTGAAAATCATTTATTGAAAAAATATATTTTGCAATGCTATCAATATATTGACAACCTAACATATAACCTATACTTTTCAACTTTTAAGATATTCTGAAAGGAATATTAATCTATGATTCAAATACTTTTTCAAGATTTATATATTTATTTGGAAGGCAGAGTTACAGAGAAAAAGAGGCAGAGGAGAGAGAGACAAGCTAAAGACAGAGAATCTCGAGAGAGGGAGAGATCTTCCATCTAATGGTTCACTTCCCAAATTTCTGCAATAACTTGGGGCTGGACCAGGCCAGAACCAGGAGCCTGGAATTCCATCCGTGTCTCCCATGTAGGTGGCAGGGTCCCAAGCACTTGGCCCATCTTCTGCTGCTTTCCTAGGCATATTAGCGGGGAGTTGGATTAGAAGTGGAGCAGCGGGGGCTGGTGTCACGGCTCACTTGGTTGATCCTCTGCCTGTGGCACTGGCATCCCATATGTGTGCCGGGTTCTAGTCCCGGTTGCTCCTCTTCCAGTCCAGCTCTCTGCTGTGGCCTGGGAGGGCAGTGGAAGATGGCCTGAGTTGTTGGGCCCCTGCACCCGCATGGGAGACCAGGAGGAAGCACCTGGCTACTGGCTTCGGATCCGTGCAGCACAGGCCTTAATGGCCATTTGAGGGGGTGAACCAATGGAGGGAAGACCTTTCTCTCTGTCTCTCCCTCCCACTGTCAATAACTCTACCTGTCAAAGAAAAACAAAAGTAGAGCAGTGGGGCCAGCGCTGTGGCATGGCGAGTGGGGCTGCAGCCTGCAGTGCCGGCATCCCCTATTGGCACCAGTTTGAGTCCTGGCCGCTCCACTTGCAATCCAGCTCTCTGCTGTGGCCTGGGAAAAAGTGGAGGATGGCCCAGGTCTTTGGGCCCCTGCACCCATGTGGAGGAAACTCAGGAAGCTTCTGGCCCCTGGCTTCAGATCAGTCCAGCCCTGGCCGTTGGGGCCATTTGGGGAGTGAACAAGCAGGTGAAAGACCTCTCTCTCTCTGTCTCTTCTCTCTCTGTAACTGTGCCTTTCAAATAAATAGATCTTAAAAAAAAAAAAAAGGAAGTGGAACAGCCTGGGAAAGAACCTGTGCTCATACGTCACAGGTGGTGGGTTAGCCCACTGTGCCATAAACATCAGCTTCTGTTTAAAATATTTTTGATGCCTTAATATTTCATTTCTTCTTCCTTACCACTTACTTGATAACTCCTAGTCTGCATAAGATACTGATAGATGAAAATCTGAGATCTAGGTCTTATAAATGCTTCTATCTTTTAAAATACTAGCAGTTTCTCCTCCATTCTTTAATATTGGTGAAGAAGAGAGGGGGAAATCTTGGTATTCATTAAAGTTGTCTGTCCAACAAGATGACAAACTGAACTATTGGCAATTTCATGCTATCATAGCAAGCCATGACACAATCTGTGGTGTTTATAATTTATACATCAATTCTTTTGGAAGAATTATAAAGATTCATTATGTGTTATGAGTACCCTATTTCAGTCTTGTGCCAATCACTGTCATTATCACGAATGTTGTCACATGGAGTGAGTAATCACAGTTAGAAGATCGTAGTTTGGTGTATCACCCTACCTATTTTGCAACCTTCAACCAAAATTTCCTACAAGGGCAAGATAATGATGCAAGGAGCCTATTTCAAGGCCACTCTTGAAGTGATTCAAAAGAAAATGAAAGAATAGAAATCTAGTGCCGGCGCCACGGCTCAATAGGCTAATCCTCCACCTAGCGGCGCCGGCACACCGGGTTCTAGTCCCGGTCATGGTGCCGGATTCTGTCCCGGTTGCCCTCTTCCAGGCCAGCTCTCTGCTGTGGCCAGGGAGTGCAGTGGAGGATGGCCCAAATGCTTGGGCCCTGCACCCCATGGGAGACCAGGAGAAGCACCTGGCTCCTGGCTTCAGATCAGCGCGGTGCGCCGGCCACAGCGGCCATTGGAGGGTGAACCAACGGCAAAGGAAGACCTTTCTCTCTGTCTCTCCATCTCTCACTGTCCACTCTGCCTGTAAAAAAAAAAAAAAAAAAAAAAAAAAAAAAAAAGAATAGAAATCTAGCCTGAAAAAGTCATGCTGTTGTAAGTAAAATTGTTTAAAGAGGTCCTAGTAATTATGTAACTCAATTCATATGTAAATGTAGAGACACAAATTCCCTCAATTCAAAAGTAAAATGTATAACTATAGAATATTTGCCTCTAAACCAGTAGCACCGAAGGCATTTTTGCAGTGGAATTATTAGGAGCCTCTTACATAATGCTTTCTGAATAAAATACCATATTTTTTTCTGCGCAGATTTGGGTGAAGATAAATCTTTAACGCTAGCAATGAAAATAGATTCTTATAAGAAGTATCTTCTGCAGAAAACACCTCCTTAATTAGCATCTTTTTTTCTCATATACATGGTTGTTACCAATCTCCATGGAAAAAATATTGTTTAAACAATGAGATTAGTTTTCAAAAAGCATGCCTAATTCAGGGGGAGAATATTGCATACTAATTAGACTCCTGATACAGTAAATTCTTTAAGATTTGCAGATGAAGGAACTTAAATTTGGGGAATTAATTGGCCATGGAAACATGATAGGTCAATGACCTTGTCATTCAAAATTTAAAATTCTAGGCTTCTATTTTTAGGAGCACAAAGACAATGGCTTAGATAATCTGAGCCTTTTCAGGTCATGTTGCTTTGTGTTATATTTCAAGAATATATTTTCCCTTTGTGTTTTGTTTTCTGGATTTATAACTCCAAAAAAAGTTTTGTAGTATTACTACTGTTTTGAGTCTTCTTGAATGTTTCAGTTCTATATACATCATTTTGAATCCAAGGCAGCAGTGTTTATGATCCATCTGTAGCACTAAAATGTCAGATCCCTTTCTGAAGCTCTGAATTTTCTATAATAAAAATAAATGGTTGCAAAATAGATGATTATTCAAATTGTTGGTAGCACTCTTTTTCATTTTTTTTTTTTTGAACTTTAGAGGTTACTGTTAGCATTATAGGTTTGGGAAGATATCTGTCCCCTGTTATGGCTACTAAGAATATATGTCACAATGTATGAGTGTTACATTTTTAGAATCTGGAACTTCCAATCTTAATTTTGCCATCATAGAAAGACATCACCCATATCATGTTGACCAGGTGAGGTTTGAATCTTGTAGCAGCACAATCCTGGTGGCAGGCACTGTAGAATATTTTCCCTGGTGCTATGAAAACTTTCTAGGCATCTTGGATCAAACTCTCTGGCCTTACTTTCACTTCAATTTTTTCCCAACAGTAAGAACAAATAATAGAAAGGGCAAATGTCTTGGAATATAAAATGTGACTGTGCAAAGAATCCTGACACCAAATGTTTTAAAGGATGACCATTATAGATTCTCACCTGGACTTTGCCAGCCCACCCTGGATTGAACATACCCAATTCCTTTGCTGTATACCACACAGTTTGTTCCCTCCCATTATTGAAGAAACACTGGTATATTTTGCCAATGCAGTCTCCATCACTGAAAAATGAAGTTACAAGTCAGAGGTTGTATTGTGATATGAATACGGCCATTATACCTATTACTAGGAGTAAATGAATATTGGGAGAAGAAGCAAGGTTTGAAATACATGCAACAAGGAGATAAGCTAGAGAAATAAATGTATTCCAAATCTTACAATTGTTGTATGAAAGAGATTTGACAGTTTCAGAAACTTGGCCAAAATCCTACAGTTTTATGACATTACCAACTTTAAAAGCTGAAACAAACTTTTCTAAATTCTGCTAGGGAAAGTGAATTATTTTTCTTCTTTTTGTAGGAAATGGTGTCACAAAATCATTGTCCATGAAGTGGTGATCAAAGAGTATATAGCAAAAAAATCCAGAAAAATAATATAAAAGAGCCTCTTCAGTTAATTAAAAAAAATGTTATTTTTTCTGTATGTTCTCATGTTTGTGATATCGTCAGCTTTTATAAATTTACAATTTCATGTGATTTCTGTTTCTCATTGTACAAAAATATTCACTTTCATTCTTATTTTACTATTCTTTTATTTAAGGTAGCCTACTTCAAATTGTACTTCAGATTGCATTAGGGGCAAACTCCACAATGCCTGAATCCACTAGTGCGTCTATCTGAGACCGTCTTGGTTGCTTGTTTTGTGTTTATTATGTGTGTGGCAGATATTTCTTCTTTCACACTTCTCTTGGGTATAATTATGCATGCCTCTGTAAGATTCTTCTATTGCTACACATACTACGATGGAAAGATTTCTGCAGGGTTTTTAATCCTGCATCTGGATAACACAGCACAGTAACTTTGCATGAGATTTTGGCACTGTTGACCCCATCAAAATGTTTAAATTATTCCCAAATGATTGGATTTGATTCAATCCTATTGGAGTATGTTTTCAATGCATGCAGTGAATGCCTAAAGCTGGAGTTTCTTGGCAGCATTTGTTTTTTTTCTGGCAGGTTAGAGTATTTCACTTTTCAACATGGAAACTCAGGTTAGCAGAATTAAAATAAGAAACAAAGAGAAAAACAGAAAGAATTAACATTGACTGGTCTCTATGAGTTTCGAGATTGTCACTCTATCTTAAGCCATGACAGTTGCTTATTAGCATATAAATGATTATCTTTGTATTATAAACATTAGACAGGCTACACTTGGGGTATGAGCCAAGTAAAGACATCACAGCAATGATCAAAACTTAAAATAATTTTTAATTTGCTATTTATTAATCATGTTATGGAAAGTTTTTCCTTTTATTGATGCAGTTTTATTTGTGAATTTCATTTACAGGATCATTGAGCACAGCTTAAGGTCCAGGGAGTCTTATTAGAAAAAGGTGGCACTTTCAGTAACTAAGTCCACTATTATACCAATTCTGTTTAAAGTACTAGGGAAGGATGCGCCTTATAATTTCCCAATAAAAACTTAAATATTTATCAGTTCTCATTTCCATAAAATTTATTGTGAAATATAGCTTTCTTTCTTATGGAGTTGTGGTTGGTAAAAAAAAAAATAGTGGTGGGCTAACTATGGTTATGTTTAAATATCTGTAATTTTAAAATAATCAGAAAAGTAATTCAGAAATATGTACTACTGTATTATACAAGTATAATACTTGTCCTCTGATTTGGAAGTGTCTACAATTTAGAGGAGAGAATCACTTAGCAAAAAAATAGGTAAGTTTAAAATAATATTATTCTGGAAATCCTGTTAAAGCAAAACTGGTATTAGTTTAATTTAACAACTTTTACTTGAGCATGTAAAACGTTGCAGAATAGGGCAACTTTCCAGACCAAAGATGGCTCACAATGCCTCACCCCGCCACACATACAGGCTATATTTATTTATAGTCATAGAAGGGGAAATGGCATACAGAAATGACCCAATTGGTTATTGTTCCTTTGGTCTTATAAGGACCTGGTCTCATCAATTGGCATCCTCTGATTTGCTGAATCATGGTTGCTATGATTGGCTCAGACTCAATTGCTCACCTACAAGGGTAGACTTTTGAGTTCAGATATAATTTGCTTACACATCAAGTTAGGTTGTAATTTACTTTATACAGAGGCCATTTTAGGCCAAATTTATCATTCAAATACAGAGGCTGGTTTAAAGTTAAATTATTTCACTTCAACAGCCTGAAAAAAGGATGACTGGATTCACAGATTCACAGATAAGGAAGGTAAGATAAGGAAGATAGTGTGCAGTTAATATTAATAGAGCAAAATATTACACTTTTGAGGATGTATGTCAATATTGAGTAGGAAAGAAACAACTATACATTGTTGTAGGATTTTTTTTTTTTATTTTTTGAAAGGAAAGTCAGATTTTTTTCAAGTTGGAAACTTCCTGCCTAAGTGGCTAAGAGGGGAGTTCCAAGAGCAGAAGACCCAAAGGGCTGGTGGTAGTGGTTTTTTGTTTTTGTTTTTGTTTTTTGTTTTTTTTTTTGACAGGCAGAGTGGACAGTGAGAGATGGAGAGACAGAGAGAAAGGTCTTCCTTTGCCGTTGGTTCACCCTCCAATGGCCGCCGCGGCCAGCGCGCTGCGGCGGGCGCACCGCACTGATCCGATGGCAGGAGCCAGGAGCCAGGTGCTTCTCCTGGTCTCCCATGGGGTGCAGGGCCCAAGCACTTGGGCCATCCTCCACTGCACTCCCGGGCCACAGCAGAGAGCTGGCCTGGAAGAGGGGCAACCGGGACAGAATCCGGCGCCCCGACCGGGACTAGAACCCGGTGTGCCGGCGCCACAAGGCGGAGGATTAGCCTAGTGAGCCGCGGCGCCGGCTGGTAGTGGGGTTTTTAAGCACAATCTTGGGGGACACACAAGGTGGGGACAAACCCATCAAAAGACCTGGTTGGTATTATAATTTTTTCGCCCTGTCTGGCTTGCTCATGATAAAACAAAAGATCCATCAGAGGGGTGGAATACCTAATTTGCTTTACATTTAACTGGGAGCTCTGAAGGCCTGAATTGCCACACCCTTGCTATTCTCACGGTAAAACTGGAGATTCCTAAGGAAGTAGGGTAGGCACTTTTGATCTTGCTTAAGATAACTTTTGGCCAGCACCACGGCTCACTAGGCTAATCCTCTGCCTTGCAGCGAAGAAAAAAAAGAAGAAAAAAAAAAAAAGATAACTTTTGGGGGAATAAAGCATCTTGCACTCTCTATTTGCACTGGGACCACCCTGACTGCCTATTAACCTGTCTGACTTTTCACATTCCTTCCCCCAGAAGAATAGACCCTAACTTCTGTTACAGGAGCTGGGAGTTCACTGCTCTGGCTGCTTCATGCTGAAAAGGGGTCTCATTGGGGAAATAGAAGCAGCATATTCTTCTGGAGTTCAATCTAAAGGTCCCCAGTAGAATGTAGCTTTCTTTAGAGGCGTTGTCTGAAGCACTGTTTGAAGTCTGATGGCTTCAGTTGTTTAAGTCGGGATAACACAAAGCATGCAAGGCAATTTAACATACAGGATCCTAGCAAGAGCGCAAAAAATATGATACATATTGGTCCTTGGAAGGGCAATAACCAACATAGCCACTTTTAGTTCTCAAAGAAATTTCCCCGATTTCCAAAGAAATTTTCTGTCAATATATGTATTTTATTTACTTCCTCATGCAATCTGTCAATCTCCCTTTGAACTAGGTTTGAATTACTGGTTAGATTAAAACACAGTAATCTCTTTAGGTGCCCGTGCAGCTAGTCCAGGAGTTGGTCAGTGCCTCAGTTAAAGTGAACAGCGATAAGGAGTCATCAGAGTCTGAGGGTAACCATCATCTGGCACGTATAGAACGTGTACAGGCTGTCACAAGAGAGATGAGAACGGGTACTATTGGACCCATGGTGCAAAGGCCAGAGTATAACCTAGGAATTGTGAAAAGAGAAATGTTACCACGAAGAAGACCCAGCCTATTGGCATATTCACGTCATTTGAATAGTTTACACAAGTTATAGAAAAGCAGTTATGCTTTTGAGTCAGATCACAGGAGACACAGACACAGCCATTATATATAGTAAATAGTAATGGCATGAAGTTTGGTGGCAAGTCCTTAGCTATAGGCAAAGAAGATACAGTTTGGTTAGTTATCTTTGAAAAGTATTTAAGGGAGGTGCCTAGACCTAACAAATTCTGTTGTAATATATCTATAGGTGAGGCTCCTTCACACATACAAAAGGATGCTTGGTTTAACATGTTGGAAGTATGGTTTAAACAGGATTAGCCCCTCCTAACACATGCAGATGTTTGAACACCGAAAGCAAATGATAAGTATTAATGGATTAATGCAAATAGTTGATAGATTAAGCATACAAACTTGATTTAATTATGGCTCTAGGAAGTTGGTCCAGTGGGAGGTCTTGAGGTATCTGAAGGCTTACCCTGAGGAGATAGTTCTTCTGAGCTGGTTGATCATTTAAACTGAATTTGGCCTAGCTCTCTCCTTCCTGTTTTCACCATGTGATTGTCCCTCTGCCATTCTCTGGCCTCAACCATTGGAGCTACCTGATCTTGGAATGTGGACTTCCAGACTAAGCAGAGATAAAACTTATTCCCTGTAATGAAACTCCTCTCAGGTATTTCAGTTACACTAATTAATTATGATGAGGTTGATGATAAGCAAAACAAAGGAAATTTAAAAAACCTCATTTTGGAGGAGTAAGAAATAAAGAGCAAGCTTTTCCATACAGTGCTAAAGAAACCTGTCATTCTAACTTGTTACATTTATAAATGTCATTATCACTACCCTGTAAGCTATATTTGAAACTAGAGTCATCTGTGATTTATCTATATTTCTCTACCCTCATTTAATCACAAAACATTAATTGTTCTACCATATATCTCTCTCACAAATGTCATGTTCAAACTTAGTATGGAGGTTATTCCAAGTTCTAATTATATCTCTGATTAGTTATTAACAATGTAGCCTTGAGTGAACATATAACCTATAAAAAGCTCATGTTTCTACATTTTAATATCAGAATGATAATAGTACTTGCTTCATTTGTGTGGTAGATGCTATAGGGCATATATAAAGCACATAGCAAATAACATAGTGAATCTTCACTAAATATTACCTATTAATATTTCCCATTATAGCCCTCTACTTCTAGCATTAATTGCTTAGGCTTAGTTATTTCAATAATCTTCATATTTATACCTTTATTATTTTCTCATGACATGGCAATCTATCCTGCATACCTCTGCTAGATCAATTTTCTGAAATTATAGGTTATCATGTTTCTTCTTTTCCCAATATTCTTCAGTATATTTCAAGTGTCCAAATGTTCAAGTTCAGTACATTTTGCCTGTTGTTCAAGCTCTTTAGTGCCAAAGCCCATTGTGCATTTTCAACTTTAAGTAAATATAAATCCTTTATTTTGAGCAGATTTATCTATATTATTTTGATGAAAAGAAATTTACTAATTTTTCACCTCTAAAATCTTAATTTTCTATGCATGCCCTGACCTTCCTTCATCCTCTTTTTCTCTCCTACTGATACCTTTTGTTCTTCTTGGGGCTTATTGAAATATCATTCTTTCCTCACAACCCTGTCTATTATCTAAAACAATCCTTACTGTATATCTGACAGTGAACTCCTTTGTATTTTCTACTGTGCACAGAATGGTGTCAGATATCTACATATATATATATATATATGTGTGTCATACAGGTGCTTATACAGTGAGTACAAGCATTAAGAGACTACCTGTAAATAGTTTTTCTTCTTTTAATTCCCTCCTGCAATCAATTCATCTCAATTACTCAGTTACAAATAGAATTGCTCTGCATTATCATGGACCTTTAATAAATTTATGAATGGTGAAAATTTGGACTTAACATCAGAAATTCTCCTATTTTAGTGTCTAATAATTTTTACTTAGGCATTTTTGTGTTAATAAATGTGAGGATTTTAAAATAAATTCATTAGAAAAATAACTTAATTTATGTTTTTAAAGACCCCAGAAGAGAAATACATGTTTTTCGTGATTTGTGCTGGCTAACATAGAGAGTACAAAAAAAGTCTTTAATATATATGAGTGAAATGGACATCTTGGAGTTTGATTATTGTTTATAGCCCTTGTCAGCAGTGTACTGTGCTGAACAGTGTTTTTATGCTTTTTATTTGTTGGACTCTTCATTTAGTAAAGCATTACGTAATATAAAATAAATTTAAAAATTTTATTACAAAAATTTTAAAAAAAGGAACAACAGAGGAGAAGGGAAGGAGAGAGGGGTACACATCAGTATATTCTTAAAATTATGTCTATGATCTACTTGAAATCTATTCTCTTTATATTAATACAAATCTATTAAAAAAGAAAAAATAAAGATGCAAGGAGTAGTGTGATCATGCAGTGCCTGAAGAAGGTTGACACAGTATCTAAATCAGGGACAGATGAGAGTAAATAAGAGACTAGTTAGGTGTCGATTGCAACACTATCATAAGGGTGTTAAGAACTGTCTAAGATGGTGTTTGTAGAAAAGAATAAGAAGACTAAAATATAAAAGAACTTCAAAAGGTTCATTGAAAAATGGAATTAAGTGATAAAAGTATAAATACGAATTTATTTTTCAATATAAATGCTACAGGTGAGATGGTGGTGGAGAAAGTATTACCTCAGCTCTTTGTCTCACATGGAAGAATTCAAGAAGACAAGGCAAAGATTTAAGAACAAGATTTATTTAACTCAGAGACCTCTCACCAGAGTGGCGTGGACAGGGGCCCAAGAGAAGCAAAACCCAAAGGATTTAGTGGTAGTGCAACTTTTAAGCACAATTTTTGGAAAAAAAAAAAAAAAAGGTTAGGAGCTTGACATTCAGTTACATGGCAAGGACAAAACCCATCAAAAGACCTGAGTCTGTAATCTTATTTGCCAAGGAGTGGGATTTGTAACTTGTTTACAATAAACTCTGAGCTCAGAAGGAAGGAATTCCCACTCCATTGCTATTCTTATGGTAAAATTGGAAGCATTCAAAGTGTGGAAGGCAGGCACTTTTGATCTTGCTAAAGATAAATTTTGAAGAAGAAAGCATTTTGCACCCTAAATTTCCACTAGGTCAACCCTGACTGCCTATTAACCATCTGACTCCTCATATTCCCTAACTTCTGTTAGGGGAACTGGACAATGACCACTCTGGCTGCTTTGTGCTGAAAATGGTTGTCATTGGGAATGGCTGTCCAGACAGGGTTCCAGAGGCAGGCATTCTGGCATAGTGGGTAAAGCCACCTCCTGCAGTGCTGGCATCCCATAAGGGCACGGATTCCAGTCCCAGCTGCTCCACTTCTGATGCAGCTCTCTGCTATGGCCTTGGAAAGCAGTAGAAGATGGCCCAAGTCCTTGGGCCTCTGCACCCACATGGGAGATCCAGAAGAAGCTCCTGGCCCCTGGCTTCGGATTGGTGCAGTTCCGGCTGTGAACCAGCAAATGGACGATCTTCCTCTCTCTCTCTCTGCCTCTCCTTCTCTCTCTGTGTAACTCTGATTTTCAAATAAATAAAAAAAAAAACTTTAAACAAGCAAATAAACAAAAAACAGGGTTCCAGCAGGAGATGGCCTCTCAAGGGATACACAGTGCCAGCTGGCAGAAACTCCTTCTATCCGAGATTGCATGTGCATGGCCATCTAGAATTTCACTGTTTCAAATCTGGAGAAAGACTAAATACACAGGATCTAAAACAAAGGTTAGAATTGTTATTAGAGGACCTAAGAAAGGTGCTGTCTAAACAAGAAGAAAGTTTTCCCATTGAGAGACAAACAGAAACTGACAGAAGGGACTTGATAGTAATCAGGTGGGCTTTAAGGTTTGGCCAGGTCTGAGGCTCAGACCTATCTATTTCCTCACATGGAGTACTACTGGAAGAGACATCATAAGGGAGATGTGAACCCCCTTAGGAAAGACACCCTGTGTACTTCTATTACCTAGCTAGCCTGGGAGGAGAAGTGGCCTGAAAAGAAGGTAGGTGGCATCTCTAGAAGGAAATTTACAGTTTGCTTGAAATGTTGCTGACCCCACTTGCCATCCCCTCGACAGCGGTGGTTACTTTGGAAGCTGGCCTGAGTGAAGAGTTTTTTTTCAGCTTAGAGCCAACAGGGTCTGCAGCTCTGACCCAGGAGTCCTTCAACCCCTTGGGCAGTTCTATTTCCAATGACCCAGCTCTTGGGTGGCGGAGCTGTCAGGGCTCTTCATAAGTTGACTTCTCCATCTGAAGCCCTGGCTTTCCACATCAAAAATCAATGCCACTTTGCAGTGCCTGTCTGTTGAGCCTCCTTGATTGCTGTGTAAAGCAGCTATTAATTGCCCTGCCATCTATCTGTACATTGCTTCTGCTGCCTAGCTTGCTCCTCTTCTTCCTGGTTTCTGGCAAAGTAGACCAGAGGAAACCTTTAAGAGATGAAAGTCAAGGGAGTGCTCAGTCCCATTCCTAATCTTGGGTGGTCTAAATGAGAAATCTGCAGTCACAGGTATGTTTTGATAGTGGTTTTTCTGGGAGGTAGACAATGTCCATGAGGAAAGCTATGTCCTCACTTTAACATCAAATATAATGACCACCTTATTTATAAAATTTTAAATCATTAGTACAACTTATTCTTCCTTTGTTTGATTTCAAAAGGGAGATTTTGCCTGTTTGTGTCATGGCAAAGTAAATCTAGCTGTAAAACCATAATTTAAACTTTCATTTAGCTATGCTATTATTACAGGAAAATGTTAGCCACCCCTTTTGTAAGGTCTAAAGATCAATAACTTAATATCAAATGAAAACTTCCCAAGCGATTTTAACTGTTAAATAACAACTTACGAAAACATTTACCAGAAGGTCCAATGCCTTCTATAAATTTCAAGATAAGAGTACATGTATTTGGAAACATCTCTCAAATATCTAACACACTGTAAGTTATTTGACCAGAAAACCCAAGCACAAGCATGCCAATGACTTAAATAATTTTAGTTTCTTCCTACCAACAAATTTAAAACATCTGGTACAGAGATTTCCTTAGGTCATGTGAACCAAAAGTTATCCTCGATTAATTTAACAGTTTAAATTTAATCGTTTCCTTACTCTGAAGTCTCTGTGTTTGTGGATTTTGTGGATTTACTGTTTTTCTTACAGGTCTTTCAAGTGCTTTTTATTTATTTATTTATTTAGTTAGTTGGTTAGTTAGCTAGTTAGTTTCTGTTGTTGTTGTTGCTTGCCTGCATTCCTGGTGGAAGTAGTTCTGAAATTAGCGTTGTTGCCCATCATATTCCTTACTGCCAAATTCAGTACTATTGTCCTTCCCCTTCTTCATAATCTCCCAGCTACCAGCTTATGCTAACAACTATTCCCTGTATGTACAGACATCCACTACATTGGCTTCCTAGAGTTGCCAATGAGGTGGGTTAAAAAACAGAAATCTACTATTTCAGAATTTGATAGACTACAAATCTGAAATCCTTGCATTGCTTGACTTCTAGTGGTATCATACTAATCTCTGCTTATCTTTAATTGGCTGTCTAATTCCCACTTCATGTGTGTCTCTTTCCTCTTATTTTATCACATTAAGGGCCCACCTTGCTGCAGTATGTCCTCACCTTTACTTAACTAATTACAACTGGAATAACTCTATTTTCCAATAAAGTCATGTACGGAGGCACTAGGGGTTTCGACTTCTGGGGAATACAATTCAATCTACAAAATCCATTTTCTCTTAATTTTGAAATATTTTATTCTTTACCTGTCCAGCACTACTTTTGATTCATAGTGATTTCCATATCCTGTGGATGATTCTTGCAAACTTCTGTTCTTTTGGTTCTTTGAACTTCTCTTCAGTTAATCTGTGCTTCGCCCTACCTCAGCCAAACCAAGACATAATCATTATCAATAACTGTAATGCCCCCATAACCTTGACTTCATACCTTCTGATCTTCAAAAACTAAATCTAATATTATAGTTCCAACAATTATGCTACTGTGCTAGGATTTACAACAGCTTAATACTATGAACCTTTCACTTTCTCTCACCATCTCATATCCTCGCCTCCTTTGTTTTTACAATAAATTCCATGATGGAAAGCTATAATCATTTTTCTGAGTACATCCAGCTCCTTTGCCCCTCTCTTATTTTGCTTTACTCACTTCACAAAACTACAACCTTGTTTAATACTATCTAAGCTCATGAATTCAGACGTAACTGGAGCAAAAAATAAAAGCACATAGACAAGTTGATTTTAAAGTATGACCATGAATTTAACTTGATTTTCAAATCTCCTTAGAAATAATACCAATTCTCTGGTCTATGCATTCTTCTATACTTCTAGGAAAATATTTCACAAATTCTCTAACAATATCTCTTCCTCCATACTCTCAGCTAATGTCCTTGGTTTATAATATACTGAGTAACAAAAAACAGAGATAAACGTCCACAATCTCTCACCATACCTATCGATTTAACTGAAAAGCCATACACTATGCTTTCTGCTTTTGCTACAGATGAACTGAACATGGTCCTAGGACATGTCAATTCTTATTGCCTCAGATTTGCATATGACTGCCCCCTACTCCTTTCCTCCAATCGTTTCTTGATTGTACTCTACTCAAAATTTATTACCGCCTTTATGATAAACACTCTTTTAAGTTTCACCAGAAATACTCATGATCCCAAATGGAATGATCAATTTTCACTTCTCATCTTCTTTGACATTTCCAATATTTTACACAGATTATCACTTCCTCTAACTTGAAATAATCTTTCCATTTTTATGTCAGAATAGGACTACTATCTTAATTTTCCTCTTGATTTCTGGATTCTTATGTATAATATCTTTTTGTGTTTCCTCTTCATTTCTTCGACTATAAACATCAGAGTGGTACCTACATTCACGGTCTAGATGATCCCTTTAAACACTGCCTATATACCAATGGCACCGACATTTATTTCTCCAGTAAAAGCATCTGCCCTGAATTCCAGACTCACATTCCCATTCTCTTTTCCACATTTCTTCTCGGACTACAAAGCACATTACTTTTTTTTAATATTTTTTAAAAATTTATTTGACAGGTAGAGTTACAGACAGTGAGAGGGAGAGACAGAGAGAAAGGGCTTTCATCAGTTGGTTCACTCCCCAGATGGCCGCAACGGCTGGAGATGCGCCAATCTGAAGCCAGAAGCCAGAAGCCAGGAGCCTCCCCCAGGTCTCCCATGTAGGTGCAGGGGACGAAGGACTTGAGCCATCTTCTACTGCTTTCCCAAGCCATAGCAAAGAGCTGGATCAGAAGAGGAGCAGTCGGGACTAGAACCAGCGCCCATATGGGATGCCAGCACTTAAGGCCAGGGCTTTAACCCACTGTGCCACAGCGTCGGCCCCATGATCTGCAGTTTCTTTCACCTCTCTGGTTTTCATTTTTTAAGGTTTATTTATTTATTCATTTATTTGAAAGTGTCACACAGAGAAAGGTAGAAACACACATACATACACACACATACGCACACAGAGAGAGAGAGAGACAGAGAGACAGAGAGAGAGAGATCTTACATCTGCTTGTCGCTGGTTTACTCCCCAGATGGTTACAATGGCCAGGGCTGCGCCGGGCCGAAGCCAGGATCTAGGAACTTCTTCCCAGTTTCCCACATGGGTGGCAGGGGCCTAAGCATTTGGACCATCTTCTGCTGCTTCCCCAGGCCATCAGCAGGGAGCAGGTTCAAAAGTGGAGCAACCAGGTCATGAACCAGTGCCCATCTGTGATGTCAGCATTGCAGGTAGCAGCTTTATCTGTTACACCACAATGCTGACTCCTCTGATTTTCTGTTTTAACTGCTCACTGTGCTCTGAACATACCATAATACTTGCTGTACTTGTTATCAGGAAAGGTAGGTTGGTGCCTCAGGGCCTTCATATTTCTGGCATTTCATTTGCCTAGAATATTCTTGTCAGATCTATTCATGATTCACTAATTCATTTCTTTCAATTCTTCTTCAATGTGACCTTCTCTCACCACACACTAAAATTGAACTCATGCCCTTACATTAGTTTTCTGTTCTATGTTTCCCCCTTTACTTCCTCGATCATTGCCAACATAGCATATTTTTGAATAATTTGCTTGCCATTTGTTTTTTCAAATATAATTTAAACTACATAAAGTTAGTGTTTTCAAAAATTTTCTGTTTAACTCATTATTCAAGAGTGGTGTCTGGCTCATGGCAGTCATCCAATAAATATTTGTTGAATGAATGGATAAAATGGATTTCTGTTTTGCATCTTGTGATATGATAAACAGGTTTTGGCAAGGACTTCTTTTGTGGGTACTGACTTAGAGATTATAGCCACTTTATAACCACCAATGTTAGTGGAGACCATTTTATTGATTATTGAAGCCTTCATACATTTAATTTCAATTAAAAGAATAAATATGAAATTGCTAAAATTTACTTATTTCAATACTTACTTCATTTTTCTGCCATATAATGAACTCAACACAATATAGAAAATATTTTGGAAGGGGAAAAGGGAGAAGAGTAATATATGAATGAGACAGTTGATTGTGGCTGCCACCTAACTGATTGGACAATAATTGCGCCTCTAAGATAGAAATGAACCTGCTTTATCAAGAATCAGCATTTGAAACCATATGTTTATTGCTGTTGTTTTTAAAGGTTTATTCATTTATTCAAAAGGGTTACAGAGGCAGAGGCAGAGAGAGAGAGAGAGAGGTCTTCCATCTGCTAGTTCACTCCCCAAGTGACCACAATGGCCAGAGCTGGGCTGATCTGAAGCCAGAAGCCAGGAGTGTCCTCCGGGTCTCCCATGCGGATGTAGGGGCCCAGGCACTTGGGTCATCTTCTACTGCTTTCCCCGGCCATAGCAGCGAGCTGGAGCAGAAGTGGAGCAGCCAAGTCTCAAACCGGTGCTCATAAGTGGTGCTGGCACTGCAGGCGGCAGCTTTACCTGCTGTGCCACAGTGCCAGCCCCAAGACCGTATGTTTTCATGATTAAGTAATATTGTTTATACACAGACCTTCCATTAAATGTTAGGTCATTTGTAGGAATAATTTTTTTTTATTGACAGGCAGAGTTAGACAGTGAGAGAGAGAGACAGAGAGAAAGGTCTTCCTTCCGTTGGTTCACTCCCCAAATGGTCGCTATGGCCGGCGCTGCACCGATCCGAAGCCAGGAGCCAGATGCTTCTTCCTGGTCTCCCATGCCGGTGCAGGGCCCAAGCCTTTGGGCCATCCTTCACTACCCTCCCAGGCCACAGCAGAGAGCTGGACTGGAAGAGGTGCAACAGGGACAGAATCCAGCACCCCAACAGGGACTAGAACCCAGGGTGCCGGCGCCACAGGTGGAGGATTAGCCAAGTGAGCTGTGGCCCCGGCTGTGTAGGAATCTTACCATAATCTTACAATCTATCATAATTATGTAATATTCAAGTTTTATTATGTATATTATTGGCTGTCTACCTTGTTTACTTCCCAATTGAGGTTTATTGATGGTATAATGTGTGATTTCATTGCAACTTACTTGGGAATCTTTGACAATAAAGAAGCATGTTTCATTAAAACACTAAAGTGTGTATTTAGAGGGATAACTTTATTAGTAGTTAATCTGATGGATTTACTACCTTTCCATTGACACTGCCTTATCATTATTCATTAATTAGATAATCAGATTCATTTTTTGTTTTTTTTTTATAGAAAGTTTTTATTTAATAAATATAAATTTCATAGTTACAACTTTTGGAATATAGCGATTCTTTCCTCAATACCCGCCCTCCCACTCCCAAACCGTCCCACCCCCTACTCCCTCTCCCATCCCATTCTTCATTAAGATTCATTTTCAATTATCTTTATATACAGAAGATCAACTCTATACTAAGTAAAGATTTCAACAGTTTGTGCCCACACAGACACACAAAGTATAAAGTACTGTTTCAAGACTAGTTTTATCATTAATTCTCATAGTACAACTCATTAAAGACAGAGGTCCTACATGGGGAGCAAGTGCACAGTGACTCCTGTTGTTGATTTAACAATTGACACTCTTATTTATGACATCAGTGATCACCCAAGGCTCTTGTCATGAGCTGCCAAGGCTATGGAAGCCTTTTGAGTCCACAAACTCCGTCAGTATTTAGACAGGGCCATAGTTAAAGTGGAAGTTCTCTCCTCCCTTCAGAGAAAGGTACCTCCTTCTTTGATGGCCCTTTCTTTCCACAGGGATCTCACTCACAGAGATCTTTCATGTAGGCCATTTTTTTTTGCCAGAGTGTCTTGGCTTTCCATGCCTGAAAGGCAGATAATCAGAATATCTAGTACGTTTGCTTCCTATGATGGAATCTGACAGAATAAAGGTGTACCAAAGAAGCTCATTTTGCTTATTCAAGGAAAGGGATTTCTTTCATTTGGTGATGAAGGAATTTGGGGGTTTCCTAAGGACATACATGAGCTTCTCATTGTGGTTGAAGAGAAAGATACTGCAGCATGTTGCTGCACTGTATCCAAAGAATTCTTAAAGGGAAAGCCAAAAGCCGCCTGCTCTGTCTGGATGAATATATTTCAGATAACAATGATGAAAAATACAGGAAATCTGCAATGTCATTTAAAACCTATTTTTCATTCGTTGAGTCCATGCAAAATTTATGTCCAGAGAATAATTTTTAACACCTGGGCTGTAATGGAATTTTTGTCACCTTTTACATAGATGTGAGTATTTTATGTAAATGAAGAGATCATAGATGAGATAGTGTACAAAAATGCAATTGCTGGGAGTAAACAGAGCAATGGTACTGAAATCCACATTACAAAAAGGTAATGATGAATCTGCTGTGCATCTTAATCCCAGAAATCCCATACACACTAGTCAACTTGGTATTCAGCAAATATAATGCTGAATGGATGCTAATGAGTTTAAAGCTTTTTCAGATACCAGGGAAATTGGGCCAGTCATATTTTTCACTTTTATTTTAACATAACAACAGTATAACTGCCCTTATGCTACTGGTAAACATAATTTCATTTGGAATACCTATAGCAAACAGTTATTAATGACATGGTTAATAGTGCTTTGACTCATTTTCAGAAGCTATAGCAAATGATTAAAATGGACTCATCCCCCAAAAAATAGTGTTTTCATTTTTTCTGAGGGATTTATAAAATTAGCAAAATATCCTGTATTACTCTTCCTTTACCAATGCCCAGAACTCAGCAGTGATTCAGAGAGTATCCAGGAATACAAAAGCTATTGCCATTATCAATATAGGATTGGCCTGTGTGCAAATGTATTACTTATAGGCTTTGAAATCAGAATAATAATCATCACTTCATGAAGTGATTGTAAATGAAGTATATGTATCTGCAAAACTTGTGAAGATAATACTTAGCACTACACTGAAAGTGAGCACTTGTTTAATATCGGCTACTGTCGTTATTAATGGTAAAACAGGAATAGCCAGAGATAGTATATTAAAAAAGAAAATAGTAAGGATAGGCATGTGGCCAAGCAGTTAAGACGCTTGCTAAGATGCCCCTATCCCACCACAGAGTGCATAGCCTCAATACTTGACTCTGTCTGCTAACTCCAACTTTTGCTGATGCAGAGCCTGGGAGGCAGTGATGACAAGTCAAGTAATCGGGTTGCTGCCACTCATTTGACAGTCCTGGATTGAATTTCTAACTGCTGGCTTTGGCTCCAGGTCTGGGACCCTTGTGGACATTTGGGGGATGAACCAGCTAATGGGAGATGGGAGTTTCTCTCACTCTTGCTCTCTCTCTGTCTCTCTAATTAAAAAAAAAAAGAAAGAAATAGTAGCTGCATACATGGCATGAAATAATCTGGATAAAAATGAATTTCAACTGCTTGTTCATTTTTCTTTTATACTTTTTGTCTTTATTATGCTCCAAATGCTGCTATAATAATGGTAGTTACAATACAATTACTTGAGCAAAACTTGCAGCATTTGTTGAAAATTGTTTGAGTGTTGAGAAAAGTAATAAGAAATAAGGAAAAAAGCAGATGCAATAGTGCATCATAAGTACTACCAAATTGTTGGAGCAATTGTGAAAGATAAAGGCATAATCAAATACTTTTGGGATACATGGATAATGGGTCCTCATGTTATCTCCCTGTGATGTTGTGATCTCTCCTCTCAAAAATAGAGATTGATCACTATAGATTATGGCAGACTACCATGGACAATGGCAACTGCAATTACAGGTGCTATACCATATATGAAGTATTCACTGGAATATATCAACGTGAGCACCACAACTAGACCATACTAAACCCTGAGAAATATCTATGGTGAATAAGGATGTTTGGTAATCCCTAACAAGATACCTACAAAACAAACTTCTAGTTTTCTGGAGCAAGATTAAGACTTCTATAACAGGAGCCTATTCTCAACTTGAAAAATATCTTTCATGTACTATTGCATCATAATAGAGACCAGTAATCCGACCATCATTTATGAAGAGACTCACTATATTCAAAGATTGATTAGGAACGGAAGTAATCCACTGAATGATAGATATGGCATATTCAGGATGAGGTTAAGTAGGTCTGGAAGGCATGAGTAAAATGTATGAATTGATGGCCAGTAATCCCACATTGTTTTTCTAGTGTGTAGATCTGTTAGTAGTACACTTTTACTCTTGATTGTATACTTCATACAGAGAAAGTAGTTTAAGGGATGAATATTTGCACTAACTCTGGGACCATGACAAATAAATTTACTGGTTGATCAGGGCTACATAAGGCTGGAGAATTTGAACAATACAGTCTAAGGAAAAGGTATCTTACATTTATCCCTACTAGAATCTTGAAAATGAGGTGACCAGGATGACCTGTCCTGAATGTTAAGCAGTCTCTCTCCACTGAAATACTAATGTATACATGGCAGGCTCCTCAGAAATTAAACATGGTAGCAAGAATGGAGGCTACCCTGGAGCCCAGTAATGGAGGATCCCTTTTACCAAGGTTGATCTAACTACAGTCTCTACTTGTCAGCAACAAAGACTAATATTGAGTCAAGTATTTTATATGATACTACTCCTCAATGAAAACAGTAAAGTACTGATAGCAAGTTAATTAACTAGTCCTCTTTCTTCTTGAAGAAAGCAGTGGTTCATCTTTACTGGAATAATCTCTGCTCTAAGTGCCTTTTATAGCACTGTATTCTGATGGTTTACAGAATTCCTAATCCATTGACATGGTACCCAACATATAATGATCAAATGGATTGAATAATGGCCTTATAATTGTTCAATTCATTGGTTTCACCTTGCATGCTACTTTCTAGAAGCAGCCAACTGACAGAACGTAGAATGTCCTATTGAAGGGACAGTAAAGGGGTCACTTTGTGGAAAGCATCCTGTGGAACTAAGGTGTATCCTATAAGGTAGAGTGTATGCACTGCACCAAAAGCTGATCATGTATGGCTCTTTGTAGCATGGTGTTGCTAGAATCCACAGGTCCAGGAAGAAAGATAAGGGAATAGGAATGTCCCTTCTCACTATCATGAGTAATGATATTTGTGACCTTAGTAGTGGAATTTGTGATTTCAGCCCCCATAAACTTATTTTCTGCCAGACTTTTTGTCCTAGTTCCTGAGAGGATTGATAAACACTTATGCCAAGGAGTACAGAAAGGATTCTATTTAACTGAAATTTGTAATTATCACTTGTCCACTTTTTGTTTCTTGTGTCAGTAAACCAGAAGACAAAGATAAAAGATACTCCTTTTGTCTTGGGTAATTGATCTTGATGATGATGACAACCATGATCAAAACAAGGGTAGAGGGTTTCTTGGCTCTTCCATGCCCAGTGATAATGTAAATGGGCACATGTAATATCATAATCCAACAAAATCAAGGCAAGTCATTCAAATCCATTGGGAATGGAAATCTTAGTCATCTCCCCAGAAAAGCAATTCACATTTGAGGGTTATGTGTATCTTAAATGGGTAGTGGAGGAAAGGGGACAAAGAGTATTAACTATATCTTCTGGGCCAGCTATAGGAATGGACAATGCAGCTTTATTTACTAAAGTTACAAATCCTCAGGAAAATGTTAATTACATATGATATATAAAACCTGAACTTACACCACTATCCCCTCTTACCCAGAAGGAGAAGTAAAGGTGATCTCTCCTCCTAAAAATGGAAGGATCATAGTATCATCAGAGCCAGAGATCTTAGATTACTAGTTGATACAAAACAGTGAAGGAGATAAAACTATTTGAGACCCAAATTATGTGCCTCTCTGACTACTTGCCATTTGGATTCTTTTATTTTTTAAAGATATATTTATTTGAGAGGCAGAGTTACAGAGGGAGGGAAAGGAGAAAGGGAGAGGATGAGAGAGGGAGACAAAAGGAGAGAGAGAGGGATTTTTCATCCTCGGGTTAACTCCCAAATGACCAAAATAGCATGGCATGGCTGGGACTGGGACAGGCCAAAGTAAGGAACCAGGAGCTTCATCCTGGTCTTCCACATGGGTGGCAGGGTCCTAAGTACTTGGGCCATCTTCTGCTGCTTTCCCAGGCCTAAATATGCTAAATATGGAATTTGGCTTCTTCAGTGACTTGTACGGCACTGAGTGAAAATTCAGAAAAGAAAGCTAACACTCCATTGCGCTGAAATTGGTAAGGGGTGAGCAGATCAACGACTCTACTTTCCTTGTACAAATGAACATTTAAGGAAGAATAATCTAATATTACCTTTTCACATATATCCTATGTGGTCAAGGAACCATCTCTGTTTCCTCATTGAGCTGTGGGCAGCTTTATCAAGCTCATTTCTCCCTGTATTATCTACTTTTCCCACTTTTCCTGTCCTTAGTGTGCATTTCTAACCTCCCTACTCCTACCTCACCCCAGTGAAGCGTTGGTACGCAGGCTTTGTTTTTTAATGAACCAGAGATAAGACAGCAAGTTTGCTGACAGATTTTTCCAAGTAGTGCAAACATAGGTGGAAGATGGATAAATGCTCCATTCCAACTCCTAGCAAAATCAATATTGGTGCATTTTATTTCCTATAGGGCTTTCGTGCTTCTCTAGCATTTACGTTCTCATGTGGAATTGGATTGAATTTATCTATTTTCATATCAGTAAAGAAGGAGAGCACAGATTATTAAATAATTTATTAGAAAGATAGAAATTTTAGGTTACAGAGTAGAGCATTAAGCTCAAAGTAGGGAAGAATCACCAGAGCTCCAACTTTTCATATCCCATCACACTAAGGCATCCCACTAGATTTAAAATTTATGATTTGCTGCTTAGAAATAAATAAGAATATCTGCTTATAAAGACATAAAGGTGTTATTTGTTCAACTAAAGGAAAATATATCAATTTTAAAGTAGAGTTAGAAATATATATATATATATATATAGAGAGAGAGAGAGAGAGAGAGAGAGCATTCACAGCACTGGTTAACTCCCCATGTGTCCTCTATAGCCAAGCTGGGCTAGGCAAAAGCCAGGAGCAGGGAATTCAGCATAAGTCTCTCTTTGGGTGGCAGGTGCCCAGTCACCTGATCCATCACATTCTGCCTCCCCCTCCCAGGGTTTCTATTAGCAGGAAGCTGGAGTCAGGAGTCAGAGCCAGGTAGCAAATCCAGGAAGTCTGATATGCATTATGGGTGCCTTAACAGGTGTCTAAGTACCTAAGCTAAATGCCCTATTCATGCTTATCAATTTTGATCTTATATTTATATTACTCGGATATTCTTAGTGTCCTGACTGGTATTTGCAGATTTCAACATCATTTATTCATTTAATGCAGGTATTACACTGCATAGAGTTTTAGATCTTTCTATGTAATGCAGCATAACTTTTCAAAAATCATACTCATTTTTTAAATTTTAAATTAATTTTAATTTTTTAAGATTCATTTATTTGAAAAACATAGTTACACAGAGAGAGGGGAGAGGGAGCGAGGGAGGAAGAGAGAGAGACAGAGAGAGGGAATCTTCCATCTGCTGGTTAAACCCCCAAATAGCCAACCAGCCAGGGCTGGCCCAGGCCAAATCCAGGAACCTGGAATTCCATCCACATACCCCATGTGGGTGGGAGGGGCTCAAGCATTTGGACACTTTCAGTTGCTTTCCTAGGAGTATTAGCAGGAAGCTAGATTGAAAGTACAGCAATCAGGACCCGAACCAATACTCATATATGACGCCAACGTGGCAGGCTGCAACTTAACTGCTGAGTCACAGGGGCAGCCTCATTTACTTTAAATTTTTGAAACAATTCTCCAATTAAAAGTTCACATGAATGGCAGTATTTCAAATTTTCTCAAATGTTGTTATAATCTGACAATTAAAATGATGAGATTCTCATATTTTCTTCTCTATTGCTCTGTTATGATATTTTGGAAATCTTATATTAGAGATATGTATCGGAAAAGGGAAGAGTATTTTTATGATCAGACAATTATAGACATTCTTGTTTGATATTTCCCCAAAATTCAGCATTAGATAATTTTTAAACATCACTTGCAATTTGAACTCTGAAATTATATCAATAAACTTTTCATAATCTGTTACATGAAAACCCACTGGTTTAGTCATGTACTTTGAATGGGTCATTTATCCATTCAGGATTGCACACCATCATGGATCAGCCACTCAGAAAATATTGGTTCAATGATTTATGCAGAACTTCCCTGTGTTTAAAATTATATTAGATTATGAACAATTGCTTTAGTTACTAACTCCACAAATCCCATAGGAAATGTTTTTAAATACTGGAAATATGTCAGCCTCATAATGATAGATAAAAGTTTTCTGAAATTTTAGTTTTTACTCCAATTATGTAATCGGTAACAAATTTTTTGATTGTTTTCCTTGAAGCAACAGACATGTTTTTTTCATTTTCAAGAAAATAATTACAACTTTGAATAACCATCATTTTTTGACACTTATTCTTTCAAGTAAAAATGGAATGCCATGAAAAAAGCATGGTTCACTTTATGACTAAATAATGCCCAAGTGGCTTTCCTAAGACATTTATCATTCCTGTTTCTTTAGCAGAAGTGTTTTATGCTTACTTCTCATTTACTTACATATACTATTTTTAAAGATTTACTAGAAAGGCAGTTACAGAAAGGGAGAGAGAGAGAGAGAGAGAGAGAGAGAGAGAGAATTTTTCATCCACTGGTTCACTCCCCAAATGGATGCAAAGGCCAGGGTTTGGCAGGGCTGAAGCTGGGATTCAGGTGCTTCTTCTTTGTCTCCCACATGGTAGCAGGAGTCCAAGTACTTGGGCCATCTTCTGCTGCTTTCCCAGGCACACTAGCAGGGAGCTGGATTGGAAGTGGAGCAACGTGGACAGGAATTGATGCCCATATAAGATGACAGTGTTGCAGTCAGCAGCTTAACCCACTACGCTACAATGCTGACCTCACATATCATCGTTAGAAAGGCTTGCACTCAAGAGTTGAGATTTAGTTAATAATGATTACTGCTTCATTAAGAACATTCTTAAATAATATTTTTTTCTTTTCTTGTGAGCTTATGTGGAAAATACAATGGTACAGTTGGTGTTAAAGTGATGGTAATTTTATCCATTAGTATTTGCACTGTAAGTTCAGATGTTGACACAGTAGAAAACAGACATAACATCTTGGTTTTATTATGAGAGCAATGTTGACGTCATGAACCTCCAAAAGTTCTTAGACACCCAGCAATCTGAGGACCACATGTTGAGAAACTCAGCTGTGGATATTACCAAAAATGAATATTGGATAAAGATAGAGATCACATTATTATGTTTTGAAAAATCGTTTTTGAAGTCTTATTGAGTAATGCGGTACCTGATATTTAGATATCCATTATTCTTTTAAAAATATTTATTTATTTATTTCCATTTATTTGAATGCCAGAGAGAGAGATAGAGAGAGTGTCAGAGACAGAGAGACAGAGACATAGAAAAATTTTCCTTACTGGTACACATGCCCATAATAGCTGGAGCTGGGCTAGGCTGAAGCCAGGAGCCAGAAACTCAGTATCCACTCTCCCACATGAGTGACAAGGATTCAAATACTTAAATCATCAAATGCTACCTCCCAAGGTGAATAGTATTAGAAAACTAGAATAGGAAGCAGGGCCAGGACTTCAACCCAGGCACTCTGATATGGGACGTGGGCAGCCCAAGTGGCATGTTAAATGTTGTGCCGAATGTCCACCTATGGAAATTCATTATTACTGATACAAGGTGAAGAAATTTATCATACCAGTTTTCTTATTTTTTCTTATGTGCTTCTTACTTGAGGTTCATGACAGAGATATCCATTTTTGACTCGGAAATCAAGTGTAAATTGAAATTATCTTTTGTTATAAATTCATAAAAAAAAAGTATGCAGTCTTCGAGTAAAAATTATAATCAAGGTAAAAGACTGCTGATCAATAGGACTCACCTATTGAGGTACGTTAATTCATTCTTATCTTTCTACATTTAATAACCATTGATTGAATACCTTCCTATGTGTTAGACACTGTGGCATGGGAAAGAATTGTTACATAGGAATGGAAACAAAGTCCTTGCTTTCAAAACATTTTATTCAGTAGGGGACAATGAAATGTGTTAATATGAATATTATAATAGGTAGAAGTCTAAAAGTATCATGTCTCCACATCCAAAAAAGGAAGTGGTATTTCAAAAATTAAAAAAAAAATTCCTATGGTTTATTATGTGCCATTAACTGTGCTAAACATGATTTATTACTTTTCTAAGATTTATTTATTTATTTTGAGAAGTATTATTTTTAAAAAAAAAGATTTATTTACTTGAAAGTCACAGTAGCAGAGTGGCCAGGAGAGAGACGGAGACCTTCTATCCAATGGTTCACTTCCCAAATGGCCACAATAGACGTGCCTGGGCCAGGCCAAAACCAGGAGCCAGGAACTCCAGTCTGTTCTCCCACATAGGTGGAGGGGCCCAAGTGCTTTAGCCATCTTCCACTGCTTTCCCAGGCACATTAGCAGGCAGTTGGATTGGAAGCATAGCAGCTAGGACTTGAACCAGTGTTCCGATATGGGATGCTGGCTCCTACACATGAATTGTTTCATTTACTCCTTACCACAACTCCATGGGGAAGTGCTATCATTAGTCTCATTTGACAGATGAGGAAACCCAGGAACAGAGTGATTACATAACTATCTCTGGTGGGAATCTGAAGGTCCTCATTATATGAGGCTTATTGTGGGGAGCAAACCGGACTAGACTGAGTTACTGGAATTAAGACTTATTCTATGCATCTGCTCTCCCACAATATGGCGCTGGGAGAGAAGTAAACAGCTTCCGCACAGCTGCCTCCAGTTCAACCAATAAACTGTAGGACTGGCTCCTGATTGGAGAGCAGCGTACTCGGCGTGTGGGCAGCCGAGTTAGGATTGGCGGAGGAGGACTATAAAGGAGGAGAGAGACGGCATGCCAGGAACATCTAAGGGGAACATCTGAAGGAACAGCTGTGCAGCCCCCGAGAGAGCCGGCCGGCGGTGTGCCGCTCCCCCGTGGAAGTGGGGAATGTGGCAGGGGGAACCGCCCTTCCACGGAGGTGGAAGGGTCGGTAGCCAACCCGGGAAGGACCAGCAGCCAACCCGGGAAGGACCAGCAGCAAACCCGGGAGGGCCGAGCAGACGAAAGAACAGCGCAGGGTCCTGTGTCGTTCCTCCACGAAGACGGGGAGCGACATAATGGTGCCGTGACTCAGATAGGAAGCCTAGGCAGGACTTAGTGTCGTTCCCCCATGAAGACGGGGAGCGACATAATGGTGCCGTGACTCGGATATGAAGCCTAGGCAGGGCTTAGTGTCGTTCCTCCACGAAGAGGGGGAGCGACAGCTTATGTATCAGAATTCATTTTCTTTTTTTTTGACAGGCAGAGTTAGTGACAGAGAGATAGAGAGAAAGGTCTTCCTTCCTTTGGTTCACCCCCCCAAATGGCCGCTACAGCCGGCACCGCGCTGATCTGATGGCAGGAGCCAGGTGCTTCTCCTGGCCTCCCATGGGGTGCAGGGCCCAAGCACCTGGGCCATCCTCCACTGCACTCCCTGGCCACAGCAGAGAGCTGGCCTGGAAGAGGGGCAACCGGGACATAATCCGGCGCCCCGACCAGGACTAGAACCCGGTGTGCCGGCACCGCAGGCAGAGGATTAGCCAAGTGAGCCACAGCACCGGCCAGAATTCATTTTCACATAACTGTTTCTTTTATTGCTTGAAAAATCCTGTTGCTTTTAGTATTAACACCAAAATTTTATAGATGAGAGAATTCAGAAGTAAAGAGTTGACATAATTTGCCTGCTTATGTTGCTATGTCAAAAACAGGGCTAAGACCTAGATCTAATTCAACTGGTTTTCAATCTAGTGTCATTTACATTATAGAACAGATCCACAATATAGCTTTTTAAACAAAATTCAGAAAGAGAAATTGTGTGGGTTTTTTTTTGTTTGTTTGTTTCTTTTCTCTTTCTCTTTATAAAAATCCAGCCGGCGGGATAAGTGTCTAGCTTAGTGGTTGCCCACATCCCCTATACTCCGTTTGTGAATCCAACATCCTGTTAGTGTACACCCTGAGAGGCAACAGGTAATTGTTGACATACTTGGGTCTCTGCTACCCACATGGGAGACCTGGACTGAGTTCTGGGCTCCAAGTTTCAGTCTGGTGAAATCCTGGCTGTTGTAGGCATTTTTGGAATGAACAGTAGAGAGAAGATCTCTCTTTCTCTTGCTTTCTGTCTCTGTCTCACTCTCTGTCCCTCTGTCTTTCAAAACAAATAAATAAAAAGATATATTCAGCCATGTATATGTTGTTTACATGCTGCACTTCAAATATAAAGTTACTAATAGAAGATAGAAAAAAATAGAATATACTACGAAAAAACTAAACACAAAAAGCTGTGTGAGGCTATGCTACTCTCAGAAATAAGGATCATTTTTTAAAGATTTATTTATTTATTTTAAAAGCAGAGTTGAGAGAGAGAGAGAGAGAGAGAGAGAGAAACTTCCATCTGTGCATTCACTCCTCAAATGGCCATAACTGCTGGAGCTGGGCCAGGCTTGTGCATACTATCAATTTACAAGCTATTCTGTTATGGAAATATCTTCAAGTACTTTTTTTTTTTTTTTTGACAGGCAGAGTGGACAGTGAGAGAGAGAGAGACAGAGAGAAAGGTCTTCCTTTACCGTTGGTTCACCCTCCAATGGCTGCAGCAGCCGGTGCACCACACTGATCCGAAGGCAGGAGCCAGGTACTTATACTGGTCTCCCATGGGGTGCAGGGCCCAAGCACTTGGGCCATCCTCCACTGCACTCCCTGGCCACAGCAGAGAGCTGGCCTGGAAGAGGGGCAACCGGGACAGAATCCGGTGCCCCGACCGGGACTAGAACCTGGTGTGCCTGCACCTCAAGGCGGAGGATTAGCCTAGTGAGCCGCATTGCCGACCTCAAGTACTCTTTCAAAAATATACTGACCATTATATAATTGATTTTATAGAGGAGGACAACTGGCATTTATGTTGTGGTGAGTTTTTGGCACTTGTACTACTGAACCTGTACTTTGGGTTCTTATAACACCCATCTTTAGGGTCACATATGCATCAGTGAAGACAGCCACATACTTTAGGACCTAGTATCTATGCATTCACATCTTCAATTTCCAGTTGGAGAGGTAATTTTTTTATGATAATTCAAGTATAATTGTATATGAAATAATTGAAACATTTATTTGTATTATCACTAGGTAACATTTATTCTTCCTTTTTTTAAATCAAAGATTTTTTTTTTAAAGATTTATTTATTTTATTTGAAAGTCAGAGTTACACACAGAGAGAAGGTCTTCCATCCACTGGTTCTCTCCCAAGATGTCCATACTGGCTGGAGCTGCACAGATCCAAAGTCAAGATCCAGGAGCCAGGAGCTCTTGATGACTTGGGCCATCCTCTACTGCTTTCCCAGACCATAGCAGAGAGCCGGATTGGAAGTGGAGCAGCCGAGACTCGAGCCTGTGTCCATATAGGTTGCCGGAACTGCAGGCAAAGGCTTTACCTGCTACGCCATAGTGCCGGCCTCAGTCAAAGAATTTTTTTTTTTTTTTTTGACAGGCAGAGTGGACAGTGAGAGAGAGAGACAGAGAGAAAGGTCTTCCTTTGCCTTTGGTTCACCCTCCAATGGTCGCCACGGCCGGCGCGCTGCGGCCGGCGCACCGCGCTGATCCGATGGCAGGAGCCAGATGCTTCTCCTGGTCTCCCATGGGGTGCAGGGCCCAAGGACTTGGGCCATCCTCCACTGCACTCCCTGGCCACAGCAGAGAGCTGGCCTGGAAGAGGGGCAACCGGGACAGAATCCGGCGCCCCAACCAGGACTAGAACCCGGTGTGCCGGCGCCGCAAAGCGGAGGATTAGCCTAGTGAGCTGCAGCGCCGGCCCCAGTCAAAGAATTTTTAAAACACTTGTTTTATAAAGGCATTGATAGTCAGAAAATTTAATTTTTTATCATCGTATCCTCCTCAGGATAGCAATGCTATCTCATTTGTATATCAAAGAACAGTTAGAATGAGGCATATTCTTTATGGTGAATGAATTTAGAAGTGATTAGAGAAGGGCAATGTTTTTGGGGCAGCAGTTAAATGCTGTATGGGATACCTGCATCCCGTATCATCAAGCCTGATTCAAGTCCCAGTTTCTCTGCGCTTCCAATCCAGCTTCCTGTGAATACACCTGGGACGCAGCAGATGATGGCTCAAGTACTTGTTTTCCTGCCGCCTACAAGGGAAACCCAGATGCAGTTCCTGACTCTTGGCTTTGGCCTGGCCCAGCTCTGGCTGTTGTTGGCATTTGGGGAGTGAGCTAACAGACAGAAGATGTTTCTCTGTTTGTCTCTGTCATTCTTTCTCTGACTTTCAAATAAATAGAAATTTAAAAAAAATGAAAACAAAAAATATCCCTCCATTTAGAAGAAAAAGAAGTGATGAACAAGAGACTAAGATTTTCCTTCTGTTCCATCATGTCTACAGAAGTATGTGGTGATATGTTCAACATCCTAAATAAAAATATTAAACTGTTTCAAGGATGTAGCAATTCATATTTAAGACTAGATTTAATGGTAGTATAATTTACCTCGCCTTGTTGTATGTCTTTGCATGTGGTGTGTGGGTTTACACGTGCAGAAGTGTAAAATGATGAAAGAGTCCCGTCAGTACTTGAAAGTCAGGTCAATTAGCTGCCCCAAATGCCTGAAAAGAAATCACTATATATTTTCCAATTCTGGTCTGAATAGTGCAGCAATTCTTTTTGAAGAGCAGAATGCTGATGGAGGGTTAATATACTGTTTATGCTCTTTCAAGGAGAGCAAGAATGGCCTGTACATACTCTCTTGCTGGACCCAAAGAGGAAAGAAAAGGCAGCAAGTGAATGGAATGATGCCTGTTTTATTAAAATAGGTTTTCACAGGTTTGAATCAAATTATTCAACTCACTGACTAAATAGCCACTAAGATCAACAGAAAATATTTTGTCTACATTTATTGGCCCAAGTTATTTGTAATTTTAAAAATATTTTATCGGGGCTGGCATTGTGGCATAGTGGGTAAAGCCATCACCTCCAACATCGGTATCTCATATGGGTGCTGGTTCAAGTCCCGGCTGTTCACTTCCCTTTCAGCTCCCTGCTAATGGCCTGGGAAAAGCAGCAGATGTTCCCAAGTGCTTGCATCTCTGCTGCCCATGTAAGAAGCCCAGAGGAAGCTCCTGATTCCTGGCTTCGGCCTTTCCAGTTCCAACCGTTGCAGCAATCTAGGGAGCGAACCAGAGAAAGATCTCTCTCGCTCTCTGTCTCTTCCTCTCTCTCTATAGCTCTGATTTTCAAACAAATAATCTTTTTTTTTAATTTTCTGAATGATTGTATTTATCTATCTATCTATTTATTTATTTATTTGATAGGTAGAGTTACTGATGAAGAGAGAGAGAGAGAGAGAGGGAGAAGAGAGAGTCTCCCATCTGCTGGTTTACTCCCCAAATGGCTGCAAAGGCTGGAGCTGGGCCAATCAAGAAGCCGGGAGCCAGGAGCTTCTTCCGGGTCTCCTACATGGGTTCAGGGGCTCAAAGACTTGGGCTTTCTTCCTCTGCTTCCCCAGGCCATAGCAGAGAGCTGGATCAGAAGTAAAGCAGCCGGGAATTGAACTGGCACCTATAAGGGGATGCCGGCTCTGCAGGCAGAGGTTTAATCCACTATGCCACTGTGCGGGTCCCCCCCAAAAAATCTTAAAAATATTTTCTTTTGCAGATTTGTTCATATATTTTTTTCAGAGCAACTTAGTAAAACTTTACTGAAATCAGTCCTCAGATACATACTTGCAAATCCATACTCTTTAATGAGATTTGTCCGTGTTCTATCACAGATGAATTTTCTGGTCTGCTATTACAACTAAATGAAAGTCTGTGCTATGCAAACAATCTTGATTGAGGTTTGACATTAATATTTGCCCTACTTTTAGATCTACAAGATTAAAAAAATGCAGTCATTCAGAACTCATGTTTTGCAAAACCTAATTGGAAGTTGAAACTCAGTCTGAAAATTTTATTCTCTCAAATTAGCATTTACTGGGTTTCATTGTGTTTTGAAGCTTGAAAAATGACACCATATGTTTCTGATTGCTTTAGACAACTTTTCAAATGCATGTTGTATAAAATTATTTATGCTCAATTTGCCCTTACACTTTTTAAAATTTAAAAACTTTTATACAAGAGATTGTATTTAAAAATAAACTCCAGGCACAAGCACAGTGGTTTACATTTGATGTGAAACTCTGAACCCTTGAGGTAGGAATGGCCTTTAAATTGGTAACACCAGATTTCTCATGGATGTTCAGCAAAGAATGGCACCGAATCTTGAAATACTAGCCAAAGCTGTCCTTCATATGACATTCTAGGCATTGTGAATTATAAAACATTATTTTGATTTGCATCAGAGGAAGCAGGTTCAAAGAGTTTAAGTAAACTATACTTATTTCTGATGTCAGTACCTTTTGATAATTAAGTCATGCATTGTAAATTCTTCTATTTTTTATATTCCAAAACCAACCTGGTATGTTCTATTCAAAGTGGAGAAAGACACTAGTATTTGTGAAAGCCAAATTAAAGCTATCCATTTCATAGCTATATTGTTTTAAATGAGTAGCTACATGGTTCACTCATAAAAAAAGCCTTTGGGACCCAGCATTGTGTCATAATTGGTAAAGCCACCACCTGCAATGCTGATATCCCATATGGGCCCGGGTTTGAGTCCCGCCTGCTCTACTTCCTATCCAGCTTCCTGATAATGGCCCAGGAAAGCAGTGGAAGATGGCCTAAGTGCTTGGGTCCCTGCGTCCATGTGGGAGACCCGATGAAGCTCCTGTTGCCTGGCTTCAGCCTGGCCCAGCCCAGGCACTTGTGGTCATTTGGGGAATAACCCAGTAGACAGAAGATTTTCTCTCTCTCTCTCTCCTTCTCTCTCTCTCTCCATCCCCCCACCCCCGTATCTCCCTGTCTCTCTCTCTCTCTGTAACTCCACCTTTCAAATAAATAAAATAAACCTTAAAAAAAGAAGGTCTTTTCAGTAGCTTATGAGAATCTATATATCAGAACTTGTTACTAGGAAAATCAAACAATAACTTGTTACCAGAAAAATCAAACATTAACGTCATTTGTGGCAATGAACAGAGAAAAATACTATGCTACCACAAACTGCTTCAGCACTCCAAACAGCATACTATTTCTTTCAGACCACTAAGGTCCGTCTTTTTTTATTCTATCACATCACATTTTTTTCACATGTTAAAGCATCTTTATGTGTCATTTTTTTCAAACAGGGAAAAGAAATCAGCAAGTGAAGAAGAGAAAAAGAAGATTCCAACATGATAAAAAAACATTTGCAAGAAAGAGAAAAAAGCATATTCATCATGGTAACTACTTTTTTAAATTCTCAACTTGTTTAGGCAACAGATGCCATAATGAAATTATTGAGACATAAACCCTGGTTCAAAGCCAGTGTAGCTTTGAAAAGAAAGATTGGTTGATTTGTTTCGGCTGAAAAACTAAAATAAACATTACAAATAATGTTTATTTATATATCATTTATCAAGATTGTTTGAGAATGTGGTATATACAGTTTTTTGAATTTGTCTTAAAACAGCAAACAAATATTGATGAAAGTAATCATGCATGAGAAAAAGATAATTTTGTGTTTGGCATTTTTTATTTTGAAAAACTTTCACACATCACTATATTTGCTGACAACTTTATAAATAGGGTTTTATTTTTAAAGTTCATATTCCTACAAGAAAAAAATTCCATTATGGAGAAGCAACTGCACTAAGCAATGTTGGACCAGCTAAGTGTGACATCTGTATCTGGACATATATATGCTTCATTATATGAAGCGATTTGAAAAGGAACATTACATAACCAATTATACAGAAGCTATTGAAAACAAAAAGCAAAAATAAGTTCAATAAAAGTCATGTCGACTTATCTCTTTCACATCTTATGTTTCTTAAACTCTGTTCTAGAAATCATCATTAATTCACAAACAGTAAAATAGTGAAAATTGAAATAAAACCTGAAAAAGTTAACAAACAAAACAGTGAGTACAGAGAAGAAATAAGTATAAAATAATTTTAAAGAACACCAAAATTAATTAAAATTTATTTAGACATTCTAATAAGTCATTCACCTGTTAAATATCCTGTATAATATGTTTGACTATATATAAAATAAAATATCATATCCACTAATGTACTAAATTGTAGAGTAACGGCCACTGTTGTAGTACAACAGGTTAAACGGTGGCCTGCAATGCCAGCATCCCATATGAGCTCCGGTTTGAGTCTGAGTTGTTCCACTTCATATCAAGCTCCCTGTTAATGTGCCTAGAGAAAACAGAAAGATGGCCTAAGTCTTTTGGCCCCTGCATCCTTGTGGGAGACTTGGATGAAGCTTCTGGCTCCTGACTTTTGCCTGGCCCAGCCCTGGCCACTGTGGCCCTTTGGGGAGTTAATCATCAGATGGGAGGTCTCCCCTTCTCTCCCTCTCTCTCTGTAACTCTGCCTTTCAAATAAATGAAGCAATATTTTTTTAAAAAATTATAAGGAGTAGAGAATTCATTTGAAGGGAATGAATTCTTCGTTTTACACATAAATAGGGCTTTTTAACATTATGATATTTCAGAGAAAGACAATTTAATCATATCGCAATCAAAAAATATATTGAACTGTAGCTAATTCATGAAAAGTACTCATTTTGGAATCAATGACACACTTAAAGTCATTAGAAAGGCTTTGGAATGCAACTATATTAATATTATTTTAAAGGATATAATAATTGATGTAACAATCAGAAACTTAAAATTTTTTCTCAAATGAAACAAACTTTTTATGCTCCACTTCCAATTTGTATTCTTGGGTTAGCTTTATAGACACTGATATAATCTTTTTTTAAAATATTTATTTTATTTATTTGAAAGACAGAGTTACAGAGAGAGGTAGAGACAGAGAGAGAAGTCTTCCATCTGCTGGTTCACTCCCCAGATGGCAGCAATGGCCGGAGCTGCGCCAATCCTGAAGCCAGGAGCCAGGGGCTTCCCTCGGGGTCTCCCATGCTGGTGCAGGGGCCCAAGGACTTGGGCCATCCTCCACTACTTTCCCAGGTCGTAGCAGAGAGCTGGATTGGAAGTGGAGCAGCTGGGACTGGAACCAGTGCTTATATGGGATGCTGGCGCTTCAGGCCAGGGAATCAACCAGCTGCACCACAGCGCAGGCCCCGATATAATCTTTTTATTCGATTGGAGTATTTCCCTCTTTTTGACAAAACTGTGAACAACAGGTGTCCATCTCCCAGTGCAGGATTTGATACTGTGATTGCATTTCAACTGGTCAATGGGATGTAATTAAAATAAATTTGAGTTGAACCTGAGGATTTAGTGTGGATTTCTAGTCACATTTCTGATGGTAAATAAAATGAAAAAAATGAGTTGGATTTTAGTAAATTAGCAGCTGGTTTAGAAAAGTTTGCATATTTGAGATTTTATGTTAATCTGTCTATACTTAATTAGCCCTTCCCCTCTTCCAACACAGCTTCATTTTTCTAATTATTCACATTCTTTAGATTCAATTGCAAAGAGTTTTAAAACTCAAAGAACATCTGGTAAATAATCTGGTATTTCAAAAGTTTTGTGAAGACATATTTACTTATTAAATGTAACATGAGTCTCCCTTTTTGTAAGATAAGACAGCTTATGGAAGGTCTATATTTAGATTTCTGAGGCTTCTCCATACTGTCTTCCACAGTGGCTGCACCAGTTTACATTCCCACCAACAGTGGGCCAGGGTACCTTTTCCCCCCACATCCTCACCAGCATTTGCTGTTTGTTGATTTCTGCAGGAGAGCCATTCTAACTGGGGTGAAGTGAAATTTCATTGTGGTTTTGATTTGTATCTCCCTGATGGTTAGTGATCCTATTTTTTTTAAAGTGTCTATTGGCTATTTGAATTTCTTCTCTTAAAAAAATGCCTGTTTAAATTCTTTGCTCATTTCTTAACTGGATTATTTTTATTCTTGTTGAATTTCTTGAGCTCTTTATAGATTCTGGATATTAACCCTTTATCAGTTGTGTAAGTTGCAAATATTTTCTCCCTTTCTGTTAGTTTCTATTAGTTGCCTCTTCGATTTGTGTTTCTTTTGAAGACAGTGTGGAGATACCTCAGAAAGCTAATATAGACCTACCATATTATACAGCCATCCCATTCTTGAGAATTTACCCACACCAAAAGAAATCAGTATATGAAAGAGTTACCTGTACCCTCATGTTCCTTGCAGCTCAATTCACAACAGCTAAGATATGGAATCTACCCAGATGTCCAGGAACCGATGACTGCATAAAGAAATTATGGTATATATATTCTATGAAGTGCTATTCAGCTGTAAAAAATGAAATCCTGTTTTTTACAGCAAAATAAATGCAACTGGAATCCATTATACTTAGTGAAATAAACCAGTCCCGAAAAGACAGATATCATATGTTTTCCCTGATCTGGGATAACTAATAGAGTACCTAAAATGTAATGTATTGGAATGAAATGGATATTTTGAGATTCAAAGATTGTTTACAACCTTTGTCACTTCTGTTGAAGAACAGTGTTTTTTTTTTTTCTTCATATTATTTGTTGAACTCTTTTACTTCGTGTAGAGCTAACCTTATCATCATTAAGTAAACTGAAAGTAAATATCTGTAAAAATTAAGAGTGGGAATGGGAGAGGGAGGAGTAACAGTTGGAGCATGGGTGGGAAGTAGGGAAGTATCACTATGTTCCTAAAGCACTATATATGAAATACATGAAACTTGCATAACTTAAATAAAATTTAAAATAATCGATGCAATTAAACACTCTTTAATAGAAAAAAATAACAAAGAGAGGTGATAGAATGTAAGCGTTTCTTCTTTTTGACAGTGAAGGTTCACTGATTCCGAGACATGGCTTACACATCAGGTAAAATGCACTTGGTAGTAACAAATCTATTTATTATGTCATTCCAGGTGTATAATTTTTGTGTAATAGAAATATTTCCATTATAAGTATATCCTTTTAGTTTTAAGTTCTTTAAGTTTTTTTTAATTTGTTTTGTCAAACATGCTGGCCAACTATTTTCCTTGATCAGATCCTATTAGACATATAATTGTTTTTGTAATTCCATTACTAAACTCCATTCTTTTAGGAACTCCATTATTAAACTCAGTTTTTTCCCAACTAAAGAAGATTGGTTCTTCCTTTACTTTGAGCAGCAAATTAAGTTTTCATTTATTCAAAAGAAACCAACTTCCACTGGCACACAAAGAGTAAGTAATTTAAGTCTGTAAAGCTCTTGACTTAGTTTTTATATTAGTGCTTCAAAATTGCTTAAAATCAGAACATGTATTTTTACTGTAGATACATTTAAGTTGTTGCTTAAACAAGTGATATTTGTGCCTGATGAGCTGAAGTCTGCTAAAGTTATCCCAGTCCATTAAAGAGTCTTATATCAGCAAGAGATGTTTTACTATACCCGTATGATGATTGTTGAAAGTATTTGCAGGGGGAATATATATTTGTTAATTCAACTCTCGCAATGTGATCCATACTGCTAAGAGTCAAAGAATAATGGCCATAATATCACGCAATTATTTTGATATGAGTATTTTATACACAAGTGTTTGTATGGCCATAATTATTTGTATTAATTTATTGTTATTTATTCATTTTATTTATTTGAAAGAAAGGGGGGGGGAGAGAGAGAGAGGAGGAAGAGAGAGAGAAACACCTCCTGTCCACTGGTTCACTCCCCAAATGGTCACAACAACCAGAGTCCAGAGTCCAAGCCAGTAGCTGCAAAGGCAATGTTGACTTCCCACCCGTGTGGCAGGGACTCAGTTACTCCAGCCATTACCCACTGCTTCTCAGGGTGCACACTAGTAGCTGAATTGGGACTGGAGCCGGACTTGAACCAAGGCACTCTAATATGGGATGCAGGTATCCTAAGCAATATCTTAACTACTACACCCGATGCCGGCCCCAATTTCTTATTTTATTTGTAAATTTTTATTTATTGATTCATTTAGGGAGAGAAAGAGAGAGAGAGAGGTCTTCCATCTGCTGGTCCACTCCCCAATTGGCTGCAATGGCTGGAGCTGTGCCGATCTGAAGCCAGGAGCCAGGAGCTTCCTCCAGGTCTCCCATGTGGGTGCAGGGGCCCGAAGACTTGAGTCATCTTCTACTGCTTTCCCAGGCCATAGCAGAGAGCTGGACAGGAAGTGGAGCAGCCAGGATTTGAACTGGTACCCATAGGAGATGCCGGCACTACAGGTGGTGGGTTTACCTGCTATGCCACAGCGCCAGCCCCTCCCCAAATATCTTTAACAACTAGGGATGGACCATGCAGAAGTCAGGAGCCTAGAACTCAGTCTCGGTCTCTCACATAGGTGGCCCAACTAATTAAGCCATCACCTGCTGCTTCCCAAGGAATGCATCAGCAGAAAGCTGGGATTGAAAGCTGAGCTGCATATCAGACCAGCACTCTGATATGGAATGTGGGGCATCCCAGGTAGATTGTTAACCTGTGCCAAATGTTCACTCTCAATTTCTATTAGTCATCCATATATTTACATGAAAAAAATTCCTCAACATTCTAACCCAAGGAGTATCATTATTTTTCTTAGTGCTGGTAGCACACTTTTATCCTCTAAGGACATTTTCTACTGGATTTTTCTACAAACATGAGCAAACAAAAATTTGTTAATTTCACCATTGTCTACCCAAATAATGTAGGAAAAACTCAGGGTAATTTCGGTCATTAAATACCAGAGTGTTACATACACAGAACATATTTACCTTTCTAACACACAGTTAATGAGTACTGGTCTTGTTTTTCATTCACATTTATATGCACATGTGCTTTTTATTTAGAATTTACAATCATTTAAAATGTAACCATGGAGATATATTCACTCTCTTCCACATACAATTTTATTTATTACAAAAAAATTCTTATGAGTCAATCAGCAGGTTTCAAGAGGTTTGGAACTATATATGTGAAAAATATTACAACAGGAAGAGTTCTCAAATGTTCAAAGCAATTTTAAAGCTAAGTCTGAGAAATGTTGGTATTGTTCTTTCCTTCAAGAAAACAGAAAGCGTTGGAAAGGAAATGCATGCTCTATTGTTTGAATACTAGTAGACAATGGTCCTTGTTGTAACTAATATTCTTTGTTGTATTTAAATAGACTATTAGAAACAACTCAGGAAAATAAATCTATATTGGTAAGTGTTAATTGAAGTAGAAAGTCTGGAACTGAAATAGTGGGTGAACTCTGCCCCTGAATGCATACCAGAGAAATTAGACGAAAAACTAGAGAATATTGAACCTTAGCCTTTGTTATGGAGCATCAAAATCTGTATAGAGAGGTCTCTGTCAAAAATTCTATTTATGCCCAAATGTTTGTCTTGAACTTGTTGAGCTGGTTGTCAATCTAGTTGCCACCAGCCAACACTATTTAGAGAAAGTACATAGATTTGCAGACAATCTTCCACCCATCTGATGGTCCAGCAGTACCCATTATTCCTCCAATCTGTTTTTATTTACTTATTTGAGAGGCAGAAAGAGAGACAGACAAAGGAAGAAAGAGAGAGACAGATCTCATTTACCGGTTCACTCCCTCAGTGATCACAATAGCCAGAAGGCCAAAACTGGGAGCTAGGAATTTCATACAGGCTTCCCATGTGGGTGGAAGAAGACCTATCATTTGAAGCAGTACCTACGGCCTTCCAGTTTCTGCACTAGCAGAGAGCTGGAACTGGGAACTGAAGTCGGGAATTGAACCCAGATACTCTGATACGAGATGCAGGTGTCTTAACTGCTAAATCAAATGACCACCCAGTTTGTCTTTCTTTCCTTCTTTCTTTTTAAAATGTAGTATTATCTCTAAATTCTGCTTACTCGCTTATGGCCGCCTAGTTTATTTATTTTTTAAAAGTTAAAACAATTATTTATGGAGCTAGCATTGTGATTCAGACGATTAAGCTATTGCTTAGCACACCAACATCCCATATCAAAGGATACTTTTGCTAATTTGCCTCAGAAGGCAACTGATGATGGACCAATTACTGGGGTAATTGCCACCATGGAAAACCAGAAGATGACTACAACAATCAGGACCATGTCAGGTCAAAGCCAGGAGCTGGGAACTTAATCCAGGTTCACCATGTGGGTGGAAGGGACCTAAGTACATGAACCATTGGTTGCCAGCTTCCAGTTGTGCATGAGCAGACAGCTGGAATTGGGAATGGAGCTGAGACTGATATGACAAGCAGGTGCCCAAAGCAGTGTTCTTATAACCATTGTGTCAAACGCCTGTCTCTCACTCTGTTTTCTTGATAACAAATTGCAGGGCTTTGTAAAATGGTATGTTGTCTGATGTTAAAGCTGAGTCTTCTCCTTTTCACATTTATCTTTAACAAGTGTAATATTGAAAACTTGAGTGAATAACAGGTAAAGAAAGAGACAAGGAAAGGAAGGGAGAAAATGAGAAATATTAAAGGAAAGACAGAAAGTGAAGGGAAAAGGATGTCAAAAACAGGGAAAACAGTAACAAAAAGTAATCTCTACATTTTTATTTGTTTTGATTTTAAACACTCATATTTCCTTTTTATTTTAAAATTTTCATTTTTTGAATAGTCCCATTTAAAAACATAAAAACAATGTATATTGGAATTTCTTGCCAAATTGTCAGCACCAGATATCTAGTTACTGTCTCAGGGGTCACCATTACAGTGGTGGTAGTCTCTCAGATTTGAGTCATGTATAAGCAAGTATAGTGTTTTTGTGATTATTTAAAAGGATTTATTTATTTATGTGAAAGGCAGAGTTACAGAGAGGCAGAGGCAGAGACAGAGAGACAAGTCTTCCATCCACTGGTTCACTCCCCAGATGGCTGTAATGGCTGGAGCTGGGCCAATCCAAAGCCAGGAACCAGGAGCTTCTTCCAGGTCTCCCAGACAGGTGCAGGGGCCCAAGGACTTGGGCCATCCTCTACTGCATTCCCAGGCCATAGCAGAGAGATGCATTAAATTTCCATTTATTATTGGATTTATATTTGGGTTTTCTATTTTATTCAGTGACTCAACTATCTGATATAAACATACTTTTAGAGACTTTTTAAAATACCAGGCAGGCTAGTCCTTCCTAACAATATCAACATTTAAAATTTCATTAAAAATTTGACATTTATATTGAGATTACATTAATTTATATTAATCCAGAGACTAATATTTTTAATAATGTTAAGACACACAATCCAATTACAGATGAATTAGGAAGTTTTCTTATATTTTTGTCACTCAGGAATTCCTAGAAAGCATCAGGGTTGTCTGTTCTTTGAAAGTTCAATTGAAATTGTATGTGAAAACTTCTGGGGCTCACATTTTTGAGGAGGTAGTTCCTTAAAAACTCTATTTCTTCTATATATAATAATCATTTTAAATTTATATATCCAATGGGATCACATTTGGTCATCTATATTTAGTAGAGAAATAGGGATAAACACACACATACACACACATACATATATACATACATAAAGGTCTGCAAATTTACCTCATGTTTAAATGATTTCTTCTATTTCAATTATCATTTCATTGATGTCCTTTCTTATATTTGTGCTTTCTCCTTTCCTTTTTACTTGATCAGCTTAGCTGCTGATTTGTCTATTTTGCTTCTTTTAAATATTAATATTTAATATTTTTCTGTTCTCTACTTCATTGATTACTGGTTTTATCTCTATGATTTTCTTTCTAAATTTTTGAGATATAAATTTAACTCATTTATTTTAGTTCAGAGATTTTTACTGATAAAAGTATTCAGTGCAGTGAAAGTCCACTGACTGTTGCTTACAGTGCATCACATAGATAAGACATGTAGTTCTCCATTGTTCTTATGCTTTTTAAAATTGTGTAGTTACAGTTTGTATCTCTCTTTCATCCAAGAGTTATTTTTTACTGTTAGATAAAAGTATCTTTTATGCTGCTTTTTTCTTAATAATTTGTAGTTTGACTATATTATAATCAAAGCTTGGTGTTTATAAAATTAAAACTTTATGGAAATTACTTACATTTTTAATATGTTGTTTGATGAACATTTGTGAATTTACTTAAGTAGAAGATGTGTTCTCTATTAATGTGTAGAGTTCAATGTAAATCCATTAGATTGACCTTAGTATGATGTTTTAGTGTTTATATCTTTAGCTATTTTTTTCAACTTCATAGCCTTTTATTGAAATTGGAGTACAAAAGACTTGTGTTGGGATAAGGTCGATTGTGAGAATATGAAGGATCATACAACGGGCATTGGTGATTTTTGTCTTTATACTCAGTTATTTTTAACTTTGAGAAGGCATTCTCTATCTTGTAGTAATGCTGAAAGTGTGATTGTTGTATAGATTTATTTTTTACCTTTTATTATTTCTTTCATTTATGGAGAAATGTTGTGTTTTCTTCAGCTATTAGAAGTGCTTTGATTTTGTTTAAGGCCATTTTACGAAAAAAACGAAAAGACATTTTTGCATAAATCAATCTCTAAGTGTGTAGCTTTTAGGCCTCTGAGCCTGTGTCCTGACCAGAACGGTTCACCATCCATATGACTGACTGAAGCAATACTTTCACTATATTTTAAAGTATTAATTTCTTTCTTTTTTTTTTTTTTTTTGACAAGCAGAGTGGACAGTGAGAGAGAGACAGAGAGAAAGGTCTTCCTTTGCCGTTGGTTCACCCTCCAATGGCCACCGTGGCCGGCGCACTGCAGCAAGCGCACCGCACTGATCCGATGGCAGGAGCCAGGAGCCAGGTACTTATCCTGGTCTCCCATGGGGTGCAGGGCCCAAGCACTTGGGCCATCCTCCACTGCACTCCCTGGCCACAGCAGAGAGCTGGCCTGGAAGAGGGGCAACCGGGACAGAATCTGGCGCCCCGACCGGGACTAGAACCCGGTGTGCCGGCGCTGCAAGGCGGAGGATTAGCCTAGTGAGCCGTGGCCCAAGTATTAATTTCTAGTCTTTAAATAATTATACTGATTCCATGATGATAAGTAAGGTTCTAGATTATATATGTTTCCAGTGAATAATCAACTTTCCTATGACAGTTTTAGCAAATACTAATTTTTGCATGGCTAAAGTAAAGTTTGGAATAAAAACCTTGAGTTGAAAGGGGAAATGACATAATAACAAGCCATGTGGAGTTCACATGTGGCCAGATACACACACCACTTCACCACTTTAGTCTTTCCTTCCAAACAGTAATTTACAGTTTACTAAGGTCAGAGAGTAGGAAAATATTTTAGCCAAGTCTGGTGCTAACTTGAAGTATGAGCACTCTCTCTCTCTCTCTCTCCCCCTGTGTGTGTGTGTGTGTGCGTGTGTGTGTGTGTCCTGTCTCATAAGGGGAAAGAGAAGCAAGAGAGAGAGAGAGAGAGAGAGAGAGAGAGAGAGAGAGAGATAGGGATATGTTTGTCTTGGACATCTACTTTTCCACTACTTGGGATTAAGTGGATTAGGTTGCAGAGTCTTGGATAAAGAACAGTCTTAAGTTGAAAATATAGATCAAATAATGTGCTTGCTTATATAGGTCAAATACATTCCTGCCTTTTTCAATATTCTGTCTCATAAGAACTTATCAGAATCAGAAAACTAACTCATCGTTAATATTTTTGCCTTCAATGTTGAACTGGCCTCTCTCACAGGAAATAAATAGCAGCCTAGAGACCAGACCCATAAAAGTTTAATATTTTCAGTAACTATAATTAGGATCTCAGCTTAACATGGACTGAAGTAGGACTGTACTAGGGAATTTGTGACTAGATTTGGAGAGGAAGAGCTCATTATTGGAAACAGAGTATAACAGCATGTACTATAATTTCAAAAATGACATCTTTAACAAAAGAATAAAATTTACTTTGGGGTGAACAGATTACCATTAAATTCTAAGTGATTATCTTAATTGCCTTTTAGTATGCTTTCCATTGCATTATAAATGATTTTTTTAAAAAAAAAAAGCAAGAAGACATTTTTAAGTGAAAGAAATAAAGAAAAATCATCTGATATTGAGATCTGCACACAAGAATAATCCAATTAAATATTCATAGTGAATTGGAATTATTAAACTAAAATACCTATTGGCAAATAAGATACCAGTTATGAGGTTAATGCTTCTAAATACTTAAGGTGCTATATAAACTAAATTAAGAGTACTATGCCCTCTCATCTGTATTCCTACATTCATTTCCTTGTCCAAGTAGGATAAATTTAGTCACATAAATATTTTATGTGATGAACTTTTGAAGAATGTAGTCTTTATGAGCATATAGCAATCTCGGCTGGTTAAATGTTATCTAGAAAAGGAGGCTGAGTGCTGTAAATAAATAATATGATTTAAAATATAGTATTTTCAGAATTGATTATAAACTTAATGTAACCAAAATCCTCATTATCTTAGTTTCTTGCTATATATGAAAATATTTAAGGTACTAATCATGAAAATAGTTGATTCAAAAGAAATGCATGCTTAGCATAATTCCCTATTCATTGGCTCTGAAGCAGGGCTATGGGGATTTAAATGTACTCTGTTTTAAAAGTGGGTGCAGGAACTTGTTACATTGTCATGTGGAGGCTAGATGTGTTTGGATCCTTAAGTTGTATTAATTTGTATTTAAGTATTTAAGATCTCAATGATTTCACCAAAATGGGCAACTGATTAATTATATGATTTGATCTGAAAGTTATTTTGTTTTTGAAACTTAATTGGTTTACTTTTAGGCAGGTCTAGGCCTTCTAATTCCATGACTTTATTGTTTTTCCAAGCACTTTATATTAAATAAAATACTGTTTTTCTTTCTAAACTGTGATTGTTGTTATTAGAAGTGATAACAAGGACCATGTTATTTTAGTTCAATTCAACTTTCAAGTTGAAGTGTTAATTTTCTGTAGACAAAAATAAATTTCTGGAGTTTGACCCCTCATTGCATATAAAGTAGTCAGTTACCTCCAAAGAGTGGTATATATACTGAGGTATTGACTGAGATTTTTTTTTAAGATAGTTTGTTGGAAAGTCAGAGTGACAGAGGAGGGAAGGAAAGGAGAGATCGTCTATCCTCTGGTTTACTCTTCAAATGCTCACAATAGCTGAGGCTGGGCCAGGCCAGGGTCAGAAGCCCAAAACTCCATGCAAGGCATCATTTGCTGCCTTCTCAGGTGAATTACCAGGAAGCCAGGTTTGAGTTAGAAGTAGTGTGACTAGGACTTGAACTGGTAGTCTGAGATGGGATGAGGACCCCCCCCAAATGGCAGCTTAACCCACTGTACCACAATACCTGCCCCACAAGATAGTCCTGTGAGGGTGGAGAAAATTAGAAATTTCATTTTTAGTGTTGTCTTTTAATTTTGCACTTTTTTTACATTTTATAACAAATATAGGATTGAAATATATATATAGGCCAGCAGTGCCATTCATTGTAACTTTCTGCAATGGTGGAAAGGTGCTGCAAAATAGAATGATAGACACTGGCCATGTGTGGCTGATAAAAATATGAATGTCCACAGTAAACTGAGGTAGTGCTATTTTAGGCTTATTTACTTTTAATCATTTTAGGTTTAAAGTTAAATAGTTATGTTCAATGTATTAGTGTTCTCCAGAGAGACAGAACCAATAGATGAGGGCTTATCTATTAGGGGAACCGACTCTCATGATCCTGGCGACCAAGTCCTGTGAGAAGTAGCCTGAAACCTGGAGAACCAGAGAAACTGGTAATGTGGCTCAGTGCAAATCCCAAAGCCTCAGAACCAGGAAAGCCAGCAGTGTAGCCATGACCAAAGGCCTGAGAGTCCCTGTTGGGATTGGGGGGAAGGTGGAAGGTGGGGTCTGGTAGGGGTTGCTGGGACAAGTCTCTGAGTTCAAAGGTCGAAGTACCTGGAATTCTGATGCCCAAAGCAGATAGGCTCCAGGGGACTATGGGGAGATAAAGAGAATGTTATGTCCCCTTACTTTTACTTTTTTGTCTTCTATTGGGCCCCCAGCTAATTGGACGATGCCAGCCTATGTTTAGAGTGGATTTTCTGCAGACCCACATGCCAATCATCTCTGGCAACACTGTCATAGCACACCCAGAAACCATTCATCAGCAGTCGTCTAGGCATCCTTTAGTTCAGTCAAGCTGACATCCAGACTAACACATCATATCTAGCTGGTGGTTACTATCATGGACAACGTTAAGTCTACAGTTGTGTGATAGTCTATATATGCAGTTCCTGTTATATAAGGTGACTGATTTCCTTTCTTCTCTTCGCCTTTCACATCTTGCAGTGCACATTTATGAATATTTATGTTACCACGAATAGAAAAGCGAAATCAGCCCCACTGAGCCTGAGTCTCTAAAGTATCAATGGAGCTCATTTCTTCAGTCAGTACACGGAGAATTTTTTCTCTATACTTTGTAGTATAGTCAATTACACGGTGCATATGGACAGCCACTGCTTTATGAACTAGCCTATTCATGGAGGTTCAAGGTCAACGTTAATGTCAGAAGCATTCTGAGATACTCTGGGGGATTGTTGTGCTCAGTCCTCTGGCTTCCAGTTTTCAGTTTCTAGCTTTCGGAGTCCCTTGAGAATACTGGTTGGGGCAGCTGCCAGATGAACGGTTATATGATTAGGTGAGATATAAACTCAATTGAAGTGGGAAATCAGGCAGAGAGAAAAGGAAGCATTCATTCTCCTTTGCTACTTTATCAGATTCTTGGGTACATTTTTACAGTCTGAAAAAAGGAATACAAGTGAGTTAATCTTGTATTTCTTCTTTCCTGAATCAAAAATTTAATTAGCAACAATTTCAAATAACTATTGGAAAATTTCTTGTGCAAACCTATTAATACATGTTCTTTGACACTCTAGTACTTTCTGGGAACACATTTGTGAAATAGAAAGTAGTAAATAACTTGCAAAACACAAAGAAACATAATAAAATGCTGCTGTTTTCACTTGTTTCATGTGTGATTAATAGACACCCAGGTTCTCTTGAGCTATGTTACTTTTGTAATAGACAATAAAGACATCTTGTGCACAAAGTTTAGACCTTATGATATGATATTACAATAATAATTAAGATAACTTATGCCTAATTATCCTAATGGCACAATAAATGTATTAAAAGTATGGAACTGCCCATTCTTACCATAATCATGCTGGTTTCATTTAGGAATATTTTATGATTCCATATCATTTTATGTACAGATGCATATCAGCATGCTGATCTGAGAATCAAGCCTTGACAGTTATGAAATCAACACATAGGTTTTTTTGTAACATGCATTTCCGTGAACTTTTTCAAGACCCCTCTTCATATGCTTGATTTCAAACTTTTTTGCACCAAAATAAACAGTTTGATTTCATCTTCCGCAAACTTTTAAAGTATGTTCATATCCAAACCAGCCAAACTTCCAATGCTTCATGTAACTTGGAAGCAGTTCAACACTCCCTGAAATCCATATAAACCCAAACCTTTGCAGAATCATAAGAACAATCAATCTAACAGACACAGATTCCCTAAATAGAGTGCAGAATTTAGCAAATGAGACACCACTGCCGTGCTTGCAAAATGTATAAAGTAGTTGATATCATCAAAACATATAAGGATTTCTGCAACAAAAACACCTTCTAAGAGTTGGTATAACTGTCTATTTTCCAGGGGGATGTATCTGCGGTAGCTAAAGGGAACACAGTAGTTTGTGCGATTGAAACTCTCTCTTTCTCTCTCTCTCTCTCCCCCCCATCTCATACACACACACACACACACACACAGATGACACACTGCAACACATCACACACTCCTAAGCTCACAGCCATGAACTCCCATAAAGACCTACAAAATTTTTAGATCCTTAATTATTTCTAAATGATGTTTAGCATAGGTAAAAACATTGCCTTTGGTAGGTAGCTTTATGAATATTGTCATAGAACCCATGAATTACATCTAGTTTGGATATAAAGTCTTCATTGTAGCTCATTCCACCAGATACCCATGATTTAAGGCTTGTCCACAAGTGTTCAAAACAAAAAAATTTGGGAGCCAGGGCTGTGGGCAAGTAAAGCCACTGCCTGTAGTGCCGGCATCCCATATGGGTGCCGTTTCAAGTCCTGGCTGCTCCACTTCTGATCCAGCTCTCTGCTGTGGCCTGGGAAAGCCATAGAAGATGGCCTAAGCTCTTGGGCCCTGCACCAATGTGGGAGACCCAGAAGAAGCTCCTGGCTCCTGGCTGCAGATTGGCACAGCTCCAGCCGTTGCGGCCATCTGGGGAGTGAACCAGCACATGGAAGAACTCTCTCTCTCTCTCCCTCTCTCCTTTCAAATAAATAAATAAATAAATCTTTAAAAAATTAATTTCACTAGTTATGTTGAAATCTTGTAATTTACTGACAAAAGGAAAAAAATCAGATGGTTTTATTAAGTTTAAAAGTAGGTCTATGCAGCTGTATCTTGAAATAAGAAAAATTTCAGTAACTTCTTTCCTAAAACTGCACAAATTTGAAACTAAAGAGAGAAAAATATTACCACCAATATGTATAAGTAAATATGTACACACACACATATATATATATATAAGTGTATGTGCATACACACATGTACATATTAGCATACTTCAAAAGATTTGTAGAAAAATAGAATTAAAAGGTAATGCATATTTTCCATTAACTATTTCAGGATAATACATATAGTCAATTATTTATATTAGGGTATAATGCTACAAAACTTAGACATTTTGAAATGAATAATTGTCATCTTAAAGGAGATATACCTAGAGGAATGGAATGTATAATCTTACAGGCACATTTAGAATGATATAAAAAAATCTATTTCAGAGCCAGAGAAACAGAAAGGGAAACAGATAGACCGACAGAGAGCTGCCATCTGCTGCTCCACTCCCCAGATGTCCTCGACGGCCAGGACTGGGAACTCCACCCTACTCTCCCTTGTGAGTGGCAGAAACTCAAGTGCTTGCGTCATCATCACCTCGTGCTTTCTAGGGTCTGCATTGGCAGGAAGTGAATCAGGAGCTGCAGCTGAGAATCAAACTCAGGCACTCTAACATGAGACACAGGTGTCTCAACCTGGGTTCTTAACTGCCATGCCAAACGTTCATGCCTCATTTAGAAATTTTAAGAGCATGTGGACATGAGTCATTATATTTATCATAAAAAATAATGTTTCACTTAATAAAATAATGCAACTTGATCTCCATCAAAGCATGTGCACACACACATATACATACTATATATATGCATAAATTTGTGTATAGAAATATATAAGTATTGAACTGATTAATGTCCTTTATGGTAAATCAAAATCGTGATATTTAGACACATATTTATATTAAATATAATTGTGAAATATTATTATAATCATAAATTCAGTAATATGTCATGTCTTCTTGCATGTATAACAAGTAACAATGAAGAGTTAGAATAAATCAGATATTTTAAAAATATATCATATATGTTTATAATAAAATATTTTGTGGGCCTGTTTTCAAACTTGATTTCCTTATTAAATGTGCACTTTTATGCATAAAAATCATGCGGAGTTAATTAACAGAAACACAGTTGGATTGCTGCAGTTGCTATGAACTACATAATGATTTGTATACACTTACAGTGCACCTGCAAAGAGAGAAAAGAGAGAAAATAAATTTAGTTTTTTTTTAAAAAATAAAAGAACTTGAAAAGATCTTGGAAAAGCAAAATGTCCTATTAGAAGTTTTTTTTTTTCTCTTTTTTTCCTATTGAATTGCTTCATAAAGGGAATTGGATGTCAAAAGTGTTCACACTGCCAAAGATAGACTCTATGAGCCTCTTTTAGTTTTAGTCTTGTTTAAACGTGGTGGATGGATTAATGACCTTTCAAGATCCCTTCTAGGCCTGTGTTTCAATAAACATCTCTAAAAGCAGAAAAGGTGGAATAAGACAGTTTGACCTTAACTTATACATAAAATGTGCTTCTAAAAATATGTGTGTGCTGTGAATAATTATATACAAAGTCATATTTTCTCTGTTATAATTTCACATCTGTGTTTTTCCACAGATATGTGTCGCTAATATATAATAAATATTGCACTTAAAAATTCTAACATTCACTTCAAGTATCTATATATCTTTGGTTGTGTATTTTTTAGTTAAGCTGTAAAGACATTTGGTTTAAAATGTAGGCAATTCACAACATATATATTACATACCAAAATACAACATTTCATTTTTATGCCTTTGAGATGTCGCTTTTTCTGTACAGAGATATGGATTTGAATATATTCACCTTGTTTAGTCCTCATACTAATGTAATTTCTGGAAGATACAGAATCCATTTTTGTGTTCCATTTTTAAAAGTAAAACTAGCTTATTTTATCATCTAATAGAGAATTATCAAATGCTCAACATAAAATAGAAGCAATCGATAAAAACTAATTTTTGTAATTAATCTTATTATATAGCTGACATTTAGACACTTAGGCAAGATTATTGAGGACTAATTTTCTCAGAAAATTCTTTGGGTTTCACAATATGAGTTAGATTATTCTGTAGGGTCTTTCAACTATTGCTATGACTTTTATACAGATATTTGTGAGACATTCTGACAAGGTAAAACCAGCCAGTGTTTCAATTGCTTCTGTGTAGAAGAGCAAACCTCTTTTATCAGCACATGTTCAGAATGAGGTTTCAACAACACAAGGTAAGGCAATATGTGTATTAGAAAGTGTACAGAATTTAGAGGAGAACTGACTGCAGTTCTATACTTTTAGCCTTGTTTTAAACATCTTTAAATTTTACAGTTAACTTGAATATTCTTTTCTAATTTCAAATAAACATTACTAGTTAATATTTAAATTTTTTTTTTCCTGGTGATTGAACAGAGAACCAGAGGGTCTGCATTTCAATCCTGAGACTTTGGAAAATATCACTTAGCCTCTCTGGATCTCATGAAGTTACTTCATGGGACTTGAACAGTGTTTCATAGAAAATTATCCCATAAGATCCAAAGGCAATAAAAACTTCCATGTCCAAATATATCTGGGAAAAGCTACAAACCATATTTCCATCTTGTAGAGTCAGAAGCAATCTAGTGCTTTTAAAGGCACTGAAAAGACCCATAAAGGAAAAGTGCTTTTTTATGGAGTAAACAAAAAACATTAAGTATGACTGACCTAGTAATTTCAAAATTTGACAAGTGAATTCTTTTCAACACAAGTCCTTGTTTAATCCAATAGGATTAATGCTTTAAGGAAAATACTTTAGAAAACTTTAAAATAAGTGATCTTGGCATTGTTAACATTTTTAAGGGAAGATTTATCCTCTCTCATTTTTTTAAATACTCTTAAACATTTTATACACTATTTATTTATAAAAGGTGAACAAATTTCATGTATTTCATATATGTATAGATTTAGGAACATAGTGATACTTCCCACCCTAACCTCCCTTCCACCCATGCTCCAACCCTTCTTCATCCTCCCTTTCTTATTTTATCTTTTTAATTTTACGATGACATACTTTCAGTTTATTTTATAATCATAAGCTTAACTCTTCTAAGTAAAGAATTCAACAAATAGTAAGAATAATAAAAAAAAAAAAAACACTGTTCCTCAACAGTAGAGACAAGGGCTGTAAACAATAACCAAATCTCAAAATATCCACTTCACTCATACACAATGCATTTTTGTACTATATTAGTTACCACAAATCAGAGAAAATAGGTTTTTTTTTACAAAATATTTATTTATTTATTTGAAAGTCAGAGTTATACAGAGAGAGAAGGAGAGGCAGAGAGAGGTCTTCCATCCACTGGTTCACTCCCCAATTTGTTGCAATGGTAGGAGCTGCACCCATCAGAAGTCAGGAGCCAGGAGCTTCTACCAAGTCTCCCATGTTGGTGCAGGAGTCCAAGGGATTAGGCCATCTTCCACTGCTTTCGCAGGCCACAGCAGAGAGCTAGATCGGAAGTGGAGCATCCAGGACTCGAACCATAAAGATTGCCAGCACTGCAAGCAGCAGCTTTACCCACTATGCCATAGTGCCAGCTCCGATATTTGTCTTTTTGGGGCTGGCTTATTTCACTGAGCAAAATGGTTTCCAGTGCATCCATTTTGTTGCGAAAGACAGGATTTTTTTCCATTGAGTAGTATTCCATAGTGTGCATATCTCATAATTTCTTTATCCAGTCATTGGTTGATAGACTTCCGGGTTGATTCCTTATCTGAGCTATTGCAAATTGAGCTGAAATAAACATGGAGGTACAGATAACTCTTTCATATGCTGATTTCATTTTATTTGGGTAAGTTCCCAGGCTGGGACGGCTGGGTCAAACTGTAGATCTATTTTCTGATTTCTGAGGTATCTCCATGCTGTCTTCCACAATGGCTGCAGCAGTTTAAAATCCCACCAACAGTGGATTAGGGAAACATTTACCCCAACATTCTCACCAGCATTTACTGTTTTTTTGAATTCTGAATGAGAGCCATTCTAACTGGGGTGAGGTGAAACCTCATTGTCATTTTGATTTAGATTTCCCTGATGGCTAGTGATCCTGAGCATTTTTTCACGTGTCTGTTGGCTATTTGAATTCCATCTTTTGAAAAACACCTATTCAAGTCCTTTGCTCATTTCTTAACATTTCTAAAATACACTAATGAAATTATAGTTATAAAGCAATGGCACACAAGTTTACAGATCAGATTAAGTTAGATTTAAGAGAGAAAGGATTTGTGCGTGGTAATTCTGTCTTGTGACAAATGTTAGCTCCAGGAATTTTCACTATTTAGTTGGCAGAGAAAAGAATATTTACCTAATTATAATGAAATCCACTGTTATCAAATTTGCGTCTCTTCAATGGACACTCTATGAGCTGTGCCTTACTCTGCTTACTGTGACTCAATTATAGTTACATAGGGATATTTCATAGTGTCTTTGCACTCCCAGGCATAGCTCAAATATGTGACTGCTCCAACTACATTCTGTCCAATCTGTCTTTACTACATATTATATCTTGTATTACTCTCTGCTGTCTCTGATGGGAAAACTCTGATTTAGAGTCTAAAGTATGAAATGAGCGAAGTGTTGTTTGGTAAAGCACAAATTAAATTCATTAACTCCTAAGCTACTCAAGATTTCTCAGTAGTAACTAGTTTTCCAGCGTATATTAAACATTTAAGGAATTGTTATTAACTCTTTGAGGTCACCAGGGTACCATTTTGTGTACTGAAGCAATAATTATTTAAACGAGTTAATTCATTCTTCAGGAGTGCCTCATTTTCTTCCAGTATACAGCATAGATACTGGAAGTATCTGGTTTGATATTTTCTAAAGTTCATGCTTTATTCCATCTGTAATTTGGGGTTCTGTAGGAACTAAGAGGCAGTGACATTCAAGCAGAAAATCTTTAAAGGAAAACAAACTTCCTTAGCTCATTGACCTTTGTCTCATTTGATGAGCATTTGGACATTTTAGATTCTGAAGGTCAGAAATAAATCTCTTTTTATGTTTATCCTTAGTCTAACTATATGTGCAAGGCCAATAATCTGTGCCAAAAGTGCTTCGGGAATTGTGTTCTCTATCAACACAAAGTATTTCAGAATACATATGATAAATAATTCTCTTTCATTTTTTAGATTGTATATAATTAATGCATCAAAATAAATTAACTTAACTATTTAGTTGTATTGTTGCACTCTATACTAGTGATTTTTTTCATGATACAATGATATATTGTATAGGTTTTCATTTGTTTGGATGTAACAACTCATCTTAGTTGGATACCTAAGATAAAATTTTTCGAGAATATTCCAAGTATAGTCTTTGAATTTATTTTTTATGTTGGTACTATAAACTTTATCTCTCTCCTTACTATCTGTATCCACCTATATCTACTTAATAATCCACGTAATTTTTTAGTGCATATACTTTAAGAACCTTGAAGAAATAAAATTTAACCTACTGAAATGCATAAAGGCACTGCCTTTTTCATGGTTATTATTTTTTATGCTATTTATTTTTTGAAAGGTAGGAAAGAGAGACAGAAAGAGAGAGACTCAGAGAGGCAGAGACAGAGAGAGCACTAAGACCCTGGTTCATTTGCCAAGTGCCCACAATAGCCAGGGCTAGGCAAGGCCAAAGCCAGGAGCCAAAGACTCAGTCTAGTTCTCCGTGGTAGCTGAGACCTGACCCAAATCCTTGAGCCATCATCTGCTGTTTCCCAGGGTGTATATTAGCAGGAAGCTGGAACAGGAAGCAGAGCTGGGACTCAAACTCAGGAATTTTAATATGGAACATGGGATCCCAAGTAGCATTTTAACCAGTATGCCAAATACTTGTTCCTGTGTCTATTCTTTATTATTTTTGTCTGTAATGTGTCATTTCTATAGCACAACACTGATTTTTTTTTTTACTCCTGCCTTTAAAAATATTGGAAACCTCAAATTTGTTAAATTCAATTAGCCAACTAATAAAGGTCTCCATCCTCTAATCTCAACACATCTTTTTAAGTAACTTTCTAATACTACCCACTTAATATATTTCATGTTCCATTTATACTGAAGTACTGAATGACTCACATGTCTCCAAATACATCCTGGATTCCCTAACCTCCTATTAATTTGTTTAGAGTATTTCTTCTCCTTGAAATTTCTTATTCACAATCTCTATTTTATTTGTTTTGTTAAAATATTATCTGTTCTTTAAATTCATCTTATAGGCCTTCATTCATGAAGCTCTTCTTGATTCTCTAAACTGAAAGTGATAGTAATCTATATCCCTCATGTCAATATGTGGTATATTCTACTTCCCTTTTGCATTGATTGCAATTAGAATTTATGATTATTATGTAGATACTCTGTTTATTTCCTACTACACATTTATCTTCTTATAGGTAGGTACAATGCCTTGTTCATTGTTGCTTCTACTTCCATATCAACTCATACACTGTTTGAAACAAAGCACATTTTCAACAATAGAATATAATATTTATGTTACTGATCAGCCTTGGTTGTGGAGGTATAGAATGAGAACCATGACATCTCTAAAGGAGTTGTATTAAATGAAAAAATAAACTAATAACTAATTACTTGATATAATTTTATATAGGATAGTCAAGAGTTTTTGATAAAAAGATAATTTGTATTGAGATATATAGTATATGCATAGAGGAAGAAAGAGGAGCGGGTAACTATCAAGAAATCTTTCAGATAATGTCTAAATCAAAAAAAAAATACACAAAAATCCACCCCTGGTGTAATTGAACTTATTATGAATTCTGTTAATTTTGGACTTCATTTAATATTATTGGATATCAAGTTCCTTAATATACGAAGACCATTATTATGATAGGGAAGTGTTTTGGCAGTGATCTTGAGAAGACAGAGTGAAATTATACTATAAGTTAATTTCTTTTAAGCAGTTTTCACTCATAAATACATTGAATCCAAATGCATTCTCTTTAAATATCATATTAGATATCTGGATATACTCAGACTTCATACTTACATTAAAATAATGAATTAAATACTCAATTAAATATTGTAACATACAAATCATTGTAATAATATTTTTGCATAATATGTTGTAAAATGTAGGTACAAACTCCTCCCATCCTGGTATACCTACCCTTTTCCAATATAACATTGCTGTTCTTTTGGTTGAAAAGTGGAATCTATTTTTCCATTCCCTTTTTTTTAAGATTTATTTATTTGTTTGAAAAGCAGTGTTACACAGAGAGAGAAGGAGAGGCAGAGAGACAGAGAGATCTTCCATCCGCTGGTTCACTTCCCAATTGGCTACAAAGGCCGGAGCTGCGCCGATCCGAAGCCAGGAGCCAGGAGCCTCCTCCAGGTCTCTCACATGAGTGCAGGGACTCAAGGACCCGGGCCTTCTTGTACCCTTTTAATAGTGTGATACCGACATTTCTCCCATCAAGAAGTGGTATCTAGTCTTCCCCTTAAAATTGAGATGGCCTTGTGACTTACTTAGCTCAGAAGAATGCTATGTCACACCAGTTCTGAGTCTATGCTTCATGTGACTTTGGAACTTCTACATTTACTATTTTGAAACTCAGACAAAACATGAGGAAAATTCTGGGAGAGCAGCAGATCACATGGACTGAGATGTCAAGCCATCCCAGTCATATCAATTATCCCAACTGAGATTGTGGGTACCAGTGAGGTCATATTGAACCATCTGCCCCTATCTATAACCAAATATCAGTATCTCTAACTGTGTGAGAGAGGCCAGGTAATTCCAGGAAAAGGTTCACTCAGCGTACACATAAAACCTTGAGAAGTAATAATGACTGTTACATTAAGATACTAAATTTTGAAATGATTTGTTACTGAGTAATATATAATTGCCACTATGACTTCATGTAAGTCATACTTTGTTAGATAACTTCTGTCATCAACCCAAACATCTACAGCCAACTTATATTTGATCAAGGATCTAAAACTAATTCCTGGAGCAAGGACAGTCTATTCAATAAATGGTGCTGGGAAAATTGGATTTCCATGTGCAGAAGCATGAAGCAAGACCCCTACCTTACACCTTACACAAAAATCCACTCAACATGGATTAAAGACCTAAATCTACGACCTGACACCATCAAGTTACTAGAGAACATTGGAGAAACCCTTCAAGATATTGGCACAGGCAAAGAGTTTCTGGAAAAGACCCTAGAGGCACAGGCAGTCAAAGCCAAAATTAACTATTGGGATTGCATCAAATTGAGAAGTTTCTGTACTGCAAAAGAAACAGTCAGGAGAGTGAAGAGACAACCGACAGAATGGGAAAAAATATTTGCAAACTATGCAACAGATAAAGGGTTAATAACCAGAATCTACAAAGAGATCAAGAAACTCCACAAAAACAAAACCAACAACCCACTTAAGAGATGGGCCAAGGACCTCAATAGACATTTTTCAAAAGAGGAAATCCAAATGGCCAAAAGGTACATGAAAAAATGTTCAAGGTCATTAGCAATCAGGGAAATGCAAATCAAAACCACAATGAGGTTTCACCTCACCCCGGTTAGAATGGCTCACATTCAGAAATCTACCAACAACAGATGCTGGAGAGGATGTGGGGGAAAAGGGACACTAACCCACTGTTGGTGGGAATGCAAACTGGTCAAGCCACTATGGAAGTCAGTCTGGAGATTCCTCAGAAACCTGAAGATAACCCTACCGTTCGACCCAGCCATCCCACTCCTTGGAATTTACCCAAAGGAATTTAAATTGGCAAACAAAAAAGCGGTCTGCAGCCTAATGTTTATTGCAGCTCAATTCACAATAGCTAAGACCTGGAACCGACCTAAATGCCCATCAACGGTAGACTGGATAAAGAAATTATGGGATATGTACTCTTTAGAATACTATACCGCAGTAAGAAACAACGAAATCCAGTCATTTGCAACAAAATGGAGGAATCTGGAACACGTCATGCTGAGTGAAATAAGCCAGTCCCAAAGGGACAAATACCATATGTTCTCCCTGATCAGTGACAACTGACTGAACACCAAAAAGGAAACCTCCTGAAGTGAAATGGACACTATGGGAAACGGTGACTTGATCAGCATAGCCCTGACTGTTAATGAACAACTTAATACATTATCCCTCTTAGTAGTTTTTTTGTCTGTTCTACTTAACATGACTGGTTTAATTCTGAAATTAATACACAGTTATTCTTAAGTGTTGAAAATTAACTGAAATGTGATCCCTGTTAAACATAAGAGTGGGAATAAGAGAGGGAAGAGATGTATAATTTGGGACATGCTCAAGCTGACTTGCCCCAAATGGTAGAGTTAGAAACATACCAGGGGATTCCAGTTCAATCCCATCAAGGTGGCATGTGCCAATGCCATCTCACTAGTCCAAGTGATCAATTTCTGTTCACAATTGATCATAATGAAAGGACTAAGAGTCAAAGGGAGCACATAAACAAGTCTAGTACCTGCTAACACTAACCGATGGAATAAATAAAGGGGAGAGTGATCCAACATGGGAAGTGAGATACTCAGCAGACTCATAGAATGGCAGATGTCCTAAATAGCACTCTGGCCTCAGAATCAGCCCTAAAGGCATTTGGATCTGGCTGAAAAGCCCGTGAGAGTATTTCAGGCATGGAAAGCCAAGACACTCTGGCAAAAGATCTCTGCGAGTGAGATCCCAGTGGAAAGAACAGGTCTTCAAAGAAGGAGGTACCTTTCTCTGAAGGGAGGAGAGAAGCTCCACTTTGACTATGACCTTGTCTAAACAAGATAAGAATCGGAGAACTCAGAGGGCTTCCATAGCCTTGGAAATTCATGACTGGAGCATAGGGAGACTACGGATGCCATAGACAGGAGTGTCAATTGGTAAAGTCAACAATAGGAGTCACTGTGCACTTACTCCTCATGTAGGATCTCTGTCCTTAATGTGCTGTGTATTGAGATTTAATGCTATAACGAGTACTCAAACAATATATTTCACTTTGTGTTTCTATGGGGGTGCAAACTGTTGAAATCTTTACTTAATGTATACTAAACTGATCCTCTGTAAAAAAAAAAAAAAAAAAAAAAAAAAAAAAGAAAAAGAAAAGAAATTATCAACTCCCAACTTGACTCTCACTGGGATTAAACATGACAATAGGTCTGATCTGATTTCATCATCATTTAAAAAAATCATCTATTATTTTTCACTTTATGTTTCTGTGTGGGAGCAAACTGTTGAAATCCTTACTTAATGTATACTAAGCTGATCTTCTGTATATTAAGATAATCAAAAATGAATCTTGATGTGAATGGAAGGGGAGAGGGAGTGGGAAAGGGGAGGGTAGTGGGTGGGAGGGACGGTATGTGGGGGAAGCCATTGTAATCCATAAATCGTACTTTGGAAATTCATATTCATTAAATAAAAGTTAAAAAAAAGTCTATGAGAATTGACTATAATGCCTTTTTGACCTGTCTATGAAACTGGAACGTGTGTGGTGCACATTGCATAAAGAAAAGCTATCAAAACATGCACATGATTTCTTAGCACATTGTTATGGACCTGAAGAACTTGGTCTCAGTGTTCATTTAAGTTTCCTTCTAGTATGCTGAGGTTGGACGGCTAACGATGTATTTCCAGATACATTTGAAATTAAAGTTACTGACGTAAGTTATATATTGACCATTGTGTGTCGCCATGTGAAATTTAGAAGAAAAGAATGAGTCGTGGGACATTTATATATTGTTGTGATTACTGCTGGGGATCAAATTCTTGAAATGTTAAGTCTCTCTCTTATTCCCTTCCCCCCACCTTTTTGTTTATGTGCGTTTGTATTTTCCAGTCCGGTTTCTAGTCAGGAGCTCATGGGTATTGAGAGGGAGTTATGGTACTAAGTGGCAGCTTTATGCTTTCCACGTTAGTACTAAATTGACACCATGTTGAAGCTGACAGTTTTACAAGCATCGTCTTTATTTTTAAAGGGACAAAGAAAAGATAATACAATCAGAGACTTTCATTTAATCCTTGAATATTGGGAAAGTTTAATACCAGTCTAAACATAGGGAAAATCTCAACTGGATACATACTCAGTCTCATCATATATATTTATGATATCAAGTTATAAATCAAATATTCATTCTTCATATATAATCTCAAAATATTATATATTCACATATTATATATTTTATCATTTTTTTCTCTGTTATATTGACATAACATTCTACATATGTATGAGACGGAATGTGTTGTTTTGATACATGTATATATTTTATAATGATGTGATCAGCAAATTAGCATATAAGTATTTTTTAAATATTTTAACAAATACATAAAAATTATACATTAGGATACCATGTGGTATCTCAATACATGCACACATTATGCAATGTTCCATTCAGGGGAATCGTAACTCTCTCTTCAAATATTTATCACCTTTTTCGTTGAAAGTATTCAAAATCCTCTTTTCTAGATTTTTTCTAAGTATATATTGTGTATTTCTCTGTAAGCAGCTTCCTCAGTTCCTGCTTTCATGACTGGGTCACAGGTAGCTGCTCTGCCGACAGAGAGTTGATGCTTTCGTTCTTGGTGTCATTTTTGTAAAGTCTACTTTTTAAATCCCTGAAAAATGTTTTCATCTAGATCCCTGTATTTATACACTTACTTACTAAAATGGCTATATTCTTTCCTGTTTTTCTGGGTCTGAAGCCTTACTAATGACAACAAAAAATATGATGGAGCCATGAATAGTAATTGCACCTGTAGATGCAACACAATTAAGAATTAACAGAGATAAATTTAACAGTGTCACAGATAATGATGCATTTACCAGTTGTTCTAACTTTAGATGTAGGAAGAGATGTTCAGTAAAGGTTTAACTTTTTCAACTAAAGTTAGCAATTCGAGAAAGAATGTAGAGCACAGGGCTCCAAATTGCAATGCGATTTGAATTGCCACTGTTAACTTGGAACCAAGATTCTTCAAGCCGGATTAGCAACTGTGAGACACACAAAAGAAGTTTAGAATATAGTAAAATATATATTTTGACAGTTCAAAAAAATGGTTTCTGCTTGATATAAAGTTTCACTTTTACTCTGCTTGCCCAAGTGCCGCATTAGACTAAAAGCTTTGTTAAGAAAATCTGAATTCTTTTGAATTCCTTCATTTTGGGATCAACTTCAAATCAACCAGCTTGGTGTACTAGAATTTTACAAGTACATTAAAATATTTGGAGATGTATACTAAATGACACGTTTCTATAAGCTGAATTTATATGTGCCCCAACAGCATTCTACCACTTGACATTACTTATTGCATTTGGCCCTCGTAGCAGCCCTGGAAGAAACAAATTGTTATTACTCTCAGTTTGCATATGAAGAAACTGAAGTGTAAGGAGTTAATTGTCCAAAAACATATAGATAAATAACTGTTGAATCCAGGATTCAAAACTAACATTCCACTACCAGAATTTATGCATCAATAGACCGCCTTTATTTCATCAGAAAATATACCAACACTCTAAAAAGGACAGATGTTTTATAGTGGCTGTATGATATAGAGTCATTGGAGCAAAAAACACAATTATGTTTGAATTTTCATTTCACTATTTATCAGTTATGTAGCCTTCGGCAAGTAGCTGACTTTTCTTAGAGCATCACTTTCCTCATTTGTAATAACACTGTATAGAAATGTATGAGGGTCTACACGTGGGAAACTCTCAGAATTTCTCCACTTTTGCCCTTCTCTTTAGGAACTTTATTTATTTATTTATTTATTTATTTTTTTGGACAGGCAGAGTGGACAGTGAGATAGAGAGACAGAGAGAAAGGTCTTCCTCTTCCATTGGCTCACTCCCCAGATGGCCACCACGGCCAGCGCTGCGCTGATCCGAAGCCAGGAGCCAGGTGCTTCCTCTCTTTAGGCACTTTAAAAATTGAAGCAAATCCACATAAAATAAAATTAATTACCTCAAGAATTTTAAAATACGTATTTCAGTTATCTAAAGACATTCAAATTGTTGTGCGAATATCAACGCATCCATCCCTTCCCTAGAATTCTTTTCTGTTACAAAACTGAAGCTCAGTAGTCATTAAACATTAATTTCCTGTTCTCCCCAGGCCTTATCAACCATTTTACAAGTTTATTTATTTTGAATACTTCATAAAAGTAGAATTTTACAATACACATCATTTTGTAATGTAAAATGAGTCATCCATTTTGTTGTGTGTCAGAGATTCCTTCTTTTAAGGCTCAATAATATGCCATTGTTTGTAGGTATCAGCTATGGTCTCTATGTTTGTGGCACTCTCCCAGATTCTTATGTTGGAACCTGATCCCCAGTGCAGTAGTATCTGGGCAGGCATTTGGTCTAGTAGTTAACACACCAGTCAGGATCCACACTTTCCACATCAGAATATTTGGGGTCAATCCTTGATCCAGTTCTTGATTCCAGCTTTCAGTTAAGCCGAACCTAGGAAGCAGCAGTGACGGCACAAGCGAATGGATTCCTGCCTCCCATGTGAGAGACCCAGATTGGGTTGCAAGCTCCTGGCTTTTATACCCCTTCAACCCCACCATTGTGGGCATTTGAGGATTTAACAGGGACTAGGAGCTCTCTCTCTCTCTCTCTTTGTGTGTGTCTGTGTGTGTGTGTCAGAAAAAAAGAAAAGAAGGAAAGAAAGAATGAAAGAAAGAAGAAGGGAGGAAGGGAGGAAGGGAGGAAGGGAGGAAGGGAGGAAGGGAGGAAGGAAGGAATGAAGGAAGGGAAGAAGAGAGAAAGAAAAGAGAGAACACCTTTAGTAAGTGATTAAGTAATTAAGGCTCCACTCACATGAATGAGATCAGTGCCTTTTTAAACAGGCTTAAGGGAGCTTGTTTGTTCCTTCCACCAGGTAAGAACATATAGAAGTTGCTATCTATGAGGAACAAGTCTTCTTGGACATTAAATCTGCTGTCACCTTGGTCTTGGACTTTCCAGGCTCTAGAACTGTAGAAATAAATTTCTGTTGTTTGTAAGTCACCCAGTTTAAGATTTTTTTGTTGTTGTTATTGAAAGCTAAACAGATTGGGAGGAAATTGTTACTGAAATGTGTAGTGCTGCTAATAGCAAATACCTAGAAACGTTGTAGTGGCTTTGGAACTGGCTAATGGATAGACTGAATGGATTCTGAGGTACATATTAGAAAAATCCTGCCTTGCTGTCAACAGAACATTAAAGATAATTCTTTGGAAGGCTCAGAAGAGGTTAACTATAGAGAAAACTATAGAGAAATATAGACAGGAAAGACCATCCTGATGAGGTCGCAGATATTATTGGAAACTGGAGGAAAGGTTCTTTTCTTAACTAAAACCTTGTTATTTTTGACTAACAACTCCCCATTCCCCACTCTCCATTCGGCCCCAGCCTCTGGTAGTCATCATTCTGCTCTCTAATTCTATGAGTTGAAGGTTTTTAGATTCCTCATATGAAAGTCTTCAAAAACCACATGGAAAACTATACTATGAAAAAAGCTATGTGTATATTTTCTCAAAAATTTTGTTTATTTTGCACCAAAATGAAATTCTCTTTTGATTTCATTTTTCCATAGACATGTTTAACTCCTTCATATAAGTTACATCATGTGTTATTTGTCTTTCTATGCCTGGGTTATTTCATTTAGTGTGATGTCCTCCAGGTCCATCTATATGCAGCAAATGACATAATTTTCTTTTTATGGATGAATAATATCCCATTATCTATCTATCTATCTATCTATCCATCCATGCACCCATCATTTACCTCATATTTTCTTTTCTTTAAGATTTTATTTATTTATTTGAGAGGCAGAGCTACAGACAGAGGGAGAGACAGAAAGAAAGGTCTTCCATCCACTGGTTTACTCCCTAAATGGCCACAACAGTCAGAGCTGGTCCGATCCAAAGCCAGGAGCCAGGAGCTTCTTCTGGGTCTTCCACATAGATACAGGGACCCAAGCACTTGAGGCATCCTCTACTGCTTTCCCAGGCTATTGCAGAGAACTGGATCAGAAGTGGAGCAGCCAGGACACAAACTGGCGCCCATATGGTATCTTGGCACTGCAGGCAGAGGCTTAGCTTACTATGCCATAGTTCTGGCCCCTCATGTTTTATTTATTGATTCATCCACTGATGGATTCATAAGTTGATTCCATATTTTGGATATTGTAAATAGCATTTTGTTTAATATGTGAATAGAAATATCTCGTTGACATAGTGATTTCAATTCCTCTAGATATGTACCCAGAAGTAGAACTGATGGATGTTATAGTTGTTCCATTTTTAGTTTCACCATGGAATCTCCATACTATCTTCCATAATGGCTGTACTAATTTCCATACCATCAAGGTTCCCTTTTCTTTGCATCCTCACCAACACTTCTAACAACATAGAGATAGTGGCTCTGAAGTGCATTTCCCTAATGTTAGTGTTGTTCATCTGTTGTCTGGGCATGGATTCTCTGTGTTGCTTATAAAAAATACAAAAAGAAATTAGTTAATGTAGGAAATACAGTAAAAAGGAAGTAGAATTTAAAAATTTGGAAAATTTTCAGCCCAGCCATATTGTAAAGAGTGCTGGAAGTATTTTATTAAATATTTTAAATGTATTCATTTATTTATAAGGAGGAATGGCAGAAAGGGGGAGAGAACAAGAGGAATCTTTTGCCCACTGGTTTAATCCCCAAATGGCCACAACAGCCAAGGTTGGGCCAGGCTGAAGTTAGGAGTCAGAAACTCCATCTGGATCTCCCACATGGTGGTAGGTACCCAAATACTTGGGCCATCATCTGCTGCCTTCCCAACAAATTAGCAGGAATCTGTATCTGAAATGGAGGTGAGACTTGATCCCAGTCTTTCCAATATGGGATGTGAGGTTCCTAATCTGCTGTGCCACAACGCACACTATGAAAAAGTGAATTTGGAACAGAACACCATTGGTGTGGCCAACATGTCATTTGTCAAAAAGATTAGTATGGCTCAGTGGATGCCTGATGCCTTTCATCAAAGCAATGGAAGAATTACCTTGAAGGCATTTTGTAGATCACCCAGCTGCCACTTCCTTCTACAGGCCAAGAGTGCAAAGGCATGTGGGGAGGGGGGGCAGCACTGTGGTGTGGGACATATGTCAATGGGACACGTCTATTCATATGTTCAACAAAATGTTATTTACAATATCCAATACAATATCCAAAATATGGGATCAACTTAAATATTCATCAGTGGATGAATGAGTAAATAAAATGTGAGGGGCCAGCACTATGGCCTAGTAGACTAAACCTCCACCTGCAGTGCCAGGATCCCATATGGGTGACAGTTCGCTTCCCAGCTGCTCCACTTCCAATACATCTTTCTGCTGTGGCCTGGGAGGGCAATGGAGGATGGCCCAATGGAGCCCTGCACCCACATGGGAGACCTAGAGAAAGCTTCTGGCTCCTGGCTTTGGATCACCACAGCTCTAGCCATTGTGGCTATTAGGGAATGAACCAGCGGATGGAAGACCTCGCTCTCTCTCTCTCTCTCTCTCTCTGCCTCTCTTCTCTATAACTCTGCCTTTCAAATAAATAAATAAATAAATAATCTTTTTTTAAAAAAAAAAAAGGCGTGGGGAAAGAAATTTATTAAAAGAGAGGCTTCACAGAATACACAGCAGACTCATAGAATGATAAATGCCCTAAACAACGCTCTGGCCTCAGAATCAACCCTTAAGGCATTCGGATCTAGCTAAAAAGCCATGAGAGGATTTCGGGCATGGAAAGCCAAGACACTCTGGCCAAAAAAAACAATAACAACAACAACAAAAAGACCTAAATGAAAGATCTCTGTGAGTGAGATCCCAGTGGAAAGAATGGGCCATCAAAGGAGGTACCTTTCTCCCTTCTCTGAAGGGAGGAGAGACTTCCACTTTGATTATGGCCTTGTCTAAATAATTTCAGAGTTTGTGGAATCAAGAGACTTCCATAGCCTTGGCAGCTCATGACAAGAGGCTTGAGTGATCACTGACATTATAAATAAGAGTGTCAATTGTTAAATCAACAATCGGAGTCACTATGCATTTGCTCCCCATGTAGGACCTCTGTCCTTAATGTGTTGTACTATGAGAATGAATGGTAAAACTAGTCTTGAAACAGTACTTTATACTTTGTGTGTCTGTGTGAGTGCAAACTGTTGAAATCTTTACTTAGTACAGAGTTGATCTTCTGTATATAAAGATAATTGAGAATGAAACTTGATGAAGAATGGGATAGGAGAGGGAGTAGGAGGTGGGATGCTCTGGGGGTGGGAGGGCAGGTATGGAGGGGAAAACCACTATAATCCAAAAGTTGTATTTATAAAATTTATATTTATTAAATAAAAGCTTTCTATGAAAAGAAAAAAAGATAAATCTAATATATATATGTGTGTGTGTGTGTGTGTATATAAATTAAAAAAAGGCATTCACCATGACTGAGAAGGGTGTACAGAAGGTTCCTACAAGTCATTGCCAACTTAACCAAGGCTTGACTGCTCTTAGCACTGCCCCCTTCACAGGGGTTGCCAAAATCTGCATACATCATAAACAGCTGGTGAGTACCCTGGACATGAACACTGTGGTGGAGGCCACCAGAGCAGCAGCCGCTTTCCTGCTCTCCACCCACATTTCCACACTTCCCAGAAACCCTCGGGCACGTGGAATCCGCTAACCACAAGGCAGACAGATGACCTGCCCTCTGGAGAGCCTGAAAATATGATGACAATAGGATGAATGGGGGTGATATCCTCCCTCCAAACATCCTCAGAGTTGTGTTTGGAGGCACCTCAGCTAGCACACCCCAAAGGGAAGAAGCAGGTCCTTCCCCCGAGCAGATACGCTTCATGGTTTTTTTTTATATTTTATTTTGCAAACTATTTCAGTGATTATCGTAATCAGTTTGCGTGATTGTTTGCTGTATGTCCTATTCAAGGTCCTCCATAGAAACAGAGCTAATAGATAATACAGATGCATGAGGCTATTTCAGAAAGTTCATGGAAAATGTAATTAAAGGATAAGTTTATCTTGGTGCAAAAACAGTTTTGAAATCCATGCAGGGCCAGCATTGTGACATGGAGGGTTAAACCATTGCCTGTGACACTGGTATCCCATACGAACTCCGGTTCATGTCCTGGCTGTTGCACTTCCAATCCAGCTCCCTGGTAATGGCTTGGGAAAACAGCAAAAGATGACCCAAGTGCTTGGGCCCCTGCACCCAGGTGGGAGACCTGGATGGAGTTCTGGGCTCCTGGCCAGCGCTATGGCATAGCGGGCTATGCCTCTGCCTGCGGTGCTGGAATCTCATATGGGTGCTGGTTCATGTCCTGGCTGCTCTACTTCCAATCCAGCTCTCTGCTATGCCCTGGGAAAGCAGTGGAGGATCGTCCAAGTCCTTGGGCCCCTGCACCTGCATGGGAGACCCAGAAGAAGCTCCTGGCTTCTGGCTTCTGGCCTCTGGTTTCTGGCTTCGGATCGCTCAGCTCTGGCCGTTGCCACCATCTAGGGAGTGAACCAGCGGATGGAAGACCTTTCTCTCTGTCTCTCCCTCTCTGTCTGTAACTTTACCCCTCAAATAAATAAAAAATTGAAAAAGAAAAAAAAAAAAGAAAAAAAGAGGCTTCAGGAGGACCTCAGAACTAGCTGCCAGATGTTGCTTCAAAGTTTCTGTTCTCCAAACTCTGGCTCAGCCCTACACAGCAAGTACGGCGCCAGTGGGCCAACTGTGCTACGAGGCTGTAGCGGCTTCTCCTCCTAAGGGCACAGATGAGCCGTTCTTGTTTCAGACTCATGATGCCATCCCCACTGGAGCACAGAGTGTAAGAACTGTAGAGGCATGACTACTTCCACCTAGATGCCACTGCAGAATTCTCACAGTAAAGTAATGCCTAGTAGAATCAGAGAGACAGGGCACCACAGAGACCATCCACGAGAGAAATACCCAGTGAAACTGTGGAGCCTGAGCTGCCCTCTGGGAATCCAGACTGGTAGAGTCACTAGCATTACAGGTGTAAACTCAAATTCATTCAAGCAGCCCTGGGGGAGCTGCTGTGAGAGACTTGGGGTACACTGGGTAATCCCCAGTGCAGTGTGTAAGGAGACAAGACTAGTCAAAGAAGATAACTCTGAAGTCTTAAGATTGAATGTTTTTACTTTTGTTAGATTTGGGTCCATTGCCCCTTATTTCTTTCCTATTTCTCATTTTTTGAATGAGAATATCTATCCTATGCCTCTCGCACTGTTGTATTTGGGAAGCATGTACCTTGTTGGTTTCCATAGGCTCTCATCTGGGGAGAACTTGGCCTTGCGGTGAATTGTACCTTCAGTTTCACCAATAGCTGATTTAGGTGATATTTAGACAGGACTATGAACCTTAGACTTCTGAGTTGATTTTAGAATGAGTTAAGACTGGGGACTTGGGGAGTGAAGTGAATGTATTTGGTGTGTGAATAGGACATGAACTGGGGAGCAGGCTTGGAATGTTATGGGCTGAATGTTTATGTCCCATTAAAATTTGTATGTTAGAATATAATTTGTAATGTTGCAGTATTAAAGTCTGAGGCCTTTGGGAGGTGGTAAAGTTCTAAGTGCACCGTTCTCCTTGAATGAGATTAGTGTTACAAAAGAGTACTAAGGCTTTTTGCCCCTTCTGCTGCTTGAGGATGCAGCAAGTAGTTTCCACCCATGAAACAGAGAGCAAACCCTCACCAGGCATCCAATCTGCTGGCACCGTTGTCTTGGACAGCCTCTAGAATTGTGAGCAATAAGTTTATATTTCTATGAATTACTCAGTCTCTTTTGTTACAGTACCCCGAGTAGATAAGACAATATCATATTACGTTTACCCACTTCTCTGTCAGATACTTGGGTTGCCTTCCCCTTTGACTGCTGTGAATAATGCTGCTATGAACATGGGTTCAAAGATATTTCTTTGAAAATCTACTTTCAGTTATAATGGGACTTTAGTAACGGAATTGCCATATGAAATAGTAAGCTTATTTTTAATTTTTTGAGACACTGCCATACATAGCAGATGCACTATTTTACATTCTCAATAACAGTGCATAAGGGCTCCAATTTCTTGACATCATTACCAACACTTGTTATTTTAATATTTTTTGAGAATAACAATCCTAATGGTTTTGAAGTGATATCTCATTGTGGTTTCAATTTGCATTTTCCTAATGATTAGTGATATTGAGGATCATTTTCTTTATTGCTAGCCATGTGTGTATCTTTTCTGGGGAAATGCCTATGAAAGTCCCATGGCCTTTTGAAAATCAAGCTGTCTGGTTTTAGTTGTTGAGTTGTAGCTATTGTTTATATATTCTAAATATTAACAGCGTATGTATATGCTCTCCAAATATTTCTTGCATTCTATTAGTTACCTTTTCACTCTGCTATTGTAACTTTAAGATACTTTTAAATTTTGATTTAGTTCCATTTGTAGAATTTTTTTACTTTTGTCACCTACACTTCCGCTGTCATATCCAAGAGATCATCAACAAATCCAATATCATGAAGTTTTGCCTTGATATTTTCTTATAAGGGTTTTATGGTCTTAGTCCTTATATTTAATTCTTTGAAAAAGTTTGAGTAAATTTTTTAAAGATTTATTTTATTTGTTTGAAAAGCAGAGTTACAGAGCAAGAGGAAGAGACACAGAGAGCTATCTTTCTTTCATCCACTAGCTCATTCCCCAGGTGGCTGTAATGGCCAGGGTTGGGCCAGGCTAAAGTCAGGAGCCAGGAATTCATCTGGGTATCCCATGTAGGAGCAGGGGCCAAGCTCTTGGGCCATCTTCTGCTGCTTTCCCGAGCGCATTATCAGGGGACTGGATGGGAAAGAATGCAGGTGTTACAGGCAGTGGTTTAACCCAATATGCCGCACTGCCAGCCCCCATTTCTTTTTCATGTAGCTATCTGTTTTTGTAGCACCTTTTGATGGAAAAACTATCATTTTCTTATTGAGTAGTCTTGACATGCTTGTCAAAAAATATCATTTAATGACATATATGACAAGGCTTATTTCTGGGTTCTTTATTTTGTTTCATTGACCTATGTGTCTGCATTTATGCAAATATCATATGCTGTTTTGATTATTATCAATTTATAATAGATTTTGAAACTAAGTAGTATGAGACTCCCAACATTGTTCTTCATTTCCAAGATTGTTTTGATATTTGGGCTCCCTTGAAATTCCTTGTTAATTTTAGGATGTATTTTCTATTTTTACAAAAACTATCTTTGACGTTTTATAGGGATTGCATTGAATCTTAGGTTGCTTAGGGCAGTATTCACATTTATTTTAATTCACGTTACAATAAAATAAAAATCATGTATTTGGTTGCTTAAGCAACAAACATTTTTTTAGGTTTCTGAATGCTGGAAAACCAAGATCAAGATGCCAGCAGATTTGTTGTTTGATGAGTGTCTGCTTCTTGTTTCACAGAAAGTGGTCTTCCACTTTCTTATGTGGTGAAATGAGTAAGAGAATTTTCTGGGGTCTCTTTTATTGGGACACTAATTGCTTTCATGGGAAAAGCAATTACTGTTCTGACCAAATCAGATACCAAAGGCCCCATCTCCTAATATCACCACATTGGGAGTAAGGATGTCTGCAGGTGAATTTTGGAGAGACACAGTCAGTGCATCTGTTAATATTAACAATATTAAGTCTTCCAATCCATGAACATCAGATGACTTTCCATTTATTTATGTTTTTTAATTTCTTTCAACAGTGTTTTATAAGTTTGACGTTTAACTCTTTCATGACCTTTATTGTGCTTAGTCCCAAATACTTTTGGATGCCATTGGATATAAAATTGTTTCCTTAATTTCCTTTTTGGATTATTAATTGTGATTATGGATAAATACCACTGAGCTGTTGTGTGTTGATTTTTGCATCCTATAACACTGTGAATTCATTTATTAGTGCTAATAGTTTTTCATTGAATCCTTGGTATTTTTTAAAGATACAATCATGCCATCTATAAATCAAGATAATTTGACTCTTTCATTTTTAATTTGGATGATCTTCATTTTTCTTGCTGAATTGTTCTGGTTAGAACTACTTATGTGATGCCAAATACATGTGATTAAAGCAGGTATTCTTATCCTGTTCTTCATGAGGTATTCTTATCTTGTTTCTCATGATGGAGTTTAATTTTTAATCTGTAATCATCACTGAGTACATTATGAGCTGTTGACATTTTATATATAGCTTTTATTATGTGGTGGTAGTTTCCTTCCATTTGTACCGTGTTAGGTGTGTTTATTATGAAAGAATGTTGACTTGTCAGATTTTTTTTTGTAGTTATAGATGGGATTGTGTATTTTAAAAATTCATTTCTTTTGTATTTTAAAGACTTATTCATTTGAAAAGCCAAATTAAAGAGAGAGAGAGAGAGAGAGAGAGAGAGAGAGAGAGGCCTTCCATCTGCTGGTTCACTCCCCAAATGGCTGCAATGGCCAGGACTGGGCCAGGCCAAAGCCAGGAACTAGGAGCTTCTTCAGGGTCTCCTACAGGGACAGGAGGAGCTCAAGCACTTGAGCCTTCTTCTACTGCTCTCTCAATCCACTGGCATGGACTGGATCAGAAGTGGAGCAAATGAGACATGAACCTACTATGCCACACTGGCACCAAAATTCATTTCCTTAACGTGGTATATTACATTGATTTTTATGTTGAATCATATGTAAATGGAAAGAATAAATCGAATTTTGTCATGGTGCATAATTTTTTATTGTACTGCTTAGTTCCATTTGCTAGATTTCTGTTAAGAATTTTGTATGTATGTTTATCAGGGATATTGACTTGTAATTTTCTTTTCTTGCAGTGTTTTTAACCTTGCCTTTATATCATGGTACTGCTGGCCAAATAGAATAAGTTCAGAAGTTTTCTTTGCTGCCCAATATTTGTTGGAAGAGTTTGAGAAAGACTGGAGTTAATCCTTCTACAAAGAGCTGATAGAATTCACTGATGAAGCCATCAAGTCCTGGGCCTTTCTCTTTGAGGAAGTTTTGTCTATTGATTAGATCTTCATAGCTATAGGCTTGTTAGATTTTCTATTTCTTCATTATTCCACCTTGTAGGATTTGATAAGTTTGTCCAGTTTATCTAGCTTATCTGACATGCTGTTGATGGTACTGCCTTATAGTACTTGTCCTGTAAAATTGGTTATAATGCTCCTTATTACATTTCTAATTTTAGTTTAGTTTAGTTTAGTTTAGTTGAAAGTTCTGTTCTGTTTCTCTTTGTAAAGAACCCACTCATACTCTTAAATTTTCTGTATTATTTTACTATTCTGTATTTTGTTAATCTCTAATATAATCTTTATTTACTTTCTTCTGCTACTTTGGGTTTGATTTATTCTTCTTTTTCTAGTTACTTCAAGTGTAATTTTAGATTATTTATTGGACATTTTTCTTCTTTAACATAAGCAGTTACATCTACAGATTTCTCTCAGAAATGTTTTCTCTGCATACCACACATTTTGCTTTGCTGCTTTTCACATTAATTTCTTTCAAGATATTTCCTAATACACTAGTGATTTCTTCAAGCCAATGTTTTCATAAGCATGTGCTTTATTTCTGCATAATTATTAATTTCAATTTTCCATTTGCTATTCATTTCATTCCATTGTAATTGGAAAATATACTTCACATTATTTCGATCTTTTAAAATTTGTTTTCTTATATTCTTATGCTAGAGAAGGTTCCATTGTATACTTGGAAAAAAGGATATTCTGAAGTACTTTTTTTATTCTTTTTTTAAAGATTTATTTACTTATTTGAGAGTTAGAGTTATAGACACAGAGAGAGAGAGAGACAGAGAGAAAAGTCTTCCATTCTCTGGTTCAATCCCCAAATAGCCACAACAGCCAGAGTTGAGCCAATCTGAAGCCAGGAGCTTCTTCTGGGTCTCCCATGCAGGTTCAGGAGCCCAAGCATTTGGGCCATCTTCTGCTGCTTTCCCAAGCCATAGCAGAGAGCTGGATTGGAAAAAGAGCAGCCAGGACATGAACCGGTGCCCATATGGCGATGCAGGCAGAGGCTTAACCTACTATGCCGCAGTGCAGTCCCCTGAAGTTCTTTTTTAAAGATTTATTTATGTATTTATTTGAAAGGTGGAGTGACGGAGAGAGAGAGAGATGGAGAGAGAGAGACAGAGACACTCCTCAAATGGCCTCAACAGCCGGGGCTGAGCCAGGAGCATTATCTGTGTTTCCCATGTGAGTGGCATGGGCGTAAGTAGTTGGGTCATCTTCCGCTGCTTCCCAGGTGCATCAGCAGTGGGTTGAACTGGAAGTGTTACAGCCAGGACTCGAACCAGCTCTCATATGGGATGCTGGCACCACAGGCAGTGGTGTAACTCACTGCACGACAATGCTGACCATAGTTCTGCAGTTGCTCAGCAGAGTGTTCTACATAAGTCTGTTAAATCCAATTTTACTGTTTTCTCAAACTTTTATTTCCTTATTGATCTTTCTGGTTGTTCTGCTCATTTTTTTTTAACTTTTATTTAATGAATATAAATTTCCAAAGTACAGTTTATGGATTACAATGGCTTCCCCCCCCCATAACTTCCCTCCCACCCGCAACCCTCCCATCTCCTGCTCCCTCTCCCCTTCCATTCACATCAAGATTCATTTTCAATTCTCTTTATATACAGAAGATCAGTTTAGCATATATTAAGATTTCAACAGTTTCCACCCACACAGAAACACAAAGTGAAAAATACTGTTTGAGTACTAGTTATAGCATTAAATCACACTGTACAGCACATTAAGGACAGAGATCCTACATGAGGAGTAAGTGCACAGTGACTCCTGTTGTTGACTTAACAATTTGACACTCTTGTTTATGGCATCAGTAATCACCCTAGGCTCTTGTCGTGAGTTGCCAAGGCTATGGAAGCCTTTTGAGTTTACCGACTCTGATCATATTTAGACAAGGTCGTAGTCAGAGTGGAAGTTCTCTCCTCCCTTCAGAGAAAGGTACCTCCTTCTTTGATGACCTGTTCTTTCCACTGGGATCTCACTCTCGGCGATCTTTCATTTAGGTCATTTTTTTTTTTTTTTTTTTTTTTTTTTTTTTTGCCAGAGTGTCTTGGCTTTCCATGCCTGAAATACTCTCATGAGCTTTTCAGCCGGATCCACATGCTTTAGTTCTGCTCATTTTTGAAAGTGAAGTATTGAGGGCTCCTATAATTATGGAACTATCTGTTTGTCCCTTCAATTTTGTTATAATGTTTCCTTCAAATATTTAGGGGCTGTGATGTTTTGTTAGGAAGCATATGAGTGAGGTTATTTCTGTAAACTGGAGCTGATTCTAGTTATGATACTATTAGAAATTAACGTGAAAAAGAAATGCATTGCTAATATGGACATATTAGTTAAAGGTAATGAAAAACTTGCATTTAGTGCATGATTTCAAAGAGACATTTATCATATGGAAACTACGTAAGAAGGATATTGGAAAATCTGATTCACTGTCTACAACTGAATTTCCATAAAGTACAGTGACATTGCTCAATGTAATGTTTCTTCCAATGACAGTGTAAAAGTTGAGAAAAGAGAATTTAACACCAAAGACTAATTCTTTTTCCAGGAGAGATAGAGTGAACATTTCATAATTTTATGTAAATATAAGACAGCAATAAACTCTCCCATTTTTAATTGCCTGAAATAGAAAGCTGTGACCCCAATCACTACTCTACCTGTGAGATTTTTAAAATTTCTTCTAAAATAAAACCTAAGAAATTTGCTTTCTTCTCCTTCTTTTCTATAGAGCAGGTGTCTAATTCACCCACTACACACACAATTACTTTGGTAAAAATAAAAGCATAAAAAAGCTTTAGTTCATAAAGTTTAAAATAAGAATGCCCAAAGTTTTATTTACACTAATATTGATAGGCATAGTTAAAATACAGAAATCTCCAAGTAATATAAAATGAAAAAATTGAAGGATCTAATGTATAAGAGGAGGACTATAGGTAATACAATTGTACTGTGTTTGGAATTCATGCTAAGTGAGTAGGTTTAACACCTTTTCTTCAGTCTATCTAGTATCTATCTCTCATCTATCTATAGAAACATATCTCAGAACATCATGTTGCATAACCTTTAATACATACAGGAAAAAGTTATTTTTAAAATTAAAAAAATAAAATACAAAAATCTCTATCACACTCATAGTTTATTTCATATTCAATTTCCATTTATGGGGTCAGAGATCAATCTTATTAGAAGTAGCTTTTTATAACTCTTAGATTTGTTGGTAAGTAGGACTCTTATAACTTCTATTATTTTTTCTATCTTCACACTAGAGATTACAAAAACTTAACTTCATGTGAATCATTCCTCTTTTCTTTCAAAATGATAAATATTAAATATTTTATGGCAATTAGCATATTCATAGAAAAACTTTCTAAAACATTTTTAAGTGGTATGGATTTAATTTTAGTGCTGTGATCTATATTCAGTTTTAATAATTTTCAATGTTTACTTTTTATTTATTTGAAAGGCAGAGAGAGGAGAGAGAGAAAGAGAGAGAGAGAGAGAGATATCTCCCATTTGCTTATTTATTCCTCAAATGCCCACAACACCTAGGGGTAGGCCAGGCTGAAGCCAGAAGACTAAAACTTCTTCCACGTCTCCCATTTGGGTGGGGTGGCAGGGACTTAAATACTTGAGCCATCTCCTGTTTCCTCTTAAGACATTCATTAGCAGGAAGCTAGACTAACTGGAGTAACCAAAACTCACATCAGGCATTTCAATATGGGATGTGAGTGTCCAAAGTAACATTTAATCTGTTGTACCACAATACTAATCTCTTAGTTTTATTAATTTGTATCAATATAGTTCATAAAAATTAAGACTTGCCAACCTTTTACATTTCAGTAGTATAATTTCTAACAAAGCTGAGTTACTGAAGAATCATTGTGTTTTTTTTTTAAATTAGTATTAGTATAGTGTCCACATTATTGGAAAAAATCATAAAAAGTAATTAGTCTTTGGTACAATAAAATATGATGAAAGGACATAGAAGAGTTGTAATTGGAACAGGATTTGTTGATTGAGTCTGGCATTTTTTTAATTTGTTGTTTGTATTCTAACCATAAAAAAGAGGAAGACATTCAAGAAAAGTTTAACAATAGTAGTAGACATTAACAATTTCTGCATCATTTCCAGCTTGACTAAATGATAGCAATCTCTAGACTGCAATGTGGTTGGAGTTGTAGCATTTTATAGAAGTGTTCTTGCTCAGGTTTGGTTGTTAATTTATTTTGTGGGATAGAAAATCATCATAGTGTTCTCTCATGTAGAATGTGATGAGACCTACTATTTATCATAAAAATTGCTGTTAGCTTTAGGGAATTTTCAACAATTCCATTTCTGAAGATCCTTGGGTAATAAATGTTCATATTTTGTTGAAAAGTTCATATTGTTATTGAACTTAAATCAATTTTCATCCAGTCATAAATGCCAAGGCAAGCTGTTGGAATTACCATGAAACCTCTAACACTGGAAATTTATATGTTAAATTAGACAATATCACAATTCATAAGAAGTTAATTTATTAATAGTTGTGATTTTGAAAAATTTAAGCTGGAAGGAAGGCCTTTTGCCTAGCATTTAAGACTTTTGATAGGAAGCCTGCATCTCACATCAGAGTGCCTGTGTTCAACACCTGTTTTTGGCTCCTGATTTCAGCTTCCTACTAGTGCTGACCCTGGGAGGCTGTAGTTGATATTCAAATAATTGTTTTACTACCACCTACATGAGAGGTCTGGATTGCTCCTGGCTCATTGCTTACCTGTTCTCCATGGGACACTGCAGGCATTTGGGAGTGAACCAAAAAGATACAAGCTCTGTTTCTCTTAAATAAATAATAATAATAGTGAAAAGAATTAACTTAAAATGATTATGCATTAGTCTGAACCTCACAATTACTACTAGTTCCAAATGATTCCTTGATGGACTCCAAAACAATGAGTTATTACCTCTAGAAACTAATATTTAAATTAGAAATCCTGTTCTGGTTTTTAAAAATATTTATTTATTTATTTGAAAGTCAGAGTTACACACAGAGAGAAGGAAAGGCAGAGAGAGAGAAACAGAGAGAGAGAGAGAGAGAGAGAGAGAGAGAGACAGGAGAGGTCTTCCATCCGCTGATTCACTCCCCAATTGGATGAAATGGCCAGAGCTGGGCCAACTCGAAGCCAGGAGCTGGGAGCTTCTTCCAGGTCTCCCACATTGCCGCAGGGGCCCAAGGACTTGAGGCTATCTTCTACTGCTTTCCCAGGTCATAGCAGAGAGCTGGATCAGAAGTGGACAGCTGGGACTCGAACCAGCTCCCAAATGGGATGTTGGCACTGCAGGCGGTGGCTTTACCTGCTGCACCACAGTGCCGGCCCTGAAATCCTGTTCTTTACTATTGTTGGGAACTAGTAAGATTTTCAAATGCAGCTTTATTAGAGATGTGAGTATAGCTTATCCTCTTGTATTTGGTTTATTTTGGAGAAATTTTCTTACTCATTCTCAAGTATTAAGAGTCAAGATTAGGTGGTGTTCAGCCAGCAAATAATATACCACTTGGGATGTTCATATCCCATATGAGAATGCCTGGGTTTGAGTCCAGGCTCCACTCCCAGTTCCAGCTTCTTGCTGATGCAAACCTTGGGAGGCAACAGGTTATGGCTCAAGCAGTTGGCTCCCTGCCACCTATATGGGAGACTTGGGTTGAATTCCTGGCTCCTGATTTCAGCCTGGCCCAGCCCCAGCCATTGTGAGTATTTAGGGAATGAACCTGTGCATGGGAGTTCTCTGTCTCTCTTCCTTTCAAATAAATAAAATGATTTTTTAAAAAGAGAATTAGTAATAGTTTAAGAGATAAGATTCTTGGTAAGATGAATAGAACAGAGAATCAATGTATCTGTAACCTCAGGAGAACAAACACAAAATGTACTAACACACTATTAAATAAATTTGCCTGACATCTTGAGATCTGATTATTGTTTATAGCCCTTGTTCATTCTCCTGCAGTGCAATGGTCTATTTTCTACTTGCTGAATTCTTAGTGGAGGATTAATCCCATGATTATAAATTGAAAGTATGTTATTGTAAAAAATTAAAAGGAAAACAAGAAAGGAAGGAATGAGGAGGGAGAGAGGGTGGGAAGAATCATTAAGGGCTTAAAATCGTGTATTTGAAATACATGCAATCTGTTCTCTATATATAAATAAAAAAAGTTGAAAAGAATCGCCTGGGACTTTTGTAAAATGTAGATTCTCATCCAGTTCTCTTCCCTAGAGATTTTGATTTAGCTGGTCTACAGTTGGGCTGAAGAATGAATATTTTCAATCAATGCAGCACATGATTTGTGAAATATAAAAATCTGAGAAACACTTTTTAGCAAAGTGAGCATTTTGCAATATAAAAAGAGCATGAGGCTTTGAAATCCCACAAACATGTGTTCCAGTTCCAGATTTATTAATCATTAGTTATACAACTGGTGATTTCTTTGAATTCTGTCACCCTAAATGTCCATGTCCACAAAATGGAGATAAAGACATTTATTGTATAAGAGATGAGTGTGTGTCTATGTATGTATGTGAAGATTTAAAAAATTAATACATGGTGTCTTAATCTATGTAAGAGTATTAGCAAACACTAGTTGCCTTAATCTTATCCATTGGTTTGTCCCAATTTGCCTGTGGCTGTCCTCATTTTTGCACTAAAATTCCTGCTTTTCTAGATCCCATTTGGATCTATGTGTGACCCTGGTCCAAGGGGACATTTCTTCCTACCATTCAGCCTCTGTGGGCACAGCCCGGGGAACTGAACTCCCAGGTCCTGGGCAGAGCTCTCATTTGCCCACGTGCCTGCTGCCAGCTTTCCCATCTCCCTGGGGCTCTAAGACAACCAACCAGTCACATTGCTCTATGGGCAACGGGCAAAGCAAAGCACAGCATGAAGGTGGCTCCTTCTTGTCCATCACTGAGTATTTCTGATCAAATCATGAATTTCTGCAGCTCCTCTCTTCTAAATAACTACACAAGAATCCTTTATCCTCACCCCATACCTATGCCAAAGGATGGAGGCACATGCTGGTGACACAGCCTGCCCTCCTTTAAAAAAAAAAAAAAAGATTTATTTCTTTATTTGAAATGCATAGTTGCAGGGAGGGAGGGAGGGAGGGAGGGAAGGGAAGAGAGAGAGAATCTTCCTTCTGCTGGTTCACTCCCCAGATGGCCACAAGGACAAGGGCTAAGCCTGGCAGAAGCCAGGAACCAAAAGCTTCATCAGGATCTCCCACATGGGTGGAGGCAGAGGCTCAAGTATGCTGTTTTTCCCAGACCATCAGCAGGGAGCTGGATCAGAAGTGGGCAGCCAGGACATGAACCGACACCCATATTTGATGCCAGTCTCAGGCTACTGCTTTATGAGCTACGGCACAATGCCAGCCCCTGGTCCTATACATATTACACTCATCTAATACTGCTTTCTAGGAACTTGAACATTGATCACCAAATTTATATTACTGAATTATCCAGATGAAAATGGAAAATGGAATTATTTGTCTAGATACCTGTAGTGGAAACCACCTGAAGAGTCATTATCCACTCATTTAACGAATATTTGTGAAGCACTTAGATTGTAAATATTAAGCATCTAGGTGATTTAATATATCTTTAATTTTTAATTCATATAACTTTGTGTCCTATAAACAAACATATACCAGGTGAGGATCACAGGAGTGTACAGAGATTTTCTTTTCTCATTCTGAAGTATTCTTTGGAAACGATTTTATAAAATTCACTCAAATGTTATTACTTAAATTGTAGCTGTGTAGGTTTTTACTTTAACTTTATTGTTCCAATTGGTTACTCCTTTGTCCCCAAAAATCAGCCTTTTCTCTTTACAATAATACAATTTCCAGTGAAACTAACAAGAACTACCATGTCTCATTTGCCTCTCAAGGTCATTTATGTCAGTTGGCATCAAAACTAGACTGTGCTTTAATTTTAATCATTCTTTCATTCTACCCCTCTCCATGATCTCCAAAGTCAGCTTGAAAGTTACATAAAGAACTCTGGGGCCAGGGTTGTGGCTTAGCAGGTAAAGCCACCACCTGCAATGCCAGCATTTAAATTGGTAACTTTTTATCAGTAACTTCATTCACCAGAGTCACTCTATTAGTTCACAGATGTTGAGGCAATGCAAGACAGCTATCGAAGTAAGTAAGTCTTTCTAACCACCTGCTAGTGGCATGCAAATTGTACCCCTGTTGAGACAACAAAAACAAGTACATCTTTGAGGGAAAAAAAAAAAAAAACTACTGATTTAAGCAACAACAGAAATACTACATGTGAACATTTTGCACAACACAGTGTTAAATGATAATAATTACAATGTTCATCACCATTAAATCTGAAATTACAGTGAAGTTATCAGTTGTGCAAAAGGTCTTTTAAAGAATAGATAGACAGTTTATGCCAGATGTGCTAAAGTTACTGCTTTAATACATAGTATAGAAAATCACCTTCACTTCTGTAAATTAAATATTGAGTCATCGTCATTATTGTCTGAAAAATACATTCATACAATCTCCTGCTGGCTCATGACACCTTATTTCCCTATTAGTATGTCTTTTCCTATAACCGAACTAATGTTAATAATGTGATGCATGCTATTTTAAGGACCAGGTCCAATGTAGTGCATTGAAGCCTGAGAAGTTGATTTGAAACCACTGTTTCAACTAACTTGGTGCATTTGATTTTTTAAAACAATTAAGACTCTCTGTTTGGTTAAACACTGCTAATTTATTTGTTTGCTGATCCTGTTGAAATGCAATTATCCAGCCATAATCTATCACAGAATCTCACCAGAAGTGCATTTTCATTAAACTAATACGGTTAGTTAGCCAAATAGATAGGGAAGCTGTGTTTGGGCATGTGCACATGTGTTAGAGAGAAACAGAGAGAAAAAGCAACAGGGTTAGAAAAGAATAAATAAAGACTCTCCTTCATATCATGTTTTAAAATGAATGTATGACTACAGTATTTATCTTATACTGTGATATGTAAAAACTCAAAATAGGATACGTTGATTCAGGATGCTAGTTTGCCTTCAAGAATTAAAACCGAATGGATAAGAACTCAGTAACATTGCAAAAATATATGATTGTCTCACTCTAGCAATAAACAATATATAAGTTGTTACAAATCCCTCTGTAACTGCTATGATAAATATAAGATAAACCACGGAAGCTTGCACGTAGTAGGGTAGAGTAGCTTTAATTTCTGATGGGAATCTTACAGCTTTGAGTGACTGAAGTAGCCAAAACAGTAGCAACAGCACTACTCCACTACTCGATGCTAAATTAAGATAAGCGGAGTGCTGCCTAGAAACAAAACAGAAAAGACAATTTGAAGCACTACATTGACCAACCTCTGGATAGACTTGTTTGCTATATTGGTTGTGCTAAGTGGAATTATTTCAAATAGTTCTTCACAAGACAAGTGTACTTTCCAGGTTTAGTACATTTCAGATGAAATTCCCAAAGTGTTTTACACATGTAGACACATTAAGTTTTCTGTGCCTTTGTGAAGTGAATGAGAAGATGCAAGATACACTATTTCTTAAACAACATGGAATGCAGGCACATTCCTCTAAATTGCACTAGAAAATAGAAATGGTGAATTCATTTCCAGGGAAAAGAATTATATACCTCATCTTTGGTCTCCCGTATTGGAGTTCTTTGTTAATATGTGCAATGATTTTTCATCTAGTTCTTCCTTTTATGATAACATTAATGGTAAATGATGACAGCATAAAAAGTGACATTAATACATTTACCTTGTTTCTCTAAAGGAAAATATATTCCAAGGATACATAAACTCCACAGGTCCCCTCTCCTATCTTGTGAACATTTGAGAACCCACTATGCATTTTTATATAATTTGCCTTCAAAGAGCTAGCAGTAAGTAGTTATTTTAAACATCCTTGTAAAGCAAATGCAGTGAATCATTCTATTTTAATCAGACAAATAACAGTTCAACACATATGTTATATTATCTGCTTTTGGGATTAGAACTCAGGTTGTATTTAATACAATAGAATTTCATTAAATTATCTCTTGACCCAGTGACCCCACCATACTGTACTTCCCCAGTGTTCCCGGAAGAATTAAAATACTAAGTTAAAAAAAAGTCAATCTTTATGTTACTCTGATAAAACTGGGAACTTTGTGGATATAACCTTAATGACTCATTTGAACTCCATGACTTCTTTTCAAAACGTAAAAGAACATAACATAGAGAAGATTGCCAAGCAGAAAAGCATGGGGTAAAAAGTTCCTGGGGTGAGTTTTGTCTACGGACCTACTTTTGTTCTCAGCCTTGGCCAAGCCATTTGCAGACCTTCAGTTCTCAGATTCCACCCACATGAGGACTCTCCTTGTGATTATGTCTAATATTCCTCCAATCTTGAATTTCAGTGATGAGCAAATAGTGTCTTTCCATTTATAATTATAATTAAATATGGTTTCACACATTTAATTTTTTTTTGAGATTTACTTGTTTATTTGAAAGGCAAAGTTACAGAGAGAGGGAGAGACAGAGAGATCAGAGATCTTCCATCTGCTGATTCCGATGGAACAAGGACATAAGCCTCAGCCATTTTAGGTTTCTTGTTACCCCTGCCTTCTTTCAAGTGTTCAGTTCCATCTCACACCCTGTATTGTTCCCCACCCCACCCCCTGCATTCTTCTCCAGGCTTGGAAGCCAGTGGGCCAAAGCTGAAGAACCAGTATGGAGAAGCTCATCTCCTCCCACTGGCCCCACCCCCACCCCAGCCCACCTAAGATATAGAAGGGCCCAGCCTGCTGGGGTCAAGGCCTCCGTCATGTGTTCAGTCTGTGCACGCTGGCAGTTGGTCTACCTTTGTGAGTTTATTTTCTTTGAATAAATTTGGTCTGGCTGTGAGTTTGTATTTTGTCTCCTCTCTGTTCTGTGCCCTTTTTCTTACAGGTTCACTCTCCAAATAACCACAAAAGCTGGTGCTAGACAAGGCCGAAGCCAGGAGCCATGAACCTGATCCAGGTCTCTCATAAGCTAGCAGGGACCAGAGTACTTGAGCCATCTTCTGCTGCTTTCCTAGGTGCCTGAACAGGGAGCTGGCTAGGAAGTGGAGCAAGCAGGACTGGAACAGGTGCTCATATGGGATCCTGGCATTGTAGGTTGTGGTTTAACCAGCTGTGCCACAGTGCTGACCTCAAATAATTTTTTAAGCCCTAAATAGTCAAAAATGGCAATAGTTATTTTCATTAGCAATGGGAACCTATGGGATCCAGATATGTAGAGAAATAAAGCTTGCTCCTACAAATCCCATTTTTGCTCAGAAAAAAAGGGAAATAATCAGCTGCTATAGCAAAGAGCATTTGCACCCTGTATTAGTTCTTTCTTTTAATTCCTTCTTATAAAAGAAGCCCCTGCCAGGAGACACGGCAGTCTAGTTCTCAGCGTGAATGATGTGAGAGGTAGCAACAGATCATGCAAAGAAGACTAAGGTAAATCAAGTAGTGTAAGAAGCACAAATGACAACGTTTCTCAATGAAACTGGAAATATTAGAAATTCAACCAATATTTTTGAATGGTTAAAATCTGCTGAGTGCAGTACGCACACATGATAAAGCTGGCTGTATCCTGCCATCAGTATTCAGGTTTACAATTAGAAGAGAGGAGAAATTTGTACACATAATAGCAAGGTAGAACAAGATTAATGCCATAAAATGGAAAATAAATTGCTACAGTAGTTCAAGAGAAAAAAAGATTTATTCGTGATGGGAGGGCTAGGAAGGATTTAATGAGAATCAGCTTTTAGCTGGGCCTTAAAAGGTAAATAAAATTTTGAGATTTGTGGGGGAGAAGGAGTTGGAAAGATAATGGCCATTCCAGACAGTGGGAAGTGTATTAGGAAAGAATCTAAGTAGGCTGTCCAGAACTTTTAAACAAGTTGGGATTAAATCCAAAACTTAGAGCCAAATTGAGAAAACATGAGGTGAATAAAAGTATAATACAGGATTTCTGGATATATGTCACGGTCCATAAGGGGCATAAAGCCAGAGAATTAATAGGAGAGGTCTGAAGTCCTTTACAATTCGGAGATGTTTTGAAGCTGAGTGGTTTTCTCACGAGCTTTTCAAATGTGGAAACCCATAATTTGACCTTGTGGGTGGGTACATACTGGAGAAAAGATGTGCAGCTGGAGTAATTCAGCAAATAACTGAGGAGACAAATAAGGGGGCCAACAGGAGGGTACTATAGTCAATTCATTGAAAGCACAAATTACAAAAAAAAAAAAAAAATCCATGGGTTTCAACTTTTTGACGCCAAAATAAGCATATCTTTTAATTCCATTTGTCTATGAATTCTTTGGAATCCCTTCATATACACGGAGTTCCAGCTTCTCAACCCCAGCCACAAGAGTTCCTACTTGGTGCTCGCGCCAGAAATGCGTGCTTCCGCTATACACGCTCTGAGTTCTTTGAGACCATGTTGCTAAATGTTTCAGTAGGGATTTGTGGGGGATGAATCTTGGTATAATAATTAAGTTAGATCATCCATTAGCTTTTACCTTTGAACTTGTGCTTTCGTTCAAGTGCATACTTAAGCTTGGTTTCATTGCAAAGTGAGTAAAGCATGCTTCGTACTGGTGTTTGAAAGCCAATGGAGAGAATTTTTATCCCACGGGAAAAGTTAATCTAAAGGCAATTTAATCAGCTCAAAGGACCCCTACAAGGACAACCCAGAGTGGCTTTAACTTTTATCAGAACATGGAAAGAGTAGGCTTATTAAGAGTCCTTGGTGATTTCCACAAGTTCTTTGATGCTCACCCTAGTGTCTTTTAACATATCTGTTATTCTTGAAACAGATGATTTTTTTTTGCATTTTTATTTTAAACAAGCATTGACTATGCTTCTGTGATATAAAAATAAATGCTTTTTTTTAAAATATTCTTGAAACACTTTACGAATATTTAGACCAGAAAAGCAACAATTAAGATCATGTGTGTATATAAACTAAAGACATATGTGATGGGGTCTTTGCTACAGTGTAGCCGAGTGGAGTGGGTTGTAGAGTATAAAGAACCTCGAATCAAATTCCAATATGACCAATAAAAAGTGTCATAATTAAATTTGTTCAGGTTATTAGAAATTTCTCACTCTCATTTTCCCAATTGGAAAAATGAGAATAGTTATTTCATCTGTTTCTTTTGTAAGACTTAAATGAGCTAGCAGTATGTGCAAATTGCCTGGCATATAGCATGTATGTGCACTGGAAAATTTTATTTATATCTCAGAATCAAGGCGTTGAAAATTGCCCCTGAGTAACCAATCCAATACATAGAATTGAAAGGAAGAAATACTTTAAGGCATCCAACATGCTTTATTGGCCTGTGTATTTTTATTATTACAGGAAGTATTCTTACATGTGTATAGGGTTGGGGGGAACATTCTTATGGCAGAAGCTACCAGAATGTAAATTCTGTAAATGCAGAGACCTCAGCAGTCTTGCTTGCTGTTGTATCCTTCAGCCTTGAGGGGATATCTTGGTACAAAACAGGACCTCAAAATTGTTTATCTCTTAGAAAGAATTGATATTCATTTGGAGAAACTATCAAACCTAGAAACAATAACTATATCTTAAACATGTCATTCTTCATAAAACAGTTTTGATCCTTTGTGTGATAGCCTGAAGCCATATTCTTAAGGATGAAAGTTCTCCTTCTATTTCCACAGCAGTACTCAAAGAGGAACTCAAGAGAAGGGCATTATCAACAACCTGAAGTTAAATTCAAAATGATTTTAGATATGAACTTATGTGAAGAATTAATTTTCAAATTTCATAAAGCAGAAAGAACAAAACAGATTCTTAAGAAAGCACTGGGAACATATATTTTTAAGTTCATACTTATAATACATACAATAAAATTGTATTTTCTGTAGTTGTAGTATTAAGTTCATTACAGTATGGAGACCCCTGTATTGAATTGTACTGAATATCTATTCCATTGTATTTCTCAGTATATACCTGTCCATATTCAAATTTTCATATACAAAATCTATTAATAACAATGTATTAATAAAGCACCAGCATTTTGTATTTTGTCTCAGTACCTTATTTCATTGTGGCATTTCTCACGTGTTTGAGTTTGATATGTTTATGCTTAAAAATCAAATATTTTAAATTGATCCATATAAATGCATTAAATGTAATCAATAGAGATTTTCCTGTTAGTATAAGATTATAGTGGTATTTCATCACCTGTAATGGTCAAATTAAATTTCTCAAGTTTATATCTTTGTGTTATTGAAGGGAAGCCTTCTTGTGTCTTGAATTTTTATGTTACTGAAATGAGTCAACATTTAGCTAGTAATGGACTAGAAGAGAAAACCATTTTCTCAGGAAAACATTGTCCGCTGTTTCTGCGCATGGGAACAGATTGCTTTATCAAACACAAGTCAATTTCATAATTACTTCTACGACATAATGTTTAGTAAATACCTATTTTACCAGGTACATGGCAAGTATCTGTGGCAGAGCATTTGGTTGTCTTCTGTTTTTAATAGTCAAATCGAACTTCTCATGTTTACAGCTTTAAGTTACTGAAGGGGAGTATTACAATGTCCTAAATTAGTTGGATTGTTGTCACTTAATGAATAAACTGTGTTAGCTCTCTATGTTAAGGGAACTTAAAAATGTGGTTATTATTTTAAAAATTCATGAAAAAAATGTGTAAACGATAAAACTACGCATGGGTTTCAAAGACTTTTTGCACTAAAGTAAACTTAACTTTTAATTCCATTTTCCATTAACTTTGTGAAGTCCTTTTGTATAGGAACATATGACTACTTTTTACCAAACAATGTGCTTGAAGTGATGTCTGCCATTTCCAAATACAGTTAGTAAGCACTCCTGTGAGTTTCCAGTCTTTACTCCTTCCAATTGGCTGTAATAAAAAGGAATAACATGAGAACCCTCGGATTCACATCCTGAAGATGGAGAGAACTAACTATAAGAAAACCTGAGGGGCCAAAACCGTGGCATAGCAGGTGAAGTCACCACCTGGGACGCCAGTTTCCCGTATGGGTACCAGGTCAAATCCAGGCTGTTCTACTTCCAATCCAGCTCTCTGCTAACGGCCTGGGAAAAGCAGCAGAAGATGGCCCAAGTGTTTGGACTCTGCCACCTACATGAGAGATTTGGATGAAGCTCCTGGCTGCTGGTTTTGGCCTGGCCCAGTCCTGGCCATTGCAGTCATCTGGGCAGTGAACCAGCAAATAGAAGAACTTTCTCTGTCTCTCCTTGTGTCTCTGTACTCTGAGTTTCAAATAAATCAATTTTTAAAGAAAGAAAAAAGAAAACTGGAGTAACTACTTGAAGTAGAGCTACTCAGCTGGGAACGTTTGAGATGGAGAAATCTGTAGTTAGGTTGAGGGTGGGTCACTATAAAACAGAATTCTTGTTTTGTATAATAGTCAATAACAATGACAATGATTATATGAGAATAAAAGTAATATTAACTCCAATCATTGAATACTTAAAATTCACTATTCTAGTTGAGCTAAATATATGGAATAATTTAATTTTTACTACCCTGTTATATAGATACTTTTATTATCATCATTTCATGGAAGAGGAATTGCACATGTCCTGAAGGTCTAAATAATTTGATCCTAATCATAGAACTAAAACCTGGAGGATTCAGGTAGGAACTCAGAAAGTCTAACTTAAGTCTGAGCATTTAAATTCTCTACTATAGTGCCTCATTAAATCACTCTTGATTGCAAAATAAACAAGTAACGGACTAAGCACAGTATTTAGAAATATTAAGGAATGCGTAAGAAAAACCTAAAGTAAGTGAAAACAGATTGATCTGGCCAGAGCAATTTCAGATCACAGAGGGATTGAGTCAAGCGATTGCTAATTCACATTATAAATTTTGTACAATTGCTTTTCCTTTAAACTATGTTCATGTATAACTTTACAAATAATGAAAATGATATACTTTACAATTTAGCTTTCTGTGTGCCTCCTATGAATGACAAAGGTTTCCTGCAGTGTCAGAAATTTCAATAAATTTCTGGTTATTGTATGAGAACAAATAAATGCTTAATGGTTGAGAATATACAGCATGTGCAAGGAAATACAACATATCCCTGAAATACCTCCAAATTTATATGATTTATTTTCTTGATAACCTGTTGGGAGCCCCAGCGGCTAACTCATATCCATATAAGAAGAAGGAATCTTTTTAGAAATATGTGTCTATAAATCAAAGATGATACCTATGGGGTATCTGAGCATAAGTTCAAAAAGAACAGTGTTAGAATCATGTGACTCTAGCAGAAAATATGCATATCTTCAGGTTGAAATACACTTTATAGTCCTAGTTTCTGTAAATCATTGGTCAATGACTCATTTTTAAGACTTGAACCAATGTATAGTCATGGAGAATTCTTGTGAAAAGTTGTCTCTGAATTTCAGTTATATTTCAAGAAGTCTTTTAAATACTAGCACCATACTTGTAAGCATGCCCGTGGAAATAAAAGAAGTCTTTTGAAAAGCATGCCTATTTTCTTCATTGAAAGCGCCAAATAAAAGAAAGAGATATGGTATTTGAAGACCTGTGATTGCATCAGCATGTGCATAAAGAAGCAAGACACACTTGTTATTGAAAACATAGCTCTGGAATTTCCAGGGATCATATTCATTGAGTAGACTTCATGTAAAAAGTTATAAAAAAGAAGTGCTACCCCAGAAGTGGCAGGGGTCTATAATTTTGCACAGAATTACATCCAGGATAACCTTAAGCATTATTTTACTTTCAAGAGGCAAAAAAAAAAAAAAAAAAAAAAAGCCTCAATTTTTTCAAGGGTACTTGAAAAATCCTGGGAAAATAGAATGAAACTATGTTTATTTTAGTGCCAAATTTTTAAAAAATCTATGCGTAGTTTTTTAATATACATTTTCATTGAATTTCTTAAGACCTGTCATATGCCAGGATTTCAAAATTTTAATTCCATTTCCACAAACTGCTTTTTTAAATATTTATTTATTTACTTGAAAGCCAGAGTTGAGAGAGAAAGAGAGAGAGTGAAAGAGAAAGAGAGAGAGAGAGAGAGAGAAGATCTTCCATCTGCTGGTTCACTCCCCAGATGTCCACATGGCCAGGGCTGGACCAAGATGATGCCAGGAGCCTGGAGCTTCTTCTGGGTCTCCCAGGTGGGTGTCAGGATCCCAAGTACCCGAGCCATCTTCAGCTGATTTTCCAGCCCATTAGCAGTGAGTTGGATCAGAAGTGGAGCAGCCAGGACACGGACTGGCACCCATACAGGATGCTGGCCTCGCAGGTGGTGATTTATTTGCTGTGCCACAGCATTAGCCTCTCCACAAACTTTTTGAAGTATCCACCATATTTATGTTGTTTATTTTTTAATCTGAATTTTCTACAAATGGTCTTACTTATATTGTTATCTCCAGTTTTATATACATCAATTATATCATAATAACATGTATAAGGGTGGCTATTGTGTAAGTGTACTTTTGTAATAAAGGTACAGTTAGCCCTCCATATCTGCAAGTTCTGCATCCATAGACTCAACCAACTATGGATAGAAAATATTCCAAAGAAAAAACTGTGTATGTCCTAAACATGTGCAGATTTTTTGTTGTCATTATTCTCAAAAAACACAGTGCAAGTAACCTAGAGATGATTTAAAGTATACAAGATAATGTGTATAGAGTTTATATGCAAATTTATGCTGTTTCATAAAAGGGGCTTGAGCACCTTCTGATTTTAATATCTTTGGAGGGTGCTAGGAGCATTCTTCAATGTTTATCAAGTAAAACGGTATTAGACAAGTATAAATACAATAAAATATAAGAAGTAAAGAATAAAGTATAGAGTGCATGATGCAAGATATAACTCCCTGACATTCAAAGAGTAGCAGAATTATAAATTCCTGTCCAGAACCTGATTTGTTCTTAAAGAGAATAATGAAATTCCTAATATTCATATATATAAAACATGCCCAATTGCATGGGTCTTTATACTGAAGAAAAACTTTGATTTTCATTTTTATTATTTTAAAGGTTGCCTTATGTGACTGAAGTTTTTACAAGAAGAAAATCTTACTAAAATGTGCTATATTTACAAAGATTGCCAAAGTCATTAATGAAAGAAAATATATCCAATGGAATTATGAAACCTCAAGAAAAGTGAAAACGTTTGGCTAAATCTTTTACCTATTCAAGTTAAGTCCTGTAAAGAGTAACTATTTTATTATTCTGGGGACCAATATTTATTGATCCCCTTTTCAATTGCTATTGATTTATTTTCATTGTTTATTTGAAAGGCAGAAACAGAGAAAGAGACAGAGATCTGTCCATTCGCTGGTTCACTCCTCAAATGCCTACAATATCCAAGTCTGGGCCAGGCCAAAGCCAGGAATCTAGAATTCAATATAAGTCTACCACATAGATGGCAAGGACTCAACTACTTGAGCCATCACCTGCTTCCTCCCAGAGTGTGCGTTAGCTGGAAACCTGGGATCAGAAATGGAAGAGCCAGGGATTCAACCAGGCACTCCGATCTGGGGTGCTGGTTTCCTAGATGGTGTCTTAACTGCTGTGCCAAATGCCTGCTCTGCTCCTGAGTACCAATATTTAAATTTTAAATGCCTACATTAATTTCCTTACATTTTGTATTATAAATTTAAAGTGAATCCAGTCTAGTTTGTGGTTTTCTCTAATCATGGTCATCTGGTCAGATCTAGGCAAAAATTAGAGGGAAAATTGTTTCTAACCAGAAATGAAGTCTTTCCAGGAAAATGTGCTGGAGAGAAGGGTGGGAAAAGACCTCAGCATGTATGCGTGGAAGAGATCCTAGTGGTATACGGTGGAAATATAACTTGGATAAGGAGAGAAGCAAGGAAACAAGATAGATGACGAGCAATGATAAGATTTTCCAATATTTTAATACAATGAAAATGGGTGATTTTGTGTGATGATGTAGAAACAGACATTTTCTTTCCTCAAATAATATTCAACTGTGTTAGCATATATGTAGCTATCATAAAACGATTTTATTGTTTAAATTTTTATTTTTATTTATGTGAAAGGCACAGAGACACAGAGAGACAGAGACATACCCGGAGAGATTATCCACTGCTTAAACGCCTCCAATAGCCAGGGCTGTGCTTGGCCAAAGCTGGGAGATGGGAGCTCAATTAGAGTCTCCCATATGGGTGGAAGGGACTCAAGTTCTTGAGCCATACCTGCTGCCTCCCAGGGTGCACATCAAGAAGCTGAAATTAGAAGTGGAGCCAGACTCCTAACCAGGCATTCTGACATGAGATGTGGCTGTCCCAAATGGCATCTTAATTGCTACACCAAACACCTGTCCCATGAAACAATGTTAACATGAGTGGCTTTATGTTTACCCATGAACTCATCAGAAAAGTTGTTTAAGTAGAAAATGGTTCTTGGATACTATGATAATGGATATCTTATTTTATTGTCAAAATAATTATAGAAAATATATGAATCATATGTTTCTTTGAACTCATATGCAGTTATTCTTCATCCGATTGGAGTCAACGCTCACTTTCATCCTGGAAATTTTGGTGATTCCAAATTGCCCACAGTAGGTTTTAATAGCAACCTGTTTAGCTCCTAGAATTTGTGCTGCACACTTGTACTTACTTTGAACTGGTAATATAGTTCATAACATTTGGAAATAGTAGACATTTGAGAGGAAATGAAGAAGGAGTTGCGGACTATTATTCACAGTGTGTGAGGCAATGAATTCACAGGCAATATCTGGAGCAAGAAAACGCTCTCAATATTATATTACCAATATTGAAAGAATCAGACTTTTTTATTTCCACTCAAAGATTTTTGTATTTGTTTTTGCAAATTGCGAAGACTTTTCCTCTTTCAATTCCTTGAATCCCTATGGCTTTCTTCCTCTTTTAGATACAATTTCAAATGGGCTTTACACTTTAAAAATAAAACAGAGCAACCATTTGAAAATAACAGGGCACCCCAATGCGGAATCCCATCTGTGAAAAAACACCTGCACAACTACTTTTATTCGCATGCTATAAACATCAGTTTCACACCTGGCTCCGTTATGATTGTGAAAGAAGTTTCTAAAAGTGTCATTCTCTTTTCTTTTAGGGGATGCACCTTTCGAGTGATTTGTTCCTCAAGATCAATGCTTTGGGGGAGCCTTGGCATTGTTATAGCCAAAGGCAATCTTCCTGTTTGATGTTTCTATTAGTGTATTCTATGATTCTAATATTCTGATTCTAACATTAGATTCCTGTCTTGCCTGCAAGGCATTTGTTTCAACACTTTAAATTTTCCCTTTATCACATTCATATGTTTATTGTTTTATGTATCAATTGAGAAATATCTTTGCATTTTGAGGGAGTCATTCTGGCAATGAATTATTATTTAAAAGGATTCTTGGGGCAAGCATTTGGCACAGGGGTTAAGATGCCATTTGGGATGCCTGCACCCCGTTATCAGAGGACCTGGGCCTGACTTTCATCTCTGCTTCTGATTCCAGTGTCCTGCTAAAGCGCACACTGGGGGCAGCAGTGATGACTCAGGAAGTTGGGTTTCTGCCACCTTCATGTGAGACCTGGACTGATTTCTGGGCTCTTGACTTTGTCCAGGCACAGCATCAGCTGTTGCAGGCCTTTGGGCAGTGAACCAGTAGAATTATTATCTCTCCCTTTTTGTCTGTCCATTTCTCTGCCTTTCAAATAAGAAATAAATAAATAAGTAAAAGGTTTCCTGTTATGCAAATGTGAAGAAATACTTATATATATATATACATGTACAAATACATATACACACATATATATGAATGTTTCAAAGTTTGTATAAACGTAAACATGATTTATTTTTGTATTGATTGTTATGCTGTGAATATAAAATCTCATATTATTTAATTTTTTGGAGTTTTCAGTGTTTATAATGCAAAAACAAAAGGAACAATGTACTTGAGAAAATGATGGAGTGCAAGCAAACAATGATGATGTTTGCATGGAAATGTATACATGTCAATTAATTTACCAAGTCTTAAAATGTCACAAAATAAAGAAGTATGTCTTACCAGGCATATGCTTCATAAAGATTTCAATGTTATGAATAAATTGTTATAGATAAATTCATGGTTGAATTTTTAATGTGTTCCCCATATTTGCATATATAGATCAATTCAATAGCTGGCATTTTTTGTTTTCATAATCATTACAAGATCAAAAATTATTATAAAACAAATGGGCTTCCATATGCACTTGTGTGCAAATCATTTTTCTGTATTTTGAGGTTATTGTTTTTTAATACTATATCTTTCACAGAAAAAGGCAACTGAAAAAATTACACTGATTCACAGGAAAAACTGCTTTGATTTTTATACTTCTGGTCCTATACTGACATTTCCGGAAGTCCCTGTACAAATCATGCCAGTGGCTGGTGTTGTGGCACACTGAGCTAAGCTGCCTTCTGCCATGCTGGCATCCCATCTGGGTGGAATGCTGGTGTAAGTCCTGACTGCTCCGCTTCCAATCCAGCACTCTGCTCCTGAGTCTGGGAAAGCAGTGAATCTTCCAAGTGCTTGAGCCCGTGCCTCTCAAGTAGGACCCTGGGTAGAGGCGCAGTCTCCTGGCCTCTGCCTGGCTCAGCCCCAGCTGTTGGGACCACATGGGGAGTAAACCAGTGGGTGGAAGGGCTCTCCCTCTCTCACACTCTTACTCTCCCTTGCAAACAGATAAATAAATATTTCTTAAAAATATGTCAAATAACACAATTTTTGGTAAATTTTTTTAATTAATATCTTGCTTTGTCTAAACCGATGTCAGAATTTTCACTAGTTTCTCGGTAAACTTTTGAGAGAAAGGGCCCTAGAAACTTGACTTACTTAATCCTGTGAAAGTTATAATAGGGATGTTCCATTCTACACTGAAACAAACTAGAGAGGAGGCAGTGTAGCATAATGGCTGAGCTCTAGAGTCAAAAGACCGAGATTTGAATTGTGATTCTACCACTTACTATATATTTATTGGTAGAGAAATTATTTGAACTCTGTAATTCTCCAATTTTCATCTGTTAAATGAGGATAATAATAATAAAACTTACTTCCTAGAGTGAGGATTAAATGTAATAATGTTTTTATAAGGCATTTAAAATAACCCTTTACACACAACATGCACTCAATAAAAATGATAACTATGATTATCAGTGGTATAAAAGTTCTCTAGCTACTTCTATAGCCTGCTAAATAGTTAGATATTAGTAACACAATGCACTTCTTTTCAGTGACAGTAAAAGAGTAGCAAATAAGCCTACAAAGGGAATTTGTTTTTCCGTCCTCTTACCACCAGGTACAGGATTGAGAACACGGATCAAAATAAAAGGGTAAGAGAATCGTACAGTAATAATATGTGTAGTAGTAGCGGTTATGGCCTGATCGAAGTGAATTGTCACTGTGTGAGGAGTGGACAGGAGAAAAATGCCTAAGTCATATGAAAACATCATAGCCTAGCTGGATGCATATGAATTTTATTCTGGCTCCCCAGAATTATCAGCTTAATTATAAGATGTTTATTTTGGTCTCCAAACCTTATTATAATCTGAACCTCATCGTCCTTTAAAGAGCTATGTCCTTTCTCCGTTTTTTCCTCCCCAAGAATATAGAGAAGGAACTATTTCCTATAACAGCATGTTAATTAGATCACAAAACATAGGATTAAGAGACTTGGCATCATACTCCTTCTTTGATATCAATCAAGCCTGTTCACCTTGAAATACCACATAAAGCCTATCTTTCTTCAACTTTTTTTATAAGCTGATATAATGGTCAAATGAAAATAATGTGGTGGCTGAGTTTTTTGGTTGAATTGTTTTATAGTGTTGAAATTATTTTATCATCCTTATTAAAATTATATTACTCTCTTCTGTACTGAAGGACACATATAAAATATGATAGATTTAATTTAGATAAATTTTTGGGTCATTGAGAAAAGAAAAAAATACTGTTCTATTGGAAACCTCTTATGTGGTAATTGTTCATAATAAAGATAAGGGTGACAAAATTTGAGGCTTTCCTGCCTGTTTCACATCTTGAATATTTCTACTTTTAAAATCTTCCTATATCTTAAACATTTTAATATCTTAAAAGAAATTCAAAAGAATGAAAAAACTAATTTACAAATGAAGAGATGGCATTAGTAGATAATTTCTAGAAACACTAACATAATATAACTGATGTGGTTTCTGGTCATTTTTTTTTTCTGAAAATTATGCTTGAATGTTTACCTTGTTATGAGAAAGCAACATCCCATGATCAGGCTGGCGCCATGGCACACCAGGTTCTAGTCCCGGTCGGGGCGCCGGATTCTGTCCCGGTTGCCCCTCTTCCAGGCCAGCTCTCTGCTGTGGCCAGGGAGTGCAGTGGAGGATGGCCCAAGTGCTTGGGCCCTGCACCCCATGGGAGACCAGGAGAAGTACCTGGCTCCTGCCACTGGATCAGCGTGGTGCGCCGGCCGCGGCGGCCATTGGAGGGTGAACCAACGGCAAAAGGAAGACCTTTCTCTCTGTCTCTCTCTCTCACTGTCCACTCTGCCTGTCAAAAAAAAAAAAAAAAAATCCCATGATCATAGTTTTCATGTATTTGGAGGTCTATGTCAGAGGCACCAGTGATATACTTGTATATTGGAAAGAAAGTGGGCTGTAGAAGCAGCTCATCATACTCTAGGTGTTATTTAATCATTTTATCTCCCCATGTCCACCTATCAAAATGGAAAATAAAGCACAGCATTATAAATTTTTTAAGCTTAAATTCAACAATGAGTATATGTAAAAACACAATATCTAGCACATACTTAGCACTTATAAATATTTTATTTTTCCTTCCCTTTCTATGAAGTGAATAGAGGGGTCACGGCTGAACTGACTTTGAGAATTGACAAAATATCCAAATATCAAGTTTTCCATTGGTCAGTAAGTTAATCAAAGGAAGCAAAGAAAAAAATGTGAGATCTAAAGTCGCTCCTCTTTGTCAATGCCACTGAGAGTGAACTACACCATAGCAAACGCATTTGTGTTATGGCATATCTGAGCATTAGATGAGAATAAATAAGATGATCAAAGGATGACATTGAAAAGAATATACAGTCAGACTTCCATATCTATAAGTTACATATCCATGGATTCAACCAAACTCATATAGAAATATTTGGAAAAAATTGCCTCTGTACCAAAAATGCCCCATTTTGGGGGTCATTTTTCCCTAGATGATATAGCGTAGCATTGATTTAAAAAGCATTTGCAATGTATTTGATAATAAAGTATAGGGGAGGTAGTGCATGTGCAAGTACTATGGCATATTATATAAAGGACAGGAGCATCTGCAGATTTTGATATTTATGAGGGGCACTGGAACCAATCCCTCAGAGATACCAAGGGGTGACCGCATACTTATTAAAAGTATTCTCAAGATAGAACACATTTTAATTGGTTAGTTTCTATAAATGTTGGTATTATGAACCACGATCTATAAACTATACAAAATATTTATTTAAAAGAAGATTAAATATTCTATAAACTACAGCTAAAAGAAGAATCATATCTTTATCATTTACTTTTAAAACATTTACATTCTAGTCACATGTAATTAACCTTTTTTGGCTTATGAAAAACAGATTTTCAATTGGAATTATTTTAATTATGTCAATACTGTTTAGTATCTGTAGGTTACATCATTATGCTTCATATTCTGTTCACAATAATAGAGATTTTCTAAATATGCTCCACACATAGATATTATGGTGATTTAAAAATTTTGTAGAAAAAATACATTTGAAAATATAATTGTGATGAGCATGAATTTCTAAGAGAAATTAAAATGATTTTCTAGATTCAGGTGTCCATTATTGTAAGAGAAGAGAAACAGTAGATAATTAAAACCTGTAAATAGCCTATAACTTAGTGAGTGATTTAAAGCATTTTCATTGCCAGAAATTTTATCCTTTTATCAACCAAAAGCAGAATTAGCTAATGTTTTGTAGGGGATCATTCTCTTCCACATTATACTCAATTATTCATCAATATTATTTGTTATCACAATCCAATTCTATTATAATTAGATTGGTCCACCCTAATCAAAGCAGGCTACCGCATCTATTGTAGGTTTCTTATATAACCCTTTTATTGAAGTTTGTTTATACAACCCTTTTGAGTTGATCAACTGGCATGACTTAAGGCTTGTCCTTATGATATTACCTGGAGTGAGTTTTCCAGGTGTCAGAGCCCCTCCTAAATTCAAATAATCAGAAAAGATCCCTTACTGTTGAAATTGGATATATGATCTACTCAGAATAGAAACTCTCTATGAACATTGTAAGAAAACAAATACTCAAAAATAAAAAAAAAAAAAACTCTCCAGATATAAAAGCAGGTATCTTCCCTGATAAATTGTATGAAATGTGGTTTTTATAAAAAATAATTATTTGTTTGAAAGACACAATGACAGAGGGGAAGACAAAGAGAGACAGAGAGAGAGAGAGAGAATCTTCCATCTTTCCACCTGCTGGTTCACTCCCCAAATGGCAAAAACAGCTCTTGCTGCACTAAAGAAAAGCCAAGAGACAGGAACTCCATCTGGATCTCCCATGAGGGTGACAAGGACCCAAGTTCTTAGGCCTTCCCTGGTACATTAGCAAGAAGCTGGATCAGAAGCATGCAGTGGCCAGGAATCAAATCAGCACTCTGCTATGAATTACACATGTTTGAAGCATTGGGTAAACTCACGGGGCCACAATGTCCACCCATCTACCAAATACTTGAGGGAAGAATTTAAATGTTACATAAATTGTTCAAGAATGAGTAGGGAGAGAAAATATTTCCCAATTTGTTTTATAAATACATCATAGCATTGTTATCAAACCCTGACAAAAACATAATGGGAACTTCTTATCATGAATACTGAGAGACAGAATTTAAACAGATTTAAATTAATCTAATAATAAATAAAAAAGAAAAATACATCAAAATTCATTGTTTTAGGGACACAAGTCTGTTTTGATGGCTTTTTGGGTGTATAATTATCTTGGAACTCATCAAATTGTATACATTAAATATGTATAACTTTTCATTTATTTATCATAATTCAATAAACTGGCTAATAGAACTTTTTAACATTAAAAATCAATTGGTGCAGATCCAAGATGATTGAACAGTGAGAAGATGCACTGACCCTGGCTGCAAAAAGACACAAGAAAAGCAAAAGAAGGTCCACATTTCCAGGGGACTGACTGACAAGAATTTTCAGTAGGGAAGTAATCGAACAGAACAAAGACTCCATGGGATAGCAAGAAAAAAGTACAGCTATGCTGCTGTGTGTGACACAGGTAGCTGCTGGCTGGGAGTCACCATCTTTCCAAGTCATGGTAGGAAGAAGTTGCCATGTACCCCACCACTGGCAGCTTTAGCAGAGGGATAATTCCACAGTATCCCCACTGACTTACAGCCTGAGGAACTGACTGGGGTCTGAGTGACTCTGGCTCTGAAAAAGGGTAGCCACATTGCCTCCTTCCCCTCTTCCATTCTCAGAAATTACCAGATTCAATTAACTATGTAGAGTTGCATAGCTGATCCTGTTCCATTGGTACCAGAAGCAACCAGAGGTAGAATCAGGGTAACTTGTGGGTTGGAGAACAGACCTCTTGTACCCTGCAACTGTGGGAGTTTGTGGCATAAGCCTTGGGGTTGCTCTCACCCAATGTGATCCAGGTAGTTTCTCTTCAGCTTTTTGGTGCTAGAAACATCAGCAGCCCATAAAAATTTCGATGAAAGAGACAAGGGCTATAAACAATCATTACTGATATATTTTGGTATTAATCTTTTGTCAGATAGGTAGTTGGCAGATTCCTTTTCCCGTGCTGTTGGATGTCTCTTGACTCTATTGATTATTTCCTTTGCTGTGCAGAAGCTTCTGAGTTTGTTGTAATCCCATTGGTGTAGTTTTGCTTTTTGTTGCCTGTGCTTTGGGACCTCATTGAAGAAGTCATCACCTGTACCAATATCTTGAAGGATTTCCCCTACATTTTCTTCCAAAAACTTTATAGTCTTAGGTCTTAAATGTATGTCTTTGATCCATCTTGAGTTCATTTTTGATTATGGTGATAGGTAGGGATTTAATTCAATCCTTCTACATATATATATCCAGTTCTGTCAGCACCATTTATTGAAGATTATACTTTCTTCAATATATGTTCTTGGCATTTTCGTCAAAAATTAGTTGCTTGTATGTACATGGATTAATTCTGGATTTTCTTTTCTGTTCCACTGATCTACATGTTGGTTTTCATTCCAGTTCCATGTTGTTTTAATTACTATAACTTTTTATTATACTTTAAAGTCAGATATTGTGATGCTTCAACCTTTATTTTCTTGTTCAGGATTATTTTTGCTATTCTGGGTCTTTTGTGACAACAGTATGGAGACTTCTTTAAAAACTAGAAATAGGGGCTGGTTCTTTGGTGTAGTGGGTAAAACCACCACCTGCAGTGCTGACATTCCATATGGGTGCTGGTTCAAGTCCTAGCTGCTCCACTTCTGACCCAGCTCTCTGCTATGGCCTGGAAAAAGCAGTAGAAGATTGCCCATAGTCCTTGGGCCCCTCCACCCACACGAGAGATGGGAAAGAAGCTCCTGGCTCCTGGCTTTGGGTCGGCACAGCTCTGGCTCTTGCTGCCATCTGGGGAGTGAGCCAGCAGATGGAGGAGCTTCCTCCCTCCCTCTCTCTCCCTCCCTCTCTCCATTTCTATAACTCTATCTTTTCAAATAAATAAATCAATCTTTTATAAAAGCCCTAGAAATAGACTTTCCATATAATCTGGCAATTCAAGTACCGGGTATATGCCCAAAAGACATGAACACATTGTTTCAAAGAGATACCTGTACAATAATGTTTATAGCAGCACTGTTCACAATAGCCAAAATCAAACAAGATGCTATCATTAGATGAATGGATAAAGAAAATGTATATAAAAAATTGTGAAATTCTACCATCTGTATCAAAATGGGTACAGTTGGAAGACATCATGCTGAGTGAAATAAGCAAGATAAAGAAAGACAAATACTGTATATTCTACCTTTTTTTTTTGACAGGCAGAATGGACAGTGAGAGAGAGAGACAGAGAGAAAGGTCTTCCTTTTGCCGTTGGTTCACCCTCCAATGGCCGCCGCGGCTGGCGCGCTGTGGCCTTCGCACCGCTGATCCGATGGCAGGAGCCAGGTGCTTCTCCTGGTCTCCCATGGGGTGCAGGGCCCAAGGACTTGGGCCATCCTCCACTGTACTCCCTGGCCACAGCAGAGAGCTGGCCTGGAAGAGGGGCAACCGGGACAGAATCCGGCGCCCCGACCGGGACTAGAACCCGGTGTGCCGGTGCCGCAAGGTGGAGGATTAGCCTAGTGAGCCGCGGCAACGGCCTGTATATTCTACCTTAAATATGAACAAATAAAATTAAAAAGTAAAAGGTGGGGTGACTCTGTGGTATAGTGGGTTAAGCCACCACCAGCAGTGCTGGTCCCATATGGGTGCCAGTTCAATTTCCCACTTCCAATCCAGCTCCTGCTAAAGCACCTGGGAAATAAGTGGAAGATGGCCCAGGTGCTTAGGCCCCTGCACCCATGTGGGAGAACCTGGAAGAAGCTCCTGGCTCGTGGCTTAAGCCTGTCCCAGCCCCTGCTATTCTGGCCATGTGGGAAGTGAACCAACAGATGGAAGACCTCTCTCTCTCTCTCTCCCTCTCTCTCTCTCTCTCTCTCCCTCTCTCTCTCTCTCTCTCCCTCTCTCTCCCTCTCTCTGTAACTCTGCCTTTCCAATAAATAAAATAAATTTTAAAAAAATCAGAAAACAAGCAAACAAAAGAAATGCCAGTGCACATCAGTATTTTTTTTAGTATTTCTGAAAATATAGTTTGTAAAACTTTGTTTTATATCTTTGTCAGATCAATGGTTAAGAATGTTATACTACAATAGTTTTAATGATCTGTGATTGCTTTAAATTTACTGTATATGAGTGGATTGGACATCATTTCATTTGATTATTGTGTATAGCCCTGGCTTACATTCCCATGGAACTATGGTCTTTTTACTTGTTGAAATATTTATTTAGTAGAGTATTAAGTTTTTGACCTAGTGTAAATTAAATATATATATATATTATCTCAAAAATTAAAAAATGAAAAAAAGGTGGAAGGGAGGGAAGAAGAAGGAAGGGGAGGGAGGAAGGGAAGTATCGTTATATGCTTAGAATTGTATCTATGAACTATATGGAATCTGTTCTCTTTGTGCTAATGTCATATTAACATGAGAATTAAAAAAAATCAACTGGCACTTATTACCGCATTAACAAGAACAATCATATGACCAAACAGATGAAGGAAAACATTTGATAAAATTTAACAACTATTCTGGATAGAATGCTAATATATTAAAAATAAGAGGGTGTTTATTTAATCTAATAAAATGTATCTACACAAAACTTCTATCACACAATGACCAAATACTGGAAAATCTACAGCTTTTCATCAGAGATTGATGACAACATGGGATATTTATTATCACCACATTTTAGCTATTGTACTGAAGTCTCCAGTCCATGGATTAAGAGTAGTAAAATAATAAAGTATGACTGTACTGTAAAGAAAATAATTGTTTCCTGGTAGCTTATTATGTGTTTATGAAATTAAAAAAAATCCTCATAAGACCATAATAATCAATAGAGTAGTTTACCTAATTTTTTGCTAGAAAGATTAATATGGAGGGTCAGTGTTATGGAACACTGGGTCAAGCCACCCTCTTTGAAGCTGGCATTCTATGTTGTAGCATCAGTTGTATCTGGCTGCTTTGCTTCCAATCCAGCTTACTACTAACGATCCTAGGAAGACAGTAGAGTATGGCTAAAGTACTTGGGCCCTTTCCACCCATGTGGGAGACACAGATGGAATTCCTAGTTCTTGGCTACAGCCTGGTCCAGACATGGCTTATGTGGCCATTTGGGGAGTGAACCAGCGCATCTCTCTTTCTCTGCCTTTCCCTCTCTCTCTGTTGTTCTGCCTTTAAATAAATAAATAAATCTTTTACAAGATTAATATGTAAAACCATTATATTTCTAAATACCAACAACAGTTATAAATAACATGTGTAAGATATAATGTAACATAAAAATTCAAAATACCTGAGAGCGACATCTGATAAAAATGTAAGAGCTATAAAAATATTTATGAAAGAAATTTATAGAAGATGTAAATAAATGGAAGGTTACAGCATATTCATGACTTGTAAGACTCAGTGTTTTAAGCTATATGTTCTCCCAGATTATTCTGAAGATTCCATGAAATTAAAATAAAATTTCCATCAGACTTAGTTGTGAAAGTTGAAAGCTTATTCTAAAATTTATATGTGGTTACAAATGACTACTATTATTCAAGACATTCTGGAAAAGTAAAATCAGGATAGTTTGATTTACTATACTGAATATTGAGATTTATAGTAAAGTAACAATTGACAGGAAAGTGTATTACTGGCTCATGGATAGCCAGACAAATTAATTTAAAAAAAAGCATCCAGACACAATCTCAAGCAATTATGGATGCATGATTTAAGACAAATTTGGTACTGCACTGAAATGCAGAAAACAAATATGCTCTTCTGTAAATAGTGCTAGGATAATTGGTTACCTTTATGAAAATCCGGATGGAAAGAATAAAGAAAGGAAAGAAAGAAGAAAGGAAAAAGAAGAAGAAAGAGGGAAGGAAGGAACTTCTGCATTTCCTCATACCATATAAAAAAAAGTAACTTTTGGTAGATTGTGAATTCAAATGCTACATATTAATAAAGTATCTAGAAGATGATGTAGGAAAACATTTTCATGTCCTTGGAGCAGCCAAGGGTTTCTTAAAAAGAACACAAAAACATTAATCATAAATAAAAGATTGATTATTTGATTATATCGAGACTAACTTATATTCATCAAATAAACCATCAGGGTTATGAAAAGACAAGGAATAAATTGTGAGGTATTACTTGCTACACATGTAGCTGATAAAGTCAGAAGGTCAGAATATAGAAAGAACTCATCAATCAGTAGGAAAAGCATACAGAATCCAGTAGAAATATTGGCAGGAAATTTAATTATTAGATATTTAAGAAAAGGAAATATTGAAACAGACAATAAAAATTGAAAACATACATAGACTCATTAGTTGTCAAGTAATTGCAATTTAAAACTACAAAAGGTTATCATTGGGTAAGCATGGCAGTTAGTAAGACTAAAAAAGCCAAAAAAGATAAAGTTTGTGGTGAGACTGAGGAACAACCGTAGTTCCTACATACTACTAAATGACAGTGTAAGAAAGCCTACAAGTACATGACCGAGTCACTGGCAGAATTTGCTAAAGTGAACATAGAATATTTCATGGTGCTTTTTTTCATAGACATGTAACAAATAAAAATACATGAATAAATATAATGCATAATCAGTGTGCAAAGTTTGGAGAATACATGTTGCTCCAAAATAATTGTTCTTAGGATTTTAGTAAAATTCTTTCCAGATATTTTCTATGCAAACACACACACGCAGGATTTTACCACTGAACATTAAAAATATTTTCTTTTTTATTCATGTTAATCCATAAATATACTTTTCTCATGTTTCTTATAATTCAATTAAACAGAAATAGCAAATGTTTTATCAAGTTCTCTGCTGTTCAGGTGTTTTCAGGGGCACTATCATTAAAAATGGTGTGATGAATATGCTTCAACATGCATTTTGCTTATCTTGTGCTTATTTTCCCACAATTAATTTCTAAAATTATAATAGTTCCATCAAATGGAAAATATTATTATATTATCCTCCAGAAAGAAAGGATACATTTCTATTCTTAGAGCAGCTCATGATAGGGTCCTTTCTTCTACACTCTTGTCAATATTAGGTGTTATCCTTTAAATACTTGTGTCACATTATTTGACGATAATATTAACTTGTTTTATTGTCCTTTTTTTAAAAAAAGAATCCATCTGTCTGTCTTTTTTTCCCTCTCTCTCTTTTCTTCCTTCCTTTCTTCTTTCCTTTCTTCCCTCCCTTCCCTGCATTTCCCTGATAACTAGTAATGTTGAGCATTTTTTTTATATATTTGTTGGTCATTTGTAGTTTTTCGTTTGAAAACTGTCCATCGAGGTGTTTTGCCTATTAACTGGGTTGGTTGGTTTTTTTGTTGCTGAGTTTTTAAGTTGCTGATATATTTTGTGTATTAATGCTTTGTCAGGTAGCTTGCAAATACTTTTTGCCATTCTATTGGATGTCTCTTCATTCTATTGATAGTTTCCTTTGCTGTGCAGAAAATTCTGAATTTGATATAATAACATTTGTTTAGTTTTGGTTTTACTGCTTGTGCTTTGGGGGTCTTATCCGAGATGCCATCTCCTAATCCAACACCAACGCCTTGGAGTGTTTCTCCTACATTTTCTTCTAGCAACGTCTTAGTCTAAGGTCATAAACTTAGGCCTTTAAGCCACCTTGAGTCAATTTTTGTATATGGTGAAAGGTATGGATCTAGTTTAACTTAATATTTATTTTTTTGAGTTAACATTTTTAACTAACATTATAGTCAAGGCTTAATGTGCCACTAAATAAAGAGTTCAACAACAACAACAAATTTGAAAGATTTGCTTACTTATTTCAAAGGCAGTACTACAGAGGGAAAGAGGGAGAGACAAAAAGAGAAAGAGATTTTCCATCTGCTGGTTCACTCCCCAAATGACCACAACATCTGGAGCTAGGCCAGCCTGAAGCCTGGAGCCATGAGCTTCCTCTGGGACTCTCACATGGGTGCAGGAGCACAAGGACTTGGGCCATCTTCTGCTGCTTTCCCGGGCCATAGCAGAGAGCTGGATTGGAAGTGGAGCTGCAGTGACTCCAACCTGTACCCATATGGGATGCTGGCATGGCAGGCAGCAGTTTCGCCCAATATGCCACAACACCTGCCCCAACTTTAAAAATCGACATGATCATAGTTCAGCAGTACAATACAGAAGGGCTATAAATAATAATCAAATGAAAAGATGTTCAACTTCACTCATAAATTTTAAAATCATCACAAAATCATTAAAACTATAGTAGTATATAATTCTTATCAATTCATGTGACAAGGATTTAAATCAAAGTTTGAAAAAACAAAGTGTTTGAAGCTAAACTAATACACTTTGACACTGCATTCTTTTTTATTTTTATTTTTTATTTAAAAAATAATTTGTTCCCACATATAAGGGAGAACATGTGGAATTTGTCTTACTATGTCTGGATTATTTCATTCAACAATATGTCCTCCAGTTCCAGCCATTTTGCTTAAAATGATAGAATTTCATCTTTTATATAGTTGAATAATATTTCATTTTTTCCAATGGAAAAAATATTTTTTCTTTATCCATTAATTTGATGATGGATGAATTCATTCCATAACTTGGCTATTTGTGAACAGTGCTACCACAAACATGGTGGTACAGGTGTCTTTTGGTCTTGAATGAAATTTTAATAGAGACTTTTTAAAAAGAATTGAAAATAAATGTCATAAACTCAGATCTATGTGAAGAAAAAAACATTAGAGAAATAATAAATGAAGGCTAATTATTTATGTTTATTTTCTTAGTCTTAATTGATATATAAGTTAATTTACTCAAAGTTTTGTTAATCACAGTGTGATTACTACTTATGGATAAATGAAATTAATGACAAAAATGCTTTAAGGTTTGGGAGGCACATGTGGGGATAATTGTTACAAGTAATCTTGACGTCCATGAAATAGTTTAGTGGTACTAAAAATGGCCTTAAGTAGTTGTTAAATTACATTATCTAAGGAAAAGTATAGTTACTTTTATCTAGGGCAACTACTAAATTTTATTATTTGTAGTCTTTCCCTATTTAAAGGACTATAACTGATATTTGTTTAAGGAGATACAACGAAATCATATGAAATGCTCAGTTAAATCCACAAAAAGCAGAAAAAGAATGAACAGAAAACACTAGCCAACATGGTATCTATTAATCCAAGTCTATCAATATCACTTTAAATATCAGTGATCTAAATAAATCGAATAAAGAATCTCTTAAAGTTGATTAAAAAAAACCTCAATGTGTTCTCTACAAAAAACATTTGAATGTAAAGAGGTAAGGAATGGGGGGGGGGAATATACCATGTTAACATCTGGTAAAAAGGAACATTAAAGTAAATGAATTAATTTCATATTGTTTTGGAACAAGAAAATAATCATAGATAAAGAAGAATATTATGATATGGAAGGGTCAATGTTTCAAGATGTAATAGTCGGCAATGTGTATATGTCTAATAATGGAGTGTCAAAATAGGTTAGACAACAACTGATAGAACTTAAAGAAGAAATTTGTGAATCCATTACTGCAGTTGGAGACGTCAACACACCACTAAAGTTACTGACAGATCCAGCAAGCAGAAAATCAGCAATGACATACTTGAACTCAACAACACCATCAATCAACTTGGATATAATTAGCATGTATAGAATACTTCATCCAACAACAGCATAATACATGAGCTTCCCAAGGTCACACAGAGCATTCACTGAGATAAAACATATTCTGGGCTATAAAATTCACTGCAACAAATTTTAAAAATAGGAAACATGCAAAGTATAAATCATACGAAGTATGCTATCAGGTCATAATGGAGTTAAACTAGAAATCTGCAACAGAAAAATACCTAGAAAAATCCCAGATTACTTAAAGAATAAGCAACTTATTTCCAAGTAGTGTCAAGGCTCCAGAAAAAAAATGTTTTATAAACTATTTTATAAACTAAATGAAAATGGAAATACTACTTATGAAAATGTATGTGGTAGGACAAAAACTTACAGCACTGAATGCAAATGTCAGAAAAGAATAAAGTTATAAAGTCACTAAATAACACTTCTCATTTAGGAAACTAGGAAATTAAGAGCAAATTAAGCCGGCGCTGTGGTGTAGCGGGTAAAGTCACCGCCTGCATGCCAGCATCCCTTACTGGCGCTGATTGGAGTCCCAGCTGCTCCACTTTCCGATTCAGCTCTCTGCTAAGTCCTGGGAATGCAGTGGAAGATGGCCTAACTCCTTGAGTCCCTGTACTCACATAGGAGACCTGGAAGAAGCGCCAGGCTCCTGGTTTCAGATCAGTCCAGCTCCAGCCATTGAGGCCATTTAGAGAGTGATCCAGAGGATAGAAGATCTGTCTCTCTCTTTGTATCTCTCCTCTCTCTCTGTAGCTCTGACTTTCAAATAAATAAATAAAAAGTATTTTTTAAAGAGCAAAATTAAATGAAAGTGAGCAGAGAGGCAGTGCTGCAGCACAGCAGGTTAAGCCCCCACCTGCAGTGCGGGCATCCTATATGGGCACCAGTTCAAGTCCCGGCTTCTCCACTTCTGATCCAGCTCCCTGCTAATGTACCTAAGAAAGCAGCGGAGGGTGTGCCAAGCGCTTGGGACTCTGCATATGGGAGAACTAGATTAAGCTCCTGGCTCCTGGCTTCAGCCTGGCCCAGACTTGGCCATTGCAATCATTTGAGGGAGGGAACCAGCGAAAGGGAGGAGTCTCTCTCTCTCTCTCTCTCTCTCTCTAACTCTGACTTTGAAGTAAACAAATCTTTATAAAAAAGAAAAAAGAGACAGTAAGCAGAAATAGAGAAATAATAAAAATTAAAGGAGAAACAACACTTGAAATAATTTAATAAGGAACAGAAATGTATTTCTTTCAGCTCTGAATGTTGAAAAGCAAAAGGAGGAGAGAAACACAGAAAGAGGGGAGAGAAGAGGGAGTGAGAGAGATCTCCCACTCACTGGTTCACTCTCCAAATGCCTGCAATTGCTGGGATTGGACCAGGTCCAAGTCAGGAGCATGGAACTCAACCTAGATCTCATACGTGGGAGGAAATCAACACATCAACACAGAAAATTATCAAACTCAAAACCTTGTTATTTGTGAAGATCAGTAAAATAGATAATTGTTTACCCTGATTAGCGAAGAAAAAAGTGAAGACATATCAATTATTAACATCAGAAGTGAATGTGGAAATAATGCTACTGATCCCATGGACACTGAAAAATAATAAAAAAGATAAAGGAGTATTATGAAAAGCTCTATGGCTAAAAATTTGATAATAAGGAAGAACTGAACCATTTCTTCTGAAAATGTAATTTTCAAACTTCACACAAGGAGAACTAGGTAATCTGGATAGTCCTGTATCTATTAGTGAAAATCAACTAATGAATAATAATCTTCATAATAAAAAGTACCAAGCTCAGATGCATTCAGTAAGGAATTCTATCAACATCTGAGGAAATAGCACTTCTCTGCAAACTCTTCTAGAAAGTGGAAGTAGTAGAAATACTTATTAATTCTTTATATGAAGCCAACATTACCCTAACATCCAAACCAGACAAAGGCACTGCAAGAAAGGAAAACTGCAGACCAACATTTCTTACAAAAATAGATGCGAAATTTCTTAGAAAAATACTAGCAAATGGAATTCATCTATGGATAGAAAGAACATGAGCAAGCGGGATTTATTCTAATATACAAGGGTGGTTCAAATACAGAACATCAATTAATATAGTCTAACACTTCAACAAGCTAAAGAAAGAAAAAAAAATCATATGATCATACCAGTATCATCATTTGAAAAATTTTAATAAGGAACAGAAATTTATTTCTTGCAGCTCTGAATGTTGAAAAGTACAAGGAGGAGAGAGACAAAAAAAGGGTTCCAAGCCAGGAACCTGGAACTAAACCCGGACCTCATACATGGGAGGCAGGGACTCAACTACTTGATTCATTACCACCTACCTTCCAGGGTGTGTATCAGCAGGTATCTGGAATCAGGAGAAGGGTTGAGATACACTCAGCCACTAATAGTCATGTGGACGTCCCAAGTAGGATCTTAACTGCTGCATCAAATATCCACTCCAAATGTTTATTTCAATGCAAAAAATTATTGAAATCCATGCAAAGATTTTTTTTCATACTTAAATTTTTCATGAACTTTTTGATGGCTGCTCATACATATTTGTATTATATTTTGTCAAAACCCATTGCAGAAAGAACACCAAGAGTGAACCCTACTGTAGACTATGGAGTTTAATAATAATATATCAAATATTGGCTCATCCATGATAATAAATGCACCACACTAATGCAAAACTGTTCATAACAGGGGAAACTCAAGCCTACATTGTGGCACAGCAGGTTAAACTAGTGCAGGTTAAGCTAGCACTTGTAACGTCAGTATCCCATATGAGTACCAGTTCAAGTCCCAGCTACTCCACTTCCAGTTGAGCTCCCTGCTAATGACTTTGGAAAAGCAGCAGAAGATGGCCCTGGTACCTGGGCTCCTGCCACCCACATGGGAGACCCAAATGGAGTTCCAGGCTCAAGTCTTTAACCTGGTCTAGCCCTGGCTATTGCGGCCATTTGGGAAATGAACCAACAAATGGAAGATTATCTATCTATTTATTGATCAATTGATCAACTGATTGATCTTCTCTCTTTGTAACACTTCCTTTGAAATAAATAAGTAAATCTTGGAAAAGAAAAGTAGGGTAAACTGCATGTGATGGGGTACTTGGAACAATCTGAATTTTCCACTCAATTTTTCTGTAAACCTAAACATTCTCTAAAAAACAAAAGTATTAATTTAAAAAAAATTAGCTTGGTTGTTCTTACATGTGTTTCTTCCTGCTCTTATTTCAATGTGCTTCCTGTTATAGAGAATATGTCTTCTTTTTTTTTTCTTTGAAAGTAAATAAAATCAAGGTGAAATCCAGGCTCTGAAGTACATCTAGTACATATATTTGGAAAAGCTATTTTGTCACTGTGAATTTCAGTTTATGATAAGTTGTTCTTAATATAGCACTCATTCCTAGAAAAATGTTGATTCTTTTCTATTTTTCACTTTTTTATATATAGGAAATATGTGTATCAGCATGTTTTGGCTAAGTGTGTACTTTCTTTGACCAATTTTCCTTTCTCCGCCTTTTGAAGATGTCACATCATTTAATCCCATACTGATATGGTTAATGTAGGCTTATGTGTGTATCAACAAATGAGGTTTTCTCAATTAAAGAGTTGCTAAGAGAATCTGTCTAGGGTGGAGGCATCAGGCTATCATGTTTATTAGAATATGTTGTCAGCGGAGCCAGCACTGTGGCACAGCAGGTTAAAGCCTGGGCCTGCAGCGCTGGCATCACATACAGGTGCTAGTTGGAGTCCCAGCTGCACCACTTCTGATCCAGCTCCCTGCTAATGTGCCTGGGAAAGCCAGGGAAGATGGCCCAAGTGCTTGGGCCCCTGCACCCACATGGGTGACCTGGAAGAAGCTCAGGGCTCCTGGTTTTGGATCGGCTCAGCTCCAGCCATTGCGGCCATCCAGGGAATGAACCAGCATATGGAAGAGCCTCTGTCTCTACCTTTCTCTGTAACTCTGTCTTTCAAATAAATAAGTCTTAAAAAAAGAAATCATTGTCAGCATATTTGTTCTGATTTCAAAGCCAGGCTAACTAGTGATTTCAGAGACTATTCGGTGCAAACTAAAAACAGTTAAACAAGTAAGAAAATTGTGAAATGAATTGAGAGAAATAAAATTCTTCATCTAGAGTTTTACTCGATTATTTGCACTATCCCATATTGGAATATGAGACTGAGTCAGAACCTGACAAGGTAATGTCTGTATACATGTTCATACGTTTCACTGTTTTTGAAGTACTTCTGCATTTCTCTTTTCACTTGATTTTTTTTTTTTTTGACAGAGTGGACAGTGAGAGAGAGAGAGACAGAGAGAAAGGTCTTCCTTTTGCCGTTGGTTCACCCTCCAATGGCCGCCAAGGCCGGCGTGCTGATCTGATGGCAGGAGCCAGGTACTTCTCCTGGTCTCCCATGGGGTGCAGGGCCCAAGCACCTGGGCCATCCTCCACTGCACTCCCTGGCCACAGCAGAGAGCTGGCCTGGAAGAGGGGCAACCGGGACAGAATCCGGCACCCCGACCGGGACTAGAACCCGGTGTGCCGGCGCCGCAAGGTGGAGGATTAGCCTAGTGAGCCACGGCGCCGGCTTCACTTGATCTTTATAACAACCCTCTGAGGTAGTTGTGGGCAAAGTGTGAAATATGACTAATATTATGATTAGGCAACATAATTCCTTCTGGCTGTTGGCAGAGACCTGACATTTCTACGTAGCTTAAAATGAGATATTCTTCCTCCATTTCATTCTCAACCTTCTGAAGTTTCATGATTCATTCTTGATCAGTAACCAATAACTGCTTCACATTAAGGGACTCTGTACGTGTGTGTGTGTGAGCAGACAGGCTCCTTCATTTGCCGTTATTTTTAGTAGACATAGCCTTTACACTGCCATCATACATAGTGTGATTCTTCTCTTTGGCCATTTATTTCAACCACTATTTTTATATGACATTGTGTTTACACAGCTTTTTTTTTACTTTATGCAAACAGATCTTTATATATGAAAGTTAAAGATAGAAGATGTTTATCTAACCATAATACAATAAATAGAGCTGTTATCTATTTGCCCTAAGAAGTATTAGACTACCTTGGGAATGGATATGTGCTAAGATCACAATGCCAATACTATTTTTGGGTATGCTTTATAATTTGTAACTTTTAAATGTCTTTTTGCCTTCCCATCTTAATGTGGTATGTTGATTCAGTGAAAAAAGAAGTAGATACACACATAAGATTTAGTTACATGGAAAAAATTTCATAGTCTCCTCATTTAGCAATTCTATTCTTGTATTTTAGAAATATCTCTGTTCTCTAAGATCATTTCAGACATGCAGTGGGCAAATATTCTTATCCTACAGATAGATACATAGTGTACTAAAATGGGCATGCATCTCCCAGATATAAAATGTGATTACATCAGTGAGTGCCTTGAAAATCATACCTTTCTTTTCCTTTCATTATCTGGTTTACTTCTGACTATTAAAAACTATTATAAAATCTATCTTTTGCAAGGTTTTTTAATAACATTTTCTGAAAGTAAGTTCTATTGTTTTTTCAAAAACAAAATTTTGTAGTTCTGCATTGGCTGACGAGGTTACTTGGAGTCAGTTCACTAAAATGACGTTCTGTTCAGAAGCATTTTCCAGCATAATTGTGGAGAATGGTTTCATACAAGCTAGGAGAAAAACTTCAGTCTGAAGAGTGATCGGAGAGCATAATGACTACAATGCTGTTGGTGTGGAATTTATTTAGTGGGGTCACTGGTTTGTCATTGTTCCTTTTTACATAATGACACATTTTTATTTCATAAGGAACAGAAATTTATTTCTTATTGTTCTGGAGGCTAGAAAGTACAAAGTCAAGAAGTTGGCAGGTTTGGTGTCTACTAACGGCCCAATCTCCACTTCAAAGGTGATTTCTTGAACACTGGAACTTCCAGAGGGGCAGAGTGCTGTTCCTCACGGAGCAGAAGAGCAGGAGAGAGTGATTTCACTCGCACAAGCCCTTTGTATCCGGGAAAATTCACAAAGGCAGAGCCCCCATGACCTAAGCGTGTTCCTTTAAATTTGAAGGGGACGAAAAAAGTGCAAATGATACAGCTAACCTGTCGCTCCCCCTCTTCATGGAGGAACGACACTAAGCCCTGCCTAGGCTTCATATCCGAGTCACGGCACCACTATGTCACTCACCCTCTTCACGGAGGAATGACACAGGACCCTGCACTGTTCTTTTGTCTGCTCGGCCCTCCCCGGGTTTGCTGCTGGTTCTTCCCGGGTTGGCTACCGTCCCTTCCACCTCCGTGGAAGGGCGGTTCCCCCTGCCACTTTCCCCACTTCCGCGGGGGAGCGGCACACCACCGGCCGGCTCTCTCGGGGGCTGCTCAGGTGTTCCTTCAGATAGATGTTCCTGGTGCATGCCGTCTCTCTCCTCCTTTATAGTCCTCTTCCGCCAATCCCAACTCTGCTACCCACACGCCGAGTATGCTGCTCTCCTCCAATCAGGAGCAGGTCCTGCTGTTTATTGGTTGAACTGGAGGCAGCTGTGTAGAAGCTGTTTCCTCCTCTCCCAGCGCCACATTGTGGGAGAGCAGATGCATAGAATAAGTCTTAATTCCAGTAACAGTCTAGTCCGAGTTGCTCCCAGTTGCTCCCCACACTAACCCATACCATTAACATCACAATAGGTTATAAGGTGCCTTTCTGACCATTTGGATTCCCTTCTCTTATTATTCTAAGACTTCAGTGGCCATACCATTTCAAAGTACTACGCGTCATCCAGGCATTCTTCATATTTGAGGAATGTTTTGAAATAAGTTTTGTAGCTTCTTCACAATACATGCTATTAAGATTGACATTTGCCCACATTATATTCAAATTGCACTAGCAGTTTCAGAAGTCTGGTTTCCACAGATTTTGGGATTTAAATTTATTTGGCTACCTAGCCAGAATCCTCTTTACTACTAATGAACGTAGTGAGGTAATTGATGGCTTAGAAACAGTCTCAGAAATAAAATCCTCCATTCTCAACGAAACACAAATGGTCATTCCAGTTTATGGTTCCTCTTTCCACCAAAAGAGACAGTACAAGAAGGAATAGAGTTAAAGGAAAGAGGTATTAAATAAATAAGAATAAATAACTGCCTGAGCAGTGTACTTTATTTGATGGTGAATCTGATGGCTGTCTTTACACTGTAAACTAGAGGACTTTGTTATCTCATCCTAGTTTACTGCTAACATTTATAGCCATTGCAAAACACAGTTAACTGTCAATCATTCTTATAAAGAACTCTAGCTTAGTATCTTCAAGTGATACGAGGGTATAAAGATCACTGACAGATTAAATAAGGTGTTCACCCCTTAACATGGCTTGTCTTTTACCATTTTATCAATCAACAAATATTTATTGAGTACCTACAGTATGTGAGGTACTACATGGCATAATAATGAAGTATGACCAATTTATTCACTTACCACATGTTTTTGAATACCTATTAAGTGTCCTGGAGCAACAGGATACACTGTAGTTAGTGATATTAAGATATGAAACAACTAGAAAACAATAAAAATTTAACCATATTCTAAGTTATAGAAGGCAGATTTTAACAAAAATGGGTTATTATCTATATATGAGCTAAAATTGGAATGAAGGGAAACTAATGCACAATGCACGAATGGTATACTTACAAGTTCTCAATGTCTACAAATTAGTTACATAGGAGTAGGCATTTGTCATAGCAGTTAAGATGCCACTTAGGATGTCTACATTACATGATGGAGTGCCTAGATATGAGTCCGAGCTTTGCTCTGGTTTCAACTTCTTGCTAATATAAAACCTAGGAGAACCCAGTGATAGCTGAAGTAGTTAGATCCTGCTACTCACATGGAAGACCTAGATTGAGTTCCTGGGGTTGCCCATATACTGTACCCAGTCCTGGTTGCTGTGGGCATTTGGGAAGTAGGCCTATGGAGGGGAGACAGAGGTCTGTTTCTCTTCCTCTGCTTTTCACATAAAATTAATTAGGCATACAAAAATTATTTTTAATTAAAAATTAGCATATACATAAAATTATACATATTTGTGGGGTTTTATGTAATGTTTTGTTATATTTATACCTTGTGTAATACCCAATCAGGGTAAATATATTTATCCTTTCAAGTATTTAGCATTTATTTATAATGAAGATATCCAAAATTCTATCTTCTGATTTTTTAAATGGACAATTATATAATACATCAATATTATCTATAGTCACCTTATTGTGCAATAGAACCCTAGGGCATATGTACAAGAAACTTTCTAGTCTAAAACTTTGACAGATTTTTGAATGGTAGTTTTGATATTCCATCAAAATTTTACATGAGAATTTTTTAATCCAAATGAGAATTCTAGTCTTAATGAATTTTAGACATGTAAGCATGTTAGGACTCATATTGTTCAACTTCTTTATTTTATAAATGTGAAAAGCAGGACACAGTCTAATTCTACACTTCTGTATATAAATTTAGCTTTTTTCCTCCTAAGACATCAAAGTAAAGATTAATCTTCGAAGACAATAAAGCTATTACTTTGAAGGAGATTCTCACAGGCACAATACTTGGAATGAAGGTATTATGAATTTGATGTTACATTTCAGATATGAGGTAAGGGTTTAGGCAGAGGAGTTGAGGTCTAGCAATTGTGAGCTTCACAGTTTACAGCACACCTAGGTCAAAGCTGCTGAAGAACATTATGCACTAACCATGGAGTTGGGATAAGGCAGTCATCAAGCAAGTGTTTCAGTTTCTAAATAAAAATGAATAGCTTAATAAATTTGGAGAGCATAATAAAATCTGTTCCAGAATACCAAATTAAAACCCTCTGTGATGATTAGCAAAACAAAATATCCAAGATCCAAAGCAATCAGAAAGGCTAACAAAACAAACAGGATTGCAAGTCCCAGGCATTCTCACTGCAAAATAAAATCCAAAGAAAACATTTATCTTAATCCGAATCTACTTCCATCTCTAGTTTACACACACAGTGTATAAATATGACAGCAGTGTGAAATTAGGCTAGGACTGGTGTGATATAGGAAAGCTGTCCACATGTCTGTTTGCCAGGAAATCAGCCCAAAACACAGAGAAGTAATGGAAATTCCCCAGGCAATGTCAAAGTGAATGAGTAGCAGTTCATCCCTAGGCCAGTTCCAATTTTATTATACATGCTGCCAAAGTCAGTACATGGTGTGTTTTTTCCTTCTTACATTTTGTAATTGTTTTTGCCTAATTAATGCTGAAATTGCCTAATACTAACTAAACTCAAGCTAACATTTTGGGATTTTACACAAAATGTGACGTGCTTCTTTCCACATCGATTCAAGTATTGTTTACCTTCTTATATTTTATTATAATTTCTATTATCATCAATAATGTTAATAATAATGTTAATGATACTTCAACAATCACTTATTTTCATATTTGATTGCTTGCCTTATGCCAAAATGTCAGTATTCTTAATACCTTGTTTTTTATCCTTTTGTGATTTGTTTGTAGGTATTTGTTTTGTTCTGATGTTGGTAGAGATTCTGTTTCTCCTTGGTTATACAACGCAGTGTTTGTATTTAGGAAAAGCAGGCCATTAGAATTTTGTGAGGACAAACGCCTTCTATTTTCATCATAGGGTGATGGATACTCTGCAAGCGGAGAATATTTCATTAGTTTTCTAGATAAGAGAGTTTATGAAAAGGATTGAAAAATGAGATAATGCAGATAATAGCTAATAGGGAAGGAAAAGGAATATTTAATTATTTCCTTTGCATAAATCACATATTTAGAATTGATGTTTATCAAATTGTATCTGATATACTATAACAATATACTATGGCCAATTTTCGAATGATTTGATCAAAGCAATAAGTAATTAATTAAGTGGGATTTATTTTATTATGCAAATTTATTTTTATACTGAACTTTTCATATCTCTTTTTATTGTGACATCTAAATACCAAATTTATATCTATTGCAAATATTATAAGGATAATTATTCCTGGATATTATTTCGTGTGAAAAGTGATTCAGAATTCATTCACTGTAGATTCCTCTGCAATATGAAATATTTCCCAAAGGTAAAATGCATTTAGGTTTGCAAGCAACCTCCAGTATTATTTTGCATATAGGTATTCATGTAGGGGATTCTAAAAAAACATTAAGAATACTACAAAAATTGAAAATGAATTATAGATGAAATTTTAAATGGTTCTATTTGAACATACAAACAAGTATTGGCATCTTGCTTAAGGTGACATTCCTCTAGACTATATGGATAAAAACACAGTGAAATTTCTACAATTTTATTTAGGATTTTCCAGTTATAGTTTTAAAAAATTATCAAATGATTAGTATTGAAATATGTATACCCACATATTTCCCCTGGTAAGAGGAACTAATCAAACACTCTGGTAATATAGGGATAAGGAACTGAGTTTCTCCTACAATCTCAGAACAGAAGGCGGTTCTGTGAACAAATGTATAGAGGTTTTTCACCCACACCCCAAGCATGCAGTCGGTTCTGAAGCAACAGACACCAGCTGGGTGTCCTGAAATCAATTCAATTCCAAAATTCACAGATTGCAACAAATCACACAAATTGAGGGCTTAGAGCCACAAAACTGCCCTCCCACTTCAGATGTTAGCCACAAGTCCAAGCCTACAGACCTTCGGACAGATCACTTATCAATCAAAGTTTAACCCCTTTGGATCCAATTAATTTGCTAGAGAAGCTCATAAGACTCAGGGAGATACTAATAATTACCAATTTATTATAAAGAATATTACAAGATATATAGATGAAGCGATGTATAGGATGAGGTTTGAAGATGAGGTTTGCCCTCCCTGGGTGCGCCACACCATCAAGAAGCTACCACATGTTCTGCTATCTGGAAGCTCTTCAAATTCTGTCCTTCTGGGTTTTTATGGCGTTTTCATTAAATAGTCACCAGTGCTTAAATTATTGGCCATTAGTGGTCAACTTAACCTTCAGCCCTTCTCCTATCCCTGGAGGTTGGAGTTGGGATTAAGAGGTTCCAGCTAGCCGTCGCCGTGGCTCAACAGGCTAACCCTCCGCCCTGAGGTGCCGGCACTCCGGGTTCTAGTCCCGGTCGGGGCGCCGGATTCTGTCCCGGTTGCCCCTCTTCCAGGCTAGCTCTCTGCTGTGGCCCAGGAGTGCAGTGGAGGATGGCCCAAGTGCTTGGGCCCTGCACCCCATGGGAGACCAGGAGAAGCACCTGGCTCCTGGGTTCGGATCAGCGTGGTGCGCCGGCCACAGCACGCTGGCCGCGGTGGCCGTTGGAGGGTGAACCAACGGCAAAGGAAGACCTTTCTCTCTGTCTCTCTCTCTCACTGTCCAATCCACTCTGCCTGTCAAAAAAAAAAAAAAAAAAAAAAAGGTTCCAGCTTCTGATTCTGCCTTGTCTTTCTGGTGACCAGCACTAATCCTGAAGCTACCTACCCGCTGGAAGCCAGTAAACTCTTTACCATACAAAAGGGTATCTATCACTTTGAAGATTTCAATCAGTTTAAGTATTGTATGCTTGGACACAGATGAATATCGAATATATTTTTCAAAATTTTATAGATATATAGATAGAAAACAGAGAATTAAACTAAAATTTAGGTCATTTTTATAAAACCCCATGTGATCAAGTTGGATGGTATTTGTGGTTTTACATGAGAATCTAAGTAATTTACAATTTCAGCTATTTTTATGCTGAGAACAATTTTGCTCTTTTAATTCAGACTTTAAAAGCATAAGTTTATGTATTTTTCTCTTCCCTGATTTATGGCTTATTCTATTCAATAACCTACTGGAAAATCAGCCTGAGGTTTTCATCTTTGAAATTGTACTTTATTTATTACATGTTTGTTTTCATGTAATCAAAAATTGAATAGTAATTAATACTTATTAAATTTTTATATTATAATATTTAATATAATAAATATTACATATTAAATATGTATAAGCTTATTTAATCATCAAATAGCTTTCTGAAGGAGGCATTACTAGTACTTTACAGATGAGAAAACAGGCTCAAATTTAGTGATGCATTAAAGATCAAACAGTATCAATTTTCACTATTATAAATGTTATTAAATTAGTTTTTTAAAGATGTATTTATTTATTTTGAAATTCAGAGTTACAGAGAGAGGGAACATTGGGGCGGGGGGATGGGGAGCTTTCATGCACTGGTTCACTCCCCAAGTGACCAAAACCCACCAGTACTGGACCACACAGAAGCCAGGATCCAGGAGCTTCATCTGTGTCTCACACATGGGTGGAGGGGCCCAAACACTTAGACCATCTTCCTCTGCTTCATCCAGGCCACTAGCACGGAATGTCATTAACACCTTTGATTAAAACCTTTCATCTCTAAGGCCATTTATAAAGGAGTATGTATTGGCCGGCGCCGTGGCTTAGTAGGCTAATCCTCTGCCTGCAGCGCCGGCACACCGGGTTCTAGCCCTGGTCAGGGAGACAGATTCTGTCCTGGTTGCCCCTCTTCCAGGCCAGCTCTCTGCTGTGGCCCAGGAGGGCAGTGGAGGATGGCCCAAGTCCTTGGGCCCTGCACCCACATGGGAGACCAGGAGAAGCACCTGGCTCCTGGTTTCGGATCAGCGCAGTGCACCGGCCGTGGCGGCCATTGAGGGGTGAACCAACGGAAAAGGAAAACCTTTCTCTCTGTCTCTCTCACTGTCCACTCTGCCTGTCAAAAAAATAAATAAAAAATAAATAAATAAAGGAGTACGTATTAGCATTTTAATTAGAGTTTGAAAGAGATATACCTACCATACTATTGATTAGTTTCATTTTTATTTTGGAAATCAAAGTAAAATCTTGGTTATCTGTATGTCTATTTATATGTTAACCCAAACTACATCTGAAAACAAAACTCAGAAATTTAGTAAAGCATAGTTTATACTACATTGGTGTTTGTTTCTGAAACTCTTTACTATTTTATCTATTCCAAAAGAAAAGTGTACTGTCAAGGCAGTCCTCTAAATATATTTATTTTATATAATAACCATATAATTCAGTTCCTTTTCTAGAGATAATTTGCATTTTATAAAAGTCAATTCCCATCTTGAGTCCTAAAAAAAACAAAAAATAGAAACAAAAATAAGAAGTCATTTTAAAAGAATCAAGGTAAAACACTGAAGGATATTAGAAAATACCACCCCAAAATACACCTCTTTAGCATATTGATAATTTTGAATTGATGACGATTAAGAAGAAACAGTTACGAGAACAGTTGTCTGTCTATCCCCATTTGCCTAAAAGCAAGACAACAATTTGTAAAGGTCTCCTCTATTCCTTCTCAACAGGAAAGAACAGAAATTAATCACCAGAAACAATATTAGACGTTTTCTGCTCAGATATGGCATCAGAATAATCTATAAAACAATCCTGATTTTCATTTCGCTTTCTCATATACTTATATCTGCATCCCCACAATTTGCCACCCTTGGAAACTCAGTTATTTTTCTTTCTGTTGTTGCTTCTATACAGAATAACAGATTTTTTTTTTTTTTTGCTAAGATGTTATATAAGCTCAAGTTCTAATCACTCCTTTGAGATACTGATCAGTGAGTAGTCATGTGTGTATGCACAATGACCACATCAGTAAGTTTCTCATTGCTCTTCTCTTGTCCCTCTGATTTATGTCAGTTTAATTTGCAGGGTTCCAGGCAATGATCCTAAGATGGGTAGGGGAAAAATATTTTTTTCCTCCCTTACAATATTTACCTCCAGTTCAAATCCATTCAACAACTGTTAAAATGGACAGCTAGAAATAAGATAATTACTTATAGTATGTTCTAAGAAGGGGAGTGATTATTCATTTGACTCAAAACATTAGTAAGTCTGAGTGGAAATTACTTTTTCTTGTTAAAAAGATCAACAAAAAACAAAAGATGATGGATACAGGATTTATTTGACATTCTATACAATGAATGATGATTCTACAAAGTGCTTATCTTATTGCTATTTAATGACGGAAAAAATTCCGGCCATGGTGGCCATTTGGAGGGTGAACCAACGGAAGGAAGACCTTTCTCTCTCTCTCTCTCTCTCTCTCTCTCTCTCTCTTTCTCTCTCTCTGCTCTCTCTGCTTCTGCCTTTGCTTCTCTATAACTCTGCCTTTCAAATAAATAGATAAATTTATTATTTTTAAAAAAGATCTTTACCTCAAATTAAGAATTTGGCCTCAACTTTAAAACTAAGCCCTGGCTGGTGCCACGGCTCACTAGGCTAATCCTCCACCTGCCGTGCCGGCACCCTGGGTTCTAGTCCCAGTTGGGGCGCCAGATTCTATCCCGGCTGCTCCTCTTCCAGTCCAGCTCTCTGCTGTGGCCTGGGAGTGCAGTGGAGGATGGCCCAGGTCCTTGGGCTGTGCACCTGCATGGGAGACCAGGAGGAAACACCTGGCTCCTGGCTTTGCATCAGCGCAGCGTGCTGGCTGCAACGCACCGCTGTAGCGGCCATTGGGGGTTGAACCAATGGAAAAAGGAAGACCCTTCTCTCTGTCTCTCTCTCTCAATGTCTGACTCTGCCAAAAAAAAAAAAAAAAAAAAAAAAAAAAAAAAAAAAAAAAAAAAAACTAAGCCCAAGACTTTAGTCTTCTTGGTAGAAATGGATTCTAGTCATTTATTTCATATGCTTTTGAAACACTATTATATCTCAAAATGATGGCACAACAGACATAATATCAGATGAAAATGACAAATGAAGATTATAATAAATAAGTACATTCTCTTTTAAAATGCATTTTAGGGGCTGGTGCTGTGGCGCAATGGGTTAACGCCCTGGCCTGAAGCGCCACATACCATATGGGTGCCAGTTCTAGTCCCGGTTGCTCTACTTCCAATCCAGCTCTCTGCTATGGCCTGGGATAGCACACATGTGGGAGACCTGGAAGAAGCTCCTGGCTCCTGGCTTCGGATCGGCACAACTCCAGCCATTGTGGCCATCTCGGTAGTGAACCAGCAGATGGAGGACCTCTCTCTCTGTAACTCTGTCTTTCAAATAAATAAAAATAAATCTTTAAAAAATAAATAAATAAAAAATTTAAAAATTTAAAGGTTTTAAATTTTTAAATTTTTTAAAGGTTTAAAAGCTTTAAACATTTTACCATGGTCAACTCATACATTGGTATTATATACATACACATATATACTGTTTTCTCCTGACAACAGAGTTATTCATATCATACCACAAGAGTATATTCTTTTTTTTTTTGAAACGAAGATATCTCAAAAGTTTGTACAGTACATCAATTATTTAAATCAATAAGAATCTTTTTATCCTGATTCTCATAATATTGAGAGACGATCATGTATTTGTTTACCTTTCACAAAAGTGTTCATGATTAATTTTTAACCAGGGGCTGGCACTGTGGCATAGTGGGTAAAGCTGCTGCCTGCAGTGCCAGTATCCCATATGGATGCTGGTTTAAGTCCCGGCTGCTCCACTTCTAATCCGGCTCTCTGCTATGGCCTGGGAAAACAGTAGAAGATGACCCAAGTCCTTGGGCTCCTGCACCCCGGCAGGAGAACCGGAGGGAGCTCCAGGTTCCTGGCTTTGGATCGATGCAGTTCCAGACATTGTGGCCATCTGGGGAGTGAACCAGCAGATGGAAGACCTCTCTCTCTCTCTCTGCCTGTACTTCTGCCTCTCTGTAACTCTGCCTTTCAAATAAATAAATAAATCTTTAAAAAATTGTTTTAACCAAATATATTCTTTAATCATAATTATGGGGTATTGAAGAAGTAATTTCATGAACAAGCTTAATTTACTCAAACTACTCTTTCCAAATGCCTTAAACTGAGTAATTCATAAAAATAGAAATTTATTTCTCACAAATATGGAAGCTGGGAATTCCAAGTTCAAGGTGCCAGCAGATGTGTCTGGTGACAGCTTGCTCTATGGTGTGAAGATGACACCTTCTTGCTGTGTCTGCACACAGTGGAACAAGGCAGCTCCTTTCAACTTCTTTTTTGACTAATCCCATTCACGAGGGTGTCACCTCTTAAAACCATCACACTGGATATTAAGTTCCAACATTTGAACTTTGTTGGGATACAAACATTCAGGCCACAACAGGGACACATCCATTTAAAAATATGAATGCTGCTATCCTGATATTTCTGTCATATTGCCACCCCGGGACATTAGTTTTATAAAATGACATATAAGTATTTTAGTCTTCTGATTGCTAAAAAGTTTATTTGGTTTGCTTTCTATTGGTTAGATAAAATTTTGATCACATTATGCACATGTAAAAATTTTATTGCCTTTTTCAAGTATCTTTTTGATTCTATTAATAATTGTACAGCTAAATTATGCTTTGAGTTCTTATTTATGAATAGTGTGTTTGCCTAATTGCATGTTTATTACATCATTGAAGTATAATATTAACATAAAACAAATTAGTCTTTTACTTTGTTTAATGGTTCTTGGCAGAGAAATCATGTTAACTCTAAATGCCTACCTTTCATCATAATTTCGATAATTCTCTTGTTATCAGATTACTAAAAATATTGTCAAATTAGTAACAAACTATCAAACACCACTCTGAAACTGATAGGGACATTAAATAACAGAAAAGACCCAAATCAATGAAAGAAAAGTCACAGTTCTCCAGATTTCAATGAATCTTGTTATCATATTTAGGATGTAAATAATATATGGCAATAAAGCCAATCATTATATCATTAGGTGGGAATCAAGTAGATAAATAATAAGAAAATAGTATGTTGTAATCAATATTAGTTTGTTATCTTGCCAATGCACAAATGTATATTGAGAAACAATATTAACAGTTGCCAATCTTATTGTTAGCTTTTCAATTCAAGAAGTGAATCTTTCATTTTTAATTTATTTTTCAATATGCATTTTTTAGTAGACTACTGGTCTTGGATCGTAGTGTCATCAGTCTCTTCTTTTGGACTTTTTCTACCTCTCTAATATTCCTCCTGCTGATCTCATGCTAACTATGTCACTTAGCCTTCTTCGTTATGTCCCTCTCTGATACTGTGGAATGTATTCATCTCTGATCTGTTCCTAACGATACTTTGCCCTCTTGTTCGCTATAAACCTATTGCTCTCGTTTGATACTCTAATTTGCACAGATCTCTTTCATTTTTCTGGCCCAAATATACATAAGATACCAAATGTCCATCAACTTCTGAAAGGATAAACAAAGTGGGCTATATTCACAAATAAAAAATTATTAGACTATAAAAAAGTAGCTAACTGCTGACACATGCTAAAAAGTAACATAGATGAGCTTAGAAAGTATGCAAAATGAAAGAAGACAGACTCAAAAGAAAAATATAATTCCATAAGAGACTTAAAGCAGATTAGCTGCCTCCTAGAGCTGGGGAGGGTGGGGGAGATTAGAGTGATCTTTAAGGAGTGCAGGTTTTATTTTGGAAGGTGATAAAAAGGTTCTAAAATTGATTGTGATGATGGAGGTACAACTCTAGGAATGTACGTAAAGTCATTGAATTTCACACATTAAATGGGTGAATTGTATGGTATATGACTTATGTCTAGATAAAGCTGTTTAAAAAGAATAATGGGTCTGGCGTTGTGGCGTAGTGGGTAAAACTTGTATTGCCAGCATCCTATATCAGTGCCAGGTAGAGTCCCTGCTGCTCCAATTCTGATCCAGCTCTCTGCTATGGCCTGGGAAAGCAGTAGATGATGGTCCAAGTCCTTGGGCTCCTGCACCCACGTGGGAGACCCAGAAGAAGCTCCTGACTCCTGGCTTTGGATCTGCTCAGCTCCCACCATCATGGCCAATTTGAGGAGTGAACCAGAGGATGGAAGACCTTTCTCTCTGTGTCTCCTTCTCACTGTCTGTAACTCTATCTCTCAAATAAATAAATAAAAGCTTAAAAAAAAAAAAAACCCTGCTCTCTCAGTGTGGATGATCTTGTTTAAATAAACCAATTAATTAGACTGACCCAAATGAAAATGTGCACAGCTATTTTGTTGCCCTTAACTTTCTTTTGATGTTTATGAGGAGAGTGCTTGGAGCTGGCTCGGGCCTCAGATCAAAAGAAGATTTTCCTAAAATAACACTCCCTGATGCAACTTCCCTATGTACTGTCTGCATACGATAGTATTTCAAAACGTTTCTAGAAAATAGAGTTAGGTGTTTGTTTTGATGCAAAGAACATTTTAAATCCATGAAATAGTTATTTCATAATATGAACCTTTTAGAGACCTGAGGTGGAGAATGATCTATTCAAAACTTAACAGTATTTCAGAGGGGACAATTCCCACATCATGGGGACTTCCTTTTCCCAAATCAAGCTGAATCCAGACCTCTTTTAAGTTTTAGCAGGTGAGAATGTTGGTAGTCTTTCTCATGCACTGACTAGTGAGGGCCATTTCGCCGTGAAACATTACAGCTGAAACAGGCTGGATGAGTAGAAAACAGCTGATGAGTAGAAATGCTGAAATTAGCTATGCAAAATAATAAAATATAGCATAATTGTTCATTATTTATACTTCACAAGAATGCAATTTAATAGCAATTAGGCTATCATTAAATTTCCCAAATTAGCTTTGTTTTATATAGAACTCAGCCGTAACACTAAAGTTCTGTTTCTTACTTTTCAGCTAAAGTAAGATGAATCGGATTGTTACAATATGGGAGAAGGGTTCATTTTGAAATTTGAACTTGAAGTATGGCTTGCTGAGGAGATTCTTATTACTTATATGAAGAAAAGTCCAATAAGATGAAAGGTAGAACAGAAGGTCTTGATTAAGATAAGGAAAGGTGGTACGTCATCTTGAAACTGGAAAAAGTGTACACTTCTATTTAAGTAAGAGTGCTTGCTGAAACTTCAGCAAGAAACCCCAGAGAGGGTCATAGCACATTCAACTATATAGATAGGAAATGTCAAATACAATGTTTCTCTGTTAACTCTCCTTTTGCAGTGGCCAGCATTGTGGTACACCAGGCTAAGACACCATTTGCAGCCCATTGCACATGGAAGTGCTGGTTTGAATGCCAGATGCACCTGCCATACCAACGGAAGATGGCTCATGTATCTAGTTCTCTGCCACCCGTGTGGGAAACCTGGATGGAGTTCTTTGGCTGGCCCAGCCTTGGCCTTTGTGGACATTTGAGGTGTGAACCAGTGAGTGAAAAATCTCTTTTTTTCTGTCTCTTCCCACCCTTCCCCAGTCACTCTGCCTTTCAAATAAATAAAATAAATCTTAAAAAAAAAAACCTCTCCACATCCTACAATGATTTTTTTTCCCCAGAGCTGAGACTCTCACTTAAAAGTAATGGTGATTTATTTGGAAAAATATTTTTCTTTCATCATAGGTAATCAGATCAGTCTGAATTTAGTCAGGAAAATAGGGCAACTTTAAATATTAGTGAAACTATCAGGATATATTCTAAAATTTAGGGTAAAAATTAAGGTGGGCAGAGTTAGGGAAATGCAGGGCAGAAGGCTTGCGTGAGTGGGTCTATTGAGAAACTCAAGTTGATACAACAAAGTATGCACCTGAAGTTTACTGAAAAATTCACCAGCAAAGTGATACAATTTTTAAAAAGAAAAAAAAACAGCGAAAATAACTGTGAAAGGTTTCACCGACTGTTGTGGTCAGCGGCAAAAAACTGAATGTTCACCAAGAAGTCTAAAAGCTGCCATAAACCTCATGTCTGACAGTACGTCATGTCCTTCCAAGTACAATAATCTTTCCTGAATTCTATCTTCCAAGTCTCCCAGGAGTTAGCTTCATGCAAATTATAATATCTAATCTCAACTACACACGCAGAAAAGAGGAATCTGGATATACAGCTGTCAGAGGGCTTAATATATAGCAATATAATACAGTATGGTCATCATCAACAGAGAAAAGAAATGGAGTTTGTACAGTGGGGACAGAATAGAATAATCTACTTTTCTTCCAGTTCAATTTAATTTTCTCCTACTCAATCTTCATTTCCTACTATCAGGACCTCTTGATTGTCTTAATATCATACAGTCAAATCTCCTAAAATATTTGGCCTTCCCTTAAACAAGTCTCAATTTGCTCTTCCCCTCTTCCTTCCCTCCTTCCTTCCTTCCTTCCTTCCTTCATTCATTCCTGCTTTGGAAAGCACTAAAAGCATCTCTGAACATGTTGGAACTCTTAATTTTTAAAAAACTTTTAAACTTATTGGCTATGAAATATATATATGTATATAAATATTCTCTGGAATAATTTAGTATGTCATAACTTAGCTCAATAGTACTTATATTTTTTCCATAAGGCAAATTCAGTGTCTCTTCTTTCACATAATTTCTTTTAAAATAAAAGAGACTCATTTAGTTATTCGAAAGGTAGAGTTATACAGAGAGAGAGGGAGAGGCAGAGAGAGAGAGAGAGAGAGAGAGAGATCGATCTTCCATATCCTGGTTTATTCTCAAAATGCCCACAATGGCCAGGGCTGGACCAGACCAAAGCCAGGAACTTCACCAGGTCTTCCACATGGGTGACAGGGGTCCAAGTACTCAAGCCATCTTCTGCTGCTTTCACAGGCTCATTAGCAAGGAACTGGATCAGAACTGGAGCAGCCAGGACTTGAATTAGTGCCCACATGAGATGCTGGCACTGAAGGTAGTGGCTTAACATGATGTACCTCAACACCAGCCCCCTTTAGTATAATTTCAATAGCCTTATGCATAATTATACCTTTTCTAGTTATCCCATAATTATTGGAGCTTTGTTCTACCATCAAGTCTCCTTGCTTTACAGTTTTGAAAGTTTCTATTGAGATGCTTTCAAGCTTATTGATTTCTGTGTCGTGTCCAATCTAATAGTGAGCCCATCAAAGGCATTTTTCATTTTTATTACACTGTTTTTGATTTCTGACATTTCCTTTTGAATCTTTCCATGAATTTCCATCTCCATTTACATTAACCATTTATGATGGTGGGGTGTCTAGTTTTTTCCTTTATAGTAATTAGCATATTAAGTATAATTATCTTAATTGCTGATAATTTTAATGCTCCTGCCACGTGTAAGCCTGGTTAAGATGTTTGTTCTGTTACTTCAAATTGTGCTCTTTGCCTTCCACTATGCCTTATTTTTTTGTTAAAAACTGGGCATGATGTACTGGAAGAATGATACAGTAAATAGATTTTTAGTTACATAGTGGTAATGTGTGTATTCTATATAAGCATGATCGAATCTCCATTTTATCAAGTCCAGTCAAATACACTCTCTTCCCCTAACACTGAATCCATCTATTTCTCTGCAGTATGGTGCTTTACGTTTCAAATATTCTTGGCCTTAAATAAAATACCTCTTGTTTGTTGTCTCCAGTCACTGAAATGCTAGCAACACTATAAAAGAGAGCAATATTTCATGCTTAGTTAGTGGCTAGAAATAGTAGTAGATTTCTACTTGGAAATTTAATCTTTATTTAGGGGTTTAAGGTAATCCATGAAATTTCAGCTCTATAATGGAAGAAGTTCATTGTTTACCCACTGCAAACTCCGAGTGCAATTTCCCTATAAGTACTTTAATTTAAATATTTTCAAAATGAGGGTTTGTGGGAGAAGAATCAATATGCACAATGATTTATTTATTTTTTTAAAATGAAAATTTCATGAAAAAAATGGCAAGAGGGATTTGAGGATGTAAATGACACCAGATCAGCCATGACATTTTTAATATTTGTCTTTGAAAAATTAATATAGGGTGATTACCTGTTCCCAGATAGTGAAGAACACAGAATTAAAGAATCTCTTCTGGAAGTTGATGTAATATCACCAAAAAGTAAGGAAATGGGTAAGAGAGTTGTTCTAATAGATGTTCATCTCTATGATACCCTAAGAATATTTTATGAGATAGTAAAATCCAACAGAGGAGAGTCAACAAAGCAAGTTGTTTTATTTCTACCTCATGTATTCCATAACATGTAAGTAACATTTCCTGGTAATGATACTGTTCTTTATCAAAGACATTGTTTTTAGAGAAGCTTAGGTTGCCAGTAAAATGTAAAGGAAGGTAGATAACCTGCCCTAATACATTCATAAGCTCCCCCATTATCACAATGTCTTTCAAAATCTTACACTTACTGTCATTGAGGAACTTACACAGATACATCCTATTTACCACAAATCCATAGTTTACATTAGGCTTTATTCTTGGTATTGTGTACACTCTATAGGTTTGGGAAAAAGTATATTATGGTCAGTGTTAGTTTTTACTTTACTTAAAATGTCCAAGAGGAGCTTCTTGAGAAGGAAAAGATTTATTTTGTCTTACAGGTTAGAGGTTCAAAATACAAGGCTGAGGGGCCCCATTAGTCTAGTGTGTCTGGTGGAGGCTGGAAATTGTAGAACATGTGTTGGAGGAGCAATCACATGGTAAGCCAGGAAGCAGAGAAAAACACAGGAAAAACATTTGACTTACATAACCAACCCTTTCATATGAGCTACCTTCTTCTATAGCATCATTTGCAGCATTCTGTTGGAGAAGAGTGAATTCCTGACGTCAGTAATATTCAGGGAGAGGAAACATTGACCTAATCTCCCAATAGAAAGAGTGTCAAAAAATTCAGTCTGGGCTGGCACTGTGACACAGTGGGATAAACTACTGCTTACTGCTTACATTGCTAGCATCTCACTTCAGAGTGCTGGTTCAAGTCCCAGCTGCTCCTGTTCTGATTCAGCGTCCGAATAATGCACCTGGGAAGACAACAGAAGTTGCCCCAAATACTTGGGTCCCTGGCATCCATGTGAGAAACCAGCATGGAGTTCTGGGTTCCTGGCTTCTGCCTGTGCAGACCTGGTTGTTGTGAAAATATGGCAAGTAAGCCAACAGGAGATCTCTCTATATATCTCTCTCTCCAACCCTCTGTCACTCTGCCTTTCAAATAAATAAATTTATTTAAAAATTAGAAAAAGAACTACCTTCTGAGGGCAAGTCCCCAGTGACCTAAAGGCCTCCCACCAGATTCACCTACAGGAGGCCATGATTAAATCAAACCTCCACCATTAACCCATCGATTACTAACATAAGCCTTTGAGTTTGCATGAGTTTGGTAAGTCAAGTCCTGTTCAATTCATAACAGATCTATATCCACCATTATAGTGTTACATAGCATAATTTTATTGCCCTAAAATTCCTATGCACTGACATTATTCATTCTTCCTTGTTCTCTAAACCTGTCAGCCGTTGACCTTTTAGCCATTTCCATAGTTTTGCTTTTTCTATAGCATCATATATTTGGAGCCCTATAGTATAAAGTTTTTTCAAATTGGATGCTTTCACTTAATAAAATGCAATTAAGGTTGCTGTATGTCTTTTCATGGCATGGGAATTCATTTCCTTTTAGCACTGAACAGCATTGCATTATCTTTTTTACCACAGGTTCTTTTTTTTTATTTATTTGAGAGGTAGAGTTATAGACAGTGAGAGAGAGAGAGAGACAGAGAGAAAGGACTTCCTTCCGTTGGTTCACCCCCCAAATGGCCGTCACGGCCGGCGCTGCACCGATCCGAAGCCAGGAGCCACGTTCTTCCTCCTGGTCTCCCTTGCAGATGCAGGGGCCCAAGCACCTGGGCCATCCTCCACTCCCCTCCCGGGCCACAGCAGAGAGCTGGACTGGAAGAAGAGTAACTGGGACTAGAACCCGATGCCCATATGGGATGCCAGCACCGCAAGTGGAGGATTAACCAAGTGAGCCACAGGGCCGGCCCTACCACAGGTTCTTGATCCATGCATCTCCTAAAGGGCATCTTCATTGCTTCAAATTTTGGGTAGTTATGAATAAGTCATGCACGGATTTGTACGTGGAAATGTTTTCATCTCCTCTAGGTAAATACCATGGTGTGCAATTGCAGTATTGTATGAGAAGAACATATTTAAGTTTGTAAAACATGTGAAAATGTCTTCCCATATGGTAATACAAAATGGTGTGTACCATTATGTATCCCACCATCAATAAATGAGAATTCCTGTTGCCCCACATCCTCACTAGAATTTAACAGTATCATTATCCCAGATACCGGCTATTTTAATAAGTGTATAATAATATCTCTTTGCTGTTTCAACTTATATTTTCACTGAAGACATGATGTGGGACAGCTATCATATGCTTATTGGCATCTACATATTTTTTGGTGTGGTGCACGTTGTGATCTTTCATTATGTTATTAGTCAGGTTGTTTACTTATTGTTAAATTTTAGCAAATCTTACTAAATTTTAGATAAAATTCATTTATCAGATATGCTTTTGCAAATATGGCTTGTCTTGTCATTCCTTTAACATTGTCATTAGCAGAAGAGAAGTTTTTTTTTATTTATTTATTTTAATGAAATCTAGCCGATCTGTTTTGTTAATGGATGATGCTTCTGGTATCATATCAAAGAGCCATCTCCATATGCAGGGTCAAGTAGATTTTCTTTGATGTTATCTTCTAGAAGTCTTAGTTTTTCATTATCTAGTTATGTCTATGATCCATCTGAGGTAATTTTGTAAAGGTATAAAGTCTGTGTCTAGCTTAATTTTTAAAGTAAATGTCTAATTATTCTAGCACCATTAATTGACAAAAATTATTTTTGCTCCATTACATTGCATTGACAAATTTGCCAAGTTCAATTCACTAAATTTAAATGGAATTTTTCTGAGTTCTCTATGTTGTTCTACTTAAATATTTGGCTCCTCTTTACCAATATTTTACTGCCTTAATTACTGCAGATTTTTAGTAAGTCTTGAAGTTGGATTCTGCCCATCCTCTAACTTTGTCTTTTCCTTAAATATTCTGTTGGCTGCCTTGATTTCAGAAAATTATAATGGAACAGAAATATTCTTATCACCTACTGACATCATAACTTTTGTGTCACAGAACTCATAGCTAAAAATTTCCCTATCAGCACAGCCTTCACTGCATCCCACAAACTGATCATTTTTATTTTCATTCTCATTTAGTTGAAAATATTTTTAATTTCTCATCAGGTTTCTTCTGTAGCTCATGTATAATTTAGAAACATGTTGTTTTCCACCTATTTTTTTTTATTTTCCATTTGTCTCTATGATTCATGGCTGGTTAATTCCACTGTAGTTTGTGATTGTAAATTGTATGATTTCTATCCTTTTGAAAATGCTAAGACATGTTTAACTTCAATAAGGTGAAATGTGTCAGTGAATGTTACATGTGAACCTGAGAAGAATGTGTGTTTCTGTTGTGTTGAATGAAGTACTCTATAAATGGCAATTAGCAGTTGATTGATGGTGTTTTGAGTTCTAGTAGGTCTTAACTAATATTCTACCTTTAGGATCTGGTCTGTTTCTGGATATGGAGGCCTCCAACTCTGATGATGAATTAATATTTTATTACTTATAAGTCTCTTAGTTTTTACCTTAAATAAGTTGGTACTCATATACAGACATGTGAAGGATTATTACTTTTTCTTGGAAAATTGACACCTTTATCATTGTGTCATGCTACTTTATTCCTGAACTTCCCTCCCTTGAAATCTACTCTGTTTTAAACTGAAAGAAGATCCTCATGCTTTCATTTGATTAGTGTTGGAATGATATCTTTTTCTGCATTCATTTAATTCTCACTTGTATCTATTTTTATATGTAATGTGGGTTTCTTGTGGACAACATGTAGTTGGGCCTTATTTTGAATGGTTCTGGAAATACCTGCCTTATAAATGATGAATTTAATCCATTAGCATTTGAAGTGATTATTGATACAGTTGGATTAATATTCACCTCTATTTGCCACTGCTTTGTATTTTTTTCCTATTCTTTGTTTCCATTCTTTTATTCCACATTTTCTGTGCCTTTCATGATTTTATATTTCATTCTCTCTTCCTTCTTGCACATCAGCTATATTATTTTTCCCTTTTTTAAAGCATTTACTTTAGAGTTTGTAATTTACATGATGATTAATCCAAAACTACTTCCAAATAACCCCATGTTATATCACAGGTAGTCTGGGTACCATATAATAATGGATAATCCCAACTCCTTCCTCTTTTCTGTTCCTTGTGTCATAGATGCTATTCATTTCACTCATGTCTTATCACATATGTGTATATAGCTGATATTTTTATTCTTATTTTGAGCAAAATGTTATGTGACATAAATTAAGAATAAGGGAAATAAAAACTTTAAATCTTGTCTTCACTTATTCCTTCTTTGATTCTCTTTTTCTTTGTGAGTTTTGAGTTTCCAGCTTATATCAGTTTCAGTCTCTCTAAAGAACTTTTAAAGAACATTTCTTTTATTTTTTAAAAGGCCTATTTTATTTATTTGAAAGGCAGAGTTAGAGAGAGAGGGAGAGAAGTGAGAGAGATTTTCCATCTACTGGTTCACTCCCCAGGGCTGGGACAGGCCAAAGTTAGGAGCAAGAAGCTTCATCCAGGTCTCCCATGTGGTGCAAGGGCCTAAATACTTGGACCATGTTCTGCTCCTTTCCCAGGTGCATTAGCAGAGAGCTAAGTGGGAAGTGGAGCAGTTGGGACTCGAACCAGTGCTCATGTTGGATGGTAGCACCTTTACCTGCTGCCCCACAGTTCGAGATCCATGTCTTGGTTTTCAGTCAGAATGTTTAAAAAGTAAAATTAAAGTGAAATAATTAAAATAGAAAAAAAGAGCTTATAGAATAAGGATCTAAAGAAGATGTTTGTACAGCTGGAGAATGTGTTTGTGTTTTGAACTGTTACTACAAAAAATCTTCAAAAAGACTAAAAATGTTTAAAGTTTTTTTCATAATACACATTTTCAATGAATTTCTTAAAAAACCTGTCATATGCCAGGATTTCAAAATTTTAATTCCATTTCCAGAAACTTTTTTTTTATAAATATTCATTTATTTATTTGAAGGGCAGAGTTACAGAGAGGCAGAAAGAGAAAAAGAGAGAGGGAGAGAGACAGAGAGACAGAGAGAGAGAGAGATCGATCTTCCATCTGCTGGTTCACTCCCCGATTGGCCACAATGGCCAGAGCTAAGCCGGTGTGAGGTCAGAAGCCAGGAGCTTCTTCCAGGTCTCCCACGTGGTTGCAGGGGCCCAAGGATTGGGCCATCTTCTACTGCTTTCCTAGGCCACAGAAGAGAGCTGTATCAGAAGTGGAGCAGTTGGGACTCAAACAGGCGCCCATATGGGATGCTGGCACTGCAGGCTGCGGCTTTACCTGCTAAGCCTCAGTGCCGGCCCCAGAAACTTTAAGATAGATTTATTTATTTATTTATTTAAAAGTCACGTTATAGAGAAAAGAGAGAGAAAGAGACAGAGATCATCTATCTGCTGTTTTGCTTCCCAGATGGCTTCAATGGTCGGAGTCAGGCCAGGGTTGGGTCAGGCTGAAGCCAGAAGCTAGGAGCTTCTTCTGGGTCTCATAGGTGAGTGCAGGGGCCCGAGCACTTGGACCACTTTCTGCTGCTTTTCCCAGACCATTAGCAGGAAGCTGGATCAGAGTGGAGCAACCGGGACTCGAACAGGTGCCCATATGGGATGCTGGCATCACAGGCGGAGGCGTAACCTACCACACCACAGGGTCAGCCCCTAAAGAGCATTTTTGCAAGACAAATCTACTGGCAACAGATTTCATCAGTTTTTTTTCATCTGAGAAGTTTATTTTTCTTTCACCTTTGAAGAGTAATATCTTAAAATACAGAATTCTAGATTGGTGGTGTGTTTTTCTTCTCCCAACACTAAATATTTCATGTCATTCTTTTCTTGCATCTATAGTTTCTGAGATGTCAATATTAATTCTAATCTTTTTTCTCTATAGGTAAGTTTTTTTTTCTTTTTTCTTTTTTCTTCTGGTTTCTTTAGGAATTATCAAAATTTGTCCTTGATTTTCTATAATATGAAAATAATATATCTAAATGTCTTATTTATTGACAGCTATCTTACTGCTGTTCCCCATGTTTTCTGGATCTGTGGTTTAATGTCTATAATTAATTTTGGAAATTCTCCATCATTATTGTTTTGACTATTTCTTCTATTCCTTTCTCTTACTTAAACTTTTATAAAGGTTACCCTTTTGTAGTTTCTCCATAGTCCTTGGTTATCTTGTTTTCCTGTTTTCAGTCTGTTGTTTCCATTTTGGGAAGTTTCTATTGATATACATTCAATCGCAGACATACCTTCCACAGTCATCTCCAGTACACTAGCAAGCTCAATGCAAACATTCTTCATTTCTGTTACAAGGCTTTGGCCTTCCAGCATTTATTGTTGATGTTATTGGAATTTCTCGTTACGTTTTCCATGTGATGTTACATACTGTCTACTTTATCCATTGGAGCCCTTATCATATTAATCATAGCTTTCTTATATTCTTGGTCTGGTAACTCTACCATTTTTTCCGTGTGTGGTTCTGATGCTTTCTGATTAAACTGTTTTGCACTCTTGGATGTGTTTTGTAAATTTTTTTTCTTTACATGTAACCATGAAGTGCAAGGTAAGTAAAAGAACCTGCTGTAAGTAGGCCATTAGAATTGTGGGGGTAAGGTGGGGAAAGGGAACATTCTACAGTCACATGATGAGCTATCAGTCTTTTGGTGAGCTTATGCCTCGACTATGAACTCTATACACATTTCTCAGTTTTTTCTCTCCCCACACCCCTTAAGTGCACAGCATGTCTACAGGGGCCTGGAGCTTGATATATCCCTAACCCTAGCTCAGTTACTATTGTAGGAGGTTAGGTTAAGGTCAGCTAGTTTCTCCTGAGGGTGTGCCTTGTTAAGAACAGAGTGCTCTAAACTATTTCAAAATAACCCCCTTACTCATACCCTTACCAGAAACATGAGATAGACTTTTGCCAGTATTTACCATTGGGAATCTGGTGGAGGTCCTGGATATAACCCTCACAATATTGTGAGTGTCTTCTTGTGTCTGAGTCCCCCTGGACCATCTAACTTGTCCATAGTGAGCATGCAGCAGTTTGTCAATTACAGTGCAGTTTTTCCTACACTGGCATTGAATCCTGCACCAGTTTTCTGTTCTCCCTTTGTTCCTGGTAAGCAGGGGTGACTTACCTTACTTACTTATATGTCCCTTCAATCTGGAGGCAGTGATCTGGCCTATGTCCTCACCTCACTTATAGGTCCCAGAAGAATTGTTGATTTTTCAGTCTGCTCAACTTTATCTTGTTGTCAGTGCAGACTGGCAACTTCTGAGCTCCTTATATATGGAATCAGAAATGGGAAACTTGGCAGTGCTATTTTTAGTATCAGTCAACAACAATGTGTTAGTGAAATTAATGAGTTCCTTACTGTTGCGTAAAGGTAGATACCATTTTTTCTACAGATCATCATAATGGTATTATGCCTTGGAATCACTGCCTATGATATTTTCCATACACTTAAAATTGCAGAAACTCAGAGTTGAGCTCTAGTTTGTCCTTTGATTCAGCACTTTCTAACAGAAACTTTTCTGCGCATCCTTATGTTATAGTTGGGATTATTGTCACAGTTTTATAGAAGAAGAAACTGAGTATCAAATAGGTTAAATGACTTACAAAGGTGTCTATACTAATAAAATTGATACGGATTGGAATAAAGTCTGATTTAGAGCGCAAGTTGTCCAATACTAAACTATACAGTCCTCTGCTGTTAATGATGACAAATCACATATAAGAGGATACCTCAAAAGTTCCTGGACATTAAAATTAAAAGATAAGTTTATTTGAGTTCTAAAAATTTTGAAATTCATGCGAAGTTCTTATAATATGGAGTTTTCATAAAATTTGTAAAGATCCTTCCTTCATATGTATGAATTTCAAAATATTTTTACAAGAGCCGCTGCTGTGGCATGGAAGGTTAAGCCTCCATCTGTGGTGCCGGCAGCCCATATAGATGCAGGTTCAACTCCTGGCTGTTCCACTTCCAATCCAGCTCTCTGCTAATGTACCTGGGAAAGCAGCACAGGGTGAATCAAATTCTTGGGCCCTTGCATCCATGTGGAAAACTCAGAAGAAGCTACTGGTTCCTGGCTTCAGCCTAGCAAAGTGCTAGCCATTGCTGCCATTTGGGGAGTGAACCAGTGGATGGGAGATCTCTCTCTCCTCTCTTTATCTCTGTCTTCCAAATAAATAATAAATAGATCTTTGAAAAACAAATGTACAACAAAATAAACTTAATTTTCTATTCTATTTTCTAGAAACATTTTGAAATATCTTCACATGAAAATAGTACTATAAGATTGTAAAGAAACTGAAAAATTCCTATCATCTAATGACACTGTAGCCATTATAACGTCAGAGCACAATGCATTATTCACGTTTGTCATTGATACTGGTACAAACAAACCCAACACTCTGCCAGTCATATGAAAGTATGTATGGTAGGCCGGCACCATGGCTCAATAGGCTAATCCTCTGCTTGCGGCCATGGCATACCAGGTTCTAGTCCCGGTCGAGGTGCCGGATTCTGTCCTGATCTCTCCTCTTCCTGTCCAGCTCTCTGCTGTGGCCTGGGAAGTGCAGTGGAGGATGGCCCAAGTCCTTGGGCCCTGCACCCTCATGGGAGACCAGGAGGAAGCATCTGGCTCCTGGCTTCGGATCAGTGTGGTGCGCCGGCCTCAGTGCACTGGCCGCAGCGGCCATTGAGGGGTGAACCAATGGAAAAGGAAGACCTTTCTCTCTGTCTCTCTTTCTCTCACTGCCTAACTCTGCCTGTCAAAAAAAAAGTATATATGGTATATAATACTTAATAATTACAATAAACAATTATTGCTGGGTTCTATATTTAATATATCACACCTTTAATTCTTATTTGAGCATCTACTCCTACTTATAAAACAAAAGTTTACTGAAAACCCGTATGCTGTGATATTCTGGCAGCAGACTTATTCATCTCGTGTATACTGTGGTTCTTGATCACATCGTTTTCTCTGGCACTTGATTTAACTTTTGGTTATTTTGTTCACCAAGGCCCTAGGCACACAGTATTCAATGATAATGTTGTCCATTAAAGAATCACATTTAATGATTGACCTGGGAAAAAAAAATTAGAAATGCTTAAGCACTACAAATGTGCAAAATCAGTGATGGTTATTGCTCAGGTATGTCCCAAAATGATAGATGCTTTTAAATGATCTGTCTCATTGATGGCAATGATACTAACAAAAACGTAAGAAAGGCTCCTGTCAGGTAGGGAGAATCTTCTGTTGATCTGAATTGAACATCAGACACAAAAGTGTATCTCTCTCAGTGTCTAGATGATCCTGGCCAAAGCAAAAGGTTTGTTGGCAGTATTAAGAAAAGCCTGGTCCTCTGCTATGATGTTAAATTTACTCTTAGCACTGGGTGGTTTAAATGATTAAAGAACCAGTATTCATTACACAATGGGAAAGTCAGTGGTGAGTCTGTGAATGCCAACGTGAAAGCAGCTGAAGAACATTGGAACCTGTACATAAGCTGTGGAGGAAAACGACTTGCCAGAGCAAACCTTCAATATGGATGAAACTTCATCTTGGAAACAGATGCCTATAGGACATTCATACATATGGAGGCCCGATCAATGCCAGGTTCCAAGATTTTTCAGAGTGGGATAACATTATTGTTTGAGGCAATGTTGCAGGCTACAAATTGAAACCCTCGGTGATCTGGCACGGCAAGAACCCCAGGGTCTTCAAAACTTCCATAAGCACCCACTGCCTGCCAGTGTACTACAGGAATGAGAAGAAATCACAGATGACCCAGCTCTGCTTCCACTGCTCTCCAGAACTGCTATGCTAGCGAAATGGAGAAGTCCCTTTTGGAGAATAACATACCTTTCAAGATTCTCACTGATAGTGTTCTCTCAGATCCTCCTTTTATTGGTCATCTTCATTCCAATATATTTGATAGTCTCGTATCAAAGTGTTTCTCCTCCAAACACCACCTCTTAGATCCAATTAGTGCATAAGACAATTCTGTAAGCTTCTGAGGCCTGATACCTGAGAAGTATCTATCCCAAAGATACTGCTGCAACTGAGGATGACAATAAGAAGGCACAAACGCAATTATGGATGGATCACCTGGGTGCCTGTATCAAGAACCTTGCTTGGGCTTGAGGAGACATCGCTGAGGAGTGTAAGAATGGCATTTAGAAGCAAACACTTTAAAGGTGCATCTCTGACTTCAAAGGATTCACCAAAGGTAAGGAAGTAGCAAAAATCAAAGATGCAGTTGTGATGGCAAAATCTTTAACCTGGGTGTGGATGAGGAAGGGTACCATACTAGAGGTGGTCCCTGAGAAACTAATACAGCGTTGTTGGAACCGGAGCAAGAATGCATAACTGAAGAAGAGGCAAGAGAAGAGGAAACTGTAAGAGAGGAAAGAGGAACTTCCAGGAAAATTCAGTGAAGTGGTGAACAGAAGCGTTCGCAGACCTCAATAAGCTCCTTAAAATGCTTGAAAACATGGTGCCCCAACACCAAAAGGTTTTCATTAATAGAGGGGAATATTGATGGGACTTTATTTGCTTATCAACCAGTCTATGACAAAAGACAAAAAGAAAGAAACAAGCACATCACAACGGACAGACCTCCAAAAAGAGTGACAGTGTTTCCAGAAAACAGTGTTGTTCCCACAAGACATGACAGTTCTGGGTGTGTCACTACCCCTGAAGAGCTTCCAGCAGGACAAGGTGTCAAAGACGGGAGGCACACTGATGATCATGAACTTACCTATGCCTAGACTAATGTGTGTGTTTGTGTCCTAGGTTTTGTTTGTTTTGTTTTGTTTTGTTTTGTTAAAGATTTATTTGAAAGCTAGAGTTACAGAGAAGCAGAGGCAGAGAGAAAGAGAAAGATCTTCCATCCTCTGGTTCATTCCCCAGATGGCTGCAATGACTGGGACAGGGCTGAAGCCCGGAGCCAGGAGCTTCTTCCGGGTCTCCCATGTGGATACTGATGCCCAAGCATTTGGGCCAACTTCCACTGATTTCCCAGGTGCACTACCAGGGAGCTGGATCAGAAGTGGAGCAGCCAGGATGTGAATTGGTGCAATGCCACAGTGCTGTCCCCTTGTTTGAGTTTTTAACCAAAAAGTTTAAAAATAAGAAATAAAATAGTTGAAATAGAAAAAAGAGCTTATAGCATAAGGATCTAAAGAAAGAATATGTTTGTACAGCTGTATAATGTGTTTGTGTTTTAAACTGTTACTACAAAGAAATAAAAAAGTTAGCCTAGCGGCGCCGGCACACCAGGTTCTAGTCCCGGTTGGGGTGCCGGATTCTGTCCCGGTTGCCCCTCTTCCAGGCCAGCTCTCTGCTGTGGCCAGGGAGTGCAGTGGAGGATGGCCCAAGTGCGTGGGCCCTGCACCCCATGGGAGACCAGGAAAAGCACCTGGCTCCTAGCTCCTGCCAGCGGATCAGCGCAGTGCGCCGGCCGCAGCGTGCAGGCCACGGCGGCCATTGGAGGGTGAACCAATGGCAAAGGAAGACCTTTATCTCTGTCTCTCTCTCTCTCACTGTCCACTCTGCCTGTCAAAAAATAAAAAAATTAAAAAAAGTTAAAAAACTCAAAATGTTTAATGTATAAAAGTTAGAGAAATCGAGGAAACAAGAACAAGGAAGACATCATGATGCCCCTGAATGAACAAGACACCCCACGCCAAGATTATGAAGATGATAAGATGGAAGAAATGCAAGATACAGATTTCAAAAAATTAATAAGAACATTTAGAAGTTTTCAAAAACAAATGCTTGAGCTACATAAATCCTTACTGGAGAAGATAGAAAATCTCTCTCATGAAAATGAAATCTTAAGGAGGAATCAAAATGAAACACAGAAACTAGTAGAACATGAAATTGTGATAGTGAAGAGAAATCAAAATGAAATGAAGAATTCAACAGAACAAATGACAAACACATTAGAGAGCCTTAAAAACAGAGTCAGTGAAACAGAAGAGAGACTATCAGACATAGAAGACAGAGCACAGGAAAGTACACAGTCAAACCAAAGAAAAGAAGAGGAAATTAGAAATCTAAAAAATATTGTTGGGAATCTACAAGATACTATTAAAAAAACCAACACTCGGGTTCTAGGCGTTCCTGAAGGCATATATAGAGAGAAAGGATTAGAAGGCCTTTTTAGTGAGATACTAGCAGAGAACTTCCTGGGTTTGGAGAAGGACAGAGACATCCTAGTATAGGAAGCTCATAGAACCCCTAATGAACACGACCAAAAGAGATCCTCACCACGACATGTTGTAATCAAACTCACCACAGTGAAACAGAAAGAAAAGATTCTAAAATGTGCAAGAGAGAAATGTCAGATTACTCACAAAGGATCTCCAATTAGACTCACAGCAGACTTCTCATCAGAAACCCTACAAGCTAGGAGGGAATGGCGAGATATAGCCCAGATACTAAGATAAAAAAAACGGCCAGCCCAGAATATTATATCCTGCAAAGCTCTTATTTGTGAATGAAGGTGAAATAAAGACCTTTCATAGCAAACAGAAATTGAAAGAATTTGTTGCCACTCGTCCAGCCCTGCAAAAGATGCTTAAAGATGTGTTACACACAGAAACAAAGAAACACGGTCATCAATATGAAAGAAGATAAAAGAAGGAAACCTCACAGCAAAAGATCACAGGGAATTCAAAGCATATATTAGAACTTATCTTTGGCAAATGGCAGGGCAAAGTTACTACTTATCAATAGTCACATTGAATGTTAATGGCCTGAACTGTCCAGTTAAAAGACACCAATTGGCTGATTGGGTTAAGGAACAAATCCCATCTATTTGCTGCTTACAAGAAACACATCTTCCTAACGAAGATGCATACAGACTGAAAGTGAAAGGCTGGAAAAAGATATACCATGCCAACAGAAATGAAAAAAGAGCTGGCGTGGCCATGTTAATATCAGACAAAATAAAATTTAACACAAAATCAGTTAAGAGAGACAAAGAGGGGCACTATATAATGATTAAGGGATCAATTCAGCAGGAAAATATAACGATTATCAATGTATATGCACCTAATCACAGGGCACAGGTTTATTTAAAAGATTTGTTAAGGGACTTAAAAGGAGACTTAGACTCCAACACAACAGTACTGGGGGACTTCAATACTCCAATCTCAGAAATAGACAGATCAATAGGACAGAAGATCAACAAGGATACAGTAGATTTAAACGACACTGTAGTCCAAATGGATCTAACAGATATCTACAGAACTTTCCACCCTACACTTCAAGAATTTACATTCTTCTCAGCAGTACATGGAACCTACTCTAGGATTGACCACATACTAGGCCATAAAGCAAGTATCAGCAAATTCAGAAGAATTAGAATCATACCATGTAGCTTCTCAGACCATAGAGGAATGAAGTTGGAAATTAGCAACTCAGGAATGCCTAGAGCATATGCAAACACATGGAGATTGAACAACATGCTCCAGAATGAACACTGGGTCATTCAAGAAATCAAAAGACAAATCAAAAACTTTTTGGAAGTAAATTAGGATAACAACACAACATACCAAAACTTATGGGATACAGCAAAAGCAGTATTGAGAGGCAAATTTATAGCAATAGGTGCCTACATCAAGAAATTGGAAAGGCACCAAATAAATGAGCTTTCAATTCATCTCAAGGATCTAGAAAATCTGCAGCAAACCAGACCCAAAACTAGTAGGAGAAGAGAAATAATTATAATCAGAGAAGAAATCAACAGGATTGAACCAAAAAAAAACATTACAAAAAATCAACCAAATGAGGAGCTGGTTTTTTTTAAAAAAAATAAACAAAATTGACACCCCCATTTGCCCAACTAACTAAAAAAAGAAAAGACCCAAATCAATAAAATCAGAGATGAAAAAGGAAACGTAACAACAGACACCACAGAAATAAAAAGAATCATCAGAAATTACTGCAAGGACTTGTATGCCAGCAAACAGGGAAACCTATCAGAAATGGATAGATTGCTGGACACATGCAACCTACCTAAATTGAACCAGGAAGACATAGAAAACCTAAATAGACCCATAACTGAGACAGAAATTGAAACAGTAATAAAGGCCCCTCTCAACAAAGAAAAGCCCAGGACCAGATGGATTCACTGCTGAATTCTACCAGACATTTAAAGAAGAACTAACTCCAATTATTCTCGAATATTCAGAACAATTGAAAAAGAGGGGCCAGCGCCGCGGCTCAATAGGCTAATCATCTTCCTAGCGGTGCCGGCACACCAGGTTCTAGTCCCTGTAGGGGCGCCGGATTCTGACCCGGTTGCCCCTCTTCCAGGCCAGCTCTCTGCTATGGCCCGGGAGTGCATTGGAGGATGGCCCAAGTGCTTGGGCCCTGCACCCGCATAGGAGACCAGGAGAAATACCTGGCTCCTGCCATTGGATCAGCGTGGTGTGCCGGCTGCAGCACGCTGGCTGCGGCGGCCACTGGAGGGTGAACCAATGGCAAAGGAAGACCTTTCTCTCTGTCTCTCTCTCTCACTGTCCACTCTGCCTGTCAAAAAATAATAAAAAAAAATTTAAAAAATAAACAAAAAGAGGGAATCCTCCTAAATTCTTTCTATGAAGCCAGCATCACCTTAATTCCTAAGCCGGAAAAAGATGCAGTGTTGAAAGAAAATTACAGACCAATATCCTTGATGAACATAGACGCAAAAATCCTCAATAAAATTCTCGCCAATAGAATACAACAACACATCAGAGAAATCATCCACCCAGACCAGGTGGGATTTATCCCTAGTATGCAGGGATGGTTCAGTGTTCACAAATCAATCAATGAGATACACTACATTAACAGACTGCAGAAGAAAAACCATATGATTATCTCAATAGATGCAGAGAAAGCATTTGATAAAATTCAATACCCTTTCATGATGAAAACTCTAAGCAAACTGCGTATGGAAGGAACATTCCTCAAAACAATCAAAGCAATTTATGAAAAAACCACGGCCAGCCTCCTATTGAATGGGGAAAGGTTGGAAGCATTTCCACTGAGATCTGGTACCAGACAGTGATGCCCACTCTCACCACTGCTGTTAAATATAGTTCTGGAAGTTTTAGCCAGAGCCATTAGGCAAGAAAAAGAAATTGAAGGGATACGAATTGGGAAGGAAGAAGTCAAACTATACCTCTTTGCATATGATATGATTCTTTACTTAGGGGACCCAAAGAACTCGACTAAGAGACTATTGGAACTCATAGAGGAGCTTGGCAAAGTAGCAGGATATAAAATCAATGCACAAAAATCAACAGCCTTTGTATACACAGGCAATGCCACAGCTGAGAAAGAACTTCTAAGATCAATCCCATTCACAATAGCTTTAAAAAAATCAAATACCTTGGAATAAACTTAGCTAAGGACGTTAGAGATCTCTACGATGAGAATTACAAAACCTTAAAAAAGAAATAGAAGGGGATACCAAAAAAAATGGAAAAATCTTCCATGCCCATGGATTGGAAGAATCAACATCATCAAAATGTCCATTCTCCCAAAAGCAATTTACAGATTCAATGCAATACCAATCAAGATACCATAGACCTTCTTCTCAGATCTGGAAAAAATGATGCTGAAATTCATATGGAGATGCAGGAGACCTCAAATAGCTAAAGCAATCTTGTACAACAAAAACAAAGCTGGAGGCATCACAATACCAGATTTCAGGACATACTACAGGGCTGTTGTAATCAAAACAACATGGTACTGGTACAGAAACAGATGGATAGACCAATGGAACAGAATAGAAACACCAGAAATCAACCCAAACATCTACATCCAACTTATATTTGATCAAGGATCTAAAACCAATTCCTGGAGCAAGGACAGTCTATTCAATAAATGGTGCTGGGAAAACTGAATTTCCACTTGCAGAAGCATGAAGCAAGACCCCTACCTTACACCTTACACAAAAATCCACTCAACATGGATTAAAGACCTTCTATGACCTGACACCATCAAATTATTAGAGAACGTTGGAGAAACCCTGCAAGATATTGGCACAGGCAAAGACTTCGTAGCAAAGACCCCGGAGGCACAGGCTGTCAAAGCTAAAATTATCAATTGGGATTGCATCAAATTGAGAAGTTTCTGTACTGCAAAAGAAACAGTCAGAAAAGTGAAGAGGGAACCAACAGAATGGAAAAAAATATTTGCAAACTATGCAACAGATAAAGGGTTAATAACCAGAATCTACAAAGAGATCAAGAAACTCCACAAAAAAAAAAAAAAAATCGACAACAACAACAACCCACTTGAGGCCAAGGACCTCAATAGACATTTTTCAAAAGAGGAAATCCAAATGGCCAACAGGCACATGAAAAAATGTTCAAGGTCATTAGCAATCAGGGAAATACAAATCAAAACCACAATGAGGTTTCACCTCACCCCGGTTAGAATGGCTCACATACAGAAACCTACCAACAACAGATGCTGGCAAGGATGTGGGGAAAAAGGGACACTAACCCACTGTTGGTTGGAATGCAAACTGGTTAAGCCACTATGGAAATCAGTCTGGAGATTCCTCAGAAACCTGAAGATAACCCTACAATTCAACCCAGCCACACCACTCCTTGGAATTTACCCAAAGGAAATGAAGTTGGCAAACAAAAAAGCTGTCTGCACCTTAATGTTTATTGCAGCTCAATTCACAATAGCTAAGACCTGGAACCAACCCAAATGCCCATCAACAGTAGACTGGATAAAGAAATTATGGGACATGTACTCTATAGAACACTATACAGAAAAAAAAAAAAAAAAAAAAAAAAAAAAAAAAAAAAAAAAAAACACACAATGAAATCCAGTCATTTGCAACAAAATGGAGGAATCTGGAACACATCATGCTGAGTGAATTAAGCCAGTCCCAAAGGGACAAATATCATATGTTCTCCCTGATTGGTGACAACTAACCAACTAAAAAAAAAAGGAAACCCGTTGAAGTGAAAGGGACACTATGAGAAACAGTGACTTGATCAGCCCTTGCCCTGGCTGTTGATGTACAATTTAATACTTTATCCCCTTTAGTATTTTTCTGTTCTAGTTCATACTATTGGTTGAACTCTGTAATTAACACACATTTATTCTTAGGTGTTGAAATTTAACTGAAAAGTGATCCCTGTTAAATATAACAGTGGAAATAAGAGGGAGGAGATGTACAATTTGGGACATGCTCAATCGGACTTGCCTCAAATGGTGGAGTTAGAAATGTGCCAGGGTTTCCAATACAATCTCATCAAGGTGGCATGTACCAATGCCATCTCACTAGTCCAAGTGATCAATTTCTGTTCACAATTGATCACACTGATAGGTCTTAGAGTCAAAGGGATCACACAAACAAGACTAGTGTCTGCGAATACTTACTGATAGAATCAAAAAGGGAGATCTCCTAGCAGGGGTGGGGAACCATTTTTCTGCCCAGGACCATTTGCATGTTTATAACATCATTTATGGGCCATACAGAATTATCAATGTCAAAACTAGACTGCTATAGATTTAGTGAATTTCAAGTCCTACCTGCAGTTGCCTTAGCAGGGGCAGACCAAATGATTTTGCAAGTTGTATATGGCTCAGAGGCTGGAGGTTTCCCACCCCTGCTACAGCATTAAATACAGTAGCATGCTGTACAAAATTGTAGGCTACGAGCAACAGGTTATACTACATAGCCTAACTGTATAGTAGGCTATATCATCCGGGTTTGTGTGAAGTAAGTACACTCTATAATGCTCACATAATAGAGAAACAGCCTAACAATGAATTTCCCAGAACTTTTTCATTTGTCCTTTGATGTATAGCTGTATTATCTCTTCACTTGGAGACTGTGCAGCAAGCGATGGATAAATCCACACTAAGATTATAAATGCAATGCAAGTGATAATAAGAATAATTATTATAATAGAAAGAAATATTTACCATTAATTTATTACATATGAAGTAACTAAAGACTTTATATTTTTCATCTGCTCTTCATTACAATCCTAAACATTGGGTACTCATTTTAGTTCTGACTACCATAAAAATACCGTAGAGTAAAGTGGCTTAAATAATAGATTTCCTCACAGTTCTGGAGACTTGAAGTTTGAAATTAGAGTACCAGCTTGGTTGTTCACTGGTAATAGCTCTCCCTTTGGCTTGTGGATGACCATCTTCTCTCTGATATTAGATGACGGGGGGGAGAGAGCAAAAACAAGCCCTCTGACACCTTATCAGCACCAGTCCCATCACGAGGGTCTCACCCTAATCACCACATCCAGACCTAATTATCTCCCAGTGTCCTTACCTTCAAATACCATTCAATGGGGGTTAAGGCTTCAATATTTGAGTGGGTTGGGACACAATTGAGTCTACAGAAATTCTGATTATTCTCATACTGAAATGAAAAAAAGAAAAACAAATGCCAGTGAGGTTGAGTAACTCACTAAAGATATGTGAATGGCCAAGCACAGACTTGAAGGTTATTGCAGGATACTACTCAAAATAGACCTTAGAATTCAGAGTTCCTCTGCTAATAATTGTATCAATGGGCTCTCCATAGTACTCCACTCAACTCACTCAATTAACTTATTGAAAGGGAGGGAATATTCAAGTATTTTCTTTGATCTGTGGGAAACAAAATTCACTGTTTAATCAAAAATTTTATTTTTAAAGAAGTTACTTTTATTTCTGGAAAGCAGGTTGGTAGTAGTAAGTATTCAGCCCATGTAATGTGTTAAAATTTTTTTAGTCCATTAATAATATCTGTCACTTTAAGTACCATGGCTCTTCTGGGTACTCTTCAAGGAGAAATCAAGTGTCATATTTGCCAGTGCTTCTGTCTGGCGTTAATAATGTGGATTATGTGTCATTTTTCATCTGTGCCAAATACAAACAGAAGAAACATTGACTTTAGCTCTTTGGCCCAGGGTCCTGAAGCAGCAGTTAAATGTTGTTAGAATAATTTTAATGGAAAACACTAACTGGAAGAACTAGGCATGATCTTACCTTATGATCAAGATGCTCAATCAAATTCAATAAAACCACTAAGTCATAAACTCAATAGATTGCTTTTTATTAATTAAAAATTAAGTCATCACAAAATTTAAAATAATTTTAATGAACAAAAATTTAATAACCAAATCCTCAATGATAAATTAAATATTCTTAGTAATTAACAACTAAATAGCCTGTCCAAATTATAGCTTTGTTGAAATGAGGTTTCTAGCCAGATCAGGCATAGTAGAATGTTGACTACCTACAGGTATTGTCTCTCTAGTGAGGTCATAGTGGTGATTGAAATTCAGTCACATCATCCACATATAAATTAAAAATCAAGTGAAATTGTTGGTCCTTTTCTCTTTCATGCCTTCTTTGGTTTTGTTTATAATCTCTCTCTCTCTCTCTCTCTCCATAAATACATAAACCCTTATATCTCCTCCTGATTTTGCCAAGAATCCTGAGTAAATTGTACAACAACCTATCTTCTTGTCATTATCTTTTAAATCTGCCCAAGTATGTCTCATTCCTCTGGAAGCATATTTACTGTCTTGTGATTTAAGTTTAATTAGGTAGATAAACCTTTGGATAGCAACTTAAAAAATTTTGTTTTAAAATAGACCATGAATCTGTAGGTTAAAGATTTTTTTCAAATATAGATTCACTGAAATTGCAAAGAAATTGCTGGTGAGGTTCCATGCACTGTTTACTCAGCCTGAGCCTAATGTTAGCATCTTACATAAATTTAATGCACAGTCCTAAGTCTGAAGATTTTCTTTCATACTGTTTTCTAAAAATTTTAGATTTTTATTTAATTCCAAGACTATTTTGAATTATTTTGATATAAGATGTAAGTTAGGTGAAACTTAATTTACTTTGCATATGGAGGTCCAATTATTCCAGCACCATCTGTTGAAAGGCTATCTCTCCCCCACTAAATTGTTTTTGCATCTATGTCAAAAATTAATTGGACTAAAAAGTTTAATTGGGTGCATTTGTGTGAGTCTATTCTGTTCCACTGATCTATGTGTCTGGACTTCAACTACTAGCATGTTGTCTTGATCACTGTAGTTAATGAAACATTAAAGAGATTTTGAGTAAAATTGTAGTTCATTGTTTCAACTATTTCTCTGAAATAAGCCCACTCTATAAATCACAGAAAATAGCATTAATGATTCCAAGTAGGCAGAAATAACACAAATGCACAAACAAATAAACATTATATCACAAAGTTCCACAGCATAAATGGCAATATTATCTTTCCCAGGTAACCTATTAATAAGCAATTTTGAATCATAAATAAGTTTACTCTTCATAGTTTTGATTATTTAATGACAACCATCACCTGCATACAATTTCCACATACTTATTAACATACAAATTTTTCCACAATTTAGAGAATCCCAATTTTTGCCCCCTTTATTTCTTTTTGTTTAGTTTACCCTCCAGAGTCTTATAAACCGGGGCTGTGTTATCTATTTTTAATCTTATGCACATTATGAGTTTCTAATTTCAATTAAGCTTTCTTTTATCCCTTTGCATTTAATTACAGCTTCATTGCTTTCTTTTAAGATTGTATGTATTATTTATAAAATTAGCAATATTTTTATTTACAAAAACCTTATCTTTTATTTTATTATAAAAACATAATCAGCATAGAATAGTTAGGAAAATATGGGCAAAAAGCAAAAAGAAAATCAAAACTATCCAAAATTCTATCACCTAGAAAACATAATGCTACCATTTTAATATATATTCTTCCAGTCTTTCTCTCCACATTAATAGAGAGATTATGATGGTATGAAAGATAAATCAATACATAGATGACAAAGGTAAAGCAGGTTAGACATAAGAGACACAGTTATACTCTTAATTGTTTGTAGTTTCCATATTCGCAAATTTTAGTACTCACTCAAACTCATTTGTCATTCTCAAATTAATACTTGCAGCATTGTAATGGTCATTCATGGCTATGTACAGACCAGTGGACAATTTGAATCACCTGGTGCATGCATTCCCAGCTGAAGTGGAATAAAGAAACAGCATTGTTTCAGCTTTCCTACTATAAACAAGTGACTTTTTTAGTGTCTGTTTAGTGTCATATTTTTTCTCATGCTTTTTCTTAATGATTTTATTAATTAAAATGTGCCCCCCAAGCATAGTACTGAAGTGATGTTTAGTGTTTCTAAACATGGGGAAGATGTGGAATGTGCCATATGAGGAAAATATTTGTTTTAAAAAATCTTCATTCAGGTATGAGTTATTGTACTGCTGGCCATGAGCTCAATGTTAATGAATCATCAACATCTATAAAAAAAAAAGATGTCATTGGGGTGAGCATTTGGTGTAGTGGTTAAGATTGATCCTATATCAAAGTGTCTGTATTTAACTCCTGGCTCCACTCTTGATTCTAATTTCCTGCTGATGTGTATCTTGAAAGATAACAAATGATTGCTCAAGCAGTTGAGTTCCTGGCACTTACTTGAGTTCTTGACTCCTAGTTTGGCCCAGGACATCTTTGGCTACTGTGGGTATCTGGGAGTGAATCAGTGGATAGAAACTCTCCTATCTTCCCCTCTCTCTCTTTTTCTCTCTCTCTCCCCACCCCCCCCCCCCCGTAAAATACTAAATAAAAATAGAAATTTCAAAAGAACATATTTCTTCTTTTTTTTTTTATTTTTTTTATTTTTTACAGGCAGAGTGGACAGTGAGAGAGAGAGACAGAGAGAAAGGTCTTCCTTTGCCGTTGGTTCACCCTCCAATGGCCGCCGCGGCTGGTGCGCTGCGGCCGGCGCACCGCGCTGATCCGATGGCAGGAGCCAGGAGCCAGGTGCTTTTCCTGGTCTCCCATGGGGTGCAGGGCCCAAGCACCTGGGCCATCCTCCACTGCACTCCCTGGCCACAGCAGAGAGCTGGCCTGGAAGAGGGGCAACCGGGACAGAATCCGGCGCCCCGACCGGGACTAGAACCCGGTGTGCCGGTGCCGCTAGGCGGAGGATTAGCCTAGTGAGCCGCGGCGCCGGCCCAAAAGAACATATTTCTTCTTAAAACAATAAAAAAGTCTTTAAGCAACAACACATAAAGGGATGTATTCATCATTGAACAAACATGTTGTGACCAGAAGCTCATGGGAACCTAATCTTTCATTTCCCCTGGGAGCAACTGTTTAGTATTCACTAATGAAATATTCATGGTAACTACATAGAACATAACTACAGTGCAGTGAATAATGAAAACCCACTTTTATGAAGGTAGTATCCTACAGTATGTATGATTTTGTGTACACTTTTCACTCCTTATATTTTTAAATAAGAAAAAGTGGATGCATAAATATTGTTTAAATGTGTAGTGCAAATAAATTTCTGAGAAGGTCCAATTAAAATGTTCTTACGATTCTAATGTTTCTTCTTACAGCTCTTTGTACAAGATTCTGAGCCACTCTTCTTGATCTAGGATTTCATTTCTTGGTGACTTTTGTGGATGGCTTCAAATTGAATCTTAAGTCATTTCTTCGCTTATTTAATTGTTTCAGATATTTCTCTTTTCAAGTTGTCTCTCTTCTTGGACCATAGATAGAATACTTTCTTCAACACAAAACAAGCTTCCTTCCTTTCCTTAGCAGAGACTACTTTATTCCTTTTCTTTTTTTCTTCTTTAACTGTAGTCCCTGGTTTATTCTTGTTTTTTTTTTTCTATCATAATTTATTGATTAGATATTAATCATGTCTTTCCCCTTTATCTTGGCATATACCAGGTCTTGCTGAAATTTTCTTTATGCTGCTTCATTTATTTTTAGTGCATAAAGATTTTTCCTCTTATTCTTTTGGACAAATTTTGCTAGCTTACTTACATCAAATTCTCTATCTACTTGGGTTCTTAACATTAGCTCATTTGTGATAACATCAGTTTAATAATATGACCTGATCTTTGGCAAATGGCATAAATATGTCCTTGTAATTGGTCCAAATTAAGTGTTTGAGGTGACAAGGACACACCCACATGACTTCCTAAACCACATCAGAACATATGTGAACCGATCCCTTTATCAAATATATCTTATCAAAATACCTCTTATTCTATAACGGCTAATTTTTTTTGCCAACTTGAATGTGTTAATGGATACTCAGCTAGTAAGATATCATTTCAAGATGTTTCTTTGAGAGTATTTATGAAAGACATGGGCACTGAATCAATAGACTAAGTAAATAAGATCTTCCCTCACTCATCTGGATGGGCATTAGAGAATCTATTGAGGACCTAAATAGAAGAAAAAAGATGCAGGATGGGCTAATTCACTCTCATTCTCCTTGCAATGAGTCATCCATCTTCTCCTGAACTGAGAGATTCTGGCTCACAGGACTTCAGGTCCACCTTCCCCTTGGATTTCACGCCTTGGACTAAGAGTTTCCCTTGCTCACCGCTGGCTTTCATGTTTTCCAGCATACAGATGGCATGTAGGGCTTCTAAGGTTTTAGAATTGTATGAGTCAATTTCTAAAACGAATATATATATATATATATAATCTTTTCTTCTGTTACTCTGGAAAACCTGAAGTAATACTGTCCCTAAATGAGAAATACCTGACAACACAATCTTGCTTGTGGAACGTTTCTTTGAAAATAACTACATTGTTCCATCCAAATATTCCTTCCCTTTTTATGGGACGACTTCATTTCTAAAAAAGAACGCATCCCTAGTCTACTCAGTAGAACCATCAGCTAGGATTTTCTCATATTCCTGGTCATCTTCGTCTTGAGCATTTTCAAGTCTCAGAATCATTTCTCTGCTGATCTGACAATCATGTTAACTTCTTACTCAGAGGAATTGAAATGACTACAAATAAAACTCTTAGATTAAAGCAATTATAGTGGTAATCAGCATAATTCAGAACATGTGTAATTAACACAATACAATTTTTTATAAATTAATCAGATTCCCAACACACACTTGCTTGCTCTGTACCTACATTCAATCTTGTGTGTGAGAGTGTGTGATATAACTTTATTGAAAATTCTTCACAATGCCTTACCTAACCCCACCCCATCACAGCTCCTTCAATACTGTTATTCCCTTTTAATTTGTGCTGAAAGCAAAACAAAAATACCAACATTTACTATTTTATTTTCTTCTCCTTTTTTCTCTCTCCTTGCCCTTTATTTAACCTCCCCTTTATTTTATTCTGCTCCAAATCTTATATTGATTTTTGTCGTCTCTTTTACAGATTCCTTTTGCAACTGGTGAATGACACTAAATATCTGCTTCAAATAACATCAGGGGAATAGCACTTTCCTGTCCTGTGTCACACAAGTTCTGCAAGAAAATCACTTCTATCCCCTGAACTGACTTTAGAACAGTTCTGTATGACATGTGCACACTCACTCAATACTTGGTCACAACTTCAATTTCTTGGGCTGCTTGTTCTTCTCTGCAACTCATGCCTTATATGGACCTGTTGGGGTTTTTATTTTCCTTTTTCTCCATATGGATAGTGCTGGCATAACTTAAATCAGTGTCATACTCTGCCTGAAAGTCTTATGAGTAGTTACCTCTACCAGGTAATCAGGTATAATTAGTTAAACTCTTTCAACTTTTAAAAACAAACAAGTAAAAAAAAAACACAGATAAGTTCTGATATTCTATGGCATTGCAAGGTGACTACAATCAAAAATAATGTATTGTATATTCCAAAATAGCTAGAGGAGAGGATTGTGAACATTTCACCACGAAGAAATGGTAAGGATTGGGGTAATGAATGTGCTAATTATTTCAATTTGGTCATTATACAATTATACATGTATTGAAATATCACATTGTACCCCATACATATGAAAAATGTTATGTAAATGAAAATTAAAATAAAACTTTAAAAAGCTCGTTATTTCTGTGAAAGTGATTTATTATAAGGACATAAAAGAAAATACAGAAGACATGAAACAACCTAGTTACTATAGGTCATGACCCATGGAAACTAGAAAACCATTTTAGTGCACATTGTCTTAATGTCCTCTTAACAATATGCATCCATTGTTTGTTATGTCAACACTTTACCATTTAGGTAATTTATTTTCTCAATTTCCTGCTTGTAATGCTTCTATGGATACCCACAGTCTGACTCTTTTCTAAGTTAGTGCTTACGGTAATGTAATCCTTCTTCTGCCATATGGCTTCTGCACTATTACTATCTATTGACTATCTCTTTTCAACCTCCTGCAAAGACAAGATGTAGTCTAGATATCCAATCAAAATCTACTGCACAGTGTACTTTTGAGGCAGACTTTTCATATGAATTGTCTAATAAGCCAGTCATTAGATGTTTGCCTATATAGTGGACATAGAAATGTGCCACCAAGATACTCACTTCCAGGAAGGACTTGGCCCAACTTCTAGGAATAATGTCAGCAAGCAGTCTCTAACAATCAGTTACTTCTATGTTTCTCACAGTTGCAGAGACCCAACTTTCTCACATTTCTCTTGGGAACATTTGTTTAGTATTCAGTAATTAATTATGTTGGCAACTTTATAGAACGTAACTATAGGGTAGTGAATAACGAGAATCAACTTTATATCTTTCACAAAAATAGAATCCTATAGTACATATGATATTGCATACACTTTTCACTCCCAGTGTGGTTACATAACTATTATTTAAATGTGTGATGAAAACAAGCCTGGGAAGAACCCTTCCTGTCATGGACTTCATTCAGTGACTAATCCCAGTGTAACCATACAAACCTGATCATTTCAACACACTGTGGGATCCTTTGACAGGGGATATATACTAAGAGTGCCTATTGGAATTAGTAGAGGCTTTGTTGAGCCTGCATGGCAGTTTAACCTCCTCTTCCCAATATTATTTCCACTCCTTACCTTCCCCAAGTATTGCTCATTAAATACCTGCACACTAAATCCATACCAGCATCAACTTCCAGAGAGCCCATCCTGTGGCATTGAGAGCCAGAAATGCTGCAAGGAACTGGGTAATATGATGCGGTTTTAGAGCGGAATCAGTTGATTGTGAAGACCCCATCATTGGTGGTAGCTAGAAAAGCAGACAAGTCCTAGCGTAAAGTGGTAATGAACAAAAACTCAGAGAAGAATTTAGCTAGCTAGATAGACAGATGATAGATTAGAAAGCAAACCACGGGGCTGGTGCTGTGGCATAGTGGGGAAAGCCACTGCCTGCAGCGCTGGCATCCCATATGAGTGCCGATTCGAGTCCCAGCTGCTCCACTTCCAATCCAGCTCTCTGCTATGGCCTGGGAAAGCAGTTGAAGATGGCCCAAGTCCTCGGACCCCTGCACCCACATGGGAGACCCAGAAGAAGCTCCTGGCTCCTGGCTTCAGATCAACTCATCTCTGGCCGTTGCGGTCATTTGGGGAGTGAACCAGTGGAATGAAAGATTCTCTCTCTCTCTCTCTCTCTGGTTCTACATCTCTCTGTAACTCTGTCTTTCAAATAAATACAATAAATCTTTTTTAAAAAAGAAAGAAAATAAACCACTGCTGAAAGCTCTCACTAAGGCATTGGGGGCAGGGACACCCTGAGATCCCAGACTGTAGATCCACTGGCATATAATTCTAGCCCAGGAGAGCTGGGCATGTCAATTTCCAACCTATAAGAGCCGTGAAAGTAGAGCAAAGTTATAACAGTAGGGCTGCATAAAACCATGCAGGCAGAGTTGTCTGGAGTCTTGAGGTTCAATCCCTGCCCAGAAGAACTGCAAAGATTGTTTCTCTACTTCAGCAAAAGGGGCGCAAATCCAAGACAAAGAAGATTATAAAAATCCAAGACAAACAAGATTATTCTGGAACCTTGAGATTTTGTGTTTTTCTTTTACATGATGGGTTTTGGACTTCAGTGGGACCTATTACTCCTTCATTTTCTGTCTCTTTGTCTTCCTTCTTACAATTTCTGTGTAGCCTCTGCCTATCCCACCACTGTGTTTTTTGGAGCACATAATATGTTTGACTTCACAGATTTATGGCTGGAAGGGAATTTGCTCCAGAGTGAATCATACCTTCAGTCTCACTCATCCTATTTGGACAATATTTAGAAGTGACTTAAGATAGAGATTTTAAATGTGATGTTGGAATGACTTAAGACTTTGCAGGTTGTTTGAATACAATGAATGTACTTTTCATGTAAAGAAAGACATGGATTGTGGTGGGAGCAGAGGCAGAATGTTATAATCTGAATATTTGTGCTGCCTCTAAAATTCATATGTTGAAATTTTAACCCTCAAGATGACAGTATTAGAATGTAGGACAAAGTTGTGGCACAGAGGATTAAGCTATCACCTGCAATGCCAGCATCCCAAATCAGAGCGCCAGTTCAGGTTCTGGCTGCTCCACTTCTGACCCAGATCCCTACTAATGGGCCTGCAGGGGGGAAACAGGAGATGGCCCAAGTACTTGGGCCCCTGCCACCCATGAGGCCACGTGAGAGACCCAGATAGAGTTCCAGGCACCAGGGTTCAGCCTGACATATGGCTGACCGTTGTGACCATTTGGGGAGTGAACAAGCAGATGGAAGATATTCATTCTCTCTCTCTCTCTCTCTCTCTCTCTCTGTGTGTGTGTTTCTCCGTTCATCCCTCTCTCCTTCTCTCTTTCACTCTACCTATCAAATAAGTGAGATTTTAAAAAAGACATCTTGGGGACTGGTGCTGTGGTGTAGCAGGTAAAGCCACCACTGCAGCGCTGGCATCCCATATGGACACTGGTTCCAGTCTCAGCTGCTCCACTTCCAATCCAGCTCTCTGCTATGGCCTGGGAAAGCAGTGGAAGATGACCCAAGTCCTTGGGTCCCTGCACCCATGTGGGAGACGTGGAAGAAGCTCCTGGCTCCTGGCTTCAGATGGGCTCAGCTCCAGCCATTGTAGCCATTTGGGGTGTGAACCAGCAGATGGAAGACCTCTCTCTCTGTCTCTCTCTTCCTCTCTCTCTCTCTCTCTCTCTCTCTGCCTCTGCCTCTCTGTAACTCTACCTTAAAAACAAGTAAATCTTTAAAAGAAAAAGCCATCTTGGGGCTGTTGGATGTGACTAGATTATGAGGGCTGTGCTCTCATGCATGGGATTAGTGCTGTCATAAAAGGTATCTGAGAAAGGTTGTTTGCCCCTTCCGCCATGAAAGAACACAGCTAGAAGACATGATTGAGGAAGTAGGCCTCCCCTAGACAACACTAACACCTTGATCTTGTATCTCCCGGCCTCCATAACTGTGAAATCAATTTCTATTGTTTATAAGCTACTCATATATGATACTTTTATTGCAGTCAAAAGAGACAAAAACAATATCCTAGAAAAGGATAATGAAAAGTTACAGGCAATAGATAGGTATTAGAAATCCAAGTGTGAAAGCCATAAAGCCTGCTTGTGAGTTTACAAAGAGAAACTCATTTTCTGAGCAGGAGGGCAATAAAAGCTGAAGCCTAAGCCCCAAAATAACTATTCAGATTAGCTGAACTCCAGAAAATGTTAATATATTTCACAAGTCTGGTTTGTTAGGCCAAACCAAGGGGCCTACTTGAGACAAAACAGAGGTCTCATCCTTCGGAGGGTCTTATGATTTGAAAGTCCAAATTAAAGACTTCCAGACTTCTGTGTTTTTTTCTGAATCTACAAAAATGGCTTACTGATCCTATTAAGAAGCTCCGTGAAGTTCTCTGAACAATTATCTTTCATTATCAAAAAGTAAAAGAGGAGCACCTCATATTCCTTCTTTTATACAATGAACAATTAGTATTATGATATTCAAATCTTATAGCTTTTTCTATAATGAAGTCAAATGAAGTTTACAAAATTGTCTGAACTTTTATGATCATGGGAAGTGTATTGCCATTATGTATATTAATATCTTGTGAACACACTTTGGGCAGCACTGTGCTATACTATGCTACTTGGCTTTTAATGGTATTTATCATCTAGGAACCACTATCAACATTGAGTTAATGGCAAATGAAACTATGCCATCATGATCTACAAAAAGTGAAGAGACTCTTGATGAACTTCAGTTTAAAATATCACATTGAGACTATGAGGACAGACGTTAGCTCTCCCTCGAACAGATGAATCTTTTCTCCTTTTGGTGTTTTTTGAGTAAATATTAGGTTCAATTTGTGAAATGATTTTTTCAGATTTGGATAAATATGAATGTAAGTCATAAAAACACTACAGTAACCTCTTGAATTATTTATATACTAATATAATATAGTAACCTATTGTGTTATTTTGTTAGACACTCTCATGGTTCCTGTATTTGGGATTGCTGACTTAGGAGCTATGTGAAATTTTATTACCTGCTAATTAGAAATATCATCTGGATATTGGGCAATATTTGCCAATTTCCCTTAGCATTTCCATTGGCAAAGATGAAAACGTTTTTGTGTTTCTTTATTATGCTTAAAAAAAACTGCTTGATATATACATTTCCAAAAATCAGAATATTTATTTTAAAAATTGAGTATAGAATTTTATGACAGCTCCCTGGTGTTTGCATCCTTGGGTGCAATTTGTGTTTCTGGGAAAGAAGGAAGTTATGTTGATTAAGAATTTGATTACCTCTCATTTCTAATGCAAAGATTTCCTGCTTAGTATATCCTTCACATCCTCAAGGAAATCAAATTGATACTATATTGAAAGTCAGAGAGATTCTATCACAACAGTTGTGTCACAGTGTCCTCTTTCATTTCTCTATAGAGTATCTTCTGTGAAAGCAATTAAAAGCAATACATGGAGGCCGATTTCTCTCCTTTCTCTTGGGGAGAATGTGCTGTCAGCAGCACAGATGTGATGGAGTCCTTCTTATGGGAGCTAATTGTGTAAATTTCTTAAAAAGTTTTCTTAATCTGGGTAAATTCAGGGGTATGAAAACTTGAATGGGAAAAATTGTATTTGTTCCCTAACTTGAACTTCAGCATTATCCCCACTTATGAATGCAAGCAACAAGTCACAGCACTACTAGACATCATAGGATTTTGTCACCAGTAGAAATCATAAATATTTTCATATCATATTATTCCTGTTGCTTGAAAGATCACACAATATCATTTACATTTATAGATATTGGTTATTAGCATTGTCATTAACTTGGTTATATAATGATATTTATTGTGAAGGATATATATGCTTACATTATATACATATGATTTTTAAAATATTTTCATGACTATTTACATATAACTGTTTTGCGTTATAATCTATGTGTTTTGTTATTTTATATGTTTTAAAGCTTTATTGTCAAAATTCCATGAGATTCACCAGAATGAAAAAGAGGTCCATGGTACCATAAAAGTTTTTAACAAACCCTTTCTTAGAGAAAAATACATATTACCAAAGGCTACAAGAGAGATGAATTTTTCTGTAATGTTCAACATTCTTCAAAGTACTTGGGAATCATTTAAAACCCAGAACATCCGACACTGTGATGTAGTGGGTAAAACCGCAGCCTGCAGTGCTAGCATCCCATATGGGCGCCGGTTCAAGTCCCAGCTGCTTTGCTTCTGATCCAGCTCTCTGCTGTACCCTGAGAAAGCAGTGGAAGATGGCCCAAATCCTTGGGCACCTGCACCCATGTGGGAGACCCGGAAGAAGCTACTGGCTCTTGGCTTCGGATCAGCGCAGCTCTGGCCATTGAAGCCAGTTTGGGAGTGAACCAGCCTCTGCCTCTCTGTAACTCTGCCTTTCGCCTTTTAAATAAATAATTACATCTTAAAAAAGCCACATCAGTCATATGAGAATAGTTTTACTTTCTGAATCAAGAATTATATGAGAAGTAACAAAGCCTTCCTAAACCTAAGTACACTACCAATTTCCAAGGGCATGAAATTCCCAACAGTAACTTTCAGATTTTGCGACCCTCAAACTATTTTAACTGGTAGAAAGTAATATTAAACGAAATGTATTGATGATTGCCCTCTTATGCATATGGGTTCTCAGGGACTGTGTGATCTGAAAAAAATAACTTTTTGGAAGTTAAAGGAGATCCTCAATTCTTTCAGTGAGCAAAATCAGTGTGCTGATTAGAGAGTTGTTTGTAAAAGTCAAAAGAACATCAACTAATACTAAGCAGGAATATCTTGAAAGAAAACCATGTCATCCTAAATACAAGAAATGTAGACTACCAGAAGCAGGAGTTGATACCAGCATTTCCCCCAAAGAGAAAGAGATGACTTATAATGACATCATGATTTGGACACAAATTATACAGGACATGAGAGAGAAATTAAGAAAATGAATGAAGGGCAGCATCCTCTGCCCCACAGGAGCTCTGCGATTTAGAATACAATAGATGGTAAGGGAGAGTATTTGACCTAGCAGTTAAGACACACCTGTTAAGTCTCCAGTGTCCCACATGGGAGGGCCTGGGTGCAATTCCTGTCCCCAGCTCCTGATTCTATTTCTCACCAATGCAGACCTTGTGAGGCAGCAGTGATGGCTCAAGGAGTTGGGCTCCCCTTTTGGGGCCAATGCTGTGGCTCTGCAGGTTAAAGCTGTGGCCTGCAGTGCCAGCATCCCATATGGGCACAGGTTCAAGTCCTGGCTGTTCCACTTCCAATCCATCTCTCTTCTTATGCTCCTGGGAAAGCAGCGGAGAATGGCCCAAGTCCTTAGTCCCTTGTACCCACATGGGAGACTTAGAAGAAGGTCCTGACTCTCTCTTTGGCCTTGTCCAGCCCCAGTTGTTGAAGCCATTTGAGAGTGATCCAGGGAATGGAAGATTTCTCTCTCTCTCTCTCTCTCTCTCTACTCTGATTGAGTTTCTCATCTCCTAGTTTCATCTTGGCTGTTGTGGGCGCTGGAGAATAAACCAACCAACAGGATATCTCTCCCCCCACCCCCATTATTCTTCTCTCTCCCTCTGTGTATATGTGTGTGTATGTGTGTCTGCCTCTAAAAAATAAAATTTAAAAAAAAAAATAGCAGAGTGAAACTTGAGGCTAAAGAACTAAAACACTTGTTATTAACACAATTGTCAGCAAGGTTCACATTGAAACACTATTATTGTATTTAATTATAATGAAATAAAAAAAAACAAACAGAATAAATCATATATGGGAGGCCTGGGGCACATTGCATAACATATTATATCGTGCATCATACTTTTCCTAGGACATAGCCATGATCATTCATTAATTCTTTCATAAAATAAATTCATTCAGTTAATCGTACAACAATAATATTCTGGGATGGATGTTTGACATAGCTGTTAAGAAGTCACCTGGGATGCTCATATCCCATATCAGAGTGCCTGGGTTCAAGTCCTGGTTCCACTTCCAAGTCTAATTTCCTGCTAACGTGCAACCTAGGAGGCCCAAGTACTTGGGTCCCCGTAACACAAGTGAGAGACCAAGATTGAATTCTGGGCTCCTGGCTTTGGCCTGGCACAGCTCTGTTGTGAACATTTGAAGAGTGAAGCAGCAGATGGAAGATCTCTTTCTATTTCTCTGGCTTTCAAATAAATAAATTTCCAAAAATAACTGTATTGTTAAATACCTACAAAATTCCTGTATTCATGGAATTTACTTTCAAGTAGAAGCAAATAAAAAATAAAATCATGAATAGCGTGTTTTATATTGAGTAAGTAGAAGATTTTAGCTAGGTTTTCTTGAGGTAATGATATTTTAGTTGAGTCATGAAGAGCAAATATTCACTTAGGACCCTGTATGTGTCTGAGATTGTGCTACAAATTTACATTGAAAAGGAGAGACATATTTTTAAATAAATACATAAAAGTTTTAAAATGGATTTTGCAAGTGTTAGGATTGACATAATCAAGGGATTGAGCCAGAAAAGGAAAGGGTGTACTAAATGGTGGATACTTTATATAACTATTGTGTGGAGGATAAGTATTTCATGTGGAGGGAACCTAAGTTATGTTCACAGCTGTGATTTTCATAATAGATAAAAATTGGAAGCAGCTTAAATTCTCACAACAAGAAAATAGATGGGTTATAATATTATTATAATGCATTTCCACACACTATCTAAAATTAGTTAACTTAGTTAAATTTTAACAACATAATGTAAAGTATAAAAAGTATACTGCATAAGTAAATTATAGTGTGATGTCATTTTTTATCACATTTCAAACCTGTAAATAAGTATTATGTAATAATTCTGGATGTATATAGATGTGATGAAAATAAAAAATAAACTTGCATAGGAATTATAAATACTACATTTAGTCAACTGGTTACCCTTGTGAGGAGAAAAGAAAGTAAATAAGAAAAAGGAGACTTTCCATTTTATTCGTAAATTTTCATTAAAATATGGAAACTATTAACATTCATTTTGTATATGTAATGGATTCTAAATTTTTATCTCCAATTTTCTATGTATTTAACACATTTCATTATTTAAATAATTAAAATAAATAGTGATCCAATAGAAGTCACTTCGGATGAATAATTATGTATATCACCACACTCAAAATTTGTAGCTCATGTGCATTTTTAGAAGTGTCTTCAATTACGTACAATGATCTAAGCCTTCCCTACTTCCATATAATATTTTAGAGGCTTTCCTTCATAAACTTTTTCCAAAAATTCAACATTGATTTCACTAAATAAATATAATTTTTCTGTCATTGTAATGTATGGGGAAATGGCCAATAGCAATCTGCCTTGTTGGTTAAATGGAGATAAATTAAGAAAACATCCTATTTTGTGTAATGTTTAATTGAATTTTTTAAAATTTTCAAGATTGATAGTATCTGTGTATTTTAATAATTGTGCTTCTTTTCTTCTAATCTTTATATATTTGGCTTTTTAAAGATTTATTTAATTTATTTAAAAGACATAGTGACATAGAGAGGGAGAGGGAGGGAGAGAGGATCTTCCATCTGCTGGTTCGCTCCCCAAATGGCCTCAACTGTGGTGCTGGGCAAGACCTAAGCCAGGAGCCTTGGACTCCATTTGGGTCTGCCATGTAGATGGTAGGGCCCAAGCACTTGGACCATCTTCTGCTGCTTTCCCAGGCACATTAACAGGGAGCTGAATTGGAGCAGCTGGGACTCAAATTGACACTCCAATGTGCTGCAGTGGCACAAGTCATATCTTAACACGTTGTGCCACAATGCTGGCTCTGGGTTGTTTAATTTTTAATACAATTTGCACTGACTACAAATGCAAAGACAGTGTTCAGAAATTGCAATGATAATAGATATTTTGGAGGCCGACACAGTAGCATAGCTAGTAAAGCCGTCGCCTGCAGTGCCAGCATCCAACATGGTCGCCGGTTCAAGTGCCAGCTGATTAACTTCCAGTCCAGCTTTCTGTTGTGGCCTGGGAAAGTGGCCCAAGTCCTTGGGACCCTGCACCCACATGGGAGACCCAGAAGAAGCTCCTGGCTCCTGGCTTCGGATCGGCACAGCTCTGACCATTGCGGCCAATTGGGGAGTGAACCAGCGGATGGAAGACTCTCTCTCTCTCTCTCTCTCTCTCTCTCTGCGCCTCTCCTCTTTCTGTGTAACTCTGCCTTTCAAATAAATAAAAAAAATCTTTAAAAAATATATCTTGGGCATATTTTAGGTAGGCAAGGGTGGTTTAAGATAGGTATGTGTTTGTCATCCTACAGAAATACTCTTCTTTCATGAAACAAAAGTTTTAGTATGCATCTACGTGTTTCCTAGTAACTTCTTTAATTCAGGCATTGTTATTTATAAAGAGAAGACTAACTGTGTTTTTATATGTCTAATTTATGGTCCTAAAGAGGAGGATTACAAAGAAATAAGCAACCATTATTTGAGAAAATTTCACTCTCTGATAAAACAAATATGAGTACGATGTGAAATATCTGAGTACAAGAACAAAAATAGTAAGTTCAAGTGAGTATGGACAAAAATATAATTTAAGACTGGGTAGTAAAATTTTTAAAGCTCTGCTTCAATGAAGAATTTCCTTCTTATATGTGAATTACACATTATAGTTGCATGTGTATATAATAAAATAAAATCTGTGAATGCCTAAGAAGTTAATCAACAGAAAGTTATTTAGAACATAGTTAATGTCTCCACACAAATACAAAAGAATTGGTACTAAATGCTTCAGAGTGTCAAAAACAATTCCTTTACTCCACCCAATTCTGGAGAATGATGATTCTGTGGGTTCTGAAGTGTGAATTTACTGCTGCAGTTTTCAGCTCCAACAACTCTGTTATCCAGGCCCAGTGATTCCCAGGGTTTATATACGAGGCCAATCTTCATGTTTCTAACAGTCTGTAAATAAAACATGTCCTTTTTCCGAATGAGAACTATTGTGTTGCCTAAAAAGGACCTTACTTCAGGCAAACAGTCCTCACATGAATGATTTGTTTTTTAAATATTGTATTAGGTACAACTAAGCATAATATTAAACACAGAGGTAATAAGACTAGAACAAAATTTAACTCTTGGATATCGGTACAAGGTCACAGCATTTTTGCATCTAAAATATGTACTCCATTCAGGGATAAAATTTGTGTGTTCAACAAGTTACCTACCTGCTAAATCTTTCCAGGCAGCCTACTGTACCACCAGAAATATGCCACTCTAAGATTTACTTGATATAAATTTTACTGATATCTGGTTCTTTGTCATCTATTTATGATGAAATAATGGTGTTATGCCAAAAGCTTTTTTATGATTGATGTGTGTTTTTTAATAGCATTAATTTGCCTTGGAGTCTTCAGTGCTATTTATCAGAGTTAGAACACTGATTCTAGATTTCTATTCTTTAAACATATTTAACCCTGGTGGAAAGTGGAAGAATTTATTAATCTGCTATGGAAATATCTTCTAAAAAAAGCACTCAATCTCCTTTGTACTAACTTCAACCTGACAAAATATAATAAAAAATAAAATAATGTAAAATATTGTAATCTAAAGGTTGCCACCCCCTTTTAATTTATGTGCCCAAAAGGAAGATTCTATATCAAGCTGTCCCAGCCTCCAAGAAATTGACATTCTATGTTATCAGTTAGTATGTAGTAAATTTGATTCTTGCAACTAGTTCCCTGCAATGTCATTGATTCTAGATGAATTTATTTTATTTAGTAAATATAAATTTCCAAAGTACAATTTATGGAATACAATGCCCCCCCATAATTTCCCTCCCACTCACACCCCTCCCATCTCCCGCTCCCTCTCCCATTCCATTCACATCAAGATTCATTTCCAATTATCTTTATATACAGAAGATCAATTCAGTATATATTAAGTAAAGATTTCATCAGTTTGCACCCACACAGAAACACAAAGTGTAAAATACTGTTTCAGTACTAGTTGTAGCATTACTTCACATTGGACAACACATTAAGGACAGATCCCACATGAGAAGTAAGTACACAGTGACTCCTGTTGTTGACTTAACAATTTGACACTCTTGTTTAGGGTGTCAGTAATCTCCCTAGGCTCTTGTCATGAGTTGCCAAGGCTATGGAAGCCTCTTGAGTTCGCTGACTTTGATCTTATTCAGACAGGGTCATAGTCAAAGTGGAAGTTCTCTCCTCCCTTCAGAGAAAGGTACCTCCTTCTTTGATGACCCGTTCTTTCCACTGACATCTCACTCACAGAGATCTTTCATTTAGGTCTTCTTTTTTTTTCCCCCAGAGTGTCTTGGCTTTCCATGCCTAAAATACTCTCATGGGCTCTTCAGCCATATCCGAATGCCTTAAGGGCTGATTCTGAAGCCAGAGTGCTATATAGGACATCTGCCATTCTATGAGTCTGCTGTGCATCCCGCTTCCCATGATGGATCGTTCTCTCCCTTTTTGATTCTATCAGTTAGTATTAGCAGACACTAGTCTTGTTTGTGTGATCCCTTTGACTCTTAGACCTATCAGTGTGATCAATTGTGAACTGAAATTGATCACTTGGACTAGTGAGATGGCATTGGTACATGCAATCTTGATGGGATTGTATTGGAATCCCCTGGCACGAGTCTAGATGAATTTATAAAACCATTTTTCTCATCAGTCATTCTTAAGCATGAACTAGCCCTTCATGTTTTGTGACCCTTAGAAATTAAGTAAGTCTTTCTAAGTATTTTAATATTTTAATTTTAACAAGTTGTGTTAATGAAAAACAAAATGTATCAATCTGTGCATGAATTATTTTTGTATGAATTTTTTTAGAACTTACTACCATCTTTCCTTTGGAACTTTAGTCAAAGGCAAAATAAAGTTGTGCAGATAATGCTACACTTGAATTCTTAAACCAATTTTTAAAATATCAAAAATGTTGAAAATGAAATCAATATAACCCAGAACTTAGCCAACATTCTTCTTGCCTATATTCTAAAAAATAAAAATCAACAAACTTTATTAAACCTAACAAGTATGTGAGGACCAACAAAATCTCAAGTGGTAGAATTTTGTGAAAGAATAAGCCTTAGCTTTTGCCTTTGAAGTGCTTGTGATCCAATAAAAGATAAGGACATGCCCACAAATCCTAGGGCACAAGGTAACAAGTTCCAATAAAGAACTATTCTCAAGACATCCTAGAAAGATAAAAAAGATAGTAACTGTCTCTGTCTGATAAAATTGGAAAGATTTTGTAAGTAATGCTTGGGGACCATTTTTTAATTAGGCTTGACAATATTTAGAATGCCATTCAAACATATTTTATGTTGATTCTTAAGAAGCTTCATTCTTTTCTTTTCACAAACTATGCCTTGAATGCAGCTGATCATGGGCAGTAGTTTCAGCTGGATGCCTCCTGTAGACATATTTAGTTTGTCACATACACTTCCTCTAAAAAACATTGAATGACTTCAGACATTTCATGTTTCCAAATTTCCCATATGTACCTTATCACTCCCTACTATCTCACATGCAGTCAGATTTGTTCATTGATTTTATCTTCCATAAATAAAATACTATGTTGGAATAGTATTTTAATGATCCCCAACTTAGTATTTATACACAAGATATTTAATATGTAAGAATGTCAGTGTAAGATATTAGCATTAATACCTATAAGAAATGGAGAACAGATTTGTAAGATTAAAAAATCCTAGGAGGAAAAGTAGATTTGGTTAATTCTACAAAGAAAATAGCTTTTACAGACATTTAGGATGAAACCAAAAGATATATAGGCAAGGTGTGTGGGGGTTATTTTTTGTTTTAGTTTTTTATGTTATAAAATTTATTTTATGTACAAAGAATTAGGTTACTTTTATTTGGTTACTTTCATTTGGGTGAATGTTTCAGATGAACCATCCTAAGAAGATCACTTAGTTTAATTTATTAAGCCTATACCTTTTGCATGCTGACAGAAAATTGGTGGTCAATGATCTCTGAATAATACCTAAAATATGTGTGACTTTTTTACTGGAGTTTTATATATTTAAACTGAATACTCCTGCTGATGCAATAATTTAGACATATTTTAGGTCATGGTTGGTTCTTTTTTTAAAAAAAATTTTTAAACTTTTTATTCAGTGAGAGAAATGCATAGGAGAGTGAGGGCTCTATCTAAAAGAGAGAGGAAGTCTAGATTCATACTGAACAGAGAGCAGGCCAGGAGCGAGGCACGTGGAGGAGCATGCAGGCAGAAAGCATGGAGTGGGTGGCCTGAAGGCCACGTGCCCTGAAGGCAAGGGGTAGCACGGGGGTCAAGGGCAGGGAGGAAAAAGAAGGGCCCGTGGTTGGTACTGTTTCAGACTCCACTAATAAGAATAAGAAATATTTGGGGACATGAATGCAGGCTATCTGTTGGCCCTCCTAAATCTTACCCATGTAGGCAGACACAAAACTGGAAATAAATCCAACTCTGATGGCATTACATTAGTAAAAGATGTTTAAAGAACCCATTACTGGGAGGTGACACTATTTGAAGGATAATTCTCATTAATCAATGTAATCCCAACGTTACACTCATAAATGTCTTTCGGGGCTCATGATTTCTTTGTTACTTTTAATAAGAGATGAATTTTACTTTGACACTAAATGTTGGGCATAATGAATATATGTAATACATTTTCAGATCTCACTCTGCATTTAGAACATCTTTGAAATTACCAGGTAAAAAAAAGTTCGTAGCTTGCATTCCTGTGTTGCCCTGAATTTTTTAAAATGGGGGGAAATGAGTTACATCATTACTCAGGTTTTTTCTTATATAGTTGTAGCTGCCTTTTAAAATGTATCTGCATTTGGTACTTTCCTGTGCTAAGAAAATAATGATTAATCTCCATTATTGTCAATACTGTAGACAGCAGTTATTCAGTTCACCTGACTTCTTTAGGTTGATAACAGAATAAATGAATCTAGAGATGCATTATTCTTGATGACTTTTAATAATATTCAACTAATCATAGATGTCAAGGTTTGACATGCCATAAAAATAACAAATCCTTCCATGTGGACTCCTGTGTATGAATATTGGTGGGGCTGTGTGCTTAATCACTGGTTTAAGAAGATAATGGCAAGAAACTATTCTTGTATTTTTCTTAAATTAAGTAGATATCTAATTTATAGCCGCATTCCATTCTATGAGTAATGGGGTGAATGTGAGAAGAAACAATGATACTCTCAAGCACTTTAATAGTTATTTTAAGATACAATCAGGTTTGAAGTGCTGTGATCAAATACAGAAATTTGATCATAAAGAAGAAATTATTTCAAATGTAAAATCTATGATACAATCAAAGGAAAGCTATTTTCCACATCAACATTTCCCCTCTTATTTTTTTCTTAAGATTTATTTATTTGGGCTGGCGCCGCAGCTCACTAGGCTAATCCTCCGCCTGTGGCGCCTGCATCCGGGTTCTAGTCCCGGTTGGGGCGCCAGATTCTGTCCTGGTTGCTCCTCTTCCAGTCCAGCTCCCTGCTGTGGCCTGAGAAGGCAGTGGAGGATGGCCCAAGTGCTTGGGCCCTGCACCTGCATGGGAGACCAGGAGGAAGCACCTGGCTCCTGGCTTCGGATCAGCACATAGCAGTGGCTGCAGCGCGCCGGCCATGGCGGACATTTGGGGGATGAACCAACAGAAGCAAGACCTTTCTCTCTGTCTCTCTCTCACACTGTCTAACTCTGCCTGTCAAAAAAAAAGATTTATTTATTTGTTGAAAGGCAGAATTGCAGAGAGGGTTAAACATATTGGGAGAGGGAGAGAAAGAGAGAGAGGGGGAGGGAGGAAAGTGAGAGAGAGACATTCACTGGTTCACTGCCCAAATGAGCATACCCAAGTATCGAGTACTCAGGCCAGCTGTTGCTGCTTTCCCATGCACATTAGCAGGGAGCTGGAATGGGAGTGGAGCAGCTGGGAATCAAACCAGTGCCCATTTGGGATGACAGCATTGCTCTTTTTCTTTACTTCTTTAAGGACAGATAAACCTCAGGTGACTTATTTCTTAAAAAATCTCAACTCATTCACAGTAGGGGATGGCTGTTGAAGAGATATTTTCCCAGGGATATGAGCAGTTGAAGAGATATTTGCAAGCAAAAGGCAATATCTGTCCCAAAGGATTAGACTTTCTGATTATAACTCCAGAAATCAGTGGTAACAGAAACATCCATAGAAGGTCATGATCAAAGTGTAGGGTTCCACATACTGCCTTCTTTGCCGTTTGAATAACTTTATATAAGTGAATCATTGCTAGATAGTCCCATACTTGCTAGACCACCACATTGTATGTTGACCTAGTATATTATATATATAAAAGTGATGATATATGTAAGAGTATTTAATAACTTGCAGACAGCATACAAAGTAAGGGATGATTATCCTACTGTATGCACATCTTAATTCTTATTTGCTAACAGAATGTAACAGTATCGCCTTGTTTCCTACCATGTGCCTCTCCTGAACTACTAGGAATTTGCCTCAGATTAGGGCCTCCCAAGGCCCAAAGAACATCCCCAATTTGCTCTGTTTTAAGGAAATTTCTGAGACAAGTAACTTAGATATGTCGAGGTTCACATATACATTGTGTTGCATGTGGGCAGGGGATGAAAGAGAGGCATTACTCATGCCTTTAATCTCAGCCAGGTAGACACTTTTCCATTCCACCGCTCAGTATTAATAGGTCATTGTGTGCTTGCTATGGTCTTCTAGGCACTGTAATAGTCATTTATCTCAGGCAATTCTTAGAGCTAGCCCTGTGACATAGGGGCTACGCTATATCAGTTTCACAGAAGTGCAATCTAAAGCCCATACAAGTCAAATAATATTCTAAGGTCACAAAGCTGGTACAAGTGGTAAAGCTAAACTATTTAATGTCTGGGCCAACACAACTGAGCAAAATACTAAATTGAGTCCACTCACTGCTATATAATGAGTTATTTGTTTACTACCAGAAAATATTAACATTTATGGAACACTTACTATGTTCTAGGCAGGATACCAGATGCTTACCTTGTGTTATCTTATTTAATTATGATGATAGTTGCACGATGAAGTCACTATTTTAATTTCCATCTTACAGATGTTTGTTATTTACATGTCAAATAATATTCCGAAGTCTGTGCTACATTTAGATACTAGTGTGGATGTTGTCTTCCAAATATCACTTCCACTGTTATTCCTTGAAACTTGTCTTTCAAGTAGGAGAATGTGTTAGGAGTACAGAAAGTGAAAGTGGTCCCCAGAAAATTTTCTTATTAGTCTTGGAGTTTTCATTGAATTTTTCTGCAATTTCACAATTCTAATGATTCTCTCTTTAGCTCCAGAGTTGAAAGGTATTCTTTGCTAAAGCCATATATCCCAGATAAACTGAGCAGGGGCAATTGTTCAGCTGTTCAAATTGGCATAACTGGGGAAAACTTTTGCAATACGGCTTTTTCTAAGATTAACATAGTCTTTTCTATTATCTATTTAAATGGCTTCTTCACCAGGTTTTTGCAGGTCTAGATCATCTGCATTCATGACTTTGGAACCAGTCAATGGACTTGCTTTTAAATGACCTTTTCTTTACACTATCCTCGTTGAACAATCGCATAATATATAATTTTTCCTGTAGCATCTACCTATATGACCAGCACAATGGACATGTATTTCTTTTGTCTCATTTTCAATGGATATGGAACAACACAAATATTTGCAAAAGTACCTCCAACTCAAAAAAACCCCTACTAACTGAAGTATCTAGTCTCTCTGGCACCCAAATGGAAGAGGCTCGTTCAGGAGGAGACCAATTAAGCCTAATATGATGATTGAGATCTCGCCTTTTTGCATACTTAAGCTGGTATTGACAATGCTGAGCAGGTACAGGTAAACAGCTGGCTAGCATCATCCTATTCACTCCTTCAAAGATCTTTATTCTCAGTGAAATTATCTGAGATGTAGTCTCATACTGACCCTTGCTCTAGGATCTTAGACACATCCTTTGCTCTCTCTGAGTTCTGATTTCCTACACTGTAAAGGAGCAGAATTGTATCTTACCAGGCTGACTGGATGAGACCCATCCAGCAAGTGCCCTTGTTGATTACCTTAAGCACTGGGGCCAAATCTCCTCTGGACAGTACCTAAACCAGCTTGATTAGATAACTGCACATGGATAACAGGAGGGTGTTTGATTAGATAACTGGGAAAAAATATGCCTGACTTCAGTCAGGGTGTGATTTGAAAGGATTCTGAACCCACAGCCCTAGTGGTAAATCAATTTCATTAAGCGTCCACAAACTTACACTTATGATTTCCCAATTATTTGTCTACATCACTGAAAATTTCTAGCCAAACAGGAAGTGCTGAAGCCAAACTTCCATGTAACTAACAGTAGGATTAGCATATTTTTCTTCATTCTGAAATAAAGATATTCCAGTCATTATATATTTTTCCCATAGACAACAACAGTAGCACACTCATGGGCAACCCTGCTGTGTTGTCCTTGGTAGCCTGACAAAACTGCCTTCTAGAGGTTTCCTTGAGGGGTGGGCCTCTGAGCCTAGAATTGTGATGCATAACTTCTTACCAAATATGCCTGTACCTGTGCCAGCAGTTCCTAACGTGTGTATAGATTACCCACCTCAATGAGTTCTAGCTGTGTCCCTCTGCCTGGGATGGAATGCACATCAAAAATTCTGAACCATGGTAACAGCATGTGGCATAGCAGGTAAGCCACTGCCTGCAATGCTGGCATCCCATATGGGTACTGGTTTGAGTCCTGGCTGCTCCTCTTCTGATGCAGCTCTCTGCTGATGGCCTGGGAAAGTAGTGGAAGATGATTCAAGTCCTTGGGCCCCTGCACCCACATGGGAGACCAGGAAGAAGCTCCTGGCTCCTGGCTTTAGTCTGGCCCAGCCCTTACCATTACAGCAATTTGGGGAGTTAACCAACAGATGGAAGATCTCTCTCTCTCTCTCTCTCTCTCTCTCTCTCTCTCTCTCTCATTCTCTCTCCATCCCTTTCAAATAAGTAAATAAATATTCCAAAAAAGAAAGAAATTCTGAATCAAACCCACTCCCAGCTGAGAATGGTCATTTCTGCTCCAAGGATGAGATAATGGGAGGGAAGGGAGTAGGCCCTCTATTGACCAATTGGCTAGTGGAGTTCTTTGAAAGCTTACATTCGGGCCGGCGCTGTGTCTCTCTTGGTTAATCCTCTGCCTGCGGCGCCGGCATCCCATATGGGCGCCGGGTTCTAGTCCCTGTTGCTCTTCTAGTCCAGCTCTCTGCTGTGGCCCAGGAGGGCAGTGGAGGATGGTCCAGGTGCTTGGGCGCCTGCACCTGCACGGGAGACCGGGAGGGGGCACCTGGCGCCTGGCTTCAGATTGGCGCAGCGCCAGCAGTAGTGGCAATCTGGGGAGTGAGCCAATGGAGGGAAGACTTTTCTCTCTGTCTCTCTCTCTCACTGTCTAACTCTGTCAAATAAAAAAAAGAAAGCTTACATTCTCTATGGTAGAACAATATTGCAAAAAGAACTGAAATCCATTAATTTGCCTTATTATAGATTTTGTGAAATATTGTTCATGTTCTGTTTCCAGGCCCATTATTACAAAACCCTTACAATCTGCAAATTGATAAGGATATCATTTGTCTGCTCATGAAATGACTGGTGGCTGGGGACTCCTAGGCAGCTTCAGAATGATGTCTTTGTTTCTTTTCTTTTGGCATGAAGCACCCTGGAGTAGCCCACAGGATCTCATGGTTTCTTGGAATAGTGGTGATGAATAGGTCTGAAAGCCTAAGACCTTGTAGAAACTTGGAAGCACCCATCTACTGAGCAGATGTATATTTCACTGTGGAGTCCATGTGTTAGGGCTGATTTTTCCCACCTTCAGCAGTCTATGCCCTGTAGTGTAGAAGAAGGTCTATTCTGTCATAGGTAGTGCAGCAGTGGGTGTTTTGGACATTTATGGTACACTTGTGAATGCTGAGGCCTAGGGGTTGCTCATAGAAGCAGAAGATGGTAAGGAGCTTTATGTTCTTGGTTCCCAGTGTCAGAGGCTGGGGTTCTTCCATCTCAGTCATTCCAGGATATGTGTGTGGGACTTTAGTGCTTAGGGCTGGGATGCTACTACTTGCAATACCAGGCACTGGGTTGCAGAGTGTTTAAAAGACAACAGGTGCGGTGGGGAGGGAAACAGGGTGGGTAGGAGGTGTTTGAAAGGAGCTATGTTCTTTCTTTTGGTGAAGAGAGAGTGGTGGCTGGGTCACATGGGGTGAAATAGGGCAGCCAAAGTCACAGTAACTCTCTAGGCAAACACCATTCATTATCAAAGTTCCTGCACTGCAGGTAACAGAGGAGATAGGGCTCTTTGTGCCTGAGCAAGCCTTAGAGGTACACACCAGCACAGCGATGGCCCAAACCTCTCCTGACACCTGCTATGCTGGAGGTCCAAGGCCGAAAGCCTTGTCTACAACCTTAGGGCTCTTTGTAGCCTCAAGGAAGTAGCACATACAGATCATACCCCTAGGCCCCAACTCAATAGTCATTGTCCAAACCCCTTTTCTGGTCCGTGTATTAGTCTGATTGCAGGACCATGTGCCGGGCGAGGCCAGGCACCAGCTGTAAGACTCTCACCTAGTTTCCCTAATCTTCCTGGAAGTGTTTGTGGAGCCAGGCACCACTGCGAGGGGCAGCTCTAGTGGGTAAGAAAGGATTCCCTGAGCTGGTGCTCCAGGTCTATGCCATGCAGGGACTCATCAGGCCAACCCACCAGGACTTCCGTTATCTACCTAGCTGGGGCTTGTCATGGTCCGAAACTGTCAACACTCTGGCAAGAGGCAGAGAGCTCCCAGGATGTTGTGGACAGTCTGCCATTGCTGGAGCTGCCCACTACAGGGGCCTAGGACAAGCACATCAGTCTCAGGAAGATGATGGAGATGTAATAGAAAGTTTCGTGGGACATAAATATAAGGCTGAGAACCTTTCTGGTTCCTTTTTCCTCCTTCACTTTATGGGAGTTTCTAGTAATTTCAGTCTTAAGTGTTGCCATTGTGCTCTGTGGGGTTTCAGGTGAATCAGGAGGTGCCTAAGTGCACTAATGTGCTTGTTCCTCTGTACTTATGGCACTCTTCCCAAAATATTAATCTTAAATGTATATTATTAAGAGAAAGTAGACAGGTTGAAATGCTTTATACTGTATGATTCTCATTATAGATAACATACGGGAAAAAGTAAAAAGATCTAAAGATAGTAAAAAGATCACTGCCTTGCAGGAGTTTGAGGGGAAACAGGAGAAGGTTGAATAAATGAAATCACGGAGGTTTTTGAAACAGTGAGACTATTCTGCATGATGATATGATGGTGGATGCATGCCACTAGGCATGCGTGGAAGCCCATCGAAATTTCTAACACAGAGTCAACCTTCATGTGTGCAATGTTTTGGCGAGAAGATTTTTTAAGAAACAGTTTAAGATATTTAAAAAGTAGAAATGGAAAATAACATACATTGCAAAGAAAAACTTACAAATATATCAAGGGCTAACACAATTGTGATTAAACTTTTGTTTTAGATTGGAAATCCCTCTCAACCAATAAAAGAGCATCCAGTACTGAAGTGATACCAACCTTTTGTTTTTTTTCTTAAAAAATTCTAAGAGAAATTTGTTATATATGTCAAATGTTTTAAAACTTATGTACAGTATTTGTTATCAATAAAAATCAAGAATACATTTAAAGTATTACATATTTTATTAAAATATGTTAATTATTCTTTTTAAGTATTGCACTTCACTTAAATGAGGACTGAAAGTGATAAAATTCAAGACACATACGTCTTTTTTGTTGACTAACTTCTTTCTTCTGAATTTACCAAAACATTGTGTAACTGAAACAATAACAACATTATTGCCTTAAAGTGTAAGTTCTGTGAAGAGAATATGGACTGCCATTATCAATTATGAACCACATGGGAATTTAAATAATTTCCTTTTTAAAAAAAGATTTAATTACTTTTTAAAGGCAGATTTACAGAGAGAGAGTGAGGGAGGGAGAGACTGAGAGAGAGAGGGAGTGAGAGATCTTCCATCTGTTGGTTCACTCGCTAAATGGCCACAACAGCTGGAGCTGGAGTGGTTCAATGCCAAGAGCCAGGGCCTTCTTCCAGGTCTCCCACATGGACGCAGGGGCTCAAGCACTTGGGCCATCTTCTGCTGCTTTGCCAGGTGCATTAGTAAGGAATTGGATCAGAAGTGGAGCAGCCAGGGCTCAAACCAGGACCCAGAAGGGATGCTGCTTTCTCAGGCAGCAGCTTAACCTGCTGTGCCGCAGCACTGGCCCCTAAATAATTTCAGTACCACTTATACTATGCGTGTTTTTAATAATGGATTATGTTAAGAGTGTAAATTGTCAAATCAACAACAGGAGTCACTGTGCACTTACTCCCTATGTAGGATCTCTGTCCTTAATGTGTTTTACTATGAGAATTAATGGTAAAACTAGTGTTTAAAAAGTACTCTATACTTTGTGTGTTTTTCTGGGTGCAGTCTGTTGAATTCTTTACTTAGTATATACTAAGTTGATCTTCTGTATATAAAAATAACTGAAAATGAATCTTAATGAAGAATGGGATGGGAGAGGGAGTAGGAGATGGGATGGTTTGCAGGTGGGAGGGAGGTTACCGGGGTGGGGGGAAACCACTATAATCCACAAGTTGTACTTTTGAAATTTATATTTATTAAACAAAAGTTTAAAAATAATAATGGATTATGTAAAGTGGTAAATTGAAAGCATGTTTATGTCTGATTAGAAGGAGCCTCATCTCTTATGCATATGGCACACAGAGTCACCTAGAAGAATTAAAGCTGGATGCTAATTTAAAAACAAATTATTTCAGAGGTCAAAGGAATCCCAGGATGGAGCCAAGAATGTAATAAAACAAACTAACTGTGTTACATATATGAAACAACCTCACTGAAAATGGTGCATGGAAAATGCTGACCCTTAACTTTATTTTTATTTATTTATTTATTTATTTATATTTTTTGACAGGCAGAGTGGACAGTGAGAGAGAGAGACAGAGAGAAAGGTCTTCCTTTGCCATTGGTTCACCCTCCAATGGCCGCTGCGGCCGGCGTGCTGCAGCCGGCGCACCGCGCTGATCCGATGGCAGGAGCCAGGTGCTTCTCCTGGTCTCCCATGGGTTGCAGGGCCCAAGTACTCGGGCCATCCTCCACTGCACTCCCTGGCCACAGCAGAGAGCTGGTCTGGAAGAGGGGCAACTGGGACAGAATCCGGTGCCCCGACCGGGACTAGAACCCGGTGTGCCGGCACCGCTAGGCGGAGGATTAGCCTAGGGAGCCGCAGTGTCAGCTGACCCTTAACTTTAGAAGTAAGCACAGTCTGTGAAACAAGAAGTAAAAGAAACTGTAGATATGCACTATACTCTAGTAAACAAAGTGGTTCCCCTTACAGAGAAGTTTCAATAATTCTAGTACTGCAGTACATATATAATGGAATTGGGTCATTAAGATGATAGGAGCCAAGTTTCTGGCTTTTGAAGTAGGAGACAGCATGTAAGCAGCAAGTGGAGGCAAAACATATTCACGTGGTGACAGATTAGAATTGAAAACTTTGGAGACCAGCGTTGTGGCGTAGCGGGCAAAGCTGCCACCTGCAGTGCAGGCATCCCATATGGGCACCAGTTCGAGTCCCGGCTGCTCCACTTCTGATCCAGCTCTCTACTATAGCCTGGGAAAGCAGTACATCATGGCCAAATCCTTCGGCCCTTGCACCAGCATGGGAGACCTGGAGAAAGCTCCTGGCTGCTGGCTTCGGATCGGCACAGCTCTGGCCTTGGTGGCCATCTGGGGAGTGAACCAGCAGATGGAAGACCTCTCTCTCTCTCTCTGCCTCTGCCTCTCTGTAACTCTGCCTTTCAAATAAATAAATAAATCTTAAAAAAAAAAAGAAAATATCAGTATGAACTCAAGTTTAGCTTAATATAGATGCAAATAGCTACGTATTGTTACATATTAAACTATTAATAGATATGTGTTTATACATGTTAAGTGCACACACATACATGAGGGTATTTCAAAAATTTGTTTAAGGAATGAGCATTTGGTGCAGAGGTAATGACGTCACTGAGATGTTCGTATCCTATATACAAGTGCCTGGATTCATTTTCTGGCTCCACTCCTGATTCCAGCTTCCTGCTAATGTACATCCTTGGAAGCAGCAAGCAGTGGCTCAAGTACTTAGTCTCTGCCACCCATCTGAGAGACTTAGATTGAGCTCTCAGCTACTGGCTTCGGCATGGCCCAACACTGGTTGTTGCAGACATCTGGGAAGTGAACCATTAAATGAGAGACCCTCTCCATCATTCTGCCTCTCTCTGTTTTTCTCTCTGTGTGCTTTTCAAATAAAATATAACGAATATTAAAAAAGTTTGTGTGGAAATATTAATTAACGGATATGTTCATTTGGCTGTAGAAAATACAAAATATGTATTCTTCCACGAACTTTTAAAGATTCCTCATATTTTCATGCATCTTGCAATGCTAGATAGAAAGAGCTAGGTAAAAAGAAGATGAAGGTAAGACAAAGACACAGAAGATTCCAGTGAAGGTGTCCTCAATGGCCAAAGTTTGAGCAACAAAATAAAGATAAATTGGATTATAACCAAAATTATAAAATAAGTATTCATTTAAGAGACTATACTGATCTGAATACATAAGTAAATAAATAACAGCAAATGTCCAATAAAGAAGAAATACAAATAATTGAATGATGCATTCCTCCCTGAAGAAAGTAGAAGACAGCTCCCTTGTCTTTAAATATGAGCTATGCATAGTGGATTCCCTTCCGAAAGGACTGTATAGATAGAATAGCATAAAAGAGTAACTCTACAATAGAAAAATCTAGCAAACATTACTTCTGAGGTAACACCAACAGTGATAAATCATAGTGTATGCCTTCTACATAGTGTGATGAGAGTGGTTTTTTATCCATGTGGTGTTCCACGCCAAATATTATAAAATCAGTCTAATCATAAGAAAAGCACCAGTTAAAGGTCAATCTAGGGCCATTTTATAACATACCTCTAGAACTTCTTTAATCTATCCTGGTCACCTGAAAGTAGGAAAATCTGAGGGGCTGCTTTAGCCAAGAGTGGCAAAATGAAACATGACAAGCAAATGCAATACAGCATTCTGGATGGGATCCTGGGTCAGGAAATAGCAAACATTAGTTAAAAAAATTGAAAGAATCTGAATAAAGTATGGATATTAATAGAGGAAACTGATTCTAAGCTAAGGGAACTCTGCACTAGCTTCACAATTTTCTGTTACTCAAGCTAATTCAAAATATAAAAAATTTTAAGATCACAGTTATGAGACATGAAATATACATCGAAATATTTTAAACAATATAACCTACTCAATAGAAAGACTGAAGAATAAAGTGGAGCATATTAGAAAAAAACACAAATTTTCCAGAGCTGAACAAAGACAGAATTACTTAAACAAATAACATAAATGAAAATAAACATACATTTGGCCATATTATATAGAAAAGGCAGTACATGCTAATAGGAAAAAATACAGATATTACCTACAAACTGAATAGAAATTAACTTAAAAAACATTTCTTAATCAAAAAGAAAGTCTAAAAATAGAGAAAACAAGTAGCAAACTACAATTATGGTTCTAGCTGAAATGTCTTTCAACACTGAAGGAAAAATAGATTTTTAGTCCCATAAAAATTAAGAGTTCACTAATGGATGATCCTTACTAAAATATGAAATTTACTTTCAATAGGAAAGGTCAATACAGAGAAAGAATAAGAGATACAAAGCATTAGTGAGTACAAAAATTGATAATATTAAATTTAGCATAAAAATGACTGTGATATCTGTGGGACTTCATGGAGGAAAACTATAGGATTCAAGCTATCCATTGCTATCAACATGTCCTGGGGTCCATATTACCAAGGGAGAAGGCAGAAAACCCTAAAGATTTTGATGATATAAAAATATATTTAAATATATGTTTTATTGCTAATGATAACGGCTTCCAGTGGATGTTAATCTACTTTTCCTTCCAAGTACCTCCTAAAGACAACTAAATATCCTAGAAACAATTCAATGAGAAGCAGTAAAAGACTGAAATGTGAAAGAGGGAGGTAAATAGGGTAGTGATCACAGGGGTTGAAGAAGATGCACAAGGAACATTCTACTTTATTCTACTTTTCTTTTTGCCTGCCTTAAGTGCCCAACAGCCTGGAGCAGTTGAAAAACACAGGTATATATACAGGAAGGAAGGAAGGAAGGAAGGAAGGGAGGGAGGAAGGGAGGAAGGGAGGAAGGGAGGAAGGGAGGAAGGGAGGAAGGGAGGAAGGGAGGAAGGGAGGAAGGGAGGAAGGGAGGAAGGGAAGAAGGGAGGAAGGGAGGAAGGAGAAATACAAAAGCCTGATTGCTTTAGCCATGGAATCAAGAAAGCCCAGCAGAGATTTAGCAGGGAGACCGTACTCAGTTACAATGGCAACTCAATCTGCCATCAGCAGCGTCACCAGCAGGGCCTGAAAGAACCAAGCCACTCATTACTACACTCCACTAACAGTGCTAGGCAAGATCTGCCTATGAGTGATGGGGGCAACACCAGAGCCCAGACAGACCAAACCATTCCCCTGGTAAATGGAGGCACATGTATATCATGTAGAAACTAGCAAATGATGTTCAACACAGATGCCCTTCAATGAGTAAATGATTAAACCAATTGTGATGCATTAATTCCATGGAGTAACAGTAAACAGGAATGAACCATTGATACACGCCACAATTGGTATGATTCTTCAAGGAAGTCTGAAGGTGTTAAACTACATGATTTCACTTATGTGACATTCTTGAAATAACAAAATTATAGAAATAGGGAACAGATTAGTGGTTATGGAAGTTAAAGAAGGAGTAGTGGTAGAAGGGAAAGAACTGGATATGATTAGAAAAGAGCAACACAAAGGAATCCTTGAGTTGCTGGAACTGCTCTATATCATGACAAAATAACACTCATACAAATGAATGCATGCAAACTGGTGAAATCTAAATGATATTAATAGGTTTTATCAATGTGAATCCTACTTGTTATATTATAAAACAGCTTTGTAAGATGTTGCTGTTGGAGAAAACTAAAAAGAATAGGAAGATCTCACTATATTATTTCTAACAACTGCATGTGATTCTACAATTAACTCAAAATAAAACTTTTTGAAAATCATAATGAGTGAAGAATTAAAATACCATATGTAGCTTCCAAATTAGCTTAAACAAAAAGTGGCCTGGGACTTTGATAATTTAGTTTATCTAAGGGACTCAGGGAAGAAGAAAACATAATAAGAAAATAGTCATTATGCACAAAAGACAGATTTGAGATAGCTGAAATAAATCCAAATACATCAGTGTGTACAATATACATGAACAGACTGACAGTATTATTAAATATCAGAGAATTTCAGATTGGTTTTAAACCCTAAACCTAGATGCATGCTGCTTAGAAGGGCTCTAAATTAAACAAAGTTATTGAAAAGCACTAAAAGTAAAAGGACTAAAAGTAAAAGATATATCAAATGCCAGCCAACCAAATGCTGATATAACAAATTACAGAGATTAAAGAGATCTATTTCTTATTTTTTCAAAGTCTATGTTTTCCTTACTGACAATCTGTTTCAAATAAGCTCTATCAAAAGTAGTAGCACAAAACTGAAGCCCAAAATGGCAGCTCATTATACCCAATATCCTTGGAGAAAGCAACATCCTAAAAGATATAAATGCTCACTGCAGGTAATTATAATTACAAAATAACAAGAACATACCATTAAAATTATTTCTAAGTGAAATCAGTATATATGTAAGTTTAGAGGATTTTTTTAACTTAAATTGAAATAGAGAAGATTTCACAAGTACTACATCCCTAAAACTTACTAAGGAATGCAGGAAACACAAATCCCTTTCAGCCAATACTTAGGCAATCAAAAGTACCCCCAAAATTAGGTCATCTAATTATAGAACAAAATCAAAATGTGTGCATTTGGCACAGTAGTTAAAGGCTTCACTTGGGATAGCCATATCTTATATAGCATTGCCTGGGTTTGAGTCCTGGCACCAATTGCAGTTTTCTAGTAATGGACACCCTTGGAGGCAGCAAATGGCTCAAGCACTTGTATGCCTGACACCCATGTGGAAGACCTAGATTGAGTTCAATACCCCTAGCTTCAGCCTGACTAAACTCAGGCTATTGTAGGACTCTAGGGGTGAACCAGTAGATGGAAAAGAGATATATTTCTTAGCAAATGTAAATTATAAACTTTTATGGAAAGAAATAAAATATCCAATTTAACTAATAGTATCAATTAAAATAAATTGGAAATCAAAATGCCCAAAAAACAATTTCAGATAGTTCCAGAGGTAATTTTTATCAACCATACAAAGAATAGATAATCTGTATCTTACAAAAACTATTTCACAAAAGAAACAATAAGAAAGGGAATCTGAATTAGTTAATGAGACTAGCATGTCTCTTATAATAAATTCAAAAAAGGATAGTAAAGAATGCATGATATTGGAACAGTATCATAAACAGAGGTATAGTAATTCTAAGCACTCTCATAGATAATCAAATCTAGCAGTATATTAAGTAAGAATGAACTATATTACATAAGGATGAAATAGTTTCTATTCCAGGAGTGTAATAAATGGTTCATCATCAGAAAATCATGAGAGACCTGCGTGTACAGATCAGCCCAGATTCAGCTGTTGCAGCCATCTGGGGAGCGAACCATTGGATGGAAGACCTTTCTCTCTGTCTCTTCCTCTCTCTGTTTGTAGCTATACATCTCAAATAAACAAAATTTTTAAAAATCATGCAAGAGGGTCCGGTGCTGTGGCACAGTGGGTGAAGCTGCTGCCTGCAGTACCAGCATCCCATATGGGCACCGGTTCGAGTCCCGGCTGCTGCATTTCCCATCCAGCTCTCTACTATGGCCTGGGAAAATAGTAGAAGATGGCCCAAGTCTTTGATCCCCTCCCCTGCACATGCATGAGAGACCTGGAAGAGGTTCCTGGTTTTGGATCAGCACAGCTCTGGCCATTGCGGCCCACTGGGGAGTGAACCAGCAGATGGAAGACCTCTCTCTTTCTCTCTCTTTCTCTCTCTGCCTCTCCTTCTCTTTCTGTGTAACTCTTTCAAATAAACAAATAAATCTTTTTAAAAAATCATGAAAGAAAAGAAAGAACATTAGTAAATTGTAGGAGAAAAGCATGATTAAATTTTATAGATGCAAAACTTACTTGATAAAATTTAACACTAATTTATAAAACAATCTCCTATAAACTGGGAATAAATATGACATTTGTATAACAAAGAATACCTACCAAATCAATACAACAGGTATACCAACTAAGAGGATAGACTGTGAAGCCAGACCACTGTGGATGGAATTCTGTCTCTGCCTCTAAAAAGCTATATATGACTTCAACATATTATATATCTCCTTTTTACTTCAAAAATAGTATCTGTTCTTGAAGGTTAATGAAAAGGTACATAAGTTGATGCATGTAAAATGCTTGAAATATGTTGTGGGTGGGGCCAGTGCTGTGGCACAATAGGTTAAGGCCCTGACCTGCAGCACTGGCAACCTATACAGGTGATGGTTGAAGTCCTGGCTGCTCCACTTCCAATCCAGCTCTCTGCTAATTGCCTGAGAAAGCAGTGGAGGATGGCCCATGTCTTTGGGCCCCTGTACCCATGTGGGAGACCCAGAAGCAGCTCCTGTCTCCTGGCTTCAGATCAGCTCAGCTCCAGCCATGGTGGTCATTTGGGGAGTGAACCAGCAGACAGAAGACCTCTCCCTCTGTTTCTACCTCTCTTTGTAACTCTGTATTTCAAATAAATAAAATAAATCTTAGAAAAATATTTTTTGTGGGAAATTGCAATAATTTAGCTTATATTTTTATTATTTTTTGAGATTAGTATTATTATATTGCATGGTGAGAATTTGAAATATTTCCATAAATGTTAGAAATGAGAACAGGTTTCTCTCATGCATCTAAAAGTGACAGTTCATCACTTTTCCTTGCAAAGAGAATACATTTTCTTTGTTTGTTCAAGAAGTTTTTCTATCTAAAATATGAAAAGAACCAATGAACAAAAGTGATAATTGGTTCAGCAAGATTGGTCTACACAAGATCAACTCTATAGAAACTCAGTAGCATTTCAGTGGTTAACAGTTAAAATACATAATACAAAAATAACCTTGTTTGTGTATATATACTAATTTGTAGGAGTTGGTGTGTAGAAATACCACAAATTTCAACAAACAGCTGTTGCATTAAAACAAATTTCAGAAGGAATAGGATATATAATATCAAGTATACAAATTGAATAGTTGTAAGTCAATACTCTCTACTTAGCTTAAGAATAAGCATATACATAATTAATATCATGAAAACATTGATGTGAATGATGATCCTACAAATAAGGGCAAAAGATATATCTGGAGAAAAGAGTTAATGCACTTGTGGCAAGTTCTATAGGTAGCTTCAGTTGAGTGTGTATAGTTTAATTTCTAAATATATCCTTAAAAATGCCACATATTAATATTTGAAAAACTGAATAATCAAAGGACTTGAACAGGCATTTTTCAAAAGAGGAAATTCAAATGGCCAACAGACACAAAAAATGGTCAGGATCACTAGATATCAGGGAAATGCAAATCAAAACCACAATGAGTTATCACTTCACCCCAGTTAGAATGGCTCTCATATAGAAATCAACAAACAATAAATGCTGGGGAGATTGTGGGGCAAAAGGTACCCTAATCTACCACTGGTGGAAATGCTAACTAGTATAGCCATTGTGGGAGACAGTATGGAGATACCTCAGAAAGCTGAAAGTAGATATACCATATGACCCAGCAATCACACTCCTGCGAATTTACCCAAGGAAAATTAAAGCAGAATATGAATTATCTGTATCCCCATGTTTATTACAGCTCAATTCACAATAGCTAAGATATGGAATCAACCCAGATGCCCATCGACAACGACTGGATAAAGAAATTATGGTATATACATATATATATATATTCACTATGGAATATTATTCAATAGTAAAAAAAAATGAAGTCTTTGCAACAAAATGACTGCAACTGGAAACCATTATACTTAGTGAAATAAGCCAGTCACAAAAAGACAAATACCATGTATTTTCCCTGATCCAAGGTAACTAACAGAGTACCAAAAATGTAATGTGTATGCGTGAAATTGATGTTTTGAGATTCAATGATTATCTGGATCCCTGTCTCTACTGTTGAGGAACAGTGTTTTTTATCTTCTTACTATTTGTTGAGCTCTTTTCTTAGTGTAGGGTTAATCTTATGAGTATAAAGTAAACTGAAAGTAGATCATTGTGGGGGCTGGCGCTGTGGTGTAGCAGGTAAAGCACCCGCTTGCAGCGCTGACATCCCATATGGGCAGCAGTTTGAGTCCCAGATACTCCACTTCTGAACTGGCTCTCTGCTAATGCTCCCAGGAGAACAGTGGACGATGGTCCAGGTGCTTGAGCCCTTGCATCTATATGGGAGACCCAGAAGAAGCTCCTGGCATTAGCCGTTGTAGCCATTTGGGGAGTGAATCAGTAGATGGAAGTTCTCTATTTCTCACTCTCTCTGTAACTCTGCCATTCAACTAAAATAAATCAAAAAAATTTTTTTTAAAAGTAGGCCATTGTAAAAATTGAGAAGGAATAGTAGAGGAAGGAGTAGGAAGGGTGGGAGTGCGGGCAGGAGGGAAGATAGGGTGGGAAGTACCACTATGCTCCTAAATCTGTGTACATGATATACATGATATACATGAAATTTGCATATCTTAAAATTTAGAAAAAAGAAAAAGTGAGTGACAGGTACATGGATGGTCTTTAATAAATATTTTGTTTTGCCTTGTTTAAAAGCTGTTTTAAATCAAAGTAGAATTCTATATGTCTCAGAAAAAAAGTAGTTTGGAAATATTTGCTAATTCTTACACTGTAAACCTTTCTAATTCACTTAACTGATATTTGAAAACTGACTGTCTTAAATCATTCTAACATAGTGTAGTAACTATAAACATACGTTATATATCTTCAGCTCTTAGCAACGTGTTTTGAATACAATATATCATTTAAGCCATCCATAGTATACACTGATAGAAGAATTTTCTTGGGGGCTGCTTATTTATCTTGTTCCCTTTTTTAATTGATTATTTCACACTTTTTAAAAACATTTTGCCATACTCACTTCAAGTGTAGACATTATATACTTACACATATATACTATTTTTTCTTGAACACAGATATATTAATATCAGAGTGAGTGACTCATGACAATGATCCTAACATGGGGAAAGAACAGCATATTGTCATTTATGTGGTATGATTCAGTGAAGAAATATTTATAACTATATACCAAATAATATGATATCTACACAATTTTTGTACTTCGTATGTATATTAACTTCCACAAGCAAGAGAAAAATGTGCTATTTGTCTTTTTGGCTATGACTTATTTAACTCAGCATAATGATCTCCAGTTCCATCATTTCTTAAAGCATTAAGTACAGCACATTATTTCCTTCGGCAGAAGCTGTTGAACTTCTGCCCACATAGTAAAAATTCAAACTTCTGACTCGGTTTGTCATTGAATACCCTCCATGATCAGATCCCTGTTAACAGAAGCAAATTAAACCTTAAAGTTACATGGCAAAGTGTGTGGGTTTTATGTGACATGTAGCTTACATTTGCATGTAAGGACAAGGCACAACCTTGGTTGCAGGACTCTGGAGAAAATGAAGTGTTAACAGGCCATAAGTCACCAGAATGTAAGTCATGGAAAAACATGTCTGAGGTAGGCCAGAACTGGAAGATGAGTTACAATTGATACAAAAGGCAACATGGAAACTGAGAAAACCTAGGAGTTGCTGAAGTAAAAGAATAAAAATCAGTGAGATCCATGGTGTCTATGCGCTGAGTAGATTGCATTCTTCATTGGACGCTTCATTGAAGAGAACTTAAGTGAAAAGCCAAAGTTTGCTCTAAAAACTTCTACAGTTAGGAGACAAGGGACTACTGTGTTAAACAGTTTTTCTATGAAGTTCCATGAGCCTAAAGTGAAGTTTTTCATTTTCATCTGAGTAAATGTGTTGCTTGTAGTTGAAATAAGTCATCTTTTATTTACTTTTATTGTAGTTATGTAATAAAAGGCACAATTCCAATAAACTAATCTCCCTTATTTCTTTCTCTTTCCTCACAACATCATAAATGAGGTTTTAAAGCTAAACCAGGGGCCAGCGCTGTGGCGCAGCAGGGTAAAGCTCTGGCCTGAAGCGCCGGCAGCCCCTATGGGCACCGGTTCTAGTCCCTGCTGCTCCTCTTCTGAGCCAGCTCTCTGCTGTGGCCTGGAAAAGCAGTGGAAAATGGTCCACGTCCTTGGGCCCCGTGCCCATGTGGGAGACCCAGAAGAAGCTCCTGGCTTCAGATCGGCGCAGCTCCGGCCATTGCAGCCATCTGGGGAGTGAACCATCGGATGGAAGACCTCTTTCTCTGCCTCTGCCTCTCTCTATAACACTGTCTTTCAAATAAATAAAATCTTAAAAAAAAAAAAAAGCTAAACCAACACTTTTTTCCTTCCAATGTTTTATTTTATCTTCTCACAAAAGATGTGTCATTTTCATGCACCCGAATGATTTCCAAATTGGTCTTATCACAGTGATTGAAATCTCACTGATGAAGCCAAGGAAAAAATTATTGAGGAGGTTACATTAATACCTTGATTACAATTAGGCATTTGTTTTTCTGAAATTCATACAACTAAGAAGTATCCAAGCCTATCATTTAACTTCAGTGTTACATCTATATTCTTTCTTTCAACCCCCACTGCCACAGTTCCAGCTTAATCAAGGTATGTACAGCAAAGTTTGCCCTTTTCACCTCGTTCTTGGCTCAGGAAAACAGTGAATATAAGAAATTTCATTATACACCAATAGATAAGTATGCAGCACTATATTCCTGCTGGTGGCCTGAATGAAAGATTTGTTCAGGAGTATGATTGCTTTAAACTATTTTGGCAACTGACTGGAGAAGAGAAAGATACATTCATCTTTGTAATCATGTAAATTTCACTGCTACTAGCGTGTGAGCAATTATTGGACAAGTAAAGTAGAATAATTATTGAATATTCATTAATGCATATGGATAAAGAAATGAGCTCCTCCGAACCAGCATTAATTTTCACCTTCTCCTGATCTATAAACTGGGGTAAATGTTTTTCTTTAATTGCATGTAAATCCATCAGTACTCAGATTAAAAGCTTTACACTTGTGATCATCTTGGATTCATATCTGAGGCTTTTGTCATCACCGGAATATGAATGGCAGCATGCGCTACAATGACTGAGTATGGATATCGTGTGTGTGAGTGTGTGTGTGTTGTGTGTGTCTTTAAATAGTGACTGGATCACTCCAAAATGAAGTATTTGTACAAACTCATGCTATGCATTATAGTATACAAAATCTCACATGTAATTCTGGGAATTCACAAGACATCTACACACCTCAGCCACAGAGAAGAACGAGAACAACAAGGAAGGCGAATGACTGAGGGAAAATTTTAGTAAAGAAACAATGGCAATGGCAAACAGCATAGACACTTCAAAAGCCAGAAGAGAGACACAAAGCCTGCCACAGCTGTTTCCCGAGCAACCTGGATTGGGAGATGCCATCTTGCCAGAAGAAGGTAAACAGAAAAAATCACAACCCCTACCACCTCCACAACTTGGCAGCGCTAACTACAGAAGAATTCCACAGCACTCGCATGCCATAAATCCAGTCAGGAAACCTGACTGGTGCCAGACCTCCTGCTTTGTTCAACATAAAACAAGGCCAGCACACTGGAGCAGTGGGTTAAAGCCCTGGCCTGAAGCGCCGGTTCTAATCCCGGCTGCTCCACTTCCCATCCAGCTTCTGCTATGGCCTGGGAAAGCAGCGGAAGATGGCTCACAGTCCTTGGGCCCCTGCATCCATGTGGGAGACCCAGAAGAAGCTCCTGGCTCCTGGCTTTGGATCAGTGCAGCTCTGGCCATGGCAGCCATCTGCAGAGTGAACCAGAAATGGAAGACCTATCTCTTTCTGCCTCTACCTCTCTCTGTAACTCAAATAAAATAAGTCTTAAATAAATAAAATAAATAAATAAAATAAATAAATAAAATAGGTCTTAAAAAAAAGCAAAACCACAACACATTGTTGGCTACTAAATTCTATATGTCTTGGACACCATCAAGCAGCTCGTTGGGACGAAAAACTCCAGAGCCATACTCATGCACTTTCCAGGAAAGAGAGCAGTCCCCCTGTATCCTGCAGCTATAAAATTTCTGAGCAGAAGACCCAGAGCTAGGCCGGCTCATGCTGCTTAACTTGGGGAGGTTGCCCTCAGCATCTTGGGGCTTGACACCAGCAGCAGCCCATAAGCAATTCCACAGGACCATACTTGAGAAAGTCACCCTCTGCAAATCTTAGCACAAGGTGCTGAGTTCCCGTAGCATAAGCCCCAGTACTACACATGCGTCCCCTGTGGGGAAGTTCCCTCTGTGACCTGCAGCTCTGACCCTATTGCTGTTGATACAACAACCCTTAGAGTAGCTCGAACTCGCTTAGAGGATCTAGAGAGCCCTATGTGCCTGACTGCTTCAGTCTGGCAGCTGCCAGTCCACAATCCCCGGCATAACTGCCATTTGCCCTACACCCTCTGGGTAAAGACCCCACTGCCTCCTCCACCTCCACCTCCAGTACTTCCAGGATTTCAACTATGAATACTAAATTCCTCAGAATCACAAGAATCTAACCGCAGGAGCTAGAAAAGAATTTACTTGCATTCGACCACTCAAAATCCACGTATGGCAGTATACAATCCCCACATAACCTGTAATGACACCATAGGAAGGGAACAAGAACCCCTTTACAGGCCTCAGGGCTGTCACCAGGGCTTTCGGTTCTATAAATCACAGCATCAGTTACACCCACCAGCAGGACCTGGTGCAGGCCCCATCCATATCACACAACCCCAGGGCAATGATTATTGGTGTCACAAGCCCCACAATCACTCAGGCTTGCCTGATGGGACAGAGACACAGCACTCTATCCCACAGCACCAGACCATGGTCACAGCTATCACAAACCCCAGTGTGATTGGCACCCAACTCTTTAACCAGTGAAGATACACACCTTTGAAGGACATGTCCACTTCTAAGTCATGCTACTACTTCTGTGAGTGGCAGCCGAGTAGACAACAGTGGCACGCATGGACATTGTTGACATGGATTACTGCTAAGGAAATCACTCAGAGTTTACACTGCGGGGCTCATCTAGAAACAAAGGCAAAGCAAAATTCCAAGTGACACCCTGCATTTCATCTAAGAAAGTTATTTCCAGTTAAACCTGTTCCAGAAGGAAGAAGGGGCTATTACACCAGATGTACATTGACATAGGGACACAGGAAACCTGAAAAAGCAACTTAACATGACCCCTTCGAAAGGATATGAAGCTTCTCCAGAAACAGATCCTGTTTTAAAGAAATCTATAAACTTACAGAAAGACAATGCAAAATAATGTTGCTTATGAAACTCAATGAGATACAAGAGAATACAGACAGAAAACATAAAGAAAATGAGGATAATGCATGATATAAGTGAGAAATTCAACAAATAGAAATCATTAAAAAGAACCAATTGGAAATTCTAGAGTTGAAAATTTCAACCAATGGAAAAAAAATACAGTTGTGAGTTTTAACAACAGAATAGAGCAAGTGGAAGAAAGAATTTCTGATTTTGAGACTTTTGAAATAACCAGTTAGAAACACACACATACAAAAACAGAAAAGAAAAAAAACGAAAAAGAAAGAAGGAGGGGCTATATGTGGGCAGTTGAGTGATGTCCACTGTGCACCACCACACCCTCACGCTGACCTGTGCCAAGTATGTCCAGAGCTGTGATTTCAGCTACTTAGATGGCAGTGACCAGTAGAGGTTTATTGACAAGAAGGAAAGGTTAAGTTGACTTAAGAGTGAACAAGAGAAATTTCCAAAAGAAATATTAAAATCTATGGACGGTAAATGGATAACAGATCAGTTGAGATGGAAAACAATGTGCAAGGTGAGGACTGAACTAGTGAAACGAACAACATGTAACAGAACTGAGGAAATGAAGCAAAATCCTGAAGGGCTTCTTAAATCAGAAGTTTTACAGTTCAGCACAGTGGCCCCAAGAGAAAAAGAAGACTCAGAGGCCCAATCAGAAGCTTGGTGACTAGTAGAGAAAAAGGCCACTGACTTAAGAAGTCATTATGAGCATTTGGCAAATCATCAAGCATCCCATACATTGGAGCTTTCATCTGTCATGTTTCCAATGGAGGATATAAACACGGATATGAGAGTCCCTGCAGATGTGTCCTCCGAGAATGACAGCGCCATGGCCACCAGCACCATGAGCAAGCTCACCGAGGACCACCTACTTCTCAGGCTGCTGGGTCTGCGATGACCGTGTTGGAGATGCCAGCATTAGCATTACAGGGCCTTGGATTTCCCTCCCCAACGACGTGGACAACCCTGTCTGTCTACTACAATTGGGTGGCAGAGAAAAACACACAACACAAGGGGCCATACATGCAGCACAGTCACCCCACTTATACCATCACTGCAGCCTTGTGCTATGACACCCAGCTGGTCAGCATTCTGTCCCACATACTTGATGGGAACCTTCCCAAAAAGCTGTGCAACAATGAACTTTGTGAGGAAAACCTTACCAAACAGAAAGTTACTTGAGCGGTGAAGAAACTGAATACAAATATCCTTTATTTTTTGTTTTTCTCAGCATGTGAATTTAGACCCCTTACACACATTGTACACCCTCAGGGATCTCATGTACTGGGTCAGTTCCAACTCTGAACACCTGGGCAAGTCAGGACCCTTTGAAATGTGAGCTGACTTCAAGGAGTCCACGGAGTTTCTGAATCCCTGAGTTGCTGGAGCATGGAAGGAGAGTGGAGACCAGCACGTAAGTGACAAAGAAACCCACCAGGGCACAGACAAGGAGAAAAGTGCCCAGCCCCCGGGTTTGTGACATCCTTTCCCAGACCATGGAGGTGTCCCAAAGCCAGAGCACCCAGCTGTCCCTGTCCATCATGAGCAGCGGTGAAGGGGGCATGATCACCTCTGAGGCCGCCTCGGGGGCCTCCGGATTCAAGGCTTACACTGACCACTGCTGGAGCGCACGGACCTGATGGCGGATTTGCATCAAGAAGGATCTCCTCGACCACAAGCTAGTGAACCTTGCCAGTGAGTTAAAACAGTACGTGGAACACAAGGAGGTGAACCGGTTGTTCATCGTGTTGAAGCATGGAGACAAGTGGTCATTTGTCAGGTGGCCTTGGGGTAGGGGGGATGATCCTCGTGCTTATGATGATGAATAAAACCGAGGGGTCAAAGGTCCTCCTCCCCAGACCCATGTTGGTAGAAGGAGGAGCTGTTCACGTGGTCGCTTCTGCTGGGGAAGACATTCCCTTGACCTCTCTCAGGTCACAGCCCTTGGACCCAGCATTGGTTGTTTAGACTGTTCCCCAGCTCTTTCAGTTTATAGGCTGGTTGAGCCACAAGCAGACGTGTCTTACTGATTGGGAATTAAAAGATAAAAGCTATTTAGTGTAGGAGAGGTTTTTTTGTTTGTTGTTTGTTTTTGCAGAGAACCAGCAGCCAATTGGAAATATTTGAATTGCTTGTAATTTGGACACCGTTGGTTGTTAAATCAAGGATTTTGGTTTTTGTTCGGGAATGACTTTTTTTTTTTTTTTGACAGGTAGAGTTATAGACAGTGAGAGAGAGAGACAGAGAGAAAGGTCTTCCTTCCGTTGGTTCACTCCCCAAATGGGCGCTACAGATGGCGCTGCACTGATCCGAAGCCAGGAGCCAGGTGCTTCTCCTGGTCTCCCATGCGAGTGCAGGGCCCAAGGACTTGGGCCATCCTCCACTGCACTCCCGGGCCACAGCAGAGAGCTGGCCTGGAAGAGGGGCAACCAGGACAGAATCCGGCGCCCATATGGGATGCTGGCGCCGCAGGCAGAGGACTAACCAAGTGAGCCATGGTGCCGGCCCCATGGAATGACTTTTTTTTAAGGTAGTTTAAAAATCATTTAATTTGTGCTTCTCTTTCATAGCTCATCAGACAATCCTGTTTTTCTATCTCCCACACAGCAAAGAAATTAAGGTCTTTCCTTCTTTATGACTCACATCCATGAGCAGAAGAAACTCTAGCTGTGATAATGTCCCAGAGATGTAGTTACTGAGTCTCTTGTTTTCTGAGGGGAATTTACCTGGCTTAATGAATTCCTGTACTACACCATGTTCATTTTGAAATTGAACGTATTTCTGTGAGCAAAAATAAGTGATTAGGGTCATTCCCTTATGTAAGCTGAATGCCTGCCTGGGCATAGGACGTTCTCAGTGTCTGATTTCTTCCTAAGAGAGTTAGTAGGTGATTACTAATGGCAAGTGTTCACATGCAAAACCAGTCAGCTTATTTGTTTCCTAGAGCTCTGTGTAGCTTCTAGGATACTACCTGTGCTCAGAAATTCTGAGTGGGGCCTTACAACTGACCCTGCTCTATCCTGGAAAAAGCCAGGATCTAAAGAATTTTTCCTCATCAAGACATCATTTTCAGTTAATGTGTCTTGTAATTCTCATATAGTCAAAATCTTACAAGAAAACTATGAGAGAGGAATTATGTACAGATATGTAAGTAGTTTTATATTTTCAATAACTGTAAAAAAAAGTCCTATGTGACAACCACATAAAGAAATCACGTGAAAAAATCCCTAATAGGCATTATTACCTTAGTTTCTTAGTGTGATTAGCATAATAGTAGCTCAGAAAAAATCATCCAGGGGGTTGTCTTGTCCAAGCTTCTTTTCTCGTTGTGATTATTATAGTTCAACCTTTGCCTCCAAATCTGATGTGTTATATAGCTTTTGCTATTGATATATTTAGTGTTTAGTAGAGTTTTGGTAGAATTGCAGAAGAGGGAGTTTATTCCTCTCTAAGAGTCCCCAAATCCCTGGCTCTATGAGTTTTCCACTTAGGGAGGCATAGATTTTCTTCCCCTTGTGAGATGATGATGTCACTGTTTTGAGTGCTTAGCTTCATGGTTGCTGGGCTTGCAGTTTAATATAAAGCTCTAGAGTTCATAGAGAGTGGATATGGTAGACTTGAACCAATGCCAGATGAACTTCAAAACTCTAATTGTCTACTGCTTCAAGCTCTCAGAAGGAAGAGCCTAAGCTCAGAGTTGGCCGACTGGCATTTGGGACTTGAAAGGTTGACTCCAGCTGAGAAATGCACAGTAGTCTTGGTTTTCAGAAGTAAGCCTCAGAGGCAGCCATGAACATGGGATTAAGCTAACGTACCCCGGGCTCACAAACTCTGAGAGTAATTCAGTAAAACTTGTAAGGATGTGAGAAATTTAGGGATTGGTGGGGTATATTATGTTATTGTTAATATCAACTCAAGGGTTTTTACATAGGGTTAAGTGAGCAAATCCTTTAGTGGTTGAGCACTAACATACTGGCTCACACTGCTGAAATATTTTGAATTTCATTATTTTGCACTGGATTCATGCTGTAAATATTCTTAAATACACATTTAAACCACTGTTTTTTCTACTCTTCTGGCTGCTCATTAACATCTTTCATGTAAATGCCAAAAACATATGTAAACAGAAAGAGAGAAAGAGAGAGAGAGAGAGCTTTCATTAATTAGTTCACTCCCCAAATGGGTGCAGTGGCCAGTATAGGGCCAGAAGCCAGGAACCAGGAGCTTCTTCCAGGTCTCTCACATGGGTGGCAGGGACCCAAGCACTTGGGCCATTCTCTGCTGCTTTCTTAAGTGACTTAGCAGGGAGCTGGATCAAAAGTGGAGCAGCCAGGACTAGAACTGATGCCCATATGGATGCTGGCACTGCAGGTAGTAGCTTTATCTACTACACCAGAACACCATCCCACAGACATTTTCTTGTAAAGAAATATAACTAAGAAATGTTTGCAAATCAGTAATATAAGGGGAAGAACACTGTCGCCATTGAGTATTAGAGACAGGATTCACAGATGGACTCATTTAAGTCGGAAAAGAACATTCAATGGCCTGTTGTTAAAAGGACAGCAGCAGCGTCTGAAAATCTCCTGGCTGTGTCATGCTGTGGGATTTCCTTTCACTCTGAGACTTCCAAACAAGTTTAGGTCATACAAATGTTCTCCAAGCTTTTATTGCATTACTGCAATAAAACTTTTAACTGCAAAAAAAAAAAAGAATGAAGAAAACCTATGAGATGTGTTGAACAATATTAAATGAACAAATATTCTTATTATAAGGGTACACAAAAGAGAAGAGAAGTAAAGAGGCATGGGGAATCTACTGAAAGAAATTTTAGTTGAAACTTGCCAAGTCTTGAAAGAGATAAGGACATTCAAATATAGGGAGCTCGAAAGAACTCAATATGCACCTGAATGACCAATGGATCATTGAAGAAACTGAAAGGGAAATCAACAAGTTTTTGAAACAAATAAAAATGAAAACAGAATATATCAAAATCTGAGATAAGATAAAAACAGTATTAAGAGGGAAGTGTATAGAAATAAGTGCTTATTTTTCTTAAAAAAAGGAAAGATATCAAGCAATCTAAAGATGCATCTCAACGAACTAAAAAAACAAAACAAAACAAAAACAAAAACAAAAACAAAAAAGCAAACCCAGAATTAGCAGGAGGGAAGAAATAGTAAGAATCAGACCAGAAATAAATGAAATAGAAACTAAAAACTTCACAAAGCAAAATTCAACAAAAGGAAAAGCTTTTTTTTTAAAGATTTTTTTATTTGTTTATTTGAAAGGTATAATTACAGACAGAGAGAAAGAGAAACAAAGATCTTCCATCCATTGGTTTCACTCCCCAAATGGCCCCCAATGGCCAGAGCTGAGCCAATCTGAAGCTAGGAGCCAGAAGCTTCCTCAGGATCTCAAGTGGATGCAGAGATCCAAGCACTTAGGTCATCTTCCATTGCTTTCCCAGGCCACAAGCAGAGAACTTGATCTGAAGAAGAGGAACCGGGACGCAAATCAGAGCCCATATGGGGTGCTAGTGCCACAGGCTGTTTAGCCTCCATACTACAGCACTGGCCCCCAAAAAACTGGTTTCCAAAAAAGGTGAACAAAACAGATAAGTCTTTAATAAAACTAAAAAAGAAAGCACGAAAAAAAATTAGATGAAAAAGGAAACATTACAACTATATCACAGATATATAAGGATCAAAAAATCTATGAACAATTATATGCAAATAAAATTGGGAAACCCCAAAGAAATGAATGAATTCCTAGATATATACAACTTACCAAGAATAAATAAGGAAGATATAGAAAATGTAAACAGACTCCTAACAAATAAAAAGATTGAATAAATGATTAAAAGTCTCCATAAAAAAATCTGGGACACATTTATATGAATATTAATTTTTAAAGACTTATTTATTTGTTTGAAAGTCAGAGTTAAATAGAGAGAAAGACAAAGAGAAAGAGAGAAATTATATTCCAACTGCTGATTCATGCACCAAATGGCCAGAACTACCCAGGCCATATCAGACTGAAGCCTGGAGCTTGGAACTCCATCTGGGTCTTGCACATCTTCCACTACTTTCCCAGGAGCATTAGCAGGGAGTGGGATCAGAGGTGCAGCAGCCAGGACTTGCACTGCTGCCCATATGGACTGCAAGCATTACAGGCAGTGGCTTAACCCACTGCACCACAACAGCAACCCCACATGTTCATTTAAAGAGCAACTAACTCTAACACTTTTCAAACTATTCCAAAATATTGTACAGAATGAAACTCACACTTTTTATGAGGTCACCATCACGGATACCAAAACCAAACACATAACAGAAAAAGAAAATTGAAAACTAATATCATGATGAACACAGATAAAAAATTCTCAACAAATATTAGCATCAAAAACATCATACATCACATCAAGGAGGTTTTATACCAGGGATGCAAGGGTGGTTCAGTATTGCAAATCAAAAAATGTCATAAATCACACTAACAGAATGAAGAACACAGATGGTATCTGGTAAGATCAACATTCCTTCATTAAAAAAAAAAAAAAACAACTCTCAATAAAATTGGTGATAAAAGTAACATGCCTCAGGCCGGCACTGCAGCTCACTTGGCTAATCCTCTGCCTGCGGTGCTGGCACCCCGGGTTCTAGTCCCGGTTCGGGCGCCAGATTCTGTCCCGGTTGCTCCTCTTCCAGTCCAGCTCTCTGCTGTGGCCCGAGAAGGCAGTGGAGGATAGCCCAAGTCCTTGGGCCCTGCACTGGCATGGGAGACCAGGAGGAAGCACCTGGCTCCTGGCTTCAGATTGGCGCAGCATGCCAGCCGCAACGCGATGGCCATAGCGACCACTTGGGGGGTGAACCAATGGAAAAAGGAAGACCTTTCTCTCTGTCTCTCTCTCACTGTCTAACTCTGCCTGTCAAAAAAAAAAAAAACCTGATATACAAATTCAGTAAACTGAATTAAGAAATTCTATTCACAATAGCCACAAAAATTAAAATATTTAGGAATAAATTTAACCAAAGAAGTGAAAGATATCTACAATGAAAATTATAAAATATTGATGAAAGAACTAATTAAGTATATTAATTAATCCAAAAAATATGGAGATGTTCCTTGTTCATAGATTGAAAGAATCGCCATTAAATGTCTACAGCTCCTAAAGACATCTACAGATTCAATACAGTTATTATCAAAATATCAATGACATTCTTTACAGAATTCGAAAATAAGCAATTCTAAAATTCATAAGGAACCACAAAAGAACCAGAATAGCCAAAACAATCCTGAGCAGCAACAACAACAAAAAAATTAAGCTAGAAGCATTGCCACCGCTGATTTCAAGCCATATTACAAAGCTATACTAATTAGAACGAGTACGGTAATGCCATGAAAAACCACATATGGGTCAAAGGAAGAAAACAGAGGGCACAGAAATTAATTCATGTACATTCAGCCATCTGATTTTTGACAAAAATACCAGGAAAATACACTGGAGAATGAATAGCTTTTCCAGTAAATGGTGCTGGCAGAACTGAATGTACATATGTAGAACGAAATCAGATCCCTAACTCTCACGATATACAAAAGTCAACCCAAGAGGGAGCAAAGATCTAAATGTAAGACCTGAAACTATGAATTTGTTAGAAGAAAGCCTATGTAAAGCACTTCAGGCCCTTGGTGGAGGTAACGATTTGTTGATAAAAACCCTAAGAGTATAGGCAGCAAAAGCAAAAGTAGACGAGTGCAATTACACCATACTCAGAAACTTCTGTACAGCAAAGTAAACCATCAATACGGTGAGCAGACAATATCACTAGCCACCGGGAAATAAAAATCCAAGCCACAATATCATCTCACTCTTGGTATAATGGCTATTTTCAGAAAGACAGGAAATAGCAAATGCTGACAAGGACATGGAGAAAATGGACCTCTTAATCACTGCTGGTGAAAATGTAAATTTAGTATAGCCACTATAAAAATGGTATGGGAATTTATTTAAAAACTACAAATAGAATTGTCATGTAATATACTGGGAATATATCCAAAGGACATGAAATCATTATATCAAAGAGATACCTGCTCCATGTTCATCACAGCACTATTCACAATAGCCAAAATATGGAAATAACCAAGGTTTCCATTATCAGAATAAAGAAAAGTGGTATATATATAAAGTGGAATACTATTCAGCCACAGACAAAAAGTAAAATATCATCATTTTCAGCAAATGATGGAACTGCAAGATATGTTAATTGAAATAATCCAGGGGCCTGTGCTGTGGCGCAGCTGGTTAAAGCCCTGGCCTGCGGCGCTGGCATCCCACATGGCCGCTGGTTCTAGTCCTGGCTACTCCTCTTCCGGCTGTTGCGGCCATCTGGGGAGTGAATCAGCAGATGGAAGACCTCTCTCTCTGTCTCTACCTCCCTCTGTAACTCTGTCTTTCAAATAAATAAAATAAATCTTAAAAAAAAAGAAAAGAAAAGAAATAATCTAGACACAGAGAGATGAATTCTGAATGTCCTCCCTCATGTGTTAGAGTTTAAAAAAAAACAGTAATGCTCAATATGGACACAGCATTGATTACTAGAGAGTGAAAGGAGTGGGAGGGTTAAAGAGAGTTTGGATTAAAAAAATAGGAGAAGCTAAATATAGTTCATTAATTGTGACAAATATATTATATTAATGTGATGTTCGTAATAGGGGGACCTGGGTGTGGTTTATGGATCATGACATTTTTTTCATACTAATATGTTAACAATAGGGAAAGCTGGGCTTGGTGTATGAGGTCTTTTTTTTTTTAAGATTTATTTATTTTACTTGAAAGTCAGAGTTACACAGAGAGAGAAGGAGAGGAAGAGAGAGAGAGAGAGAGAGAGAGGTCTTCCACCTGCTGGTTCACTCTCCAATTGATTGCAACAGCCAGAGCTGTGCCAGTCGGAAGCCAGGAGCCAGGAGCTTCCTCTGGGTCTCCCATGCGGGTGCGGGGGCTCAAGGACTTGGGCCATCTTCTGCTGCTTTCCCAGGCCATAGCAGAGAGCTGGATCAGAAGTGGGGCAGCTGGGACTCGAACTGGCGCCCATATGGGATGCCGGCACTACAGGCGGCGGCTTTACCTCTTAGCCCACAGCACCGGCCCTGAGAGGTCTTTATGCTACTTCACAATTTCTATTCTGCAAATTTAAAATTATTCTGTAATGAATCACTTTAAAAATCCTAATGTAAGCCAATCTAAACACTGTTAACTGTGTCCAAGATGATTGGACTTTCTGTTTTGAGCACATCAATTTCCTTCTAATTCTGTAAGTTGCACTGGCAATAATGAGGTACATAGTTTCTCAGAGCTGTCTTAGGTCAATTTAAACATTATATTGTTCCAGTTTATATATATATTATATTATAATATTTATATATAAATAATATAATACATAACATATTAATATATTTATATATTATAATATTTATATATTTTTATATATTTTATATAAATAATATATTATATTATTTATATAAAATAATATTAATAAGATAATAATATTTTATATAGATTTATAAGATTTATATTTATATATTTATGTAGATTTTATATATATTTATAAGATTTTACATATAATATATAATATATGTATAATATATAATATAAGATTTTATATATATAAAATCTTATGAATTATTATGAAACCCAGATCTATCCTTTGATTTTTGAAATTTTTGAAATTGAAGCTATTGATCCTGATATTTTTACTTTACTATTATTCTGCTAAATGACAGCATTTTTGGATGATTTTTAATTTCTGAAAACTTTTAATTTTTATTGTTCATCAATATATAAATTTTATAGCAGCAACACACAGAGAGAGGCAGATAGACAGATAGAAAGGATGAGTTCTCATCTCCTGTTTCACTTCCCCAACCATTATCACCAATAGTAGGGACTCCAAACCTGGTCTCCCACGTGGTTGACAAGGACCCATCTATTTCAACCATTGGCACTGCCACTTAGGGTCTGCATTAGCAGGAAACTATATTCACAAACCAGATCCAAGACTGGAATCCAGTTACTCAAATGTAGGACAAGAATACACTAACATGGTGTTATTAGCCCAACACCTGCCCCTTTATATTCTTTCTTAAATGTGATTATAATGCAAATGCTTTCAAAATTTAGGTCTGTCTTTCAAACCAAATTGTAAATGTCCAGAGATAAAAATTATCCTCCATATTTGATTTTTACTTACAGTAAAGTCTTATTAAATGGAACTATTTTCTGATCTTTTATCCTCTAAGTAAGCAAATAACTCTTCTTTGAAAATTCTGTATAATAGACTTCTTTATCCTTAGTTTCACTCTCCATTGTTTCAGTTACTTGCAGTCACTTGTGGTCCAAAATCATTAAATGGAAAATTCCAGAAATGATTAATAAGTTTTAAATTATGTGTAATTATGTGTATATTACTCAACTCACTCTATCTCATCATACAAGCATTATATCATCATTTTTTTTCTTTTTTTAGTTTGACAGGTAGAGTTATAGACAGTGAGAGAGAGAGAGAGACAGAGAGAAAGGTCTTCCTTCCGTTGGTTCACCCCCCAGATAGCCGCTATTGCCAGCACTGTGCCAATCTGAAGCCAGGAGCCAGGTACTTCTCCTGGTCTCCCATGGGGTGCAGGGCCCAAGGACTTGGGCCATCCTCCACTGCCTTCCTGGGCCACAGCAGAGAGCTGGACTGGAAGAGGAGCAGCCGGGACTAGAACACCACAGGCAGAGGATTAACCAAGTGTGCCACGACGCCAGCCCCCCTTATTTCATCTTACATCACCAAAGAAGGGTGATCGCCATACAATAAGATTTTTTGAGAGGTGGCCATTTGGTGGAACAGTTAGGACACTGCTTAGGACACTTGCATCCATATTGTAGTGCCTTGAGCTGAAGCCGACCTCCACTTCTGTTTCCAGTTTCCCAATAATGCATACTCTGAGGGGCAGCAGGTGGTGACACAAGTATTTTTGCACATCCCACTCATGTTGGAGGCGCACATTGAGTTCTGCGACCCTGGCTTCAGTCTGGCCACGCCCTGGCTATTGTGGGCATTTGGAGAAATCTTGTTTTACCTTTCAAGTAAATAGAAATAAACAAGAAAAAAACAATAATAACTCACACATAGAATACAGTACTATCCATGATTGCAGGCATCCACTCGAGGTCTTGGAATGTATCGCCCAGATAAGTGAAGGTGTTACCGTATCTCTCCTTCTTTAAAGACTATGAATTTCCACAAAATTGTTCATTCAATGTTGTACACATGTGCATTACACTGCCTTTTTAAAATGGTTTTAGATAGTAGACTTTAGAAAATTGAAATCACCTAGTGTTCAGTAATTGATGAACTGAAAATAACAAATGTGTTCATTTTTATTGTAATTGTCATTTTTCTGTAACTTTAGTATCTTTTTTTTGCTTTGTCAATATTTTGATTTTCTGTGCGCCTACATTTCCAGAGTTGTCTTGCTATTTTAAAATTTGTGAATATTCCTGTTGACTTCCAAGTATATACCATCTACATTTAGAAATACTATTTCATTTAACACTGGATATAGTGGTTAATTTTAGGTGTCAGTGTCACTGGCAAAAGAGAACCCCAGATGGATGTTAAGGCATTACTTCTGGGGGTTCTGTCTGTGAAGGTGTTTCTGGAAGAGACTGGCATTTGAATATGTGGATTGGCTAAGGAAGATCTGGCCTCATCCAGTGTAGGTGGGCGCTACCCAATCCACTGAGATCTCAGACAGAACAAAAAAGCAGATAAAAGGGGAATTTGCTCTCTTCTGGAGTGGGGGCACCCATCTTATCCTCTGGGACTTGCACTAGCAGTCACCTAGGTTCTCAGATCTTTAGACTGATTATCCAGCTTGCAGCTCCTCAGCTTCCATAATCACAAAAGTCAATTCCCATAATAAATCCTCTATCTTTCTATCATCTATCAGTCTATCTATGCATGCATCTATCATCTATTATCTGTTTCTTTTTTTCTGGAAATAATGTAATTACTGAGAGTTTTGCAGATTTCTTATATTTTGTTTTACCAAAACCAACAATTTCCTTTGTTGTAGAAGTAATTTCATTCAAATGTGTCTGTGAAGACATATCACCGTCCATAAAGCTGTGGGAGATGGGCATTTCTCTTTAGATTTTGTGCAAAAAACAAGTAGCTCTGTATTTATTTCTCGGCATATTTTATATATCTTTTCTATTATTTTTATTCTCTTTCATTGTAATTTAATTTATTATGAGAAAATAAGCTTTCTTGGAGATGATTCAGATTTGACCTATATCTATACTCCTCAAAGAAACAACACACAGTAGATTAACAATAGAAATCTGAAAATGAATAAATACAAGGAATTTAAGTAAGTGCCTGTAAAAGAACCTTAATGATCAGCCCTTTAGTTTCATACACTATACTGAAAACCTTCATACTATGGCAGATGATAGAGAGAATGCCTCAACATCAGTTAACAATAAGCCTGTTTAAGAAAGATTCATAAAAATGCATGTCATATGATTAGGTGCATGTCAGTTCATAATTCTGTGCAAGATAGAGCAAAAGGAACCAGATTTACTCCCACACCTGAAACACCCACACAAATGACAAATATAGAAAGTAAGTTTTTTGGCCGGCGCCGTGGCTCAATAGGCTAATCCTCTGCCTGCGGCGCCAGCACACCAGGTTCTAGTCCCGGTCGGGGCGCCAGATTCTGTCCCGGTTGCCCCTCTTCCAGTACAGCTCTCTGCTGTGGCCCGGGAGTGCAGTAGAGGATGGCCCAAGTGCTTGGGCCCTGCACCTGCATGGGAGACCAGGAGGAAGCACCTGGCTCCTGGCTTCGGATCCGCGCGGTGCGGCAGCCACAGCGCACCAGCCACAGCGGCCATTGGGTGGTGAACCAACAGAAAAGGAAGACCTTTCTCTCTCTCTCTCTCTCTCTCCCTTACTGTCCACTCTGCCTGTCAAAAAAAAAAAAAAAAAAAAAAAGAAGATTTTCCTAGTCACTAAATATCAGGCAACGAAAACAGTGATCGCTGAGATAGCAGAAATAAACAAATGATCATCCAAAAATCAAAAAAACATTAAATGTTGATGAGGATGTATACTGATACACTATTGGTGGGAATGTAAACTGATACAACCATTATAGAAGACAGTATGGAGATTCCCTAGAAATCTGAAAATAGATCTACCTTGTGACTCAGCCATCCCACTCCTGGGAATTTACCCAAAGTGAATGAAATCATTATATAAAAGAGTTATCCATCTTCCCATGTTTATAGCAGCTCAATATATGGAATCAACCCAAATGTCTATCAGTTGATGACTGGATAAAGAAATTATGGGAGATGTACACCAAAGAATACTACATAGCCATAAAAATGAATGAAATGCTGTGTTTTGCAGCAAAATGAGTGCAACTGGAAACCATTATACTTAGTGAAATAAGCCAGTCCCTAAAAGACAAATACCATATGTTTTCCCTGATCTGTGGTAACTCTTTATATTAAGAGTACAAAAAATGTAATGTCTATTAGTGAAATTGACATTTGGAGATTTGATTATTGTTTATAGCCCTTGTCTCCACTGTTGTGGAACAGTGTTTTTTTTTTTTCTTACTTTTTGTTAAATTCTTTACTTAGTGCAGAGTTAATCTTTTAAGATAAACCGAAAGTATATCATTGTAAATATTAAAAGGAAGAATAAGAAAGGAAGGGGGGAAAGAGAATGGGTGGGTGGGAGAATTGGGTGGGAAGTATCATTATGTTCTTAAATCTGCAAAAAAGAAATACATGAAATTTGTTCACTTTATATAAACAAAAAAAAAAATGTAAGTAGTAAACAAATGAGACTAACATTGCCCCTGTCCCTGCCTTGACTGAGTTTCCAGACCAAAGCACAGTGAGGGCGAATTCAAAAAGAACCCCCAGACTACCTGTGCTGAAGACAGAACCTGTGGAGATGAAGGCAGCTCATTTTTCACAGATACAGTACTGGAGAGGATAGCGCTGAAAAGAGCAAACTTCAGAGATGTGAAGAGAGTTCCCCTTGAATTGTCAGTTGAGAATCAGTATCCCTGGAAAGAAAAGTACCTGAAGATGGGAAAAAGAACTCCGGAAAAGCAGCAGAGGTGACAGAACCCAGTGACCACTGATAGTCAGTGATGACTTGGATTTTTAGATTTGCCCTTGTAGGTATGCACCCAATGTTGCTAACTCCCAAAATCTAAACATGATTAAAACCTGAGCAGTTGTACAGTTGATCTAACTTGCTGATTTTCAGAGTCCATCTGGCCTCAGTCTTAGGAAACCTACAGAGATTCTTTTTTAGATGTATTTATTTATTATTTATTTGAAAGGCAGAGCAACACAGAGAGATGGAGAGACAGAGAGAGATAGGGAGAGGCAGAAAAAGAGAGAGACCTTTTGTGTACTGGTTGACTCCCCAAATGGCTACAACAAGCAGGTCTTAACTAGGGCAAAACCAGGAGCCAGAATTTCCATCCTGGGCTCCTGCATGGATGGAAGGGACAAAAGTACTTGAGTCATGTTTTTGCTTCCTTTTCCAGGGGCATTATCAGGAAGCCGCATCAGAAGCAGAGTAACTGAGACTTGAGCCACCACTCTGATATGGGATGCCAGCATCCCAATTGGAATCTTAACACACTGCACTGCAATACAGCCCCTTTGCAGAGATTCTTGACATTCAACAGACACGTCTATTTAAAGGCTTCCTGCTCTAAGTAAGAACCTGTATTCGTGCATACCCCATCTATTCCAACAAAGGAGAAAAGATGGGCCCTTGCTGTGACACAGTAGGTTAATGCTCCGCCTGGGGTGCTGCCATCATATATGGGCACCATTTCTAGTCCCGGCTGCTCCTCTTCTGATCCAACTCTCTGCTATGGCCTGGAAAAGCAGTAGAAGATGGCCCAAGGGCTTGGGTCCCTGCACCTGCATGGAGACCCAGAAGAAGCTCCTGGCTCCTGGCTTTGGATGGGCACCAACTCCAGCCATTGCAGCCAATTGGAGAGTGAACCAGCAGATGGAAGACCTCTCTCTCTCTCTTTCTCTCTCTCTCTCTCTCTCTGCCTCTGCCTCTCTATAACTGCCTTCCAAATAAATAAGTAAATCTTTAAAAATAAAAAAGAGTTGCATTATAAAGAGAAGATAAGATTAGTTGAAATTGGGGCTGGTGTTATGGCACCAATTCAAGTCCTGCCTGTTCCATCTTCCAATCCATCTCCCTGCTAATGTGCCAGGGAAAGCAGCGAAAGATGGCCCATGTGTTTGGGGCCCTGCACCCACGTGGGAAACCTGGAAGAAGCTCCTGACTCCTGGCTTCATACCAACCCAGCTCCAGCCGTTGTGGCCATCTGGGGAGTGAACCAGTGGATGGAAGATATCTCTCTCTGTTTCCTTCTCTCTCTCTAACTCTGCTTTCAAATAAATAAATCTAAAAGGTTAGTTGAAATTGAAGGAAAACAAAATAATTTTTTGAAGATCATAATATGTTTAAGAGTGAAAGTTTAACCATAAGACAATTGCCCACGATTGAAAAACATAAGGCTACTTCAAAAAGGCAATGGAAAATGGATGAAAGATAAGTTAATTTAGGCAAATCCACATATACTTTTTCATAATAGACATTTTCCTTGAAGTCTTTGAAATATCCTTGTACTACCAATGAATAAAGCTGTTAGTACCTCAAATCACCTCTAGCTATAAACTACTCACATTTGAATGCTGCATTTATTTTAATCAACTTTATTCTCACTTTTTAAAATTTATGCATTTATTTGAAAGGCAGACTGCCAGAGAAAGAGGGAGAGAGACAAAGAGATAGAGAGAGAGAGATCTTTCATTCAGGGGTTCACTCCTCAAATGGTTACACCAACCACGTCTGGGGCAGGTCAAAGCCAGGAGCCAAGAACTCCATCCTGGTCGCCACATAGGTACAATGACCCAAGTACCTGAGCTACCTTCTGCTGTCTTCACAAGCACATTACCAGGAAGCTGGATCAGAAGTGGAGTAGCTGGGCCTGCGCCATGGCTCACTTGGCTAATCCTCTGCCTGCGGCATCGGCACCCTGGGTTCTAGTCCCAGTCGGGGCGCCGGATTCTGTCCTGGTTGCTCCTCTTCCTGTCCAGCTCTCTGCTGTGGCCCGGGAGTGCAGTGGAGGATGGCCCAAATGCTTGGGCCCTGCACCCACATGGGAGACCAGGAGGAAGCACCTGGATCCTGGCTTCAGATCAGCGCAGTGCGCCGGCCACAGCAGAGGGGTGAACCAACGGAAGGAAGACCTTTCTTTCTCTCTCACTGTCTAACCTGCCTATCAAAAAAAAAAAAAAAAAAAAAGTGGAGTAGCTGGGTCTTGAAATAGCACTCTGATTTGGGATGCCAATATCACAAGTAGTGGCTTAATTCACCATGCCACAACATTGCTCCAAGCCTTCATTTTCAGAACAGTTGTAGATTTAAAAAAAAAAAAAAAAACTGAGAACATAGTACAAAGAATTCCCATAAACCTCTTCACAGAGTCTTAACTTTTGTTAATTTTCTAATATTAGTATTATAAATATGTTACAATAATTTAACCTATATTTATACAATATTATTACATAAATTCCATAGTTTACATTTTGTTTTGTCATATTACTTGTTATTAACATTCTTATTGAGATATTTGCATGTATAATACAATTCACCTATCTAAGGTATCCAATTCAATATTTTATAGCACGAATTTGTGCATCTATCACTACATTTTAGAAGATAGCTGTTTTATTAACCCCAAAAGAAACGCCTCACCTCTTAGCCATTACCCATCACTCCCTCCAATCTTCCCAAGTCCTAAACAACAATTAATCTACTTTCTGTCTCCGTGGATTTGCCTATTAGAGGCATCATATATAAATAATATCTCACAACATAACATATAGCTCTTTTTGACTTGCCCCTTTCATGTAGTATCAGGTTTTTAAGGGCCACGTTTATTATATGATGTATCAGCACTTCATTAATTTCTATGCTTGGGTAGTACTCCATTATATGGCTATACCAAATTTATTTATATACTCATCTGTTAATGAGCATTAGGTTGTTTGTAAATTTTGGCTGTTTTAATGCTGTTATAACCATTTGCGTAAAAGCTCTTGTTTGGTTATATGGTTGGTTTTGTGTACCAACTTGACTAGACTTTTCAAACAGAAATCAGGTATTGCCATGAATATATGTTGTAGCTATAGTTATTATCTATAACTCTGAAATTTAAGTAAAGGAATTTTTCTCTATAAGGTGCGTAGACCTGATCCAATCAATGGAGATGCCTTAAATGCAAAACTAAGATTTCCTTGAAGAATAAATTTTATCTCAAGACTGAAAAATCAACTCCCGGACAAAAAAACTTCCAACCTACTGATCTGCCCTCACTAGATCCTATAATTATATGAGCCAATTACTCCAACTTGGAAATAGCTGCAGTAGTTAGAGTACTATAATGTTATTCAAGTACCAACACATCCTAAAAGGTGCTGCCCAAAGTGTCTGACTAGTAGATGTTCTACACTTCAAAATAATTGTATGATTTTTCCAATTTATGCCAATAAAACCTGGAGAACAAGTCAAGGAATTATATACTAAGGATATAGAATGACGTTGGAGGGAAAATAAAATTTATTTGGGCTGAATTTATTGCTATGATCCACTCAACAGATATTTTGGATTTACTATTGTAAACAAGATCTTAGACAAGATTCTAATACTTTGGTAGGTTGGCTGAAACATAGCCTATCTTAAATGAGGATGAAATCAGAACTTCCATGATAGACTACAAGAAGCTATAAAAAGGCTTGGGGAAATTATAAAGAAAAATTATGTATTGTGTAACTCTGGCTTATTCAGCAGGGGAAGGTCCAGTCAAAAAATCTTACCATGACTGTGAAAAGTAAATTTATGTGTGGAGCTCCAAAGTCCTTGATCAGCTCTGTAGTTGCTCTTCACTATAGATCAGTAATTACAGTGAGAACTGCCACCATTGCATTAGGACACCTAAGTGGTACACCTAAGTAGAATAGGGATAATTAGATCCTAAGGAGGAGCAGCCAAGTGACAGCACTTAATTGTCAAAATGATTATATTGAGAGGTGAAGTTTAAGAGGTGATTGCGTTATGAGGATACAACCCTCATGAATGGGATTGCTTTCTTTATTTTTCAAAGATGTACAAAAGATCTGTCCATTTCCTTTTATCCCTTCCACCAGGTGAGGACACCTAGAAAGCATCATCTGTGAGAACAGAACCTCATCATATATCAGATCTGTCAATCTCTTGAACTTGGGCTTCCCAGTTTCCAGAAATGTAACAAATAAATTTGTACTATCTATAAACTACCCAGTCTGTGGTATTTCCTGTAGTAGAAAGAATAAATGAAGACAGCACAATCAGTTCCCAGACTTGAGCCCATTGTGAGACACAGAACCCCCTTAAGGGGAAAGACAGGCAGTGTTCTTTTGAGGGGAGGAACCCATTTCATCGCCAAAAATTTATACTTTAATATTTCTTCCAGTCTTCCCTAAAGGTATCTACAGCTTTTAATGAGGATGACTATTGCAAAGGGAATAATCAGATTTTTTTGTGATTTCTAGATACTGGCTCGGAACTAGCACTGATTCCAGAAGAAGCATCATGCCACTGAGCTCCAAAAGTCAGAAGTATGGATTTTTTGGATCAGGTGCTCATTGGAGTTCTGCCTGAGGTCCATCTCATAATGGGAAAAATGAGTGCCCAAACTCATCCTATGGTTGTTTCCTAGGGTGTGTAATCGGAATAGACATAGTCAGTACCTCACAAAATGCCTACTTTTGTTTTTCTAACCTGTGGAATACAGGCTACAGTGTAAGGAAAGACCAGATAGAAACCACTAGAACTCACTGAATATAGGTAAATATTGATTCCTAGAGTAAGTACAAAGATTAATGTCTTCATCAAGGACTTAAAATATGTAGAAGTGTTGATTTTTACCATATCCCATTCAACTCACCTATTTGTTCTGGGCAGAAAGTAAATGGATCTTGGAGCATAACAATAGATTACAATAAACATAAGCAGATGGTAACACCAACTCCAGCTGCTATTCCAGATGTGGTTTAATTGCTTGAGAAGATTAACATGTCCCTTCTAACAGATATGTAACTATTGATCTGAAAAATGTTATTTTCTGAATATCTGTTAATAAAGGTCAACAGAAGAACTTGTTTCAAGTTGGCAAAGCAACATTTATTGTTCTCTCTCAGGGGTATATGAACTCTCTAACCCTATTTATCATTTAGCTTTCAGGAACCTTAAACTATACTACATTGCATAAGATATCACAATGATCCATTACATTGGGATCATGATGCTGATTGAAACTCTGAATATGAATTAGAATTTACTCTAGAATTATCGTTAAACATTTAAGTGTCACATGGTGGGAAATACATTCAACAGAAAGTCAAACATTTTCAGCCTCACTGAAATTTCTAGAGGTCCAATAATTTGGGGCATGTTGAGATATCCCTTCTAAGACAGAGGACAAATTGTTCATCCTACTCCTCCCAAAATTAAAAAAAAAAATAGGAAGAACAATGGTTAGAGGTGCTCTTTCAATGGTGTGCATTTATGTGTACTATTTAAGGACATTTCACAGTGACTCAAAAAGCTGCTAGATTTGAGTGAGGCCCAGAATAAAATCAGGCTATACTGCAGGTTGAGGTTGCCAGGTAAGCAGCTCTGCCACTTGGCCATGTGATCCAGAAGATCTAATTGTGCTTCAGCTGTTACAATCAGAGAGAGATGCTGTTTGTAATCTTTTAAAGTTTCCTATGGGTGAATTTCGGTCCAATCTGTTATGATTTTGGAGCAAAGTCCTACCATCCTCTACAGATAATTACTCTCCTTTTGAAAACTAGATTATGGCTTTCCTCTACGCTTTATTGGAGATTGAGTGCTTGAATATGTACCCCCAAGTTACCCTGAGATCTATGAAACCCATTATAAATGTTTGTATGACCCACGAAGCCATAACTTGGGGCATGCATAGAAGCACTATATTATTAAATGGAAAAGCTACATGTAAGATAGTCCGCAAGTATTCCTCGAAGGAAATAATAAGTTGCACAAGAAATGTCCCCACTGTTCACAGCCCAACTGCTGCTATATCATTTTCTCCTTCCCAGCCAATCCCTTCAAATTGTCTTCTTTAATTTCACATTCTCATCTAATTGCCATGGCTAGAAATTCCAGTACAAACTGAACAGAAGTGTTGAGAGGATATATCTTTACTCCTGCCTTTCCTGATCTTAGGAAGAAACATTCATTCTTTCACCATTAGGTATGATTCTAGTAGTGGATCACTTGTGTGCCATTTTTCAACTTCCAGAAATTTTTTTCTGCTTTATTATTGAGCAATTTATCAAAAAAAGGGACATTGAATATTTTCAACTTATTTTTCTGTACCTATTGAGGAGATTGTGTGCTTTTCTTCTTTTCATCTACTAATGTTATTCATTATACTAATTAATTGTCAGATGTTAAACCAACCATGTATCCATGGGATAAACCCTACTTAGTAATATTACATTATCTTTTGTAAAGATGGATGGATTCAATTTGCCAGCATTTTGTTAAGGACTATTGCTTCTGTATTTATAAAACTATGGAGCTATAGTTTTCTTTCTTGTGATCTTTGGCTTGGTGATAGCTTAATAATGGCCGCATAGAAATAGCTGCATATTGTCTTAAGGTAAATGGTTAAATGTTTGATCGGAGCGCTTCCTTTTTTATACAGGCATTTTGAAGTTATAAGTTTCCTTCTAAGTGCTGTTTTAACTGAATTGACAAATTTTGGTATGTATGTATTTATGTATGTATTACATCATTTTCTCAAAATATTTTTATTTTCCTTTGTGATTTCTTTTTTGAACCATGATTACATCACATTCTGGAGGGGAGATAGAAAATCATGGATGTTTTTAAGGAATTATTTATTTGAAAGACAGAATTACAGAGAGAGGTAGAGACAGAGAGGGAGATCTTCCATCCGCTGATTCACTCCCCAGATGGCAGCAATGGCCGGAGCTGTGCCGATCCAAAGCCAGGAGCCAGGAGCTTCTTCCAGGTATCCCACGTGGGTACAGGGACCCAAGCACTTGGGCCATCTTCTACTGCTTTCCCAGGCCACAGCAGAGAGCTGGATCGGAAGAGGAGCAGCCGGGACTAAAACCTGCACACATATGGGATTCCTGCTCTTCAGGCTAGGGCTTTAACCAGCTGCACTACAGCACTGGCCCCAAAAATCATGGATTTTGAATCTAGGAATGTGGAATCCACAGATACACAGAGATAATTGCATATGAATATAGTGTATGTAACAGTAATAGCAATAAAAGGAAGACTCGAAGTCCAAATTTTGGGAAATTTGTGAAATTTCCCAACTTCTTTTCTCTGATTAATTTCCATTGTCTCTGTATCACGATCACAGAACAATTTGTATTTTTGTAGTTTAAATACATTTTATATTTACATTCAGAGATGCAAATAGGTGAAAGTAAACAAAAAAGATTAAAAAAAGTGTGACAATGATCATAGGATGAGTTCAGCAGAAAGTTATGACAATTATAGACATTATGACAATTATAAACATTTATGCAGCAAAAGTAGAATCAAGTGCTTCATACTCTGGTACTTCCTAGATGCATTAGGGTTTTGTGTGTGTGTGTGTGTGTGTGTGTGTGTGTGTGTGTTTTAGGAAAAAGGTTTATTTGGGAAAGCCCAGCAGGCCGCAGGGAAGGGGCAAGGATGGAAAAAGAGAGAGTAAGAGAGAGAAAGAGGAGAGAGAGTGAGGAGGCTAGAGAGAGCCAAGTGTTAAGGAACGGGCCCTTTTAAAACTTTGCCAGGGGGTGGGCAGGGAAGCAGGAGCAGCAAATCCCATTAGGATGGGGGTGGAGCTTGACACCGGTGGTTGGGCCATGTGGCCACCTGGCTTCCAGCAATGTCGGCAAGGGCTAGAGCCTAGGATGGTGTCAGGGTGTAGATCGTGCCATAGATAAGACTGCACTATTTTCCTAACATTCCCTGCCCTTTTTTATTTTTATTTTATAAAGCAGTTGTATGGGATTATATTAGTCCCAAAAGTCCAGGAGGGGTAGAGGGACAATGATCTGCCTTTAGAGCTACTTCCTGCTGACATGGGGCGAAGAGGTACTCTTTGCTGGCATGGGGCCATGTCTCAATCTGTCTCCTGGGTGGGAAGCCGAGTATATCTCTGTAGCAGCATTTGGTTGACTGCCTGGTTACTGAAGGCCTTGGTTTATTCCATTATCACCTCCTGTACACATTTAAGCAGACACGATAGTATAAAAGATAGGATGAGATTAGCAACCAATGATCCTAAGAGTGACATTAACCAGGTAATGAGAGAGGAAATGAGGGGGGTCTCTGGACCCTTGTGAGGACTGTTTGATGGATGTGGTTGAAAGCTGATCCCAACCAAAACCAGGAGAAAGCCACTCATCTTTTGTGAGTAGAGGGGTTTGTCTATGGAAACAATCCTGAACAATCAGTGGTGGAGAGGACCATCAATATACACAGGCCAGGAGTAGAGCCATTGATGTTAGAGTAGAGGCTATGATTATAAAGGAATGAGGCCCCAGATGGGCTAGACAGGGGCTAGAACAAAAGACAGAGTCATTACTGGAGAACCTAAGAGAGCTGCTGTCTAAACCTCTACTAAATTTTCCAGTTGAGAGGCAGATAGAAACTGACAGAAGGGGCTTGATAATAATCCAGTGGGCTTAAAGCTTTGCCAGTTATGAGTCCTAGGGCTATCTACCTCTTCACATGGGGCACATCCTAAGGGAGGTGTGAACCTCTTGGGGAAGGCACCCTGTTGACTTCCATTACCTAGCTGGCCTGGGAGGAGAGCTGGCCAGGTAAAGGCAGGTGGCATCTCTAACAGGAAATTTACAGTTCTGCCTGCAATGTTACTGACCCTACTTGGCCATCCCCTCAGCAGTGGTGGTCACCTTGGAAGCTGGGCCGAATGAAGAGCTTTTCAGCTTAGAGCCAGCAAGGTCTGTGGCTCTGACCTGGTCGTCCTTCAACTCCAGGGCAGCTCCATTTCCAGTGACCCAACTCTTGGCTGGCAGAGCTGCCAGGGTTTTTCATAAGCTGACTTCTGCTGAAGCCCAGGCTTACCACAATGAAGGCCAGTGCAGTGGACTGGCCTGTTGCGTCTCCTTGAGGGCAGATCACTGTACAGAGCAGCATTTAATAGGCCTGCCACCTATCTTTACATTTTTTCTGATGCCTAGCTTTCTTTTCCTCCTGGTTTTTGTTAAAGCTGACCAGAGGATGCAAGTAAAGGGGGTGATGCATTAGTTTTGAAGCTGAATTGGAAGCACGGTAGCCAGGACTCTAACCAGATCACTGATATTGAATGATACGGAATGTGGGCATCCCAAGCAACATCTTACACCACTGTGCCACAGTGCCCTTCTCTGTATCTTGTTTCTAAATTCAGTTTGACAGGTCCTGCCGGGATTATTTGCTCCATTTATATTTAATCTTATTACTGTTACCATTAAATTTGCATTTTTCACTTAATGTGTTTATGTCCTATATTTTTCATGTCATGTTTTTGTTCCTCTCTCCCTTATTTATTAATTTTATTTCACATAAAGTATGTATTTTCTCATGTAACATTTTAATTCCTTTGAATTTTTTAATATATGATTTTTAAAATTTTGATTTATGGTTTACCATATGCATCTTAACTCATCATAACTTGTTTCATATTTATATACTAAGTTGATTCCATTAATATATATAAATGTTATTCCATTATAGCTTTGTCTCCCATATTCTCCTTTTAATGCTATTATTGCTACATATATCTACATACAGTTACCTCTGTATATCTGTGGATTCCATACTCAACAAAATGCAGACAAAATATTCAGAAAAATAATTGTGTCTATACTGAATAACTACAGACTTTTTCCCAAACATCCCTAAAAAATAAAATGTAACAACTCTTTGCATAGAATTTACATTGTATTAGGTATTATAAGTAATCTAGATATTATTTCAAACATATAGATGCAAATATATGCAAACATTATAGTATTTGGTGTGTAGCAGTAAATGATGTACCATTTAATATAAGGTACTTCAGCATCCATGAATTTGGTATCTGCAAGGCATAATGGAAACCATCCCACTTAAATACCAAGGAAAAGGTGTTTGTTACAAAAACAAGAATGCTTTATTTTTATTTGTTTGATTGTATATTTATTAAAGAAGCAGAGGAAAGAAGAGAGAGCAAGTGTGTATTTATAGGCTTTGTAACATTTACTTTTTATCATTTCTCATTTTCTTCATTCATTCCTATGAGTTCAAGTTGCTATCTGATGTAAATTTCTCGTTTTAATGCCTTTCCTATCTCCTATTGTCTTTATGCTGTTGTTGTCAAAATATTCCATTTTTATATTTAATAGATCCCAATACAAAATTATAATAGATAATTTTATACTTTTATTTAAATCAGAAGAAGAAAATGATGTATATACTTGGTCTTTTAAAAATACAAAATCTTTAACAATGTCTTTTGTGTATGCGTGTGAGGATTTGAATCCCATATATATTTACTTGCTTTCATTTTAAAGAACTTAATTTAATATTTCTTGTGGCAGAGATGCACTAGTAAAAAAAATTCTCATACTTTGTTTATCTGTGAATAACTTTATTTCATCTTGGCTAGCAGTTTTTTATCACCAGTACTTTAAAAATGTCATGCCACTAATCTCTTCTGCTTTGCTTGAAGGAAGGTAAGCTGTTAATTTTATTGGGTATGCGTTATATATAGTAATTCTTTTCTCTTGCTGCTTCCAATATTTTCTTATTGTGACATTTCATCACTTCTACCTTGGTGTGTCTAAGTATAGATTACTTTGTATTTATGCTTCATGGAGTTTGTTGAACTCTTTGGATGGGTAGATTAAAGTTTATTTAGCAAATGTGAGAAGTATACAGCCATGATTTCTTTGAATATTTTTTCTTATCTTTAGTCTTTCACCACTCCTTTTGAAACTTCCATTCTGTATATTTAGTATCCTTAAAGGTATTCTCTGAGGCTCTGTTCATTTCTCTTCATCCCATTTCCTCTCTGTTGTTCAGATTATATAATCTATATCACCCTATCTCCAGGTATGCTAAGTCTTACTTTGCCATTTCAAGTATACTGTTGATCTCCTTCAATAAATTTTTTATTTTGGTTACTGTAATTTTAACTCCTAAGTTTGTACTTTGTTTTATAATTTATATATCTTGATTGAAGGTCTCAATTTCATTAGATATTAGCTTGTATCTTCCTATGGATCTTTAATATCGCTTCTTTAATTTAAGCATATCCTAATGGCTACTCTAAATTGTCCTCCATAAAAATCTGACTTCTGGTAACTCATATAGACAATGCTTGTTGTCTGCTTTTTTCTCTCATGAATGGATCACACATTTCTTCACGTGTCTCAATTTTTGGTAGAAAATCGGAAATTTTACATAATACATTATACATAATACATTTTAGTGGATCTTAGTATTGATTTTCCTACTGCCTGTTTCCTGCTTTCATTTTTAAATGGTTTTGTGACTTTGTCAGGCTATTTTATTGAAGTATATTTTCTCCCTTGGTGAAGATTTTGGTGTGAATCCTCAGAAAATGCAGTCTTGGAAATGTGTACACAATACCTAAGGATAACAATGGTTTCTGTATGGCCCCTTTGGGCTGTTACACTTCCTGGTCACTTTATTAAACTGATTGCTACATTTGATATTAGTTCTCTGTCCTCTTGTTTTCTTATTCACTGGCTGACTGCTCTATTGTTTTTGACAATGCTATGGCATGAATTGTTCAGGAGTCCAATCCACTTAAATTTGAACAAGAGTAGTGCTTGAGACCAGTGTTTGTTTTTATTCAATGAGGCTTTCTCTTAGCTATTTCTTTCTCTCTAGTGAACTAGTTGGATATGAATACGCTTTGTATCTCAAAACTAAGAGGAGTTCTTATTTTTGAGAGTACTTTTTTTCAACCTTTATTTAGTAAATATAAATTTCCAAAATACAGCTTTTGAATTATAGCGGTTTTTCCCCCTATAACCTCCCTTCTACCTACAACCATCCCATCTCCCACTCCCTCTCCCATCCCATTCTTCATCATGATTCATTTTCCATTATCTTTATATACAGAAGATCAACTTAGTATATACTACGTAAAGATTTCAACAGACTGCACCCACAAAGACACACAGTACGGAGTACTGTTTGAGTAGTAGTTTTACCGTTAATTCGCATACCATTTTGGACATCCGTAACAGCTATGCCAGCTAGGGGCTGCGCCCACCCTCAGCCAAGCAGAAAAACCTGACTCAGGTGGGAAGTAATAACAGGAGATTAAGACCTAGTGAAAGAGAGTACTCTTTGACTTGAAGTTCCACATAGTCTATGTCATAGAAATTCAGTTGCTTTGGAGACAGCTCTAAATGATTCTTTTGTTATTTGGTTGTCTGGGCAACTGGCAAAGCGGTAGCCTCTGGGTGTCTTAGGTTATCACTCTTTTCATGGAGCCTTACCCCTACCAGATAGTTTGAGGGCATTAGAGATCCAAGTTTTAGCAACCTAATGTGCCTGGAATAGAACCCCTGCCTATGAGTCGCAGTTGAGTTGAGGAAGGGAGCCCTTGTCATCTTGGCCACAAACACCAGGAACCAAGTCTCTTCAGCTTGGAGTCGGAGAGGATAATAAATGCTGTAATTCTACCACACCTAATGATGGATGGCAATCTTTGGTAGAAAACTTGGCTCATCTTCTTAGCCACACCTGCTCAGAGTAGAAGTTTCATCACACTGAGCTAGGGGCATGAGAGGAAGCGAGTCATAACTCAAATACCACACATTCCTAGGTTTCTGAATGACATGTTTCGTTGTTTTTAATAAATCTTTCTTCCTTTGTTATAGGACCTTAGGACAATTTCCAGACACTGTAAAAGGTAATATTTAATCATTTTTCTCTAAAATGTCTTCACTGGTTTGGGTACACAAAGCTCTACCCAATGTTATACTGAATGTGAGTAAATTAGATTTTCTTCACTTTTTTTGGTCAGAGTTTTTTTTCGTATAAGCCTTTTGTTGAAATACATCATATACACCCAAAAATGCCCGTAAGTGTACTGATAAATCAGATTTTGTCTTCTGAACACACCCCTAACCAACACCCAAATTAAGAACAAAACATTACCAGTATCCTAGGAGTCCTCACTATTCTCCCTCTCCATTTTTTTTAATATGGGGAAAGAAGAACATGTTGTCTAGAATGGCAGATGTCCTAAATAGCACTCTGGCCTCAGAATCAGCCCTAAGGCATTTGGATCTGGCTGAAGAGCCCATGAGAGTATTTTAGGCATGGAAAGGCAAGACACTTTGGCCAAAAAAAAAAAAAATCTAAATGAAAGATCTCTGCGAGTGAGATCCCAGTGGAAAGAAAGGGCCATCAAAGAAGGAGGTACCTTTCTCTGAAGGGAGGAGAGAACTTCCACTTTGACTATGACCTTGTCTAAATAAGATTGATGTCTGCGAACTCAAAAGGCTTCCATAGCCTTGGCAGCTCATGACAAGAGCCTCAGGTGATTACTGACACCATAAACAAGAGTCTTGATTGTTAAGTCAACAACAGGAGTCACTGTGCACTTACTCCTCATGTAGGATCTCTGTCCTTAATGTGTTGTACAATGTGAATTAATGCTATAACTAGTACTCAAACAGTACGTAACACTTGGTGTTTCTGAGTGGGTACAAACTGTTGAAATCTTTACTTAATATATACTAAATTGATCTTTTGTATATAAAGAGAATTGAAAATGAATCTTGATACGAATGGAATGGGAGAGGGAGCAGGAGATGGGCGGGTTGTGGGTGGGAGGGAAGTTGGGGTGGGGGGAGCCATTGTAATCTATAAGCTGTACTTTGGAAATTTATATTCATTAAATAAAAGTGAAAAAAAAAAGAACATGTTGTCAATTACATGGTATGATTCAGTGAAGCAATATTTATAAGTAAATATTAAATGATACGACATCCACATGATTTTTTTAAAGATTTGAGAGGCAGAGTTATAGACAATAAAAGGGAGAGAGAGTGAGATCTTACATCAGCTGGTTCATTCCCAAAATGGCCACAATGGCCAGAGCTGTGCCAATCTGAAGCCAGGAGCCAGGAGCTTCTTCTGGGTCTCCCACGTGGGTGCAGGGGCTCAAGCACTTGGGCCATCTTCCACTGCTTTTCCAGGCCATCAGCAGAGAGCTGGCTCAGAAGAGGAGTAGCCAGGACAGGAACTGGCGCCAATTTGGGATGTCTAACATACTATACCACAGCACTGGCTCCCATCCACACTATTTTTATACTCCCCCTATATATTAACTTCTACAAATAAGTGAGAATGTAAATTTTTAGCATGATTTCAGGTTGTATCAATTTTTGTTGCAAATATCAGGGTTTCATTCTTTTATGGCTGAGTAGCATTCCATTGTGTATCTGGTATCTTTTTCTCTTCCAAGTTTCCAACTGGTTTTCTGGGAGGAAGACAACATTACTTAAATGCCATTTTCATCATATAATGTCATACTCTAAAGGATGTAGAATTCCAAGTTGGTAGATTCTATTTCTTTCAACATTTCAAATATTTTAGTTCATTCTTTTCTGGTTGCAGAGTTTCTAACAAGTAGCCCAGTGTAATTTTTGTCCTTAAACGTCTACAGGCTAAGTGTTTTTCTCTGTCCTCCTTGAAGTAATTTCTCTTCTTTGGTTTTTTGAAGTTTGATTTTTTTGCAGTTTGAACATATGACTAGATCTAGATTTTTTGGTACTTATCCTTTTGAGAGGGTTGTATGTATCTAAGTCAGTAGTTCAAAGTTTGTCATTAATTTTGAAAATTATTCATTATCACTTAAAATATTTCCTCTGTTTTAGTCTCTCCTTGTATTCCATTTATGAGTGTGCTACATGTTTGGAAGTTTTTGAAGTCACACACAACTTTGAGATGCTCCATTCCGATTTTTAGTTTTGTTTTATCCTTGATTTTTCAGTTTGGTAAGTTCTTACTTGCATACTTTTACAATCAGTTGTTCTTTATTAAGCAGTGTCCTGTGTTCTGGTGAGCCTACCAAAGGCATTATTCACCTTTTTAATTCAGATGTTCTACTATAATACCTCTTTTTTATTTAAAATTTTTTATTTATATAAGGTAAATAAATTTCATGTATTTCATATGTACAGATGTAAGAGCACAGCGAAGCTTTCCATCCTGCCCTCCCTCCTACCCCTGCTCTCACCCTTCTTCCTGCTTCTTTTCTTACTCTTTCTATTAATTTTTACAATGACGTACTTTCAGTTTATTTTACAATCCGAAGCTTAACCCTCCACCAAATAAAGAATTTAACAAGTAGAAAGTAGCAAATCCACTGTTTCTCAAGAATATAGACAAGGGCTGTAAACAATAATCAAACATCAAAATGTGCCATAATACTTTGTTACAGATTCTACTTGTTTACTTTTTCCATCTATCCTTGTATGTTATCTACACTTTCAGTTCCAACCTCTAACACATTAATCGGAGTTATTTAAAAATTTCTAATACTCCTAAAATATGTAGCACATCTAAGTCTTGCTTTAATGGTTGCTTTGTCTCTTCAGAGTATATATTTTCTTGCCTGTTACTGTGATTCATATATTTTTAAATTCCACATCATGATATATTGGGTAATAGAAATGGAGTTATGCAATTTTGGTGTGATGTGTGTGAATCTGGCTAGGAGGCATGTTTGCTGAGTCTGGTGCCAGAGGTTTTGACTTTCTCCAGTGTCCTTGTCTTTGTCTCTCATGTTCTTTTTGGGTTTCTCTCTAAACTTCTTAAATAGAGGTCAGTGTCTCCTAGCTCTTTCAGTTCTAATCTACTGTTAATTTACTGGATGCATGCTGATATAATGGTAAGGTGTAGGAAAAGGATGTAGTCTATAATCTTTTGATTCCTTCTCAGTCTTTTAGTGGGCCTGAGTTCCTGGACTGTTGTGAGATGGGAAGGCTAGAAGGACTGGAATTAAATAATTACCCTTCTATCAGGTTAGACAAGGCCCTAGTAACTCCTTTTCCTTTGTCTACTAGATCTTTGTTAGAGAGCATATTTCAAAATCAATACATTTCTCTTCTCACTACCAGAAACATAAGCAGGTTCTGCTTGGCTCTTCAGCATGAGAGCCTAATGGAGTGACAAGTGGCAAAAATTGTGCAAGTGTGTGGGTACCCTTGATAATGGAGCCCAGAATTTTCTCACTCTCAAACTTTTTCTCACTCAGCTTCCAGCAGTTCCTGCAAACTACCATTTCAGTGTTTTATAATGGTTCTGGCTACCGTGACTTTTCCATCAGATAAGCTGATCTCGCATGTGATGCTTTGCCTTCTCCTATGTCTCCAGATTTCAAGATGGTAGTTCTCCTGTGACCTCAATTCTCTGATGGGTCCAAGTGAAGTTATTGGTTTTTAGTTTGGTTTTTTGTTTCTCTTAAGGACAAAAGTGACAATATCCATGCTATTTACATATTAGAACTATAATGGGCAGCTTGCATGGGATTTTTTCTGCTATAATACTTGTATACTAATAGCCTCGTTACTTGAATGAATTAAGAGACTCCACAGTGACCACATTCAAAGCAATTTAAATATTGGAATAATCTTATTTTAAATTGCTATCCTCAGTCTGCTACAATTTTGTGCTTCAATGGCATAATGGATTTTTAACTAAGAAAATATACATATTTATAGATAATAAGAATCATGAGAACCAAAGTCAGTTCTATTTTAAAAATATGTAAATCCCTCTGAGGTTCAGAATTTAAATCTCTTTAATGAATTAATTCTATTTAGCACTGAGGAAAACATGGTTTTTAATATCAGATGAAAATGATACTTCAAGGAGAATAAAGTAGTTGATTTAACAAATATTTTGTGCAGGTTGGTACTATGAGAAAATAAGCATAATTTGGGAAAATTGAGTACACCTCTGATTAATATACCTAGAGCATGAAAGTATGCTTGATATACTCTATAGAAATATATATATATATATATATACTCTATAGAAATTCATCCATGGACTTTCTAATTCCTGAAAAAGTCTTCACTGTCAAATATTGCCATGTCCTAGTTAGCGTATATGCAGGTAACACACCTGATATTGAATATGACAAGGTTAAATAACATTATTCTTCATCATTTCTTGCTGCTGGTAGAGGTATACTTTAACACTGTTGTTAAGTATTTTTCATATTTTCTCTGTTTATTCAATAGTAATCTGTTTTCTATCTAGAAACCAGGCAGAAAGGGTTCCTTTTTGTTAAGGGTGAGGTAAATTTCTTTCTCCTTGTCCATTCTCAAAAAAATAAAAACAAAACAAAAAAAAAACACCTGTTGTTGGCAGAAAAAAAAATAAATGGAACGGAGTTACAGGTGAAAGATAAAATTGGAGTTTCACCTAACCTCTTATACTAAAACTTTACACTTTGAAATATTAAGTATGAGAACATAAGGAAAACAACTAGAATTTTGGCAAAGAAAAATAAGGACTCAATAAATATGGACTAATTTTATTGTTATAGTGGCATTAATCGATTAACTACCTTTCATGGCATTTCAGCAATGTCTACAAACATTACAGACATCTTCCATGAGACAGTCATTTCAAATCTAGGAATGTTTATCAGGTAAATACACAAATCCCCCAGGAATTTTCTCATCTGAGTGCTCATCTCAATACCCTTAAAGCAACCTCAGTCATGATCAGCAACACAATGTCAAGTACTGTGGCAAGCAGAATTCTCAGGTCTCCTCACTACACTACCCCCTCCTGTTGTGCATGCCCAACATAATCTCCTCTCCTAGAGGGTGTGGGGAACCTGTGAATACAATGGGAGATTATTGCAGTTATTATTTTACTAAAGAGCAGGATTTAATCAAAATAGAGCTTATCCTGAGTCATCCTTACCTAATCAGTAAAAACCTTAAAACAACTTTGCCTTTCCTGAAAGAAGAGTGTCAAAGAACAAGAAGTATACTCTCGCTTGCCTTGAAAGTACAAACTTTTAGGATGTGGAGAGGGTACTATATCAAGGAATGGTGAGGAGCTGAGAACTGCCTCTAGCCCTTATTCAGCATAATGTGGCAATGTCAGTCTTATGAGCACAACAAATAAATTCTTCCAATAATCATTGAAGAGAACACCATGTAAATGATGAGGATAGAACCTCCAAAACACCCTTCCCTTCTCCATAAAGGTATTGGAAAACAGGCAACTCTTAGCAGAGCCAAACTTTTCAGGAGCTAGGAATCATAAAAGGATGACAGCAAGTTTCAGAGAGTTTATTTTTAAAACTTAGCAGGATTTTGTGAGGACAGTGATCTTTGTTGTTCTTTCACTTATCTCAGTTCCATCATTCACTAGCACTTCAGTTTAACTGAAAACTAACATCCCACATTTGACCAGTAGCCTGGCAGGAAACAGCAAAGAGAAATGAGAATGAAATGCCTAAGAAGCCCAAATCCTAAAGAAATGTTATGGTTTGGCCTATGTGTTGGTTCCATGGAAGATATTTCTTACAATGTTGTGTGCATTTGACCTAACTCAGAAGTTGTCCAGTATAATGATATTTTCCCCATAACTGTTGAAAATGATTACAGGCAACTGCTTAAACTTTAAGACTGCTTGAGATGATAGACAAAAATTAGATAAATATACTAACCAAAAGCTGAAAACTACAACCTGCAGAATGATATGTTCATAGAGATGCTGAAAGTTCTGACATATTTCTGAGAAGGCAGAAAGCCACATATATGCATAGAACAGTGTAAATACGCAGTGCTGAACACGTGCTCAGGAAAAATGAACCGCAGGGCCAGCATTGTGGTTCAGCTGGTAAAGCCATTGCCTGTGATGTCAGCATACCGTATGAATGCTGGTTTGGGTTTTGGTTACTCCACTTCTAATCCAGCACCCTGCTAATGCACCTGAGAAAGCAGAAAAAGATGGTCCAATTGCTTGGGCCCCTGACACTCACATGGGAGACTCAGATGGAGTCTGGCTTCGTCCTGGCCCAGCCCTGGCTATTGCAGCCATTTGGAGAGTGAACCAGAAGATGGAAGATCCGTGTCTCCCTCTGTAAACCTGCCTTTCAAACAAATAAATAAATCTTGAAAAAAAAGTTTTCAGCTTTGATGGACCTTAAACTAAGCATACAAAGGAAGTAAAGCAAAGGCGGGGTCGTGAATCACCTGAGTGTTAAAGACATGTCCCAAGAGGCATACTAATTTAGTTTATATAAAGTATATTCTTCAAAGATGATATTATGACATTAACAATAAATAAAACAGGAGACAATTTTTAATTTCACAAATATTGGAAAACAACCAACATCCTGCCAAACTGACCAGTGGGTCAAAGAGAAAAAGTGGTCAAAGAGAAAAAGAAAACCAAGCTAGAAAATATTTTGAAGTGAGTAAAAGTGAAAATACAATGTACCAAAGAAGTAGTGTAACAAGTACAAAGTGCAAATGTATGGTAAAAAAAATGTTGATATTAAAAATAATATCTCAAATCGATAACCTGAATTTCCACTTTGAGAAGCTAAATTGACTCGGAAAAACTTGTATATCTACCTGAAATTGGAGCATGATCTCACATCAGACACAAAAATCAACTTCAAAATTGGTTAACGATTTAGCATAAAGTGAGAAATTTTAAAACCACTAGGAGAAAATATAAGGAAAAGTGTTTTTGACATTGGCCTGAATAATAATTTTTTATTTGATCCCCAAAATACAAACAATACAGGAAAAAACAAATGAGATCATATCACACTAAGAAGCTTCTTCTGTATAGTAAATCAAACAGTCAACAACTTGAAGGAACAAACTATGGAATAGAAAAAAGTTTGTAAGCTATACATTTCATAAAATGTTAATATGTACAATGTATAAGGAACTTGAAAAACTCAAAAGCAAGAAATAACTCAATTAATAATAGAGAAATGACTTGAACAGACATTTATCAAAATAAGACATGCAAATGATTAACAAGGATACCAAAAATGCTGGTCATTAACCGTCAGGGAAAAGCGAAGTAAAACTACAGGGCAATACCAACTCATACCTTTTACAATGGCTATGATCAGAAAAGAAGAAGTAACAAGAGTTGGTGAGAATGTGGAGAAATGAGACCTCCATCTTCAGTGTTGGTAGGACTATAAATTAGTACAGTCATATAGAAAACTATACGGAGGTTCCTCAAAAAATTACCAATAGTGTGCACTATGATTTTTTAGCAATTCCTATTCTGGGTAAATATCCAAAGGAAATTCAATTGATATGCAAAAGAATATCTGCACTCCTATGTTCACTGCAGCATTATTCAAAACAGCCAACATATGGAATCAACCTAAGTTCCCAGTGAGAGATGAATGGATAAAGAAAATGTGGAGTGTGTGTGTTTGTGCGTATATACATACATATGGAATAAAATTCAATCTTGAAAGAGAAGTAAATCCCGCCATTTGTGACAACATGGGTGAACCTAGAGGAAATTATAAAAAACGAAGTAAGTCAGACACAAAAAGAGAAATGCTGAATGATTTAACTTATAGGTAAAAATTTTTGAAAATTTGACCTCATGGAAACAGAGTAGAATGTTGGTTGTCAGAGGCTGGGGAGGTGGGATAGGAATGGAGAGATGATGGTGTAAGGTATAAGGTTATATGTAGACAGAAGGAATAATTCAGAGGAATCTACTGTATAATAGGCTGACTATAATTAATCATGTATTCTATACTTGAAAAACACTGCAAATGTAGGTCCTAAAATGTTCTCACAAACACAAATAATGTGACACATATATATGATTGATTTAATCAATTCACTATATATGTATGTGCTAAGCATACATATACATATGTTATACACTAAATATATTCAATTTATACTTGCTCAGTAAATCTTAATACATGCGGGTAGAAAAACCTTTTTATGAAAAGTTAGTTCTTTGAAAATACTGTAAAAACTTTAAAAACTACAGCAGGACTAACCAAGAAAAAATAAAGACTCTAAGTCAGTGAACTCAGGGGGCTTCCATAGCCTTGGCAGCTCATGACAAGAGCCTAGGGTGATTACTGATGCCATAAACAAGAGTGTCAATTTGTTAAGTCAACAACAGGAGTCACTGTGCACTTACTCCTCATGTAGGATCTCTGTCCTTAGTGTGCTGTACATTGAGATTTAATGCTATAACTAGTACTCAAACAGTATTTTTCGCTTTATGTTTCTGTGTGGGAGCAAACTGTTGAAATCTTTACTTCATGTATGCTAAACTGATCTTCTGTATATAAAGAGAATCGAAAATGAATCATGATGTGAATGGAAGGGGAGAGGGAGTGGGAAAGGGGAGGGTTGCGGGTGGGAGGGAAGTCATTGGGGGCTGGGGGGAAGCCATTGTAATCCATAAGCTGTACTTTGGAAATTTATATTCATTAAATAAAAGTTAAAAAAAATAAAAACTCTAATTACTAAAAACCAAAAAGAAAGAGGGGGTATTACTACAGATTGCACAGAAAAACACCAAAAGTTATATGGATGAAATAGAAAAATCTACACTGAACTATAGGAAGATATTAAATTAATGATCAAAAAAGTCCTACAAAAAATATCCTAGAACCAAATGACATCACTACCATACTCTCTGAAACATTTAAGAATTAACAATAATCCCTCATAAAATATTCCAGAAATAAAGAACAATTATTTCTCAAGGCATTTTATAAGGCAAATGTTAAATTTACTGATATAAAACCCATAAAAATAACCACAAGAATGTACTTTATTACTACAGACTAAAATTTCTCACTATATATATATATATACAAGCAAACAAATTCTAGAAAGTTATAGAAAAAACTATACATGACAAACAAGAACAATTAATACTAGGATTGCACTGTTGGTTCACCATAAAAAATCTAATATAGCAAAATAATATAACATAATTTAAAAATGAAAAATAATTATCATGAACAAGATCATAATTTTCACCTTTAAAATGAAGAAAAAGACAAGGATATTGAATTATTTCACTCTTATTATACGTTCTAGCTGAATTAAATAGCCAAAAAAATTAAATATAATCCATTCAGGAAGCCAGTGTTGTGGTGCAACTGGTTAAGCCACTGCTTACAACGTCAACATCCCATATCAGAGTGCCAGTTCCAGTCCCAGCTGCTCAGCTTTCCAATATACTAGCAACTGACAATTAAACAATGAAATTGGGGAAACCATTGCATTGGTAACAGCACCAAAACTGATAAAATTCTTAGGAAAAAATTAACAAAATAATTGAAAACTCATACACCAGAAATTAAAAATCATTGAAAGACATTAAAGTTTAACACATCCTGTGTTCATGGATTCAAACTTAATAGTGTTGAAATAACAATACTATCCAGGGAAATTTACAGATTCCATGGAAAACTTATCAACTTCTGACAACATTTTTGTGGAAATTTATATTAGTGCTAAAAGTCATGTGGAAATTCAAGCACATCAGAATAGACAGAATAATTTTACATAAGAAGGACAAATTCGGAGAACTCAGATTTCCTAATGCCAAAAGTTTCTATAAAGTTACACTTAGTAAATTTTTGTGTGCTTTCACAAGAACAGGTAAATAAGTCGAAAGATTAAAATTGGGGTTTCAGAAATAAATTCAGATTTCTGTGTTCAATTGATTTTTGACAAGTTTGGGAAGAAAATTTAATATAGAAAAAATGACGCTGAATGCCTTCCTTACAACAAATAAAAATTTCTCCCAAATTGATCAAAATGCTAAATGCAAGAGCTAAAACTATAAAACCCTGACCTTAAAAAATAGGTATGTCTTCATGACCTTAGATTGATTAAAGACACAATGTATAATTTACAAAAAAATAAGTAAATTGTACTTCAGTAAAATTTAAGGCTTTGTGATTTAAAGGATACTATCAATAAAGTAAGAAAAATGAATCACTTAATGGGAGATATTTGCAAATCCTATATCTTACATGGGATCTATATCCAGAACACATGAAGAATTTTAAACAAAAAAAAGATAAATAATGTAATACAAGCTGGAAAATCATTTAAAAAGGTGTAAAAATATCTAATAAAGCACCAAGAAACACACTCAACCTTATGAGTCATTGTGGAAATTCAAATCAAATTCATTATGAGATTCTACTTCACATTCACTAGATGTTTATAATAATAACAATGTCAGCGATAAGTATTGCCAAGGATCTGAAGAAGTTGGAGCACTCACAAATTGTTGGTCACAAGGTAAAATGGTGACACCACTGTAAAACACAATATGTCAACTTCTCGGAGATAATAAATATATGGAGTTACCATAATACACAGCAATTTTATTTCTTGGTATATATCCAAGAGGCTTATAAACATATGTAAGATCAAAATTTATACATGAATACTCAGAGCAACATTATTCACAATATTCAGAAAGTGGAAAAATTCTATCAATAAATGAATAAACAAAACATGACATAGCCACATATTTTTCAGCCATTATATAAGAATGTAAGTGCTCATACTCATGCATGCTACAATATAGATGTTACTTGAAACTTTGTGCTAAGGAGAAAATGAGTCAAGACTACAAATTGTATAAATGAACTTGTAAGAAATATCCAAAGTAGATCCAAAGATACCAAAGGTAGATTAAGGAATGACAAGTATTGAGAAAAGGGGGAAATGTGGAGCCACTGCTAATACATAGCAGTGGAGTTTCTTTCTGCCATATTGAAAATGTTGTGAAATTAAATAGTGATTGTTTTATAATGTTTAAGATATATTTAAGATAATTAGATGCAGTGCATTTGTGTATTTGTTCTTAGATGCAATTCTGCTTTAGGCAAACAAGTTAAAAAGAACATTTTTGAGACAAGTAGAATTTGAAGCTAGATTGAGTACTAGATGAGATGAAATTTTATATATGGCTTTTTGTATGCTTTAGTGTCTAAATGAGTGTTAACTTTTTGGCTGGTACTGTTACAGCTTTTTGAGATTCTGAGGCGAGAAACTGACTAATTCCTATCTGCACTTCTGTCTCACACAAAATCAGAATACTAAATTTGTATCATTTTAAACTGTTAAGTTTGTGTTATTTTCATATTCAATAATAGAAAACTAATATATATACACATCTTGATACTATCAGTTAATGGAAATATATGCAGCTATTAAAAAGAATGAGGTAAATATACACATGCTGATCAAAATAGAGTTAAATATGTTATTGTGTGAAAAAGATGAGATGCAAACTGTGTTTATGGAATGCTCTCACTCAAGTAAAAATAATGTATAGATACCTGCATTCACAAGCATACTTTTGCTTCTCAGTTGCAGAAAACTCAGGTCCAATTAACTTAAACAATATTGCAATTTATTATACCACATGAGAGGGGGTCCAGTGATTGGGTGGCCAACAATTTAGTTGAATGAATCATTCCATATTGTGATCTACCAACTTAGGTCCTTTCGGTCTGCCCACTCTGTTTTCCACAGAATTGGCTTCATCTTAATAATATTGCTAATAGTAACCAGCATTTAGTGTTAGCCAAGCACTTTGCTAAACTGTTTACATATATTTGTACATTTCATTGCCTATTCACATTCACTGTGAAATTACTGCCATTATTATTCTTCATGCTGTACATGAGGAAACGAGGTACCATGACAACAACATAACTTGACCAAAGCTACACAGCTGGGGAACTGTGTGGTGTTCAGAACCAGGAAGTCCAGATCTGGAAACAATTCACCTCATCTCTTTCCAAAGGCCAGCTTCCCACATGGTCACAGATGGTCTCAAGATGGTTTCCTTCTTCAAATCTAATAGGAGAAAAAAATTTTCCTTCCAACCAAAAATTAAAAGTACACTTCTTTTGGGCCAAAGTCTAGAATGACTCACAGTCCTTAATTTATATTTGTTCTTTACTTACCATTTACCTTAGGATCTTTAGACCATTTTCCTGTTGATTCACATGTTATTCAGAAGAATGACAAAGGGAAGAGGAATTGGGGGGTAAAAGGTCATAACAGTCCACCAAATGTTCTTTTGCATTTTCTTTTTTTAAATAAAAGGTTAAGCACAGCAAGATGCTGAAACTTGAGGATAAATTGAATTTGGTATTTTTCAAGGATTTTACTTGACCATACGAAGGGATTTCAAGTAAGAAAAGATGCTGTGGCAAGATCATTAACATTTATGAAGTTATTAATACATTCTAAGCAATGTTATATCTTCATTAGAACTTGAAAATTAATATCCACAACATTATTAGGAGTTTGATGTTCTTATGTTCTCTATTTCAAAGATGAGCAAGGAAGAGAAGTTACACAACTTCAGATATAAGATTTAAACTCTATAGTTTAAGGGCTATGTTTTACTGATAAGAGTATTTCAAATTTAGTAGTGATGGCATGGGGAGTGGCGAAAATAAATATTTTTCCAATATAGTTTGCTGAAATTAATTGTACTATTCCATATATTGTAATGACTTTGAAGATAAATACATTGAATTTAAAACTAGTTTATAGTTGATATTAAAACATGTTATTCTTTTATAAATGTAGATTTATTTCAGTACAAGTGAATATTAAATAATCTATATTGCTATCAACTATCTTCTTATTCTAGACTTCAACCAGTTATTTAGAAAACATAAAAGTGTATGTGCTTTACACAATTTACTAATAATACCTTGCTTTTGTAAATAACAAATGTAATAATATAGCAGCCATATTTAAATCAGTTCATTTAATAGCACTATAACTCGGTGAGATAGAAACTAAGGATAATTATTGTATCCATTTTGCTTAGAGTTATTACTAAGTCAGTGGGAATAAATGATTGTTCTGGATATTAATACTTTCTTAGATAAGTAGATTACAGTTTTTTTTGCCATTACATCTGAAGTACCTTCACTCTATTGATTGTTTTGCTGTGCAGAAGCTTGTGAGTTTGATACAATCCCACTTGTCTACATTTGCTTTTCTTGATTGCACTTTCAGAGACTTGTAGAAGAAATCCTTGCCTAAGCCAATGCCTTAAAGTGTTTCCTTTAGGTGTTCTTCTAGCAATGCATCATTTTAGGTCTTACATTTAGGTCTTTGATCCATCTGGAGTTGATTTGTGTACATGGTGAGAGGTAGGGCTCTAATTTCACTCTTCTACATTTGTATATCCAGTTTTGACAGCTCTGTTTATGGAACAGACTATCCTTTCTCCAATGTTTGTTCTTGGTACCTTTGGCAAAAATCAGTTGGCATTATGTACACTGATTAATTTCTGGACTCTCTATTCTGTGCCACTGATCTACATGTCAGTTTTATGCCAGTGTGATGTTTTTCTTAAGTATAGAGCTTTGTAGGATGTTTAGAAATCAGGTGTTGTGAAGCCTCCAGCTTAATTTTTAAATTTTTTCTCATGGGAAGCGGGATACACAGTAAACTCATAGAATGGCAGAGGTCCTAAATAGCACTCTGGCCTCAGAATCAGCCCTTAAGGCATTTGGATATGGCTGAAGAGCCCATGAGAGTATTTTAGGCATGGAAATCCAAGACACTCTGGAAAAAAAAAAAAAAGACCTAAATGAAAGATCTCTGCAAATGAGAGCCCAGTGGAAAGAATGGGGCCATCAAAGAAGGAGGTACCTTTCTCTGAAGGGAGGAGAGAACTTCCACTTTGACTATGACCCTGTCAGAATAAGATCGAAGTTGGAGAACTCAAAAGGCTTCCATAGCCTTGGCAACTCAGGACTAGAGCCTAGGGAGACTACTGACGCCCTAAACGAGAGTGTCAAATTGTTAAGTCAACAACAGGAGTCACTGTGTACTTACTTCTCATGTGGGATCTGTCCTTAGTGTGTTGTCCAATGTGAAGTAATGCTATAACTAGTACTGAAACAGTATTTTACACTTTGTGTTCCTATGTGGGTGCAAACTGATGAAATCTTTACTTAATATATACTGAATTGATCTTCTGTATATAAAGATAATTGGAAATGAATCTTGATGTGAATGGAGTAGGAGAGGTAGCGGGAGATGTGAGGGGTGTAAATGGGAGGGAAATTATGGGGGGGGGAAGCCATTAATCCATTAACTACTCAAAATTTATATTTACTAAATAAAAAATTAAAATTTTTTTCTCAAGATTAGTTTGGATATTCTGATATTTTTGCAGTTCCTTATGAATTTTAGCATTTTTTAAAATTCTATATAGAATGTAATCAACATTTTGACAGATTGCATTGAATCCGTAGATTTAGTAAAGTGGTATAGACATTTTAATATTAATTTTTCCAATCCATGAAGAAGGAATACATTTCTATTTATTTATGTCCTTGATGATATCTTTCATCAGGATTTACTAATTTTCATTAAAGAGATCTTTCAACTCTTCAGTTAAAATTTGTTAAGTATTCAATTATTTAGAGCTATTCTGAATGGAATTTCTTTCTTGTTTTCCCTTTCAGTAAAACTTTTATTGATGTATAAAAATGATACTTTTTGTATGTTGATTTTGTATCCCACAACTTTGTTGAGTTAGTTATCAGTTCTAACAACTTGTTGGTGAAGTATTTTTTTTCACGTACAAAATAATGTCATATGGAAATATGGATATTTTACCTCCTCCTTTCTAATTTAAATGCCCTTTTCTTTCTTTCTCTTCCTTAATTGCCCTTGCTAATACTTCCAATGCTTATTGAATGAGTGGTGAAAGTGAGCATCTTTATCTTGTTCCAGATCAAAGGAGAAAAGTTTTTGGCTATTCCCCACTCAGTATTATGTTGACTGAAATTTTGAGATATGGCCTTTATAATTATGAGATATATTCCTTGTATACCTAATATGTATACCCAAACAAACCTTTGCTAGACCAAGGAAAAAAGGGAGAAAAAAATCAGGTAAAATTAGAGAAGAAAATTAAAACAGGGATGTTACAATTGATAGCACATAAATACAAAGGATCATAAAAAACTACTATGAATAAATATATCCTAATAAATTGGAAAACTTTAAAGAAATGGATATAACCCTACCACACAACCCAGCCATCCCACTCCTCGGAATTTATCCAAAGGAAATTAAACTGGCAAACAAAAAAGCTGTCTGCACATTAATGTTTATTGCAGCTCAATTCACAATAGCAAAGGCCTGGAACCAACCCAAATGCCCATCAACAGTAGACTGGATAAAGAAATTATGGGACATGTACTCTATAGAATACTATACAGCAGTCAAAAACAATGAAACCCGGTCATTTGCAACAAGATGAAGGAATCTGGAAAACATTATACTGAGTGAATTAAGCCAGTCCCAGAGGGACAAATATCATATGTTCTCCCTGATCGGTGACAACTAACTGAATACCAAAGGGGAAACCTGTTGAAGTGAAATGGACACTATGAGAAACAGTGACTTGATCAGCTCTTGTCCTGTTGATGTACAATGTAATACTTTATCCATTTTAGTATTTTTTTTTTGTTCTAGCACTATTGGTTGAACTCTGTAATTAAAACACAATTATTCTTAGGTGTTTAAATTGTAACGGAAAAGTGATCCCTGTTAAATATAAGAGTGGGAATAAGAGAGTGAGGAGATGTACAATTTAGGACATGCTCAATCGGACTTGCCCCAAACGGTGGAGTTAGAAATGTGCCAGGGGATTCCAACACAATCCCATGAAGGTGGCATGTACCAATGCCATTTCACTAGTCCAAGTGATCAATTTCAGTTCACAATTGATCACACTGATAGGTCTAAGAGTCAAAGGGATCACACAAACAAGACTAGTGTCTGCTAATACAAACTGATAGAATAACAAAGGGAGAGAACACTCCAACATGGGAAGTGGGATACACAGCCGACTCATAGAATGGCAGATGTCCTAAATAGCACTCTGGCCTCAGAATCAGCCCTTAAGGCATTTGGATATGGCTGAAGAGCCCATGAGAGTATTTTAGGCATGGAAATCCAAGACACTCTGGAAAAAAAAAAAAGACCTAAATGAAAGATCTCTGCAAATGAGAGCCCAGTGGAAAGAATGGGGCCATCAAAGAAGGAGGTACCTTTCTCTGAAGGGAGGAGAGAACTTCCACTTTGACTATGACCCTGTCAGAATAAGATCGAAGTTGGAGAACTCAAAAGGCTTCCATAGCCTTGGCAACTCAGGACTAGAGCCTAGGGAGACTACTGACGCCCTAAACGAGAGTGTCAAATTGTTAAGTCAACAACAGGAGTCACTGTGTACTTACTTCTCATGTGGGATCTGTCCTTAGTGTGTTGTCCAATGTGAAGTAATGCTATAACTAGTACTGAAACAGTATTTTACACTTTGTGTTCCTATGTGGGTGCAAACTGATGAAATCTTTACTTAATATATACTGAATTGATCTTCTGTATATAAAGATAATTGGAAATGAATCTTGATGTGAATGGAGTGGGAGAGGGAGCGGGAGATGTGAGGGGTTTGAGTGGGAGGGAAATTATGGGGGGGGGGGAGCCATTGTAATCCATAAGCTGTACTTTGGAAATTTATATTTACTAAATAAAAGTTTAAAAATATATATTAAAAAAAAGAAATGGAAAAATTGCTGGATATATTTAACATCAAAAATAGATGGTTGAATCTCACCAAATGCTTTTTCTGCATCTATTAAGAGAATCAATCCAGCAAGAAGATAAACAATTATAAATATGTATGCACCCAACACAAAACCAACCAAATACATGTAGCAAATATTATTAGACCTAAGGGGAGAGGTAGACTCCAACACAATAATACTGGGGGACTTCAACATTCCACTCTCATCAACATACAGATCATCCAGACAGTCAACAAAGAACACATCAGAGTTGAACCATACTATAAAACAAATGGACCTAGCAAACATTTACAGGACATTTCACCCAGTAGCTGCAGAATACATATTCTTATCATCAGCACTTGGAACATTTTCAAGGATAAGCCTTAAATTACAAATCAAGTCTCAGTAAATTTTAAGAATTGGAAATATACCATGTGTCTTCTCAGATAGCAAAGGAATAAAACTAGAAATCAAGAATTAATAGAATAAAAGACATTTTAAAAATACATGGAAATTGAATAACATGGGTATTGAAGAAATCAAAAAGGAAATCTGAGCTGACTTTGTGGCACAGCAGGTAAAGCTGCTGCCTGTAACACTGGCATCCCATATTGGGGCCAGTTTAAGTCCTGGCTGCTTCACTTCCAAACCAACTCCTTGCTAATGCCCCTGAACCAATGTGGAAGACCAGGATGAAGTTCCTGGATCCTAACTTCTGTCTGACTCAGCCCTGACCATTGTGGCCATTTGGGGAGTGAACCACCAGAGGGAAGATTCTCATTCTCTCTCTCTCTCTCTCTCTCTCTCTCTCTCAGTAACTTTGCCTTTCAAATAAATGTTTTAAAAAGAAAATAAAAAATTTTCTAAACCAAATATGAATGAAAATCTAACATATCACAATCTATGGGATACAGCAAAAGCAGAATTAAGAGAGAAGTTTATAGTAATAAGTGCATACATTACCATGCATACATTAACAAAAATATTTTAAATAAACTGATGACACATCTCAAGGACTTAGGAAAGCAACCAAAAATTAATAGGAGACAAGAAATAGTAAGGATTAGAGTAGAAATAAATGAAATAGGCCTGTAACAAGTAATGAAATTGAGGCAGTAATTAAGTCTCCCATCAAAGAAAAGCCCAAGACCTGATGAATTCTACAAAACTTTTAAAGAGGAACTAACTCTAATATTTCTCAAACTATTCCAAAATATTGAAAAGGATGGAACTCTGCCAAGCTCAATTTATGAAGCCAGCATTATTATGATAATAAAATCAAAGACACATACAGAAAGAAAACTGCAAACCAATGTCCTTGATGAACATAGCGCAAAAATTCTCAAAAAAATATCAGCAAGCTGAATCCAACACTACATCAAAAAAATCGAAAATTTTCCAGGAATACAACAATAGTTCAACATTCCCAAATCAATAAACATAATAAATCACATGAACAGAATGGAGAACAAATACCTAATTTATTTACTATCACTAGCTTTATTGACTGTTTTTTATAAAAAATGATTTATTTATTTTGAAAGTCAGAATTACAGAGAGAATGGGGAAAAGAGAGAGAGAGAGGGAGAGAGAGAGAGAATGAGGGAATCTTCCATCAGCTGGTTCACTCCCCAGAGCTGAGCCAGGCTGAAGCCAGGAGCCAGGAGCTTCTTTCTTGTTTCCCACATTGGTGGCAGGTGCACAAACACTTGGACCATCCTCCCCTGCTTTTTCTCAGGCCACTAGCGGGGGACTGTATTGGAAGTGGAGCAGCTAGAACATGAATCAACCCACATATGGGATGCTGGCATCATAGGCAGTGGCCTTTCTTGCTACGCTACAACACTAGCCTCTATTCACTCTTTTACTAAGGAGACTAGCCAGCGAAAGTATTCAATAAAAAGAAAAAATACATAATGCTTAAAGATGAGGAAACAAACATATTATTTGCAAATGGTGTGATTTTGTATATAAGACTCCAAAAAGTTAATTATTGGGTAAATAATTAGATTAGTAATCATCATTGACAAAAGACAATAATTTCTACACGGTAGTAGCAAATAATGAGAAAACATAACTTTATTTTTTTAAAGATTTATTTATTTATTTATTTGAGAGAGAGAGAGAGAGAGAGAGAGAGAGAGAGAGATTTCACATGTTGGCTTACACTTCAAATGCTCACCACTGCCAGAACAGAGTTAGGTCAAAGCCAGGAGCAATGACCTCCACGGGAGACTAGCAGGAGCCCAAGTCCATTATCTGCTGCTTCTCTGGTGTATTAGCAAGAAGCTAAATTGGAAGCAGAGGCAGAACTTGATCACAAGCATTCCAATATCAGCACAATGCCTGCTCTGAAACTTTAAATGTTACTACTTATAATGATATCAACATATCAAATAATAAGGAAAAATTAACAATACAATAGAAGATTACCTTAAAGCTCTAAGTCATTGACCGAAATTAAGGAAGATATAAATAAGTGTATTGATTTAACATTGTATATGGAATAGAATACTAAATACCATAAAGAGGTTAGTTCTTCATAAAATGACCAAAATAAAGTGTTTGAGCCCTTGCCACCCATGTGGGATACACAGATGGAGTTCCAGGTTCCCGGCTTCAGCTCCGACAAACCTCTGCTATTGTATCCATTTAGGGAGGGAATCAGGGGATGGAAGATCGCTCCCTCTCTCTCTCTCTCTCTCTCTTGTTCTCCCTCTCTCTCTGCTTTTCAAATAAATAAACAAATCTTTTCAAAATGACCAAGATATTCACTGCAATCTCAATCAAAAACCTTAGGCGGATTTTAACTAATTTTGTCAACTGATTCTAAAATGTACAAGGATATGTAGAAGGTTTAAAAACAGTTAAGCTGGGTCCTGGCGCTATGACGTAGCAGGTTCTGCCCCGACCTTCAGTGGATGCCGGTTCAAGTCCTGGCTGCTTCTCTTCCATTCCAGCTCCGTGCTAATGTGTCTGGGAAAGCAGCAAGGGAAGGCCAAGTTGTTGGGCCCCTGCACCCGCATGGAAGACCAGAAAGGAGCTTCTGGCTCCTGCCTTTGGCCTGGCTCAGCCCCGGTCATTGTAGCCATTTGGGTACTGAACCAGTGGATGGACTCTCTCTCTGTCTCTCTCTGTCTCTGTCTCCCTCTCTCTCTCTGTAACTTTGCCTTTCAAATAAATAAATATTTAAAATACTAGTTGAGCTGCTATTTTAAAAAATTACATGTCAGATGACTATTACTACTGTATGTCAATAGGTAAACCTACAAAAATGATGGTAGTGTAGTCTTAGTGCAAGTATCAATAAATAGATGTACAAGGGCCAGCTCTGTGGCATAGCAGATTACGCTGCTGTTTGTGATGCTGACATCCCATATTGGAGTGCTGGTTAGAGTCCTGGCTGCAGGACTTCTGATTCAGCTTCCTGGTAATATGCCTGGGAGGGGAGTGGATGATGGTTCAAGTACTTGGACTCTGACACCCATGTAGGAACCCGGATGGAGTTTCTGGCTCCTGGTTTTGGCCTAGATCTTACCGTTGTGGCCATTTGGGGAGTGAACCAGCAGGTAGAAGATCTGTGTGTGTATCTGTATGTGTGAGTGTGTGAGACTGTGTGTGTGTCTCCCTCTCTCTGTCTCTGCCTTTTAAATAAATGAAAAATAAATAAGCCTTTTTTTTAAAAAAAAAAAAAAAAAAAAAAGAAGGCATATGGACAAACCATAAAAAGAGTAAGTTCCTGGAACAGATATCTCCAAAGAAGTTATTTGCATTGCTCGGCTCAGAGATTTCACAGAGAAACAGAACCAATAATACACACACACACATACATGCACCCCACATATGGTGGGAGGGGGCTGGGAGAGACATATTGTAAAGACAGCTTATATGCCTTTGGAGGATGGCAATTTCAAATTCTGCAGACTAGGCCAGCAAGCTGGAGACCCAGAGAAAAGTTGATGTGGAAGTCCAAGTCCAATGGTTATTTGGCAAAGTTTCTTCTTTTTCTAGAATAGGTTCATTTTTCTCCACATTTAGTTGTTTAATTATTTGAAAGGCATAAGAACAGACAGAGTGACAGACAAGTAGAGAGATCTTCCATCCACAAAAGGCCACAACATTTAGGGCTAGACAGGCTGAAGCCAGGAGGCAGGAGCTTCTTCCAGGCCTCCCACGAGGGTGCAGAGGTCCTTGGGCCATCTTCTGCTTCTTTGTTAGGTGTAGTAGCAGGGAGCTGGATTGAGGTGGAGCAGCCAGACTCAAACCAGCACCCTTATATAGGATGCCTGCATCACAAGCCGTGGCTTCACCTGCTGTACCACAAAGCTGGTCCCAGGTTAACCTTTATTCTACTATGGCTTTTAACTAACTGGTTGATCAAACCCACATTATGGAAGTAATCTGTTTTATTCAAAGCTTGCTGATTTAAATGTTAATCTCATCCAAAAATATTTTCACTGAAACGTCTAGAACAATATTTGGCTATCTAAATATCATGACCCAGTTACTGTAAGATTAACCATCACATGATGAAAGTGGTCAATGATAATGTTTCATACTGCTAACAATCAGGGAAAATGCTATCATAACCCACAATTAAAGATACTAAACCACACGATGATTAAAACATTAGTTTCCTAGGTTTGGATAATAATCAGGGAAAATGCTATCAAAAACTGCAGTCAAAGATACTAAACCACACAATGATTAAAACATTAGTTTTCTAGGTTTGGAAGAAATTGTGGTATAGCAAAAAGTTTCAATTTTTGGAAAATAGTTTTGTATTACCAACTGAAGGTTAAATTGTATATTCTGCATGCACTAGAAATTTCTCTTCTAAGGATGTACCCAATAGAAATACCAACAAAAGGCACATTCAAGAGTATTCTAAATGACAATATTCCTAATATGCCCAAACTGGAAATGACCCAAATACCCATAATCAATAGAGGAAATCAACAAGTTCTTATATATTTTAACAAAGTTATAGAACAATTGCAATGATTGGATACTGATTAAGGCCATAGCATGCTTTAATCTTAACAACATGATTTTAAGCAAAAAGATGTAGTTACAGTCTGCATTATGGAATGTAGTTATATCAATTTCAAACAATAAGCAAATTTAAAACTATTTTGTTTAACAAGCCATGCTTGGAATAAACATAGAATGCTAAGAAAAGCAAACAAGTGATTATTATACAAGTGAGCTCAATAGTTACCTTTGAGAGATGGCAGGAGTAGGGAGGAATGGAGGAGATTCTGTGGAGTTAACAATGTTTCCTTTTTTACCTGGTTAATTTTTATACAGTTTAATTTTGAATGGGATCAAAGGGATCTCATCCAGTGTACGTCTCCCTTCTTTTCCACCTTTCCTTCCCCTTTTCTTCATTAGCTAAATATTCCATTCACTGAACTGTTATGCTGTGTCCCATTCCCAGGCACTCTCCAGAATATTTAGCTGGCTTCAGTTTCTGAGAAAGTAAGTTACATAAACATTTCCTCAGGACAACTGTAGCTGCTGAAATGTTTTTCATGCTTTAAGCATATTGTTAATCCACCTCCTCTCTTTTCTCCATACACGAATTCATACCCATCTCTAGAATTAAACTTATCAAAGGAACTTTGGCACCAGACTCCTGCCCACTTCATGCTGAAATAGAATACCGGAATGTGACACAACTCCAAGTAGCCCAATGATCCTCTCTTAGTAATTAGACAGAGCTGTATATCAGCGGCAGTAAATTCATAACTACTTGAAAAGATACAGAAAAGAACCTTCAAAGAGTGTCCTCATAGTCTAATCTCCTTGTAGATTCTCAATTCTGTTGACTGAGTCTCCGCCGTATGTCCTATTGCCTTTTACTTACACTTACATCTATTCTCAAACAAGATGTTTGAATTGATGGATCCCTGTGAACTCACTTTCTATAATTTTTAGGACAACTTTGAATTTAGAATGTGTAATATTTACTTCAATCTCTTGTTAGGTAAGGGCATATTTTTCTCATATTCCATCTGTGAGCTTCTAGAATGCATTTCTTATTTCTTCTTTTAGAGACATCAAAGTATATTATATTTGGAATTCTCTGGCTATAATGCAGAGAATCGCTAAGTTCAGAGAAAACCTAAAGCTGACAGTATGACCAAAAATAAAATTAAAAAACCTGAAGTAGTATTGGTACAGTAAGAGAAAGGCGGAATTCTGAGTGGAAAATCAGAAATAATTTGACAATAATTTTCTAAGAATATTCTGCCTAAACTGAAGTTATTTTTGTAGAGTTGTAGAAAGTTTAAAGGTGAGTTGACAGAAAATTTTAGATCGGATCTCTTACTAGTTGAGTTGTTCTGGGCAAGTTGCTCAATGTCTCTGTAATGCTTTTCTTCCCTATAGAATTAATATAATACTTATAACTTTTAGGATTCTCGTGGGGATTATTGGGAAAAACATGTAGAACATGTCTAGCACAATGCTTACCACATAGTAGATACCGAATAAATATGGGTCTCTCTTCCAACAGCATTGTAAATTTGGACAAATTATATTGATTATGAACATGGTATATTGCTTGGTTCATGGGTAGGAGCCCACATTTAGGTGATATTCAGTTATTTTTGGCTTGTTATATAAAATAATATAGCACTAAGGATGAATACCTATGTGGAAAGCTAAAAAATTAGTACAGTCAATGTTTCCATGTCCCAATAGGTCTTTGAGGCTTGAGAAAGGGAAATCAGAATATCTGAGAATTTCTAAGAATTCTCAAAATCTTGAGTTACATATTTTGCATAATATTTTATTTACATGCTTTTAAAAAATAATAATAATAAACAGTGAATAGTTTTTCTATAATAGAATTTCACTAAAAGTTCAAACGTGTTTCTCATAAAAAAGTTAAAATAAATTCATGATTTACTATCATTAACTCATGTTAGAAAGATTACACACTTCAATAACTCATAAAAATCCCTTCCTGATACAGACATGATAATGTTCCCTCATTTTAAATATTTCATAACACAAAATAAATCTCAAATAAACAGAATTATTTAAAACTTAAAAGATCATAAAAATTTGATGTCTAAAGTTTATTCTTAAAATGAAATCTTGAAATATACAAATATTACTCTGTATGATTGTCTTGACCTTTGTCTCACTGCAAATATTCTAGGCAGGAAATTTTCTTTCATTTCTTCATTTGTACATTGCTTGATATGTTAAGAATGTTAGCAGGAGGTAAGCATTTGGTGTAGCGGTTAAGATGCCAGTTAAAGCATATATCCCATATCTGAGTTCCTGGGTTCAAGTCCTGACTCCACTCCTTATTCCAGCTTCCTGTTAATGTGGACCCTGGGAGACAGGGGCTGATGGCTAAAGTACTTCGATCCCCTGCCACCAATGTGGGAGACCTGAATGGAGTTCCCAGACATTTGAGGAGTGAGTCAGTGAATGGGAGATGTCTGTCTGTCTTTCAAATTCATTCATTCACTCTTTAAAAGAACATAAATACAAACATCTTCAGGTTGCTCATTGTGATAAATGTGGCTCCAATATACACATATTTCCGTTTAAATGATGAAAATATTTTGTCTGCTTTCACCAGTACTGGTTTTGCAATTTTTATCGGCCTGACTTCAGCTAATTCAGATTTAAATTAGTTTCTGTTCTTATTACAGAGTAGTCTATAGCAACACTCTTATCTTCTTATCTTTGCATCTCTTCTGTTAAAATATTTACAGGGAACTGTAATTGAAAACATTTAAGCACTAGGAAAGACCATCGCATATTACTGAGAAATGTTAAAATAACTGAACTCAAATATTGTACCAAGGTTTATAGCACTACGTGGACTCATGTGTCAAACTGCCAATTTATGGACTGACTTCGCTTCCAAAACTTGTCAGTTCTTGGAACTCCACTCATAGGATTTGTATGAAGTACATTATGCACATACATCTATTTGATTTGCAAGAATGATTCACTGCTAGCAGCAGGCAAGCAACAGATACACATTTATAACATGGCAACCGCTGCAAGCAAGACGGACTGATTAGATTGTGCCTGCTTGTCTCCTTTGTCCCCCTGCGTTCCTGGAAATGTGCAATTTCATTGATTCACCAAGTCAGTGTTGCCTTCTTTTGCTTCTGACTTGATGTTAGTGGATTCCTTAGTACCAGTAACATCTCTGTGCTAATTTCTAAGCTTGGATTCTCAGAGGAGATTTATGATACTTTCCCTATTTTTCTAATTTCTTAACAAATTTTTCAAAGGAGTCCAGATTTGGAATAACATATACCTCTAGAAATGCTTAGAAGGAGTTTCTTCATAGAAACATTAATTATGATGGAAAAGAAAATTAAGCATTGATTTCATTTTGCATTTAGTATGACCCAAAGAAGTACACATTTGAGTACATCTAAAATTTAAAGGCATGTCATTTGGTTTGCCAGTTCATTTGGGCAATGGAACAAAATGAAATATATTTTATCACATTCTCTTCTAAATGAGTGGTAAAAGCACTCTGACTTCATAAATTGAGTCTAAATCTCAAGGGTTCACTGCATGAGAGAACAGGAAAGGCAGGGGCATCACCGCCAACAGTTTAGCGGGCATAAGTCCTCTTAGCTTCCAGGCTCATTTTCACGTTTGCTGAGTACTATATACTGTTAGGTTTAAATAAATGCTTGTTCATATGAAAGTTTAAAAGCTACTGCCTTTTTTACCATATACCCTGTATTAAAAATGATCTTTTATTTCTTTGTGATAATTGGGAGATCATTTTAGATTAGTTAAGTAAATTCATTCTTGAATACAGCTTTAGCAGGGTGTTTTGGAGAAAATCTGTTAAAGAAAATAAAATACTGTTGGTTAGACAATTCATTATATTCAAATCCCTCCACTCAGTCATTCAGTTCAGAAAGAAAAATATTCATTTATGTCCTGCTTTCTATGTAACTGTGCCAGGCATAATAAATAAGAAATTTTTTATTCCATTGAAGTAACCCAGTTTTCTTTTTTCCATATCACAAGGGTGCAGTTACAGACAAGAGAGATTTTGTTTTAATATATTTTGTTTTTTTTAAAAAAATATGTAAGTTGTTTCCTTCTCTGCCTGTGTTGTCACCTGATGTAAAGATAACACTAAACTAAACACAGGGCCTCGGGTTTCTAAAGGAGACCTAAAGAAGTCATTAAATGAAGCGAAGTTTGTACTTCAAATTGCTTTTCAGATGTCCGTATATTGGGTGGGTAGTCTTTTAATCAGAAAAGTAGGTCCATAGTAATTCCGTACTTAATTCTCCTTTCTTGGAAATTGTTCTTCAAGGTGACAAGGTACACTCATCTACTACCATTCTGTGTTTCTCTCTGAAAACCGTGCCTAGGCTCCAGCTGCTAACTGCCGTCAGCTGCCTTTCAGGGCAACACACAGTGTTCTCTGGACCCAGACCTACTCTAGCATTCTTTTTAAATGATATTGAATTTCCGTAGTGTCCATAAATTAATACATTCTTCGTCATTTGTTTTGCATACACAACACCATCTGCTTCTTCGAATCCCAAATGTCTGCTTGATGTGCTTTGCCTCCCATTCCAGAAAAGTACCAGTTGTGCTGCCAGGTCTCTGGAGTCCTAGCAGGAACACACGATTCTTCCCAGTAATGGAATAATGAGATACATCGCACGTTTCTCTAACAACTGGGATTCTTGCCTGCCATTCCAAATGGAGGGATACCACCAGTGAGGATCAAGCACCTGATATATACCAACTCTATTCTCATCATGACCCCTTCCCAAAAGGCCAATAGAAAAAAAAAAAAAAAAAGCTGGTAGAGGCGCCACCACCTGTTCTTGCTTGTTTGAAAATGCACCATTTCTGTATATTCTGTCTTGTGACAGTCTGGAAGTGCAAATACCAATCTGTTTCTGCGAAGAGATTCTTGAACCATGGAGGTGGCACGACAGATCCTTTGTCAGTGACTCCAGGCAACTTGGAATAAGCGTTGTTAACAGCACATGAAAGGGAGTTCCAGACTGTGACACATGTAGCTTTCCTCTGGCATATGCTGAATTACTCATTCCTGTGTTTCCAATGCCTGAGGAATGAACAGCAATGAAGCTGAGAAAACAAAGGAAGCAATGTGGAAACCTTTTGATAATAAAGATGTACTTGCTTATTTAAAATATCTCTACCACTCTGAGGAAATACTTATAAAAGTGAGAAATCCATAAGTGTAAACAAGGCACTAATTCATTGAACAATAATCCTAAAAAAAAAAAAAAAAAGAAAAAGAAAAAGAGAAAGAAAAGAAAAAAATTCAGCAAAAATGTTGAAGTTAAATTTAAAATTATCAGTGACAATGGGAGTAATATGCGTCTCTGTGTATGGCGACTCAGAAGGCCGCTTTGGGATGGTTACACCATCTGGAATGTAAAGATTGTAATGGTTGTGACATCCTGGAAGATCCAAGTGAACCACAAAAGAAACTGCAGCCACACCATCCTGCAGCTACCATGTGGGCCAGAATGGGACTTCAGAGAGCTACAAGATTGGCTTCAGGTTCCACTGGACTGGAATATGAGTACTGAACCCAAGAAGGAAAACATTGCATATGATTGCAATGATCATTAACTCTGGGAGTGGCTGATGGTACAGGACTTAAGATTCGGGATGTCTGACATGAATTTATTCTAACAATGTCCAATGATTCAAATATCATTGGCAAAGATCACAAAATGTAAACTACTACAGCCATTGTAGAAGAAAGTATGGAGATTCCTCAGAAAGCTGAAAATAGATCTGCCTTATATAGACCCAGCCATCCCACTCTTGGGAACTTAGCCAAGGGAATTGAAATCAGCATATTAAAGAGTTATCTGTACCTCCACGTTTATAGCAGCTCAATTCACAATAGCTAAGATAAGGAATCAACCCAGATGTCCATCAACTGATGACTGGATAAAGCAATTGTGATATAAATAATTGTGATATAAATATAGATAGATGATACATAGACAGATAGATAGATAGAAAGGATACTAGTCAGCAGTCTTTTGCAACTGGAAACCATTCTACTTAATGAAATAAGCCAGTCTCAAAAATACAAATACCATATGTGTTGCCTGATCTGTGGTAACAGAGCACCAAAAAATGTAATGTAAATGGGTGAAATTGACATTTTGAGATTCAATGATTGTTTGGATCCCTTGTCTCTACTGTTGAGGAGCAGTGTTTTTTTCTTCTTACTCTTTGTTGAACTCTTTTATCACTGTAGAGTTAATCTTATGAGTATAAAATTAATTGAAAATAGGTCTTTGTAAAAATTAGAAGTTGGAAAAGGAGAGGGAGGAGGAAGAAGGGTGGGAGCATGGATGAGAGGAAGGGTAGTGTGAGAAGTATCAGTATGTTCCTAAATCTGCATATATGAAATACATGAGATTTGTTTATCTTAAATAAAAATTTATATATATACATACACATATATATATATATATATATGTATATAAAGAATTGGATGGCTGGCGCCGCGGCTTACTAGGCTAATCCTCTGCCTGCGGCGCCAGTACCCTGGGTTCTAGTCCCGGTTGGGGCGCTGGGTTCTGTCCCGGTTGCTCCTCTTCCAGTCCAGCTCTCTGCTGTGGCCCGGGAAGGCAGTGGAGGATGGCTCAAGTGCTTGGGCCCCGCACCGGCATGGGAGACCAGGAGGAAGCACCTGGTTCCTGGCTTCGGATCGGCGCAGCGCGCTGGCCATAGCAGTCATTTGGGGGGTGAACCAATGGAAGGAAGACCTTTTTCTCTGTCTCTCTCTCTCTCACTGTCTAACTCCGCAAAAAAAAAAAAAAAAAAAAAAAAAAAGAATTGGAGATTGCAATGCTTAGTGAAATAAGCCAGTTCCAAAAAGAGAATTATCATATGATGTCTCTGATTTGTGGTACCTAACATATAGAGTATAAAAAAAGATAATGTGTGCAAGTTAAATTCACATTTTGAGATTTGATTATTGTCTACAGGCCTTGTCTATACTCCTGGGGAAGAGTGGTTTTTCTGCCTACTACTTGTTGAATTCTTTGTTTACTGGAGGTTTAAGCTTGTGATTTTAAGTAAATTGAAAGTATCTCATTGCATAAATTTAGACGACAAATAAGAAAGTAAGGAGGAGGGAGGGTAGGGTGAGAAGCATCATTGTGTTCTTAAGACTGTGTACATGAAATACATGAAATTTGTTCCCTTTATATAATTAAATCTTAAGAAAATTTTTTAAAAGATCAACTAAACCTACTCTGAAAGTTATGGTAAATTCTTCAACAAATAAAAACTTGCAAGGGATTTTAAGTTATTGTTATCTACAACTAGGTAGCTCCCTGACCCTCTGTAGGTTGAATACATTTTCAGTGCTTTATTTCTGTCTTCCCATTGACGGAGTCTGAATAAACATTACTCAAGCTCTGTGAGTCCTCTTGGAGATTAGGCCTCAATCTTGGCCCCTATCCTGTCTTAATCCGGTTTTAGAAAGAATCCCGCTAGATCAGTTTAGCAACAATGTGCCACCCTCTGTGTCTTCCCTTAATAATTTTTCTTCCACTAACCTCTGCTCCCCAGCTCCTTGGATATAAATCAATAGCTATATTTACTGTATTTGGACCTGAGCTTTCTCTACCCTCCATGTTTTACTTATCATAATCATCTTCAGTAAAGTTTTCTTTACTATTTTAGCCAGTATCTGAACAATTTCATCTTTGCCACTATAAAGTAAGAGCATAGAATAATACTGCCAGGACCTGGTGCTATGGCATAGAAGGTTAAGCCTCTGCTTACAGCACTGGCATCCCATATGGGCACTGGTACAAATCTTGGCTGCTCCACATCCAATACAGCTCCATGCTAGTGCACCTGGAAAAGCAGTGGAGGACAACTCAAGTACTTGGACCCCTACACCTATGTGGGAGACCCAAAAGAAACTCTTGGCTCCTTGCTTTGGCTTGGCCCAGTCCCAGCCATTGTGGCCATATGGGGAGTGAACCAGTGGATGGAAGATCTCTCTCTGTATCTCCCTCTCTCTGTATCTCTGCCTTTCAAATAAATAAATATTTAAAAAAAAACAATAACACTTCCAAATTTTTGTTATCATATGATTTTGAAAACTGCTTTTTTCCCTGTTGCACATGTTAACTGAGTGGTTAAAAAAAAAAAAAGGCCATATTCTATCATTGCCTAGGGTCTTTCAAGTATAGAATTGACATTTGTTTATTCCATTTTCTATGTTTCTGAATAGAGATTCAAGAAATTCAAATCTGGTATTTTCAAAAAACAAGGTGGGATTGTAATTTGGCCTAGTGGTTTAGACAACAGTTAAGATACTTGTGTCCAATATGGGAGTGCCTGGGTTCAATACTCAGCTTTAGATCATGATGAATCTTCCCTTCCATGCAAACACTGGCACCTCAGTGATGTCTCAACTAGTTAGGTACTTACTACCCTTGTGGGAGACCTGGATTGAGCTCATGACTTCTGACTTTGGACCAGTTGCACCTGTTGTGGGCATTTGAGGAGTGAACTAGAAGTGGGGAGCTCACTGGCTCTGTTTCTCTCCCTCTCAAATACTTAAAAATAAAAAAAAAAATCTTCAACTCTATTAATTCTCAGAAAGAAAGTGTACACATTCTTTGACCAGCTTATAATCTCTCTACCTCCTTTACTTTGTAGAAAAATGAAAATCTTTCACAGATCCAATTCATTCTGGTGAAAAGAATTACTTGCCATGTAAGAAAATTCTATTTTATGCATTTCCTAGTGGGTAAGTTGCACTATATGTGGATGAACCTGCATCTATTGAATGAGTAAGTGTCTCCAGTCTGTTTCAATTACCATCTTGTTTCAAATTTAAGAATTTAGTAACATTAGGAGGAAAGTCGCTGATGACTGCTTCTAGATGGAAAGAGAATCATGCACCCAAGACTGCTAATCTTGATTACAAATACTCAAGAGAAGGATTAGCTTGTGTGTAAATCACATATGGAAACAGTTATGGAAATGACAATCAAATTAATATAAAATGCATACCACCACTTTACAATTATAGTTTAATTACACATTTGAGCCTTGTAAACACAAAAAAGCACCAGAAGGAAATAGTCACCTTTCTCTAACCTGTTTATTAAGATATTGAACAAATATATGGGATAAAATAATAACATGAGCAGAAAAATCTTTGCATAACTAAAGACAAAGAAGAAACTTACCTAGAAGTAAATAATAGACAAAAGTTGATCACATACACACACACACACAGATGCGCCTGGGCCATTTCAACTATTGTTTATAAAGTAAGGAAAAGCAATTTATGTTAGTGAACGATTCTAACATGACAAATACACAAAATACTTCAAGAGATTTGTGGAAAATTAAATTAATAAGTTTCATTAATTTCCAATAATTAATTAAATGAAATGGGTGTTTTTTGTTGGTTCAAATAATTAAATTAAAATACTATTTGTTTATTTTTTGCTGTATGTTCAAATCTATTCCCTGTAGTACTATTTGTTTTTTCCCAGAAACCTTGTATTTACGGTGTACAAACTTCATTAATTTCATGAATATAATTTTAGGATTTTTCCCACTGTGCCTGCACTCCCACCCTTCCTCCTCTTCCCTCTCCTATTCCCATTCTTGTATTTTACTAAGATATATTTTCAGTTAACTTTATACACATAAAATTAATATTAAGTAAAGTATTCAACAAACAGTATGAAAAAAATGTTCAACAGTTGAGACAAGGACTTTTCAAAGTCATTGCATCTCTTCCTGATGTGTTGTTGGATTCAATTGGCTAGTATTTTGTTGAGGATTTTTGCGTTTATGTTCATCAGGAAAATTGGCCTGTATTTCTCTTTCTCTGTTGTATCTTTTTCAGGCTAAGGAACTAAGGTGATGCTGGCTTCATAGAACGAGTTTGGGAGGATTCCCTCCCTTTCAATTATTTTGAATAGCTTGAGAAGAATTGAAGTTAGTTCTTCTTTACATGTCTTGTAGAATTCAGCAGTGAAACCATCTGGCTTTTTTTTTTTTTGTTGGGAATGTCTTTATTACTGATTTCACTTCCACCTTTATTAGGGGTTTATTTAGGTTTTCTATGTCTTTGTGGCTCAATTGGGCTCATACTGGTTGTATGTGTCCAGGAATGTACCCATTTCTTTTAGATTACCCAGTTTCTTGGCATACAGCTCTTCGTAGTAATTTCTGATGATTCTTTTTTATTTCTGTGGTATCTGTTGCTACATTTCCTTTTCACTTCTGATTTTGTTAATTTGGGTCTTCTCCCTCCTTTGTTTTTGCTAGTTGGCCAGGGTGTGAATTTTACTTATTTTTTCAAAAAACCAGCACTTTGTTTTGTTGATCTTTTGTATTGTTTTATTGGTTTCAATTTTGTTGATTTCTTCTTCTCTAATTTTAATTATTTCTTTTATGCTACTAGTTTTGGGTTTTGTTTGCCATTGTTTTTCTATAGCCTTGCATATGGTCTGCCCTAGAGAAAGTTCCATGCACTGGTAAGAAGAATGTGCATTCTGCAACTATAGAATGAAAAGTTGTGTAGATATCCATTAGGTCCATTTGGTCTATAGTGTTGGTTAACTCTGTTGTTTCCTTGCTGATTCTCTGTTTGGTTAATCTGTTCATTGCTGAAAGTGTGGTGTTGAAGTTCCCCATTATTATTGCATTTGAGTTTATGTCTCCCTGTCTCCTTTTAGATCCATTAACATTTCTTTTTTTTTTTTCTTTGGACAGGCAGAGTGGACAGTGAGAGAGAGAGGCAGAGAGAAAGGTCTTCCTTTTTTCCGTTGGTTCACCCCACAATGGCCGCTGCGGCTGGTGCGCTGCAGCCGGCACACCACGCTGATACAAAGCCGGGAGCCAGGTGCTTCTCCTGGTCTCCCATGCGGGTGCAGGAACCAAGCACTTGGGCCATCCTCCACTGCACTTCTGGGCCACAGCAGAGAGCTGGCCTGGAAGAGGAGTAACTGGGACAGAATCCGGTGCCCCAACCAGGACTAGAACCCAGTGTGCCGGTGCTGCAGGCAGAGGATTAGCCTATTGAGCCGCGGCGCTGGCCAACATTTCTTTTAAAGAGCCAGGTGCCCGGTAATTAGGCACATATTTGTTTATTATAGTCACATCTTCCTGTTGAATTGATCTCTTAGTCATTACATAATGCCCTTCTTTGTCTCTTTTAACAGTTTTTATGTTAAAGTCTGTTTTGTCTGATATCAAGATGGCTACACCAGTTTTTTTGTTTGTTTGTTTCTGTTAGCTTGGGATATCTTTCCCCATCCTTTCACTTTCAGTCTGCATGTATCTGTTGATGAGATGTGTCTCTTGTAGTTCAAAATATTTTGAGAGTTCTGAATAAATTTTTATAATATGCTCTTCATAGGCATATCTTTCAAAAAATTTAGCACCAAAAAAGCTAATTTTAAAATTATATTTTCCATGAACTTTTAAAAATATCCATGAATATTGATAGATATATATGTGGCGAGATACATATAAGTAGGCTAGTGTAGAAATCTAAAATGATCAGATTCACTATCTGAGGATAAATAAGTATTTTCTTGGGGATAATTGAGACCAATATTTGGTGTTTTAGATATAGTTGTATAAAAAAAGATGATTATTGCTTTAAAACTCATATAAGTCCGAACTCTAGGTCCCACAGAATTTCACTGGTGTGACTAGGAGACAGGAAGATTTTAGAGGAAAAAAATCATAATCATTCCTTTTGGGCTATGAAGAAGATAGGATTGACTTTCATCATTTCAGAAATTAGGATTTAATTAGAATAGCACAAAATATGTGGAGAATGTGTTTGTAAGGGCATTCAATTCAACATTACATGGCTCAGTTTTCTTTCTTCAGTGTAAAATCTCTTTGGCATCTGAAGTTACTGCCTGTCACCCTAATTCTGTGTGCAACAGTTTGGGTGACAATTTGAAACACAGAAAGAAATCATATGTAGATCCTGAATGTCGTTATTTGAGTTTTATTTTGTCTAAGAGAAATAGCTTTATTGCAATATGGAGGTGATTCAATCCTGTAAAGAAATACTATGACAAGTTCTACATTAGCTTATTTTTTTTGTTTGTTCCTTCGCTTATCATCTGTACTAAAGCAGTTTGTTTGACTTAGGATGAAATACAGTACTGGAGTAAACTGTTTGCATTGATAATTGCAAATCACTTGGAGGTTTATTGAAGTGCGTTCCATTCAAAAGATTATAATGGCTTGGATAGAGCAATGACTGATAATACACAGAGATGTTTCTGAATGAGTAAATACTATGGAGAGAGAATTTCCATTTTCTTGTAATATAGTGGCCTAGATGTTTTGGGTAGCATCTTTCTAGAAAAATATACTAAGTTATGAATTAAAATTGTTGTTGAAACTTGGATTCACAGGGTAGGGACAAAAGAAGAAAAATATACAGTAACTGAGATACAAATTAACAAAGAGCATCCATATCAGATGGACAGGCATAGTGACCCTTAGCCTGATCCCAAAGAAGAAAAGCTCAACCACTGAATCCATTTTAATCCTGGAAGCCAAAAAGTGTAGAGTTGGACAAATGGCCATAGACCATCTTGGAGTGGTGTAAACATACCTGCAGTTCGTTGGGTGAGGGCAGATTTTTTTCATTTTGGATCCCCATGTTTTCAGCAGACTACTTGAAAGCATTCACAAAAACACATTAGTGGTTACCAGTGACTGAGAGGTGGAAAGAATGAGAAATGACTCTCTAATGGGAGTAAGATTTCCTTTGGGCACAATGAAATTGATCTGGAACTAGATGGTGCCAATGGTTCCCCAATATGGAAACACTGAAATAAATACTTAAAACTTGTGGATTTCTGCTATTTGAATTTTTCTTCAATTAAAATGTGTGAATGTATTTTTTGGTAAGATTTATTTTATTTATTTGAAAGACAGAGTGACAGAGAGAGATGGAGCCAAAGAGAGAGAGGTTTTCCCTACACTGGTTCATTCCCCAGATGACCACAATGACCAGAGCTGAGCTGATCCAAAGCCAGGAGCCATGAGCTTCTTCTGGGTCTCCCACGTGGGTGCAGGGGCCCAAGGACTTGGGCCATCTTCTACTGCTTTCCCAGGACATAACAGAGAGCTAGATCGGAAGTGGAGCAGCCGGGACTCAAACCGGCGCCCAATTGGGATGCCGACGTTGCAGGCTGGGTCTTTAACCTGCTGCATCACAGCGCCAGCCCCATATGTGAATGTGTGAATGTGTTAACTCAACCAAAAGGCAGAGATTGTTAGACTGGAAGAAAAAAATAAAGAACTAATGATATACTACTTGTAGCAAACAAAGTGTAAGTTGAAAATGACAAGTAAGTTAATAGCAAGTAAAGAACAAACTGTATATTATGTAAACAGCAGTAATAGCAAAGCTCTTTCTCTACTAATTGTAGACAAAATGGACTTTAAAACAAAAACTGATATTGGAAAAAAAGAATGTTTTGTAATGGGTCAATCTATTAGGAAGTTATAAGCAATTATAAAATATGCATCTAACAGAGCCTCGAAATATGTAAACCACAAACACATAATTGCAGGGAAATAAGATGATACCCAATTATAACCAGAGACTCCAATACCCAACTATCAATAATGGACAGACCAAGTGAAGAGAAACTTGAAAAACATTATATTGACGAGAGACCTATCAGAAATCTGTAAAACACTCCACCCAGCAGCAACCGACCACACATTTTTTTTTCAAAGACACCTTGAACACTTGCTAGAATAACCAATAGTCAACAAAATAGAACTCATTTAACTTTAGCTCTGATAGCTTTAAATTCATAGGAAATATATTTTCTTATCAAAATAAACCAACTTTCTGAATATCAAAAAGCTTTGTGAAATTCTTAAATTTGTTCAAATTAATCAGCGCACTAATGAGTAGCCAGTAGTTTGAAAAGTAAGTCACAAGGGAAATTATAAAATATTTTGAGATGAATAAAAATGAGGGCACAATATGTCAAAATTTATGGACTACAAATACAGCCGTACTTAGATGATAATTTATACCTAACAATGTCCACAGCATAGAAGATCTACAACCAACAATCTAATTTTCCACCTTAAGACCATAGAAATAAAAAATTAAACTAAACACAAAATAAAGAGAAGGGAGGAGAAAAGCAAAATTGAAGTAGATATTAATTAAACAGAATAGAAATATCATAGAGAATAACACTGAAACCAAATGCTAGTTACCTGGAAAGCCCACACATTTTGATAAATTGGAACTGGACAAATCCAGGAAAAAAAGGGAAAAACTCAGATTTCTGACATCAAGAATAGAAATGGAAAAGTCCTAGTGACTTTTCATAATTAAAGGAATAATAAGGGTGTACTCTGAAGTACTGTATGAATAGAAACTATATAACTTACATGAACTGGACATGTTCCTGGAATGAAATTACACTGACTACTAAAAATGACCCAAAAAGCAAGAAAAAAATCTAAACAGATTATCAGTAAGTAAAGATAATTGAAAAATTAATAAAATCTTTAAAAAAAAAATAAAAGCGTGCAAGACCTGATGTCTTCACCAGCATATTCTATTAAACATTTAGAGAAGAGTTAAGCAGCCAATGTTGTGGTGCTGTGGGTTAAACAGTAGCTTGGAATACCAGCAACTGTATTGGAGGCTATTCTGCCTCCAATCTAGCCTCCTAATAATGCATTCTAGGTAGCAACAGATGATGACCCAGGTACTTGAGTTCTTACCAACCATGTGAGAGACCGGGATGCAGTTCTAGGTTTTTGCCTTCAGCTTAGCCCAGCCCTGGACGTTGAAGCACTAGTGGATGAAAGATTTCTCTTCCATGCGTGCTGTCACTCTCATTCTGTTGCTTGACCTCTCAAGTAAATGAAAATAAACATTTAGAAAAAGAGAAGAGTTAATATCAGTTTTCCATATCTTTTAAAAATGGAGGGGAAAACTTCTCAACTCATTAATTTAAGATTGATTTGAAAGGCAGTGAGAGAGAGAGAGAGAGAGAGAGAGAGAAATATCTTCCATCTGCTGACTCACTCCCCAAATGGGTGTAACAGTGTGGGGTAGGGGTTCGTGGAGAGGAGAAGCAGGCTGGAGCTTCTTCCTGGTCTTCCACGTGGGTGCAGGGCCCCAAGCACTTGGGCTACCTTCCACTGATTTCCCAGGTGTGTTAGCAAGGAGGTAGAACAGAAGTGGACCAGCTGGGACTGGAACCTGTGCTGATATGGGATGCCAGCGTTTCAGGCAGTGGTTTAACCTGCTGAGCCACAATGCCAGCCTCTCAACTCATTTTTGAAACCAGTGTTATCTTGCAACCAAAATGTGAAAATGATGTCAACAAAAAAATCCAGCATAAGCAAATCAAAAACAAAGGAAAAAAAAAAACTAAAAACAACCAAAAATTTACAGATAAATATTCTTTAAGAATATAGAAGCAGGGCCGGCACCGTGGCTCACTTGGTTAATCCTCCGCCTGTGGCACCGGCATCCCATATGGGCGCCAGGTTCTAGTCCTGATTGCTCCTCTTCCAATAAAGCTCTCTGCTGTGGCCCAGGAAGGCAGTGCAGGATGGCCCAAGTACTTGGGCCCTGCACCGGCATGGGAGACCAGGAAGAAGCACCTGGCTCCTGGCTTTGGATCTGCGCAGCGCGCCGGCCGTAGCGGCCATTTGGGGAGTGAACCAACGAAGAGAAGACCTTTCTCTCTGTCTTTCTCTCTCTCTCTCACTGTCTATAACTCTACCTGTCAAATAAAAAAAATTAAAAAAAAATAGAAGCAAAAAATCCTCAACAATATATTAGCAAGTCAAATTTGGTAATATGTAAAAGCATTAAACACTCTAAGATAAAGTTGGATTTATCCAAAGAATCCAAGAATGGTTTAAAATCTGAACTCAAACAACATTGTAGATCACATAAATAAAGGGGTAAGCAAAAGCAAAATAAAACCCGAACAAAAATACCTGATCTCCTCAATAAGTGCAATAAAACAAATTCTCAATAAACTAGAAATAGAAGGGAACTGCTTTAAACAGGTAAAGGGTGTCAATAAAAAAAAAAACACAGCTAAAGATAGAATATTTTCCCCTTAAATTATGAGATGAGGCTATCTGCTCTGCCCACTTGTATCTGAAAATTTATAGAAGCTCAGGGCCAGTGCTGTGGTGTAGCATCCCATATGGTCACTGATTTGAGTCCTGGCTGCTCCACTTATGATCCAGCTCATTGCTCATGTGCCTGGGAAAGCAGTGGAAGATGGTCCAAGTCCCTGAGCACCTGCTACCCACATGGGAGACCGATAAGATGCTCCTGGCTCCTGGCCTTAACCAGGCCCAGCCCCAGTCATTGTGGCCACTTGCAGATTACAAGAACTTTTATATATAAGACCCAAACTAATTATTAACACACTACTAGAACCAATAAACTGTTTCAAGAAATCTGGTGGATGGATTAACCTATAAGCAACGATTGCATTTCTCTACTCTAGTAATAGGCAAACAAAAAGGAAATTTGTACTATCAATAATACTATGAAAAAGAGTGAATCCCTCTGAATAAAATCAGAAAAATGTGCAAAATTCATACAGTGAAAACTACAAAACATTACTGAAATAAGTTGAACTTGCAAAAAATATAAAGACGTTTCTGTTCATGTTTGAAAGATAATATTATTTGGACAGAAATTCTTTATGCATTAATCTAGAGATTCATTGAAATCCCCATCCAAAAACCTCAGCTGAATTCTTGCACAAGTTAAGCTGATAAAATTCATGCAGAAATTGAAGGGGGCCAGAATAGCCAAAACAATCTTGCATAAGAAGAATAAAGCTGAAAGATTCACATTTTCTGAGTTAAACACTTACAACCTAGCTTCAGTAACCAAAACAGTGTGATACTGGCATAGGGATACACATCTAGACTAAGAGAATAAAGTTGAGAGTCCAAAAATAAACTTATAAAATCAACCTATGATCAGTTGATTTTTGGCAAGGATGCCAAGACAATTCGATGAGAGGACAATATTTTCTACAGATGGTGCTGGGCCAGTGGAATATCCACAAGCAAAAAAAACTAAGTTGAACCCCGACATCAAACCGTACCCAAAAATTAACTCGAAGTGCATGACTAAGTAGTGTATGCAGGACTCCTCAGCAAGCTGTCTCCACGTCCACCTAACAATAGGACAGGTAGTATGAGACTTAAGAGGCTATGCGGTAGGACTAGTAGGCACTTCACTTCCCTGTCTTTATGTTAGTGGAGCCCCGTGGAGAGCTGAGCCTCTACATCAGTGAGGTCGAACAAAGTGATGAGAGTCAGGGCCGAATAGAAACTCCGCCTCCTCGCCTCCCTTACCTTGGTGTCACAAGGACAAACCTCAGAGGTGCACTTTAATTTGTGCTTTCCAGCAACAGAGCAGCATGGCTTAGTAGTCTACTTCTTCTCACCCGGACTCAGAAGTTTCAAGTTTAGAGCTAAGATTCTATCCCTACTTGGAGACAAGTTATTAAGAGGTGTTCCCCAACGTTTTCCAGGATTCTGTCAGTAAGACAGAGGAGAGAACTGAAACAACATACTGACCGTCTGCAAGGGAGTAGCGTGACTCAGGAATCCAGTCCACTTTTGCTGACACAGTGTGTGTGGGAGGGGGTGGGAGGGGTGGAAGCAAGTGTGAGCCATATCCATCAGGCCCTTATACCACAATATTAATGAGGGGACTGCCTGGTGAAAACAAAGATAAAGAGGACCAGCACTGTGGCACAGAATGAAGCCACTGCTTGTGGCATCCCATGTAAGAGTGCTCAGATTTGAGTCCTGGCTGCCCCACTTCCCTTTCAGCTCCCTGCTACTGTTCCCCAGAAAGCAGAGGGTGACGGCCCAAGTACTTGGGACTCTGCCACCCCATGTGGGAGACCCAGATGGAGTTCTTGGCCCCTGGATTCAACCTAGCCCAGCCACGACCATTGTGGCCATTTGGGGGGTGAATCCGTAGTGGGAAATCTCTCCTTCCCTTTCCCTCCTCTTCTCCCTCTCCCTCTCCCTCTCCCTCTTCGACTTTCAAATAAATAAATAAATCTTAAGCATACATTCATACACAGAGAGACTGAATAAAGCCCACAATCTTACAACAATAATATTCAAAATATGCTGGAAATAATTGAAATTCACTACCATACCAAGAATCAGTAAAATCGTAAGTGAGTGAGAAAAGACAACCAACGTACACCAGTACAAAACTAAATTAGAGGTTGGACTTATCCAATAAGGATTATAAGTAGCATTCATAAAACTGCTTTAACAAGCAATTAAAAATTATCTTGAAACAATTACAAAATAGAAAATCTCATCAAACAGCATACAAGACACATTTAAATTTAAATTGTATAACTAAAATTTTCACTGAATAAAATAAAATCTCAGTGAATGGAATCACAGTAGAGTGGAGGAAATAGAGAAAATCAGTGAACTTGAGAGCAGATCAATAGAAGTTCCTGAATCAGAATAACAGAAAGGAAATAGACAAAAAAATTAATGGGATCCTGTGGGGCAATAATAGACGAGGTTATATTTCTATCATTGGAGTTCCAAAAAAAGAGGAGCTGGAGTATGGACTGAAAAACTATTTGAAAAAATAATGGCTGAAAACTTCCCAAATGAAGTAAAGGACATGAATCCACAGTCTTAGGAAGCTGGAAAAAAACATAATTAGGATGAACTCAAAGAAATCCAAGCCAAGAAGCATCATCATTAAACTTTTCAAATTAAACACAAAAATATTAAAAATATCTAGAGAGTAATGACATATTGCTTGTTACTGTAGAATACCAATTCAAATGATGAGAGATTTTCATCTGTAACCATGGAGACAAGAGTAAAATGGTACAATGTTTTTCAATTACTAAAAGAAATTCTACATCTGTTAAAAAAATCAAAAACATTCCAGATAAAGGTAAAGCTACCCTTAAAGAATGGATAAAGGGAATTCACTTTAAAATCATAAAAATAAAAGAAGGCTTAGAACTTTAGAAAGGAGAATAGGAGAAAAGTAAAAATCAGTATAAATAGACCACCATTCTTAAAGTAAACTTCTCAAGCATTGGCTGATGATTGAAACACAAAGTATCACATCATCTGATATGATGATAAATGAATTTAGATGGAATACTCAAGATAATTATATTTATTTTTTAAGATTTATTTTTATTTATTTGAAAGACAGAGTTACAGAGAGAGGTAGAGAGAGAGAGAGGTCTTCCATCTGCTGGTTCACTCCCCAAATGACCTCAATGGCTGGAGCTGTGCCGATCCAAAGCCAGGATCCAGGAGCTTCTTTCAGGTCTCCCACACATGCGCAGGGGCCCAAGGGCTTGGGCCATTTTCCACTGCTTTCCCAGGCCACAGCAGACAGCTGTCTCAGAAGAGGAGCAGCAGTGACTAGAACCGGTGCCCATAGGGGCTGCCGGCGCTTCGGGCCAGGGCTTTAACCTGTTGCACCACAGCGCCACCACAAGATAATTATATTTAAATATGGAGAGAATACAAGGACATCAGTGGAAGAAATTTTCTGTACTTCACTCAAAATGTTAAGCCTCACTACCAGTAGACCAATGTCAAATATGTATATTGTAATACCTAAAGCAGTCACTGGATAAACTATACAAGTGAAATAGTCAAAAATCATATAAATAAATCACTATTCAAGCCAGCACAATGTCCATATAACCCACAATAAGGAAAGAAAATAAAAATAGAGAAATAAGAATAGAAAAATAAAAACAGAGAAACAAGCTTCTCTGTTTTCTGGTTTATCATATACTCCTCTCTCTGCTTGCATCCCACCAGTCACTGACATCATCAGACACCAGATCAATGAAACCACCAGATCTGGGACTGTGAACCTCTAAAACTATAAGCTGAAATAATGCTCTTTCCCTCCTAAGAAGCTCCTTTCAGTATTTTTTCATAACCAAAAAACGGTCTACCACATTAGGTATGATTATAAAAGAGCAACCTGCAGAATCCTGTGGTGATGGAACTATTCCGTACCTTGACTGTGGTAGGATAATATAGATATGGCTATAACAATAGAAATAGAAGCATAGACATCAATATATATCTCACGATTGCTCTTACAGACTCTTGTATGGACTTTTTACAAAAAGTACATATGATAATTAGGACACAGAAATTTTCATAGTAAAACAATGAACAAAAATATTTATCATGTAAACACTAACTAAAGGCTCGTATCAGATTATAGCAAGGAGTTTCACTAATTAAAAGAGCTGTTATATAATACTAAAGGTGTTAATTCAGTATATATGAGTATTATAATTACAAATCCATATATGTAATAAAAATAGTTTTAAAGTCAAGAAATACATTTACTAAAACAAAATATTTTTGATTCACAATCTGGAGAGTTTAATATAGCTCAGGGTTGAGAGACTAATCAAACAGAATTTAATAATATAGAAGGTCTTAACATAATTAACAAATATGACCTATTTAAGATACGAATACTTAAATTGACATTCATACACAATCTCTAGGTATATAAATAGATGATAGAATGATTGATATAACTCTTTAGATAGCTAGATCAATTTATACTTATTTATATATAAGTATTAGAGTATTTCAAAATGTTCATGGAAATACAGATTTAAAAGATAACTTCCCATAGTTTCTTTGAAGATCCTTTGCATGTGTTGATATATACATATATATATATTTTATACATATATATAGAGAGAGAGAGAGTGCACATATCTTTGTATAGAGATCTACATAGACGGGGCCGGAGCTGTGGTGCAGTGAGTTAAAGCTCTGGCCTAAAGCGCTGGCATCCCATATAGGTGCCGGTTCCAGTCCCGGCTGCTCCAGCTTCTGCTATGGTCTGGAAAAGCAGTAGAAGATGGCCAAAATGTTTGGGCCCCTGCACCCATGTGGGAGACCCAGAAGAAACTCCTGGCTCCTGGCGTCGGGTCGGCACAGCTCCAGCTGTTGCGGCCAATTGGGGAGTGAACCAGTGGATGGAAGACCTCTCTCTCTCTCTGCCTCTCCTCTCTGTGTAACTCTGACTTTCAAATAAATAAAATGAATCTTAAAAAAAAAGAAATCTATATAGAGACATCAATACATATATACAAACTATATTTAGAGGGAAATGTAGACATATATAGTCATGAATATTGATATAGATACAGATACAGCTATGTACAGATATCTATCAGATTATCTGTTTGATTATTGAAAAGGATAATTCCTACAACCCTACAACGCACAAAGACTGAGTCAAGAAGAAAGAAGGAGCCTGAGTAGATTAATAACAACCAAGGAGATTTAATTGATGATCCAAAACCTTGCAACAAATAAAAGTTTAGGATTAAATGGCTTCAGTGATGAATTCTACTAAAAATTTGAAGAAAAATGAATACCAACTAATCTTAAACTTCTCCAAAATAGTAGAAGAAGGAACACTTCCAGATGCCTTTTATAGGGACAGTATAACCTGTTTTCCAAAGTCAGACAAATAGAACACGAGAAAACTACAGACCATTGTCCTCAATTAACATATATGTGTACATCCTAAATAAAAAAATTCTACTGCACATTAAAAGAATCATATTTCATGATCAAGAGGGATTTATCTCTTGCATGCAAAGTCAATCCAACGTACAAAAGTCAATTAATGCGGGGCCTACATTGTGGCACAGAGGGATTAAGGCAGTGCCTGTTTCATCAGCATCCCATATGAGGACTGGTTTGAATCTCAGCTGCTCCACTTCTAATCCAGCTCCTGGCTAATGTACTTGAGAAAGTAGTGGTTCACTCCCCAAGTACGTGGGCCCCTGCACCTACATGGCAGACCTGAAAGGGGCCCACTGATTAGGAAAATGCATTTTGGATCATTACATGAACACAATTTATCTTTTATCATGTTGAACAACTGAAATTTTAAAGTTTGTAACATTATATATCATTACCTTAGTATAAATTAATGAATATATGGTATAGAAAGCAGGGAAATAAAATATTGAGAAAAGAAACAAATGAGAAAAGAATGTGAAAGTCAAGAAAGAGATTAAAAAGCAAGAGAAAGAGTGAGACAAATTTCTAAAATTATGTATTTAAAACAAGTCAAATACATTCAAAATCTCAACACATTGCATATGGAAAATTAAGATAACTTCTAAATAATACATGAGTCAAAGAAGAAATCAATATAAAGTTAAAATATTTGTACATGAATTGTAATGATAATAAAGTATCGATCTTCCAAATGTGTGTTATAGTGAAAGTGGTTCTTGAACAATAACAGCTTTAAACTCTTATAGAAAAAATATTAGAAGTTGAAAATTCATGACCTAACAATAAAACTTAAAAATTTGAAAAAACTGGGGTCGGTGCCTGTGGCACAGTGGGTTAAACCACCTCCTGCAGTGCCAGCATCCCATATGGGTACCTGTTCCAGTCCCAGCTGCTCTGCTTCCAATCCACCTCCCTGCTAATGTGCCTGGGAAAGGTGCAGAGGATGGCCCAAGTGCTTGGGACTCTGCACCCATTTGGGAGACCCAGAAGAACCTCTTGGCTCCTGGCTTTAGCCTGGCCCAGCCTCAGCCAATGTAACTATTTGGGGAGTGAACCTGCAGATGGAAGATCTCTCTCTCTGTTTCTCCTCTTTCTCTGTAACTTTGCCTTTCAAATAAATACATCTTAAGCAATTGGACAAATGAAAGTAGAATAAGATTAAAGAAGTTAGAAGAAAGGTACTTAAAAAAGGAAAATATGAATACAGAAAAACGTAATAAAATGATCAACAAAGCAAAAAGATTTTGCTTTCAAAAAACTCATAAAGCCAGACCTCTGGAAAATTTGGCTAAGAAAACTAAGAAAGAATAAACAAAAAATGCTATGAATAAAAAAAGGATATAGGTGGAGAAACTATAGTGATTAAAGTTAATAAAAGAATACTATAAAAACCTCATGCCAACAATTTAACAATTTCAGCAATGAAAAGCCTCCTAGAGAAAAAATAAAGTGCATGTAAATTATTTAAAATAGGCTTATAAAATATGTATACATTAATAAAAAATCAATTTGAAATCTGGCATAGTTCTAAAATCATTAAAGAAAATTCATTAATAACATTGATATAATGAGAACACAAAACTTATGCCATGTAAGACCATGATGTTCCTCTCCTCCAAAAGATGTATAGTCCAAAGCAGCATCTTGGAAGCAGAAATTGAACCCTCACCAGGCAACAGAACCAGATAGCATCTTGATCTTGCATTCCCCAGCCTCCAGAACTCAGCAATCGATTTCTGTTCTAAATAATTTTTTAAAAACTACGTAAATGCAATTTTGCAGGCACATATTTCCAAAATCTCTAAGAACAGATTATTTCAAATTTATATAAACAAATCTTTGAGAATATGAACTTAGAGAATAGTACATTATTTTTCCTGTAAGGCCAATATTTTGATATCCAAACAGGGAAAGATGATACAAGGAAAAAATTGTTATCTAATTTAAATTTAAATCATGAACATTATCTGTGATAATTCTAAGATAAATTAATGCAATAAAATCAGTTATTTATACATGAAAACACATGTATGTATATATTTATATGTAGATATGTATGTGTAAACACACCATGGACAAATTTGCGTTACAAATCTGAAGATAATTTAGCATTACAAATCTATAAACATAATTTCTTCATTAATAGATTAAAGGTGAAATTCCATAGGATCACCTAAATATTTTTAGAAAAATATATTGATCAAATTTAGTATTAGTCCCTGTCAAAAACTTTTTCTAAAATAGGAATATAAAGGAACATTCTTAAACGAACATATTATCTAATAAAAATGTGTAACAAGCATAACACTTGAAGGTAAAATGCTACTTTTACATTCAGAGACAAGTGAAGTGCATATATGTCAATATGTCTATTTAATATCATATTCATTGTAATGGTCAACCTAGTAAAATAAGAAAAAAATGCAAAGCATATATGGAAAATAAAAAAACTTACAACAAATCATAGGTTATATGATTGTCTACATTGAGAAGGTAAAGTAATTAATTGTTAAATTATTGTTAAATTATGGGGGGAAGCCATTGTAATCCATAAACTGTACTTTGGAAATTTATATTAATAAAAAAATTTAAAAAATTTATTAAAAAAATTATTAGAAATGTTGAGAATTTAAAATGTTAGCCAAAAATGGGATCGAAACACAGAGCAAAAGAAAACCCCTTTTCACATCTACACAGCAGGAATAAAATTTTAGAAAATAGGTATTTAAAATAGCTCCTATTCATCCTGCTTTTAAGATAATATGTACTATGTGGAGAGTAATTAGAATGGTAAAGGCATCAATGGCTTGAAGACTGTTAAAAAGCATTAGTAATGAGGAAAAGAGTTGGAGAAACATTGAACGTGGTCTTGTAATGACTTGGGTTTGATTGATGCTGTAAATCATTAATTTATAAAGGTATTCATTTATCATACTTTATGGTTAATTTCTAGAAGCATCTTGCTACTTGATGCAGGTAGATCAAGTAGAAGAGTGAATCTTCCAGGAATGTATTTTTTTTGAAAATACATTTTTGAAAAGCTAAATGTGAGAACTGAAATAAAGCATCAAGTATGTAATGCCACAGTTGTTTTGAAATCAGTCCTCTTTGGTGCTGGCACTGTGTCATAGTGGGTAAAACAGTGTCAGCATTCCATATGGGCGCCAGTTCGCGTCCCTGCTGCTCCACTTCCCGTCTAGCTCTCTGCTGTGGCCTGGGAAAGCAGTAGAAGATGGCCCACGTCCTTGGGCCCCTGCACCCATGAGGGAGACCTGGAAGAGGCTCCTGGCTCCTGGCTTTGGATCAGTGATCAGTGCAGCTCTGGCCCCTTGCAGCCAACTGGGGAGTGAACCAGTGGATGGAAGACCTCTCTCTCTGCCTCTCCTTCACTCTCTGTGTAACTCTGACTTTCAGATAAATAAAATCTTTAAAAAAAAAAAAAAAGAAAGAAAGAAACCAGTCCTTCATTAAATATCTGAAGTAATTTATTGAGACAATAAATTTTCAGTGTTTTCAGCATTAGACTACGCATGATGTGGGTACACAGATGAATAAGTCATTGCCCCTAACTTCCAAACAACTTAGAATTTTGTGGGCTAAGCAGAACTACAAGTAACTCAAAGAATAAAATAATAGAGACATAATAGAACCAAATGGAGCCAAATATTAATGTCATCTGTTGATTTCAAGGCATTGTATGGGATAAAATTATTAAGGCCATGGCTGAGATCTCTACATGAGAAGATAGATTAATAAGAAAAAAGCATACCACTTCGTTTAATGTAAACTTTACATAACACAGAACAGTTCAGAAATGAAGACCCAAAGGAACAGGGGAAACTGTGTATTTTTGTACTTGAGTTTGATGAGCAGGGTAGAAATAAAAGTGTATTTCAAAAAGTTCATAAAAAGTGGAATTAAAAGAAAAGTTTATTTTGGTGAAAAAAATTTTAAATATATACTTTTTTCATAAGATATATTTTCCATAAATTATTTGAAGATCCTTCCTATCTGTGGATTTCAAAATTTTTGCAGAAAGTGAATTTATCTTTCAAATTTAGCTTCCATGAACTTGGAGAAGAATCTTCATTTGATGGGACAAAGTGATATTTAATTTAATAATAAGCCAAAGGCAGCATAACAAGACTTATTTGTTCAGCTTTCTTCCTTGTCATCTCTGGGTCTTTATTACTTTTTTCTGGGAACAGGGGGAAACCTCTCTGAAATGAGTGTTTTACAATCTACTTCAGAGAAAGGTCAGAGAATTTTTTATAACCTTCTTCATGTGACAGCACAAGAAGAAATTCAAGCATATCTTCCTGCTTCTGCTGTTTTCTCAAGTGCCAAAATGCCATTTTTTGATAGTGTGTTCTTAACCCTGCAAGGATGAAATGAAAAAATTAAATTAACATTAAATGTATACGAATGAAATGACATAATTAAATTAACAACAACTGGTAGATTATGAAAAAAGAAATTAGAAATTTTTCTTGCATACTAATATTTAATGCATAACTGAAAATAGAATTAATAAAGTTCAGAGTGGTAATGATTAATATAGTGATATATACAAAGTAAAGTCTTTATCATCAACTTTTAGAAAGTCCATTTTCCGGAAATCTACATATAATTTATCATATTTAATAGGGTGGATGGGACATGTCTCATATCCATCTACATAGATATATAAATGGTATTTGTTAAAATTCAGCAACCATATCTAATTGCAGAAAAGGTACATTTCATAAAATAAGAATTAAGATAGTTATCTCAAAACACATCCCAATATTCGATTAAAGGAGAAATATTATGCTCAACCTTATTAAAGTAGGAACAATAGGAAAGAGTCAGCTATTTCTACTGTTTAACTATTTTTTCCTGGATATTCCAGTTACTTCAGTATAGCAAAGGAGTTACCTGACAGATATAAATATTAAAAAGGAGAGGGAAAAATTGTCAATATTTATAGAAGAAATTATCATATTCCTGGAAAAATCCAGAGAATCAGCTAAAAAGTTGTTCAGGATGATTATCATTCCATGAATGTCGGTCTTATTCCCCAGCCATCCTGGTACTTACTCAATGAGATTATGAACCAAGTGCTATGGTGGCATGGTGAGAGACTGTCTATGGGCTCAGGAACTTGAACTGCTTTTCACCAAGGTCAATAAAAAGAAAAGAAATACTTACCCTTTTACTAGTATGTTGAAAAGGAAATTAAAACAATTGTGGGATAATTACTGAAAAATGAGAAGAAAAAAGCAAAAATATTGATAAAACTCTGGCTTGCTGAGAATATAAAAAAGGGAAAATCTCAGTTGTTACAGTACAATTTGGGGGGAGTGTGTCTGCAATGTAAATCGATATGTGAAGTGTTCATTCTCTTTGACATAGAAAAAAACCTTATTTGGGGGATTTCCCCTAAAAAGACAATTGTTCAAAAATATGTACACATAAGGATCTATCAAGATATTTGTAGTAGGAAAAATGTGAAAGTCACCTGAATACTTCTTGATGAGTACTGACTAAAAGGATTCTGGTACTAACGTAGCATACAGTCATTAAAAATTATAACATAGGGGCTGGTGCTGAGGCATAGCTAGTAAAGTTACCGCCTGCAGTGCTGGCATCCCATATGGGTGCCAGTTCGAGTCCCAGCTCCTCCACTTCCAATCCAGCTCTCTGCTATGGCCTGGGAAAGCAGTAGAAGATGACCCAAGTCCTTGAGCCCCTGCACCCACATAGGCGACCCAGAAGAAGCTCCTGGCTCCTGGCGGCAGATCGTCACAGCTCCGGCTGTTGCAGCCAATTGGTGAGTGAACCAGTGGATGGAAGACTTCTCTCTCTCTCTCTCTGCCTCTGCCTCTCTGTAACACTGCTTTTCAAATAAATAAATCTAAAAAAATTATGACACATAATTCTATTTCTTGAGAAATGTACCATTGTGTTATTGAATAAAGAAGAGCAAGTTACAGAATATTAATTCTCTTATTTAATTGAACTTTCATATATAAATGCATTCCTTTTATGCAAAAATCATGATACCTCTGGGAATTTTTATTTTCCTTGTAATTTTTGGCACTTACTGCAGTATAGTACTCTAAAGAATACATATCCCATAATTTCTTTATCCAGTCTACCATTGATGGGCATTTAGGTTGGTTCAAGGTCTTGGCTATTGTGAATTGTGCTGCAATAAACATTAGGGTGCAGACTGCTTTTTTGTTTATCAATTTAAACCCCTTTGGGTAAATTCCAAGGAGTGGGATGGCTGGGTCGAACGGTAGGGTTATCTTCAGGTTTCTGAGGAATCTCCAGACTGATTTCCATAGTGGCTTGACCAGTTTGCATTCCCACCAACAGTGGGTTAGTGTCCCTTTTTCCCCACATCCTCTCCAGCATCTGTTGGTGGTAGATTTCTGTATGTGAGCCATTCTAACCGGGGTGAGGTGAAACCTCATTGTGCTTTTGATTTGCATTTCCCTGATTGCTAGTGACCTTGAACATTTTTTCATGTGCCTGTTGGCCATTTGGATTTCCTCTTTTGAAAAATGTCTATTGAAGTCCTTGGCCCATCTCTTAAGTGGGTTGTTGGTTTTGTTTTTGTGGAGTTTCTTGATCTCTTTGTAGATTCTGGTTATTAACCCTTTATCTGTTGCATAGTTTGCAAATATTTTTTCCCATTCTGTTGGTTGTCTCTTCACTCTCCTGACTGTTTCTTTTGCAGTACAGAAACTTCTCAATTTGATGCAATCCCAATAGTTGATTTTGGCTTTGACTGTCTGTGCCTCCCGGGTCTTTTCCAGAAATTCTTTGCCTGTGCCAATATCTTGAAGGGTTTCTCCAATGTTCTCTAATAACTTAATGGTGTCAGGACGTAGATTTAGGTCTTTAATCGACGTTGAGTGGATTTTGGTGTAAGGTGTAAGGTAGGGGTCTTGCTTCATGCTTCTGCACGTGGAAATCCAGTTTTCCCAGCACCATTTATTGAATAGACTGTCCTTGCTCCAGGAATTAGTTTTAGATCCTTGATCAAATATAAGTTGGCTGTAGATGTTTGGATTGATTTCTGGTGTTTCAATTCTGTTCCTTTGGTCTATCCATCTGTTTCTGTACCAGTACCATGCTGTTTTGATTACAACTGCCCTGTAGTATGTCCTGAAGTCTGGTATTGTGATGCCTCCGGCTTTGTTTTTGTTGTACAAGATTGCTTTAGCTATTCGAGGTCTCTTGTGCCTCCATATGAATTTCAGCATCATTTTTTCTAGATCTGAGAAGAATGTCTTTGGTATCTTGATTGGGATTGCATTGAATCTATAAATTGCTTTTGGGAGAATGGACATTTTGATGATGTTGATTCTTCCAATCCATGAGCATGGAAGATTTTTCCATTTTTTGGTATCCTCTTCTATTTCTTTCTTTAAGGTTTTGTAATTTTCATCATAGAGATCTTTAACGTCCTTGGTTAAGTTTATTCCAAGGTATTTGATTGTTTTTGTAGCTATTGTGAATGGGATTGATCTTAGCAGTTCTTTCTCAGTCATGGCATTGCTTGTGTATACAAAGGCTGTTGATTTTTGTGCATTGATTTTATATCCTGCCACTTTGCCAAACTCCTCTATGAGTTCCAATAGTCTCTTAGTAGAGTTCTTTGGATCCTCTAAGTACAGAATCATATCGTCTGCAAAGAGGGATAATTTGACTGAAGATAACCCTACCATTCTACCCAGCCATCCCACTCCTTGGAATTTACCCAAAGGAAATTAAAGTGGCAAACAAAAAAGCTGTCTGCACATTAATGTTTATTGCAGCTCAATTCACAATAGCTAAGACCTGGAACCAACCCAAATGCCCATCAATGGTAGACTGGATAAAGAAATTATGGGATATGTACTCTTTAGAATACTATACCGCAGTAAGAAACAACGAAATCCAGTCATTTGCAACAAAATGGAGGAATCTGGAACACATCATCCTGAGTGAAGTAAGCCAGTCCCAAAGGGACAAATTCCATATGTTCTCCCTGATTGGTGACAACTGACTGAACACCAAAAAGGAAACCTGTTGAAGTGAAATGGACACTATGAGAAATGGTGACTTGATCAGCATAGCCCTGACTGCTAATGGACAACTTAATACATTATCCCTCATAGTATTTTTTTTTGTCTGTTCTACTTAATATGACTGGTTTAATTCTGTAATTAATACACAGTTATTCTTAAGTGTTGAAATTTAACTGAAATGTGATCCCTGTTAAACATAAGAGTGGGAATAAGAAAGGGAAGAGATGTATAATTTGGGGCATGCTCGGGCTGACTTGCCCCAATTGGTAGAGTTGGAAACATACCAGGGGATTCCAATTCAATCCCATCAAGGTGGCATGTGCCAATGCCATCTCACTATTCCAAGTGATCAATTTCAGTTCACAATTGATCATAATGAAAGGACTAAGAGTCAAAGGGAGCACATAAACAAGTCTAGTATGTGCTAACACCAACCGATAGAATAAATAAAGGGGAGAGTGATCCAACATGGGAAGTGAGATACTCAGCAGACTCATAGAATGGCGGATGTCCTAAATAGCACTCTGGCCTCAGAATCAGCCCTAAAGGCACTCGGATCTGGCTGAAAAGCCCATGAGAGTATTTCAGGCATGGAAAGCCAAGACACTCTGGCAAAAAGATCTCTGTGAGTGAGATCCCAGTGGAAAGAACAGGTCTTCAAAGAGGGAGGTGCCTTTCTCTGAAGGGAGGAGAGAACCTCCACTTTGACTATGACCTTGTCTAAACAAGATAAGAGTCGGAGAACTCAAGGGGCTTCCATAGCCTTGGAAACTCATTACTGGTGCATAGGGAGATTACTGATGCCATAAACAGGAGTGTCAATTTGTAAAGTCAACAACAGGAGTCACTGTGCACTTACTCCTCATGTAGGATCTCTGTCCTTAACGTGCTGTACACTGAGGCTTAATGCTATAACGAGTACTCAAACAGTATATTTCACTTTGTGTTTCTATGGGGGTGCAAACGATTGAAATCTTTACTTAATGTACACTAAACTGATCTTCTGTAAAAAAAAAAAAAAAAAAGAAATTATCAATTCCCAACTTGACTCTCACTGGGATTAAACATGACAATAGGTCTGATCTGATTTCATCATCATTTAAAAAAAATCATCTATTATTTTTCACTTTATGTTTCTGTGTGGGAGCAAACTGTTGAAATACTTACTTAAGGTATACTAAGCTGATCTTCTGTATATTAAGATAATCGAAAATGAATCTTGATGTGAATGGAAGGGGAGAGGGAGTGAGAAAGGGGAGGGTTGTGGGTGGGAGGGACGGTATGGGGGGGAAGCCATTGTAACACATGAGTCGTACTTTGGAAATTTATATTCATTAAATAAAAGATAAAAAAAAAATTTGGCACTTTAAATTTTATAATGTATAGGCATTAATTGTATTAAACATCCAAGTTATTTTTAGAGATAGAAAAGTTTATTTTCTTTTTTTTAAACTTTTATTTAGTAAATATAATTTTCCAAAGTACATTTTATGGATTACAATGGTTTTTCCCCCCCATAACTTCCCTCCCACCCGCACCCCTCCCGTCACCCACTCCCTCTCCCATTCCATTCAATCAAGATTCACTTTCAATTATCTTTATATACAAAAGATAGATTCACTATATATTAAGTAAAGATTTCATCAGTTTGCACTCACACAGAACATAAAGTGTAAAATACTGTTTCAGTACTAGTTATAGCATTAATTCACATTGGACAACACATTAAGGACAGAGATCCCACATGAGGAGTAAGTGCACAGTGACTCCTGTTGTTGACTTTACAATCAACACTCTTGTTTAGGGCGTCAGAAATCTCCCTAGGCTCTAGTCATGAGTTGCCAAGGCTATGGAAGCCTCTTGAGTTCGCTGACTTCAATCTCATTTAGACAAGGTCATAGTCAAAGTGGAAGTTCTCCCCTCCCTTCAGAGAAAAGTACCTCCTTCTTTGATGGCCCATTCTTTCTACTGGAATCTCACTCACAGAGACCTTTCATTTGGGTCCTTTTTTTTTTTTTTTTTCGCCAGAGTATCTTGGCTTTCCATGCCTAAAATACTCTGATGGGCTCTTCAGCCAGATCGGAGTGCCTTAATGGCTGATTCTGAGGTCAGAAAAACCATATGATTATCTCAATAGATGCAGAGAAAGCATTCGATAAAATTCAACACCCTTTCATGATGAAAACTCTAAGCAAACTGCGTATGGAAGGAACATTCCTCAATACGATCAAAGCAATTTATAAAAAAAACACAGCCAACATCCTATTGAATGGGGAAAAGTTGGAAGCATTTCCACTGAGATCTGGTACCAGACAGGGATGCCCACTCTCACCACTGCTATTCAACATAGTTCTGAAAGTCTTAGCCAGAGCCATCAGGCAAGAAAAAGAAATTAAAGGAATACAACTTGGGAAGGAAGAAGTCAAACTATCCCTCTTTGCAGATGATATGATTATTTAGGGGATCCAAAGAACTCTACTAAGAGATTATTGGAACTCATAGAAGAGTTTGGCAAAGGAGCAAGATACAAAATCAGTGCACAAAAATCAACAACCTTTGTATACACAGGCAATGCCACAGCTGAGAAAGAACTGCTAAGATCAATCCCATTCACAATAGCTACAAAAACAATCAAATACCTTGGAATAAACTTAACTAAGGACGTTAAAGATCTCTATGATGAGAATTACAAAATCCTAAAGAAAGAAATAGAAGAGGATACCAAAAAATGGAAAAATCTTCCATGCTCATGGATTGGAAGAATCAACATCATCAAAATGTCCATTCTCCCAAAAGCAATTTATACATTCAATGCAATCCCAATCAAGATACCAAAGACATTCTTCGCAGATCTAGAAAAAATGATGCTGAAATTCATATGGAGGCACAAGAGACCTCGAATAGCTAAAGCAATCTTGTACAACAAAAACAAAGCTGGAGGCATCACAATACCAGATTTCAGGACATACTACAGGGCAATTGTAATCAAAACAGCACGGTACTGGTACAGAAACAGATGGATAGACCAATGGAACAGAATTGAAACACCAGAAATCAACCCAAACATCTACAGCCAACTTATATTTGATCAAGGATCTAAAACCATTTCCTGGAGCAAGGACAATCTCTTCAATAAATGGAGCTGGGAAAACTGGATTTCCACGTACAGAAGCATGAAGCAAGACCCCCTACCATACACCTTACACAAAAATCCACTCAACATGAATTAAAGACCTAAATCTACGACCCAACACCATCAAATTATTAGAAAACATTGGAGAAACACTGCAAGATATCGGCACCAGCAAAGACTTCTTGGAAAAGACCTCAGAGGCACAGGCAGTCAAAGCCAAAATTAACTACTGGGATTGCATCAAATTGAGAAGTTTCTGTACTTCAAAAGAAACAGTCAAGAAACTGAAGAGACAACTGACAGAATGGGAAAAATATTTACAAACTATGATACAGATAAAGGATTAATAACCAGAATCTTTAATGAGATCAAGAAACTCCACAACAAAACGAACAACCCACTTAAGAGATGGGCCAAGGACCTCAATAGACATTTTCCAAAAGAGGAAATCCAAAGGGCCAACAGGCACCTGAAAAAATGTTCAAGATCACTAGCAATCAGGGAAGTGCAAATCAAAACCATAATGAGGTTTCACCTCACCCCGGTTAGAATGGCTCACATACAGAAATCTACCAACAACAGATGCTGGTGAGGATGTGGGGAAAAAGGGACACTAACCCACTGTTGGTGGGAATGCAAATGGGTTAAGCCTCTATGGAAGTCAGTCTGGAGATTCCTCAGAAACCTGAATATAACTCTACCATACAACCCAGCCATCCCACTCCTTGGAATTTACCCAAAGGAAATTAAACTGGCAAACAAAAAAGCGGTCTGCACCTTAATGTTTATTGCAGCTCAATTCACAATAGCTAAGACCTGGGATCAACCCAAATGTCCATCAACAGTAGACTGGATAAAGAAATTATGGGACATGTACTCTATAGAACACTATGCAGCAGTCAAAAACGATGAAACCCAGTCATTTGCAACAAAATGGAGGAATCTGGAACACATCATGCTGAGTGAATTAAGCCAGTCCCAAAGGGACAAATATCATATGTTCTCCCTGATGGGTGACAACTAACCAACCAAAAAAAAAAAAGGAAACCCATTGAAGTGAAAGGGACACTATGAGAAACAGTGACTTGATCAGCTCTTGTCCTGACTGTTGATGTACAATGTAATACTTTATCCCTTTTAGTGTTTTTTTGTTCTAGTTAGTACTATTGGTTGAACTCTGTAATCAACACACATTTATTCTTAGGTGTTGAAATTTAACTGAAAAGTGATCCCTGTTAAATATAAGAGTGGGAATAAGAGAGGGAGGAGATGTACAATTTGGGACATGCTCAATCAGACTTGCCCCAAATGGTGGAGTTAGAAATGTGCCAGGGGATTCCAGTACAATCCCATCAAGGTGGCATGTACCAATGCCATCTCACTAGTCCAAGTGATCAATTTCAATTCACAATTGATCACACTGATAGGTCTAAGAGTCAAAGGGATCACACAAACAAGACTAATGTCTGCGAATTCTAATTGATAGAATAAAAAAGGGAGAGAACGATCCAACATGGGAAGTGGGATACACAGCAAACTCATAGAATGGCAGATGTCCTAAAAGTTTATTTTCTTTAAAATATGAATTTTTTAAGTGTCAAACAATATCACTGGATTTGTACTTAATTAGTAGAAACAGATATATGATGCTTTCCACCCTACTGCAAATTATAAAATTTACTTTTCCCAATTACTCCAGTGGCAAAAATTTTCAAAGAAAACTGTACTTCTAAGTCATTATTATTAGTTACATTAAAATTGTTCTTTTCTCTTTAAGATTTATTTTGAAAGGCAGAGTGGCAGAAAGATGGAGAGAGAGAAAGAAATAGATGGAGTAAGAGTGAGAGAGCGAGAGCAAGCTGGAGAGAGAGAGCTTCCATCTGCTGGTTCACTCTCCAAATGTCGACATTGACCAGGAACTCCATCCAGGTCACCGATGTGGGTGGCAAGAGCCCGCATACTTGATCCATCTTTCATTGCTTTTCCAGGAACATTAAAGTAAGCTGGATGGGAAGCAGAACAGCTGGGACTCAGACTGGCACTCTGATATTATGCCAGCAGGGATCACAAGTGCCATCCTAGCCCGCTGTACCACAACATTTACCCCTAAAACTGCTTCTTATAAATGACTCTTTGCTTGTTGACATAAACATAAATTTATCTTTGAAGATAATCTTTTTCAAAGATTTATTTATTTGAAAGGCAATGTTACAGAGCAATATAGAAAGAGACAGAGATCTTCCATCCGCTGGTTCATTCCACAAATGGCTGCACTGGCTGGAGCTTGGCCTCTCCGAAACCAGGAGCCAGGATCTTCCAGGTCTCTCACATGGGTGCAAGGGCCCAAGCACTTCCACTGTCTTCCCAGGCCATCAGCAGGGAGCTGGATTGGAAGTGGAGCAGCCGGGACTGGAACCAGTGCCCATATGGGATGCCGGCACTGCAGTGGTTGCTTTACCCGGTATGCCACAATGCCAGCCCCAAAGATATTTTTGTAATTTGTTTTCAACTTTTTAAAATCATTGCTTTAGTATGATTTCTGTTGTATTGGGCCTTAGAAGTTTTGAATTCCTTCCATTTATTTTATCTTATTTACTTGTTGCTATTAATTAAAGAGTTAAATAAGTCTGTGGTTCTTACACCTTAGTGTAAATCAGAATTGTCTAAGAGGTTATTAAAAATAGAGATCCTTGGACCCGTCCCACAGATCCTGATTCAGAGAGAGATGGTCTATCGATTGGTGAAAGATAATTGAATGTGAGAATTGGGCCGGCACTGTGGCTCACTTGGTTAATTCTCTGCCTGCGGCGCCGGCATCCCATATGGGTGCCCGGTTCTAGTCCCGGTTGCTCCTCTTCCTGTCCAGCTCTCTGCTGTGGCCTGGGAAGGCAGTGGAGGATGGCCCAAGTGCTTGGGCCCTGCACCCACATGGGAGACCAGGAGGAAGCGCCTGGCTCCTGGCTTCAGATTGGCGCAGCGCGCCGGCCGTAGCGGCCATTTGGGGGTGAACCAACGGAAGGAAGACCTTTCCCTCTGTCTCTCTCTCGCACTGTCTATAACTCTACCTGTCAAAAAAAAAAAAAAGGAAGTGAGAATAAAAATAAGATGATTCTGCTCATGCTTGTGCTTTTCAGCACACCCAGAGAAACAAGTATGTTTCACCCCATAGCAAGGTTAGTAAGAATTTTCTATTTAGTTTGGGTTGGATAACTGCAAATTCATGGCAGAATTTTACAGATATCTCAGAAAATCAAAACAAATCCACTCAAAAATGAAAGAAGAAGTCTATGAAATGAACAGTGGTGAAAGAATTGGTATAATTATTTTGTGATTAACATGACTGATGCTCTTGCCATACATTTTCTAAAGTGTGTAATATGGTTCTGGTCCATGAAGCAGGTATTCTTTCTAATACTGGTTCTCAAATTTGGATGCACTTTGGGGTCACTTTATGAGTTTTTTTTTAAAACTTACTAATATCTGGGTTCCATCTCCAGACATTTTGATTTGCCAGAAAAAGGTCTGACAACTGGAGTTTTGAAAGCTTTCCGTGTAATGCTAACAGGCAGTCACTGCTTTGCAAGAATGGAAATGCACAGCGTTAGAATATCACAACCCAGGCTGAGTGCGCTTCTGTGTAATTACCTCCAGTCCTAGGCTTCCCTTCAGTAGAGCAATTGAAAGCATAGCCATGGGTTCATTCCTCAGATGCTGTTCCTCTGATTTTTTTTTTTCCAAATAGTGACCTCAAAGAGGATTGAACCTGTACTTTAGAAGATAAGTTTCTAGAGGATGCAAGGGTTGCCTTATTTCTGGATACCTTGGGCAAGTCTTTGGTCTTGCCCAGGATTTTGACCTTGCAGTGTCCAATGGGTACTTAACAAACGCTATAAATAAAGATTAAACTCTTCTCCTTGAGCGGAGGACAATCAACAGGGATCTGACTTTCCTGCAGGGACTACAACTGAACGTAGTTTGAAAGAGAAAGAGAAAAGTTCCACTGTGGATGAAAAGCTCTGTCAGGAGAGAGGAAAACTGATGATTAGCTCCTTAGTGTCATATTCATGCTGGGAAGTTAACCTCTTGTAAGAACCAAACACTGTTTGAGACAGAATTGTCTTCTGGAAGAACTCCAACTAGCAACAGCCCTTCACCTTCTGCACTTTACAGAACTCAATACAATTTGTATTCTGTATGTATTTTTAAGGTTGACTGCAGGGAGTCATAGACATGTTCAAAAGCAGGACTCAACTTAAGTTCTGAAAGGCATCAGCTTCAAGAAGCTTCTTTCTCTTCTTTGCTTCTTTATCTTCCTCTTTACCTAGATCAGCAGAAGACTTTTCTATTGCTTTATTTCTCATTCAGTTACTTATATCTCTGTTTCTAGTGTGAGAGGAACTAAGAACCAAGTTGCAATCATTAAGTTGAGATCGTTGCCATCTAAGAAAATTGGGTAAATCTTTTCCACAGTTAAAGGGACATTTCCTAAAACATGCACACGTATAAAATTGCAATGTTAATTTTACTGTAATTTTGCATAAAATAAGATTGGGGCACTTTTTTAAATTATGAGAGGCGTCTATATTTAATAGAAAATATCTACACTATGCAGATGTTGAAAAGAACAAGATAACAAAGTGCTTTAATCAAATATTTGTAGAATCAATATCTCGCTCTCTCTCTCCTCTGTCATTCTTCTCCTTCTCACACATGATTTGCATGAAGCCACATATATATGTATATATAATAGCTTATTCATTCATCCTTTCATTCATCAGTTCTTCATTAAGTCTCAAGTTTCTCAAATACCTTTCTAGCATTAGGAGTAGGAATGCATTAGTAAATAAAATAGAGATCTCTTCCCTCAGGAAGCTTATAATCATGCAAAAAGAAGCATAAAAATAAACCATATTTGGGAATAAATTAATTCGTGACAGATGTCTGGACTGAATATAAAAATTTTGGCTTTGTCAGTATACAGATGTTATACAAAGGCATAATTTTGGATGACATCCCTAAGATATTAATGCATGGCAAGGAGAAAAAGGTTACAAACCAGTGTGGCCCTAAAGAGATGGGTAAGAATCAGCAAGATAGCTGACAGAGAGCAACATAAAACTTTTTCTCAAGCAGTTTTTTATATTGTGCGCATGTGTGTGTGCAAATTATTGAACTCTTTACTTAGTATACAGTTGGTTTTCTGTGTATAAGGTTGATGAAAATGAATCTTAATGGAGAATGGGCCTGGGAGGAGGAAGTGGGGGTGAGAATGAGGGTGGGAGGGTGGGTATGTTGGGAAGAATCACTATATTCCTAAAGTTGTACTTAGGAAATTTATACTCATTAAATAAAAGGTTTCTAAAACAAAAGAAGATAGAGAGACTGGTGGTACCTGAGAAGTCAAATGAAGAAAATATAATTACTGCATTAAATCTTGCCAATAATTTTGTAGCATGAAGGCTGAGGTATAGACATTGGGTTTGTCAATGTTAAGATAATTGATGGTCTAGACAAGAGCAATTTCAGGGTTGGGGTGAAAGTGTGGTTGGGATGAAAGTGTGACTAGACTGGATTTAAGAGATAACTGTAGGAAAGGAAACAGAGAAGTCAATATATATAATTTTGAAATAAATTTTGCAAAAATATACAAAATTGTAAAAGCACTTCTTATTGGAGTCAGAAAGTTACTTGGGTTCTTGCAATTCAATAAGAATAATCACCAGGGTCTGTGTTGTGGTATAGCCAGTTAAGCTAACACCTGTGGTGCAATCATCCTACATGAGTGCCAACTGGAGTCCCGGGTGATCCATTTCCTTTCCAGCTCTCTGGTAATGCACCTGGGAAAGGAGCGAAAGATGACCCAAGTACTTAGGTCCCTGCCACAACATATGGGAGACCAGTATGGAATTTTTGCCCCCTGAATTTAGCCTGGCTCAATCCCAACAGTTGGGGCCATTTGAGGAGGGAGCCAGCAGGTGGAAGCTTTCTCTCTCTCTCTCTCTCCCTCCCTCCTTCCCTCCCTCTCTTCTCTCTCCCTCTCTCTCTGTAACTGTACCTTTCAAATCAATAAATATATTTAAAGAAAAGCAATGTTTATTAAAAATGCTATATAAAAGAATGAGGGATAGTAAAATATTTACTGCTTTTAGAATCTGACTGAAATTTCATTTAAATGAAGATATTTACTATGACATGTTAAAATTATGGAGCACAATTTAATATTTTATGCAGCATCAACCTCAGAAGGATTTTTATAGAGGACATTAAGACTTAGGAAATGATTCCTTTTTCGAAATTTACTGAATATTTCTATTAATTTATACTTTGTCAATGATTTCTTAAAATTACTTTTAATTACATGAAAGACCACTGGAAAGTACTACCAGAGGGAAAAACTAGAGGCCTTCTAAATGTAAATAATCTTTTCCTGTTAAAGGGCAACTTTAGAAAATGTATACACTAAACCAGTCTAAGAGATTTATTCACATCAAACAGAAGAAAAATGTGTTGGTATCATTGCTATAATTAATATCAAACTAGTATAGTTCTTCAACTTCAGATTCACATACTGTGTTAATCAATCCTCCACAACTAGTGTTTCAGAAACAACCAGAGCAAGACTCTTGAAAGTAGGATTAAAAAGAATCACAAAGGCTTCTAAAAAGACTTTAAGTAACTCAAGCATGATGTTCTACTTGGCAGTGGTTCATGGGTTACTCTTAGGCTGCTTTAAATAGATGCAAGAACACTACCACCAGCCATTTATGCCCTCATTCAGATAACTCTGGAGCAGAGAAATATATCATTGCAATGGACTGAATGTTTGTGTCCGCTGCCCAATTCATATGTTGAAACCTAGTCCCTAAAGTGCTTGTAGTAGGGGTGGGGCCTTTGGGAGATGATCAGAATATGAACATAGCATCTTTATGAATGAGAGTACAAGGGGCCAAAGGAACCAGAGTTTTGGAAGGACAGGGCTAAGACAGCACCATTCATGAGCTAGAGAGAAAATTCTTAACCAGACACCCAATCAGTTAGCATATTAATCTTCATCTTTCAGGCTTCCAGACCTGTAAAAAATAAATTTCTATTGTTTATAAACAACTCCGCTTATGGTGTTTTGTGAGAGTAGCCCAAACAGACTAAGGCAGTGATAGAAAACTAATTTTGAGTTAAAGGTGAGGCTCATTGATGTTAGATGAGATGCTAAAAGGCGGTGGTTAAGAGCACCAGCTCAGGAGCCAGACTTTCTAGTTCTGAAAGCTGAGTCTGCTGTTTTAAGATTCAGGACTGAGCATAAGGACAGATAAGACTTGATTGCTGTCTTCACGATGCACCAAAGCTGTTAATAAGGTAATCAATATAGAGGAGGACTAGGATTATTCACAGATTCATATTGGGTACAGGATAGGGAATGTGAGTTTTTCTGGCAAACTTCACTATTGTAATAAATATTTTTAGAGGATATATAAAATATAGAGAAGCTGAGGCTCAAGGAAGAGAAACAGTGAGGTCTGGAAGCAATAGCTGGAATTTGGTGCCAGAAATACATGCATCATATTCCTGCTATGTCCTCCATGTGGAACATGGAGACCCTTTCTACACCGGTTTCGTAAGTGACCATTGCCTTCTTAGCAACGTGGTTTGCACAATTCTAGTTCCAGAGGCCTTGAGCACTCAGCTACCGTTTGGGAACCTTGATGCCAGGTGCTGATTCATCTGATCCAGCCTGGAACTCTCACTCTGTGTAGATTACCTCAATCAATCTTCAAAGCAGCCCTTTGAAGCAGAGGCTCAAACTACCCCAGCCTGTATATGAGGAAACTGATGTCCAGGGTGTTCAGCAAATGACGTAAAACCACACAGTTCATGTGCCAAAGAGCAAGGGTTCTAATCACTGCTGTCCAGCAATATTGCCCAAGGTCTTCCAGGGCATCCAGCTTGTATGTCTCAGCCACAGGAGATAGGCAGAGTCCCTACAACAATGCAGGGACTAACTCCAAGGGAAGCATGTGCCCTATGCTGATGAAAGGCAATAGCAGCTCTTCGTTGGTGTTGTTTTCCTCAGAGTCTACGGCTGATCCCCATTTAGACTAAGTGAATTTTAGGGAGCATGGGCAGTTGGGAAGGGGAAGACCTCAATAGGTGATTTGTGCAGGTGAGGCCTCAAGCAATTAAATCCCAAAAATAGTTCTTACTACCACAGCACCATTGCTATATCTGTATGTGCAGTGGGTTATACTATTAGTTTCTATGGCTTCTATTGCCTTGCATAAATGATGACTGACCAGATAGGCATTGTTCAGTCAACCTCCATTGCCGGAGCAACGACCAGAGCGTGGAAGACACTTCAGATGGTGACACTTCAGATGAGGTTCTTCCTGGAGAGGAATAAGAAGAACGGGAACAAGAAGAGGTCGTGTCCCACAAGCCTGCACACCAGGGTCTCCACTTAAAGGTCTGTCTTCTTTCCAAAGGCTTTGGGGTTGTCTATCTCCAGGATCTTTCCAGCAATGAAGAAAACAGTGCCAAAGGGAATGTGCCTGGAGGCAATGTACCAGAGGAGCCTCAGGACCATGCTTCCTTCAAATAGGCAAAGAGCTAGCCCTGGCCTTGACAATATATCACTGTATGGCTTGATCCACTCTGAGATTGCCAGGGCTCGCATGAGGACTGAACGACACTATGTCACTGCAGTATCCAACCTAGCGCCAGGCACGAGGCACCATTAATACCATTGCCTGGTACTATCTCAGCCTTTAACAACCTCTTATCCCTTTGCCTTCCCACCTCCGTGGCTCTGAAAAGTATCTTCGTCTTCAGAAGGCCCTGTTTCATTACTAGCAATGCTACAACCTGTGTGAGTGACCATGGAAAAGCGTCTGCATTTTTCCCCCTCAACTGTGCAAGACAAGACTAGAGGAACCTGAGTACTTGGGCCATGATCTGCTGCCTCCCAGGCGCATTAGCAAGAAGCTGTATTGGAAGTGTGGAACAGCCAGGACTTGACCTCAGCACTCTGACATGGTATGAGAGTGTCCCAAGTGACAGCTTAAACCTCTGTGTCACAATGTCTACCCAAATTTACAACTATTAGAAAGCACACACACATACACACACACACTCACACATACACATACACACACACGAGGGGGTCTTCACAAAGTTCATGGAAATGTGTATTATGAAGAAACTATGAATGAATTCCAAAATTTCTTTGCATGAAAAAAGCTTGTGTTTTACTTCCATTTTCCATGAACTTTTTGAAGTACCTTTGTGTGTAAAATGTAAAATAACTGAATTCATACTGTAAATTGGTTGAATGATATATGCTCCTATTATATTTGTGGGGATTAAAACTTTATAACTTATTACACATAAAGGAATCCATTCTTTCTAAACTCAGTACCCCACAACTATTTTCTCCACCTGGCAGTTTCTGGTGTGTAGGATATTAAAAGTACAATTGGATTCACCTAGACTTGCATTCTTAAAAACTTGCAGCCTTCAAAGTGTATGTTTGCAGGGGAAGAAAGGAGGAAAAGCAATATTTGGCATTGCTAATAGATTTTTGTTGAGTTCTTTTCATTTAGGATTGTTAGATACAGTACAGAATACTCAGTCACATTTTAATTCCAGATGAACAACGAATTATTCTTAGTAAAAGTATGTACTAAAGACTGCAAGGAACATATTGGTTTTTAGTGATTGATGCAAATGCACCATTGGTATTTTTGACTGCTATGAATCCTGAAGATCATAAAACTTTCCTAGGATAATCTAGGGTCAGTTGTATGTGGACATGCAATTGTGGTATAGGGAAGGTCGTGCACACCAGTAAATGGTTACTATTGAATTAACAATGCATGTCCCAAGTTTATGATTGGCATTATCATTTGTACAGGAAACAGTGTGTCTGAATTTTTGTCACCCCAAATTAGAAAAGTACGTTTCACATACAAGATAATGTTCCTGATAATGAACTACATTAAAATGTATTTATATATATTCTTATAAATTAGATATTTAATTATAGTAACAATGATAGATTTTTTAAAACTAGGTTATGTGTCTGAATTTTCACTTCATTTTGAACAGATTTTTCACCAGAATAGATTAGAAATAAATCATTTCAAATATCACAGAAAAGTGCTTATGTAAAGCAGTGAAGGACTTAAGAAGCTAAAACTAGAGCAGGGACAGTATTTAGATTTGATATGTTTATACTTTAGTTGTCAGATAAAAACAACTTTGAAAATTATTCGCTGCACACTAGATAGATATTAAAGAACTCTTAGACTATGTGTCAAATAGTATTACATTTTTAATAATTTTTTAAATATTTATTTATTCATTTGAAAGGCAGACTAACAGAGAGAGAAGAAGAGAGAGAGAGAGAGAGAGATCTTCCATTCTCAGGTTCATTCCCCAAATGTCTGCAACATCCAGAGTTGGGCCAGTACGAAGCCAAGAGAGAGGAATTCCATTTGGGTCTCCCACATGGGTGGCAGGGGCCCAGGTATTTGAGCCATCTCCTGTTGCTTTCCCAGGCACATTAACAGGGAACTGGATCAGAAACGGAGCAGCCAGGACTTGAACAGGCACTCCGATGTAAGATGCCAGCATTGCCAGAAGAGGCCCAATCTGCTGAGCCACGATGCCAACCTCATTGTTGCATTTTTAAGGATATGTACTACAGGATCACAAGTAGCTGCACAACAAATAAGTTTTGTCTGATTACAGTCACCAGGAATTAACATAAATTATTATGGTAGACAGAATTCCGAAACAACCCCTTAAGAATCCTTTCTCAAATTTCCTAGACTGTAAATATGAGATAACACACCCATGATTTTTACTTTATGTGGCAAAAAAATCTTGCAGATTCAATAAAGTTTGCTGATTAGTGGATCTGAGTTAAAGGACCAATCTAATCTCATGAGCCCTTTAAAAACAGAGAGCTTTGGCTGGTAGTAATAAGGAACCTCAGAGAGACTGAGGGCATGAGGATTCGGCACACCGTTGCTCTCTGAAGGTGGGAGTGGCCACATACAGGGATTTGACTGTGACCTCTTGTAGCTGAGGAGAGTCCCCCGGAAATTGCCAGCAATAAAATGCGAATTTGGGTTCTACAACAAGGAACTAGCTTTTGCCAACAACCCGAATGAACCTGGTAAGATACCTGGTCAGATTCTTCCTCAAAACTCTTAGAAAGGAACACCACATTGCCAACATAGTAAATTCAACCTTGTAAGACCCCGAGCAGAGAACTCAAATCATTCATGTCTGAAATTCAGACCTAGTGAACTGTAAGCTGATCATTTTTTAAACTATTAGGCTTTTTGGTAGTTTGTGAAACAGTAAACCTAATACAATAGCCAACTCAGAAAAGCTATTGGGGATGGGGTGGTTGGTAAAGCAGCTAAGACACCCCTTGGAATGCCCGCACGCCATGCTGGACTGCTTGGGTTCAAGTCTCTCCCCTGATTGTGATTCCAACTTCTGCCTGGCCCAGTCCCTGCTGTTGAGGGCATTTAGGGAGTGAACCAGCAGATGGAAGATTCTCTGTGTGTGTGTGTGTGTGTGTGCCTTTCAAATAAAAAGAATTCCAAAAACAGCCATCAAGATGACTAAAAATATGTACTTTTGATTATATATAGTAAAAAATGTATTTTCCTTTTCTTTTTTTTTTTTTTTTCTGAATTGAGTCTGTCAGTTCAGACAGGTTATGCCTTCGAGGGAAGCATACAAATAAAACACACTAGATATTCTTCATTCTCTTTTCGCGAGAAATCATCTGTATATTCTTGAAACCAGAGCCACCATGAAACATGACATATGATTTTGTCAGGTCGATTGACAACGTACTGCTGTGATCCTCCAATGCTAAGTTAGTAGTCTAGGAAAAAGTCAGAAGGGAAAGCCATCTCAAAGAGGATCTCTAGGCTGTGGCTCTATGCCAAAGATTCCTAACCTCCTGCCAAATTTTTAGACTCTTGAGAGCTCTTTAAGAGCAAACTCTGCTAGGCTGAATTGTAAACACTTCTTGGCCTTCTGCCCCACAAAGAATTCACAAGCTAACCTCAGTCTACATACACAACCACTAACTCTAGATTTCCTCATGGCTTTGAATTTCATTTAGGTTCTCTTTATTCAAGGCACAAATGGGACACGTCCCTGACTCATGAGCCCTAAGTGGTTCAAGAGCTTGGAGAATAATAGGATTTTATCAAGCACATATCTCTCAGCAAATACTGTTGAGGGAGTCAGAGACCAGAAGCAGACCAGACTAACTCCGTGTCACAGATCCCTGCCAACATGTACACACTATAGTTCCCTGCATGTTCGCATTGAATGAGACAGGATGGAAGTCCACTGTGACAAATATTTGCCAAGGACTACCAGAATTAGATTTCGACAAAAACAAGTTAGAAAGGGTTCCATTAAGACTGCCCCTGCCTTCACAATAGCTAATGCATAGCTACTACGTTTGCTCTTTGGAGATGAAGCACGAAAGAGATACAAATACCCTTAGACTACCAGTCCCCTGGCTCTGCCTCTCTTTCAACAGCCCCGCCCTTTGCTGGGAACTTCTCTGTTTCCTACTCAAATAAAACTTCACTCCTTCTCTTCTCACCGTTGCATCCAGTCTCATAAATTGTCAATGACACAGTGACACTAACCTGTGTTGTGACCATTTCTAATACACTATGATGAAACAAACACTTTTATGTCTGTACGGTAATGGTTGTGGGCAAGTGGGAAGAGAAAAAGAGTAGACAGTAAGATTCTTTTACTTTCATGTATGGACCTAACTGAATCCTGAGATTTTCTTAAGAGTGCTTAATAGCTACATTAGCAAGTCTTGCCTTAAGATTTTTCAATTTAATGAACAAACAACTCTGCTACTTACAGTACACCCACACTTCAAACTAGTAAAGGTTAGGTTAGGCAAATACATTTCCAACCTCAAGTTGAAATACAGATATGCCCATCATAAGAAGCTAGGGGTATTCTGACAAAAAAGAAGGCATGATCATTTTCTTGAAGATTTGTTTATTTGAAAGGCATACTGACAGAGACAGAGACAGAGAGACAGATAGAGATCTGTCTGTTAGTTTACTCCCTAAATGGTCACAAAAGCCAGATCTGAGCCAGGCCAAACCCAGGAGCCAATATTGCCATTCTGTTCTCCCCCATGTGTGTTAGGGCCCCTAAGACCTTGGCCATCATCCATCGCTTTCCCAGGTGCATTAGCTGGGAGCTAGATTTGAATTGGAGCAGCTGGGACTTACGTACTTCAATAGGCGGTGCTGATGTTTTAACTGCCATTCCAGAGCTCTGGCCCCAAGGCATGAACATTAAACTAACCACTTGGATATAGGCTCTTGTTTGTCTTAAGCAGAAGCTGCGGAATGGGGCAAGAGTAACACACACTAAAAAAATATATATATTATTATTTTTAAAAGCAGTGCAACGTGAGGAAAAATGAGTCATTGTTAAGGTCTTTGTGTTAAATGCCAGGGACTGCCTGATTTGGCAAATATTTAAGAAGCTCCTGCTATGTACCTAGCCCTCCAAGATAAAATGACTTTAACCCAATATGCAGAATTACTGACTTTGCGCACTTTCTAGCCTTTTGTTAGAAAGGCTATTGTTTTTCTTTTTATTCTCCTGCTGCTGTTATTATAGTTTGCTGGAATTTCCAGTGGACCCCAAATGGGCTGATGTCTAGATTTTACTGTGATAATTATGCTTAAAGTATACATTGAGTTCAAAAGTATATGAGTTAAACCTCAGATCTACCTTACAGACTAGTCAGTGTAGCCTCTCATAACCCCCCCCCCCAAATACTCATCAATTTAGGTGGAAGGATAAGGAGGAGAGAGGAAATAGACTATTCTTTGATGTGTTTGATAGTTTGCAAAGTCCCAGAAGCTCTTAAACCCATCTCCTGGGAACTTTACCTCCGATTTGATTCATTGTTTGTACACAGTAACCAAAGGATTTTTCAGTTCATCTTGCTTAATTTTCCTCAACAGCACTTAAAGCAAAGTTTTTGTGAGGAAATGCTAATTGTCATGACTGAGTTAATGTTTCCTCAGAGTATCCAACAGCTATTCTCTTGTTTTCACAGGATCTCCAGCTACTAAAAGAGCTCAGATTCAGTTTCTAGAATCACTCTAAACTGCTTCTCACCAGGTTATTAATTATTCCAAATTTATCTGTCTTCAGAAATCCTTATGGCACGGGCCATACATACACAGACAGCCTACTTTGTTCCCATTACAGCTTCAGACTTCGTCTCTTAATTTCCTGCTATTCTTATGATTCCAATATACATTACTCAACATTTCCTTTTGTCTCCCCCAAAGGAAGTAATGACCTTCCTAAATCTCATATTTATAATTTTACTCTTCTTTTGATTATATGCTTATATTTACATATCTAATCTTCCTAAAAGATATAATAATTTTTTTTGTCCAGAATGCTTTCCTTCATTTCATTTCAATGAGTACATTTGTAACAATTAATGAACCTAAATTGATACACCATTACTTTATTCAGATTTCTTAAGTTTTCCCCTAAAGTCTTCACCTTAAAGTTCCAAGAATCCATCATGAATACAATAAATTCACTTATCATGTCTCTTTAGGTTCCCTTTGGCTATGACCATTCCTAGACTTCTTATTTTTAATAACCTTGATAGTGTTGAAGAGTGCTGAGTAGCTATTTTATAGATGGCCCCTTATTTGGTGTATCTCGAAGGTTTTCCTTATAATCAAACTTTAGCAATGAGTTTTGGGAAGATCAGATGCAAAATGCCACTGTTATTGCATCACACCAAAGTATACACTATCAACATGATTTACAGCTATTGATGTTGATATTGATCACTGAGTTTAAATAGTGCTTATTAGACGTCTACTCTTACAGTTACTCTGTTTTGCCCTTTCTACACTATACTATTTGGAAAGAAGTCATCATGCACAGCCCAACATTAAGGACTAAGAAAGTATTTTACTCTCCTTTAAGGAAGATTATGTACATATATTTAGAAGTTATATATGTGGATTATTTGTCCCTTTACCTCATTCACTAATTTAACAGATTTGTTATTTATTTCAGTTTGGACTTAATCCAACACTACTTATTCTAATAATTTATTGCTCAAATTATACCAGCATTGGGCACTGTAAACTCAGTTGGTTCTTGTGCTCTTTGATATGATCCTATCATTTTTTCCGTTGAGCATTTCACTACTTTATGACCCTCAAAATGCCCCAATATCATCATCTACATTTTCTGCTGCAGACTTAGCATCATTCAGTTCTCCAAGGAGCCTGGTCATATCACTGAAGGATGGTACTAGAAATTAGGCATGCTGTTTGCTACTGGGATATTATTTCTTTTAGGCCCTTTTAGCTAACAAAGAAATACCTGCAAGTATACTAACCAGTATATATATACACATATATAGATATTTCTATTTGTTACCTTCTATATTTATATTTTTTAACAGGTAGAGTTAGACAGAGAGAGAGAGAGACAGAGAGAAAGGTCTTCCTTCAGTTGGTTCACCCCCTAAATGGCCAGCGTGCTGCGCTGATCCGAAGCCAGGAGCCAGGTGCCTTCTCCTGGTCTCCCATGTGGGTGCAGGGCCCAAGCACTTGGGCCATCCTCCACTGCACTCCCGGGCCACAGCAGAGAGCTGGACTGGAAGAGGGGCAACCGGGACAGAATCCGGCACCCCAACTGGGACTAGAACCTGGGATGCCAGCGCCACAGGAGGAGGATTAGCCTAGTGAGCCGCGGCGCTGGCCTATATTTACATTGAACTAAACTTAAGTTCATACTGATTTCTCCAACTCTAATCCATCCCCACTTGGATTATCCTACCCTACACTACCTGCTTATTTGTATATTCTCAGTTCAGCTGTGAGAAATCTGGTTCCTGCCTTCTACCATCCATTTACTAAATGATTCCTTTCCAGTACTAACGCTTAGCAGTGTGAAAAGTCTTAAGCGATACTCTTGTGTGAAACTGACAAGAATCTAGTGTCACATTCCTTTAGGTTCTTTGTCACACGTGAGTGAGCATGGAGCCACAGACAAAGAAGAGTGAGTGAAATAAAGTAGGTTTGTTGAAAAAAAAAAAAAAAGGCTCTTCTGCTAGTCAGGAGGCAGGTTTCCAAGAGAGGGCATGCCAAGCTACAGCAGCAACCAGAGGATTTTTATCTATTAAGTGGGAAAATTTGTTTGATTGGCTGGCTGGGATATCAATGAGCCATTGGAATTAAGAGCCTTTTTGATTGATACCTAAAGGTAAAGTGTTAGGACGAAGCTTCAGTCAGTCTCGAGAATGGGAAAACAACCAATCAGTAGGCCTGGATAACAAGCAACCCGCAGGCCAGGATAACAGCCTATCAGGCAGCCAGGATAACAGCCAATCAACAGATGGCAGGCTTGCTGTGCTGTGGTTTTGGTTAGGAAGCTTTGCTCTGGATGTTTGTGACCAAGGACTTTTGCTCAGGAGCTATCAGGCAAAGAGCCAGGGGCCAGATATTTCTGCGAGAAGGCTCTTTGCAAACTTTTGGTGGTTCTTCTGAGAACAAGAGGTTTTTTCCCTGGACTAGTCTTGTCTCTTTTTCCTCATTCTAAGAACAGGGACCCTTTCCATATCTGCCTGTCAACCTTTCTAATTCCTCACAAAACCCCTTTGTCAACTCAGAGCATTGCTTATGCAAACTTCTTTTTGGCATCAGTATTAGAGACTCCACTCATTTCCAAAATTGTATAGGTCAGCACATTGTAACAGAATCAGATTGCTTTGTCATAACCTGCATTCAATCCTGAGATACATCGATCTCCTATATGATTTCTGAAAAAATTGTATCTGCTATTCTTTACTCTTTGTGCTATAAAATGGGTATAGATAAATGCAGTGTCATGTGTTACCAACTATGCTTTTGTTTTGTTTCATTCCCATCTGAGTATACTATTTGGTTCTGATACTAGCTACCTAGAGATAGTATTTGGCTCCACAGATTTAAGAGCTCAGTCATTCACAAAACTACCATAATTTCATACCTGCCACTATCTGCCCTGGCTAGAAGTCTATATACAAAGTTGAGGAATCCCACTACCCATTCATGTTTGATCATTCATTAGAAATGTTCACAGGACTCAGCAAATGGCTACACTAATGATTACAGTTTTCATATAACAGACACAGATCAGGAACTGCCAAATGAAGGGATAGATACAGCAATGCAAACTGTTCTGGGCCCTCTCCTCACAAAATCCTAGTGCATTATCCTCCTGGCCAAGTCAAAAGCTCAACTGAGCCTCAGTGTCCAGAGTTTTTATTTAGGTGTCATTACATAGACATGATTGATAAATAATAGGCTATGTGGTTGAAATCAATGTCTGCCCCTAGTAAAGGTCAGGCTGACTCAAAGTTTCAACTCTTCAATCAAGAGATCGGACCTTCGGATACCAAACTCCTATTGTGAAGCTCTCTAGGGGCACAGAGTAAGCCACGTTATTAAAATAGCAAAGACACTCCTATTAGTCAAAAATCTAATGGTTTTTGGAGCTCTGTGCTGGAAACCTAGAGCAAAAACTATATTTTTTATTTGCATAATAATTGTACATACAATGTACACACTATATACCTAGAGAACAAGTGAGAGAGGGAGAGTCAGAGAGAGATCTTCCATTCTCTGGCTCACCCCAAATTGCTGCAATGGCCAGAGGTAGGCCGATCTGAAGCTAGAAGCCAGGATCTTCTTCTAGGTCTACCACTCAGGTGCAGGGGCCCAAGCACTTGGGCCATCTTCCACTGTTTTCCCAGGCACATAAGCACACTTTCCTGACTCTATAAATCATTATTCTACTTGTGGGTTGACTATTTTTTTCTTAGTTTCCACATAGAGAAAACAGACAGTATTTTAGTATTTTCCCCCCTAACTCTGGTTTATTTCATTTGACATGATACCATAGTATTAGATAGAATAGGTTTTTTTATCCTAAAATGTCTCCTATGTTTGTTTCACATATTCAGCCTTCCTTCCCTTACTCTGAACTTATCTTTCTTGCAGTTTCTCTTGCAATCTCAAAAGTTTTGGCTTTTCCAGATTATAATTGTAGTATGTAATATTTTCAGAATGGCTTCTTTCATGTAGCAATAAATATTTAAGATTAAACAATATTCTTTTATGATTTGAGAGTTCATTTTTCTTCATCATTGAATAATATTCTACCATTTGAATGCATCAGAATATGTTTATTGAATCAAGCTTTACAGAAAATATTGAATTTCAAATGCTCAAATTTTAAAGGAAATCAAAGTTTGATAATTGTGAATAATTGTGAATAAAGCTATATAAATGTTTGCTTGCAGTTTTTTACATGGGAATAAATTTTCAAATTGGGTTAATAAGTTAGCATATAATTGTGCAGTACTGTATTTGAGACTAACACTGTGTTGACCTTTTTTTAAGAATGTATTTATTTATTTGAGGGGTAGAGCTACAGACAGAGAGAAGAGAGGAAGAGATGAAAGAAAGGACTTCCATCTGCTGGTTCACTCCCCAAATGACCTCAATGGCCAGTGCTAAGCTGATCCAAAGCCAGGGGTCAGGAGCTTCTCCCAGGTCTCCCACATGGGTGCAGGGGCCTAAGGATTTGGGCCATCTTCCACTGCTTTCTCAGGCCATAGAAGAGCGCTGGATTGGAAATGGGGCAGCTGGGACTCAAACCTTCACCCATATGGGATGACAGTGCCCCAGGCAGAGGTTTAGCCTACTATGCCACAGCACCATCCCTATGGTTAACTTTTTAAAAAGAAAAAAAAAACCTGCCAAATTATGTTCTTAAATGACCATACAATTTGCAGGCCTATCAAATTAGTAAGAATTCTTCTTACTCTGTGTCTTCAATAATTTGAATTGTGTTTATTTTGGTTTTTACTTTTTAAATAAGTATGTAGTGTTATCCAGTTGCTGTTGAACCTTATGTTTTCCTAATGACAAATAGTGTTGAGAAGCTTTTCATATGCTTATTTGTCAGCATTTTATTCTCTGGAAAATTATCTATTTAGATCTTTCACCTACTCTGTTTATTTAGTTATTTACCATTTCAGAAAATAATTCACAAGTATTTCTATACTAAATTGTTTGTTATCTCATTTTTGAGTTTTAAAAGTTTTTGTATGTTTTGGATACAAGTATTGAAAGTATTTTCTTTCAATCTGTGCATTGTCTTCAGTATCTTCACAGTCTCTTTCACAGAGAAATTTTGAAAGAAGAATAAATCCAAATGGTCAATAGACACATGAAAAACTGCTCAGGATCACTAACCATCATGGAGATGCAAATGAAAACTACATTGAGGTTTCACCACATCCAAGTTAAAATGGCTTTCATCCAGAATTCCACAAACAACAAATGCTGGTGAGGATGTGGATGAAAAGGTAGACTAATCCACTGTTGGTGAAAATGTAAACTGATAAAGCCACTATGGAAGGCAATATGTTGATATCTGAGAAATCTGAATATAGACCTACCATGTGACCCAGCCATCCCACTCCCTGAATTTACCCAAGGGAAATTAAATCAGCATATGAAAGAGTTATCTGCACCCCTCCATGTATATTGCAGCTCAAGTCACAATAGCTAAGACATGCAATTAATCCAAATGCCTGTCAACTGAAGACTGGATAAAGAAATGATGGGATATATGAACCATGTAATACTACACAGTGGTAAAAAAAAAATGAAATCTAGTCATTTGCAACAAAATGCATGAATTTTGAAAACATCATACTTAGTGAAATAAGCCAGTCCCAAAGGGACAAATACCATATGTTCTCCCTGACCTGTGATAACTAATAGAGCACCTAAAAGGGTATCTGTGGAAGTGAAATTGACACTTTGAGAAGCAATGACATTGAACAGCCCTTGTCTTGACTGTTGAGGAACAGTTTTTGTTTTTTTAATACTATTTAGTGAACTCTTTACTTAACATAGAATTAATCATATGTGCATAAAGTTCATTGAAAATAGATATTAATAAAAAATAAGAGTAAGATTAAAAGAGAGAGGAGGAAGAGGGGTGGGAGTATGGATGGGAGGGTGGGCACAGTAGGAAGAATCACCATGTTCCTAAAGTTGTAATTATGAAGTGTATGAAGTTTGTAAAAGTAAAGCTGTATAGTTCTGCATGCATTCCTATGGACTTACTTCTAAGTGTACAGTTTAAAAACTTGGCATGGGGCCCCAAATCCCCTTAAGCTGGATGGTAAAAATAGCATTTTAAGTGTTAAAGTGATCATATGGCTAGGATTGAATGTTAAAGTGGTCATATAGATAGGATTAAATATTAAAGTGATCATGTAGATAGGATTAAGCATATGGTAATAATAATAGATATAATTAAAAAGGAGTGAATGCTCCAACATAGGAAGCTGTCCATAGAGGAGATTCAAAAAAACGACAATCACTTCAAGTAGCACTCTGACCTCAGAATCAGTTCTTATAGCATTCTGATCTGGCTGAAAAGTCCAGGAGAGCAATTCAGGCATGGAAAGCCAAGACACTGTGGCAAAAATGTCCTACATGAAGGACCTCTGTGGGTGAGACCCCAGTTGAAAAAAGTAGTCATCAAAGAAGGAGGTACTTTTCTCTGAAGGGAGGAGATAACTTCCACTTTGCTTATGGTCTTGTCTAAATACTGTCAGAGTTTGTGGATACAAAAGGTTTCCTTAGCCTAGGCAGCTCATGTCAAGAGCCTCAGGTAATCACTGATGTCATATATAAGAATGTTAATTATTAAATTAACAACAGGAGTCATTGTGCACTAACCTCCCATGCAGGACCTTTGTCCTCAAAGAGTTGTTATGAGAGTTAACAGTAAAACTAGTTCTCAAAGACTTATTTCATTTTAGTGTATCAAGTGGTGGATATCCTTATGTCTCATAAGTTTTAGTTATGCCTAAGTGTACAACTCCATTGCTTGTTTTCTCAGGTGCTTCCTTAATTAATGATAAAACTTGTTCTCAAGGACTTACTTTCTTTTAATGTATTAAATTGAAGATATTCTTATGTCTCATAAGTTATAGTTATGTCTAAGTGCTCACAAAAGATGTATTATTCTTGGTGTTTCTTTAAAATTAAGTTAAAAAATAAGAAGAAATGGAATTAACTTCTAGATGCAATGACTTTTGAACAGACTTTGTCTCAGTTGTTGAGCAACAGGTTTTTTGGTTTTGCTTGGTTTGGTTTTCGTACAAATTGTTGAACTCTTTACTTAGTATAGAGTTGGTCTTCCTTGTATAAAGTTAATTGAAAATGGATCTTAGTGGAGAATGGGACTAGGAATGGGAGAGGGAGGAGGAGGAGGGGTGGGAGAGTGGGTGGGAGGGTTGGTGTGATGGGAAAAATCACTATATTGCTACAGTTGCAATTATGACATGCATGAAGTCTGTATTCCTTAAATAAAAGTATTCTTTGGGGAAAAAATTTGCATTTTAATAAAGCCTAAGTTTTTTCATGGCTTTTTATCAATGGATATAAAGAAGCCATCACCAAATTCAAGGTTATACACATTTTCTCATATTTTCTTCTAGGAGTTGTATAATATTTCATTTTACACTTACATAGTCAATTTTGGGTTGGCTTTGACTTGCTGCTTAGTGTCTAATTTCACCTTGTAGGATTTCCTTCAGCTTTTTGTATGAGGCAAGTCTAGTGGTAATAAATTCTCTTGAGTTTTTGTTTTCCTGGCCACATTTTACTTTCTCTCATTTCTGAAGTAGTTTTGCTGGAAATAGAATTATCAGTAAGCAACCACTATTTTTAGCACTTCTGATCTCCAAACTTTCCCCTAAGACAGTTACTGGTATTCTTATAAGGGATTCCTTGTATATAGTAACTTGCTTTGTTTTTTGCTTGTTTTTTATTATTTACTTATTTATTTGCTTTCAAGAGTCTCTTTGGCTTTGGCTGCAGAGTGAGCATTTGATATAGTGTGTCTCAGTGTGGGTCTCTATGAGTTTATCTTTATTGATGTTCAATGAGCTTCTTGGATTTGTATCATGTCTCTTCTCAAATTTGGAATACTTTCCACTGTTATTCCTTCAAATGCTCTCTTTGCCCCTTTCCTCTTCTCCTGAGTCTCTCATAATGTATTATTGGTCCACTTATTTATTTGTTTCATTATATATTGACAAAATAGAATTGTATGTATTTATTGGATACAAACTGATATAATCATTTTAAATACAGTGTTTATTATGAAAATATTAAATTAAGCTATTTAATACACCCATCATCTCTTAAATTTACCATTTTTTGTGATGAGTGAGAAATTTACTCTCAGCTATATTGAATGTACAGAACCTCTTATTTGACTTAAGCTTTTTAACCTTTTCACTATCATTTCCATGTTTCCTCTACCTCTCAGCTCCTTTTAACAACCATTTTACTCCCTGCTTATATGAGTTCAATTGTTTTAGACTGTACATATGAGTGAGAAGTGGTATTTGGATTAGAAGTAGAGCAGCCAGGACTTGAACCAGAAGCAATATGGGATGCCGGCACTGCAGGCACTGGCTTTACCCATTATGCCATAACGCCAGCCCCTTTTTGCATATTTCTATGTTATGTGGTATAAACAATAATAAACCAGATGTTTTTGTTAATGATTTGAAGGCATATTGATTTCAATTCTTTTTCTGTCAACAGTTTTTGTCTTTTTATCTGTGTGTTATTTCCTGGCTGAGTTTTGTTTTTGTTGTTGTTACTGTTATTACTAATTTTTTTAGTTATGGATTTATTTCAGTGGCAGATAGCCTATAATAGCTACAGCTGGTCTGGGGCTGGAGCCAAGAGCTGAGAACAGAATCTAGGTCACCCATGTGGCAGGAAAGAATCCAGTTATTTGGGTCATCAACACTGCTTCTCAGGGTCTTCATTAGCAGGAAGCTGGAGTGAGGAGTCAGGGCCAGGAGTCAAGCCCAGGCGCTTCAATGTGGGACATGTGTACCTTAACAGCTAGATTAAAGGTCAACTACTATTGTTACAGGTGAAATGGTGGTAGAGAAAAGATTATTACCCAGAGACAGAGAGAGGCAGAGATCTTGTCGGTATCTGGAGTGAAGAAAAAACTCACTGAGACATGGAGCCCAGAGCCCATTGTAGAGTCCGAATTTCCCAATCAATGCACAAGGCACAGTCCCGGATGCAAAAGCAGAGGTTTATTTGTTACCAGCCTGCTGGGACCCCCTACCCGCACACAGCCCTTTAGCAGTGCACAGGCAAAAGGCCCTCTCGTTTGCATGAGAGAGGTTTTTATAGCCTCACACTTACAAGGGAGCAGGTCATCTCCTACCTAGGTTACCTTCTTATTCTCTATGTGGCAAGGTATTGGGACCTAACGTGTTCATTGGTTCATTTAAACAAAGACTATATACGTTATGTGGTGGGAAAGCCACACAAAGCAGATGGCACGGGAAGAACTGGTGGAAGCATCGGACCATAAATTCCAGGGGAGCTGAGGGGGGAGGGCAGGAGGTCCTAAATTCCAGAGGAGCATAGAGGGAAGCAAGCAGCCAGAGTACAGAAGCAGTACCAGCATTTAGCAAGCTAGGGACTCCAACTCCTACACCATGACCCACTCCAAATTGCACCCAGTCTCACTGACAATTTGATCTCTGAGGAAGGAAGAGCAGAGTGCAGTTTTTGGCCTGACACCCTAATAGGATGTCGGAGTCTGGTGTCCGGCGGTGCCGGCACACCGGGTTCTAGTCCCAGTTGGAGCGCTGGATTCTGTCCCGGTTGCCCCTCTTCCAGGTCAGCTCTCTGCTGTCGCCAGGGAGTGCAGTGGAGGATGGCCCAAGTGCTTGGGCCCTGCACCCCATGGGAGACCAGGAGAAGCACCTGGCTCCTGGCTTCGGATCAGCGTGGTGCGCCGGCCGCGGCAGCCATTGGAGGGTGAACCAACGGCAAAGGAAGACCTTTCTCTCTCTCTCTCTCTCTCTCACTGTCCACTCTGCCTGTCAAAAAAAAAAAAAAAAAAAAAAAAAAAAAAGAAAGAAAAGAAAAACAGCAGAGAGTGGCCCTGGCCGGAATTATAAAGTTACACCAAGCCTTTCTCCCAGTCCCACACGATGGGCCGATACCCACGAAAGGAAGCTGAGTTGGACCAGACCAACATTCCTAGAGCTGCAACAGGAAGTATGGAGAGTGAAGCCTCTGGCTTTGCAGCTTGTGAGGACTCCAAAAGAGCAGGGGACTTACTCCCTGCAGGAAAGTGCATTTCCCAGTCCAATATCATTGCAGCTGCTGGGGTCTGGTATCCAGCCAAGAGACCTTCTAGAAGCACTGGAATGTAGCCCCATCCAGAATCCATCAGTTGTCTCAAGGCCTTCTCCCAGCCTCACATGAAGGGCCAATCCACACCAGAGATGGGAGAGGTTAGAACAGCATCTCGGCTCCACATGATTGCTCTGGCCTAATCAGCAAGCCTAACCCCTGAGTCTTAAGGCCATGCTAATCACTTTGAATCCAGTGTTTTTGAGAAAATGAGAAAGTTGCTACGGAGGAGAGTGAAATTTGCCCTGCTCACCCAGAGATGATCCTACACTGGCTGGAATCAAATTCAAGCAGGATCTGCATCACATTGGAGTTGCTATCCCAGTCACGGCACCAACATGTTATGGATGAAGAAATGATGGCGGAGAAAAGATTACCTCAGTTCTTTGTCTCACATGGAAGAAGAATTTCTAAGTGCACAAGGCAGAGAGAAAGCATTTAAAAGAATTTAAAAGCAAAATTTATTTAAGTCAGAAACCTCCAGCCAGAGTGGTCTGGAGGGAAGCTCCAAAGAGGCAAAATCCAAAGGGGCTGGTGGTACTGGGTTTTTTAAGCACGATTTTGGAGAAAAAAAAATCTTATCAGCTTCACATTCAGTTACAAGGCTGAGACAAACCCATCAAAAAACCTCACTGGCAATCTTTTTACCATGTCTGACTTGCTCAGGATAAAACAAAAGAGCCTTCAAAAGGGTGGGATAACTAATTTGTTTTATAGTAAACTGGGAGCTCAGAAGGATGGAATTGCCACTCCCTTGCTATTCTCATGGTAAGATTGGAAATTCCTAAGGAATGGGGCAGCCACTTTTAATCTTTTTTTTTTTTTTTTAATATGGAACGCTTCACAAATTTGAGGTAACTTTTAGAGGAAGCAAGCATTCTGCACCCTCAGTTTCCACCAGGACCACTCCAACTGCCTTTAACCCCTCTGACTCCTCACACTATTACTATTATTAATGTCATGTTGATTTATTGATTTATTTAATATGGTTTTATTTATTTCAAAGGCAGAGTTACAGAGAGAGAGAGGGAGAGACGGAGAGAAAAAGAGAAAGACATCTTCTATCTGCTGGTTCCTTCCCCAAATGGCCGCAACTGCCAAGACTAGGCCAGGTTGAAGCCAGTAGCCTAGAGCCCCATGAGGGTCTCCCACATGAATGGCAGGAGCCAAACACTTGGGTCATCTTCCATTGATTTCCCAAGCACATTAATAAGCAACTAGATGAGAAGTGGAGCAGTTGGGACTCGAACCAGTGCCACATATGGGATGCTGGCATCACAGACTGCAGCTTAACCTATTGCACCATGGCATTGGGCCCTACTTATTCATTTTTAACTTCTTTGTTTTCATTTATTGACTTATTTGAAAAAGAAAGAGAGAAGCTTGAGAGATATTTCTGTCCAGTGGGTCACTCTTTCCAACTGCCTGCAACAGCCAAGGCAGGGCAAAGCTAAAGCCAGGAACCTGGAACTCAATATACTTGGGTGACAAGAGTCCAAATACTTTTTTTAAAAGATTTATTTATTTATTTGAAAGTCAGAGTTACACAAAGAGAGGAGAGGCAGAGAGAGAGAGAGAGAGATCTTCCATCCGATGGCTCACTCCCCAATTGGCCGCAACAGCCGGAGCTGCGCCAACCCGAAGCCATGAGCCAGGAGCTCCCTCTGGGTCCCCCACATGGATTCAGGGGCCCAAGGACTTGGGCCATCCTCCACTGCTCTCCCAGGCCACAGCAGAGAGCTGGACCGGAAGTGGAGCAGCCAGGTCCTGAACCAGTGCCCATATGGGATTCCAGTGCCCCAGGCCAGGGCGTTAACCTGCTGTGTGACAGCACTGGCCCCAAGAGTCCAGGTATTTGAGCAAGCTTCTCCTGCTTCCAATGGTGAACATTAGCAGGAAGCTGGAATTAGAAGGGGTTCCAAGATCTAAACCCAGGCACTGTGATATGGGGTGTGGTCATCCCAAGCAGCAGCTTGACTGCTATGCCGAACACTGGCCCTAAAGCGTCGTCTTTTAAATAGTTAGTTGAGAATACTTATTGTGAGTATTTAATTAGAATTGTTTCTACCATCCTGGCTTTTAACTTGAATTTGACTCATCTAATGTGTTTTATGCTTATCGTTACTAAACACGTACACACACAATCAAAGATGCACAGATCTATATCAAATATTTATACCTTTCTCTTAATTGGAGAAAACTGTTAGATGTTCTCATACCCTTGATCTGTCAACAACCCATGCCCCTGATATCATGTTGCTGTTTTGTATCACTCGGATTCTAGGTAATTATGAATATAATCTTTTATTCTTTTCTTTGTTATCAGCAGTATTTTTAGACAACAACAAGCTTTGTCAAGGTATTTGATCAACCTCATTTTGCATAACTATTGCAACATCTCATTTACTTGTTTCTGTTCTGATCTGATTAGATCCTCCAAAGAGGTCTTAAGGTGAGTCCTTCGGTTGTAAATATGCTGAGGCTTGTACACCTGTGTCTTGAGGATTAAATTTTCCTGGCACCCATTTAGCACTTACACATGTATTTTCTAACATTCTCTAACTTTTCGCTCTTTCAATTTGCTTCTTTTGCATTTTCTATTTCTTATGCCACTTCTATGTCCCTTCGGGATGGTTTGTCAATATGGTTTTCCAACCCACTAGTTCAGTTTGCACCTATATTTCCTTAGTTATCTATCCCCTTTCAAAAATTATGCTTTTACAACTAAAATTTCTACTAATTTGTGACTCCTTGTTGCCTCATATCACTAAAATTTTTCATTATTATTTTTAGTATTTATATATTAGGTTTATGATAAATTTATAGAACCATTTAAAAATTAAAAAAAAAATGTTTAAAGTCAGAGAGAGAAAGACAGAGAGATCTTCTATCTGCTGGTTCACTCCCCAAATGGCCACAATAGCCAGAGCTGTACCAGGCTAAGGCCAGGAGCCTGGAGCTTCATCTGGGTCTCCCACATGTGTGGCAGAGGCCCAAGCACTTGGACCATCTTCCACTGCTTTTCCCGGGCCATTAACGGGGAGCTGGGTCAGAAGTGGAGCAGCCAGGACTCAAACCAGTGTCCACAGGGTTGTATCACAGGCAGTGGCTTTGCCTGCTATGCCACAGTGTAAACCCCAAAAGAATCATTTTAAAAGAACAGTTGTATGGTCTAACGACTGTCTCCTTTGTTATTTGTAATATCATTGTTTCATGAAGTAACCGTGTTGTTCAGATTTCTATTTGAACCTGTGACACTGGAATGAGTCTAACTGGAAATGAATATCGCATCTCAGGAAAGCCAGTCTCCAATCTGTGTCACCCATACCCTTCCTCCAGTCGTAAACTCAGAGAGAGAAGGAAAGAGCGGGTCCTTAGAGTGAGAATACCCAAGGATAGACAACATGTTCTTTCTTTCTGTTCTTTTTTTTTTTAAAGATTTATTTTTTTTTAAAGATTTATTTATTTACTTGAGAGGTAGTTACAGACAGAGAAGGAGAAACAGTGAGAAAGGTCTTCTATTCACTAGTTCACTCCCCAAATAGCTGCAACAGCAGGAGCTGGGCCAATCCAAAGCCAGGAGCCAGGAATTTCTTCCGGGTCTCCCATGCAGGTGCAGGGGTCCAAGCACTTGGGCCATCTTCTATTGCTTTTCCCCAGGCTCATTAACAGAGATGTGGATTGGAAGTGAGGCAGCTAGGACTCAAACCAGAGCCCATGTGGGATGCTGACCGCAACAACATGTTCTTTCTCACTCGTTTTATAGCTTTCAAGCAGGTAACACCTTGCCTTGAAACCTGAGTTGAAAAGAGCATTTGGTATGATACATTTTACTTATTTATTTATTTATTTTTGACAGGCAGAGTGGACAGTGAGAGAGAGAGAGAGACAACAGAGAGAAAGGTCTTCCGTTTTGCCGTTGGTTCACCCTCCAATGGCTGCCGCAGCAGGCGCACTGCAGCCGGCGCGCTGCGGCCGGCGCACCACGCTGATCTGATGGCAAGGAGCCAGGTACTTATCCTGGTCTCCCATGGGGTGCAGGGCCCAAGCACTTGGGCCATCCCCCACTGCACTCCCTGGACACAGCAGAGAGCTATCCTGGAAGAGGAGCAACCGGGACAGAATCCAGCGCCCCGACCGGGATTAGAACCCGGTGTGCCGGCGCCACAAGGCGGAGGATTAGCCTATTGAGCCACGGCGCTGGCCGTGGTATGATACATTTTAGACCTGAAGTCTGCAAAAAATCCAGTAGGACAAATCCATCCAAGATTGGACCTCGTTCCTTTTTTTTGTTTTGTTTTAAGGCCCTTTACAAAGAATGGTCTATATATGTATTTTAAAAGTTATGAGGCTAACGCTGTGGTGTAGTAGGTAAAGCCACCGCCTGCAGAGCCAGCATCCCATATGGGCACTGGTTCTAGTCCCGGCTGCTCCTCTTCCAATCCAGCTCTCTGCTGTGGCCTGGGAAATCAGTAGAAGATGGCCCAAGGCCTTGTGCCCTGCACCAACTGGGAGACCAGGAAGAAGCTCCTGGTTCCTGGCTTTAGATTGACCCAGACTTGGCTGTTGCAGCCACTCAGAGAGTGAACCAGCAGATGAAAGACCTCTCTCTCTCTCTCTCTCTCTCAGCCTTGGCCTCTCAAATATATAAGTATTTTTTAAAATAAGAAGCTATAAAAAATCTGATAGCATGTGACAAAAATCTGTGTTGTCTCTGAAATGTAGTTTTAAAAAAAAGCTTATTGGCTTATTTTAAAAGATATTACAAAGGAACTGATGAATACCAGATGGAGGAGAGGCATAGGACAAGGCATGTGGGAAAGGGTACACCACCCTGTAGGAACCTCCACATGTTCAACTATCTGGAAATTGCTGTAAAGTGTTTACTATCCAGACCATTACAAGAAAAGCTTCTTAAAGAATTAGAGTTATCTTTAAGGGGTCAGCAGTGTGACATAGCGGGTAAAGCCACTGTCTGCCATGCCAGCTTCCTATGTGGTCCCCAATTCATGTCCCGGCTGCTCTACTTCCCATTCAGTTCTCTGCTATGGCCTAAGAAAAGTCACATAAGATGACCCAAGTGCTTGGGTGCCTGACACCCTCGTGGGTGACCCGGAAGAAGTTTCCATCTCCTGGCTTTGGCCTGGCCCCAAGGTGGCCATTGCAGCAATCTGGGAAGTGAAACAGGGGTTGGAAGATCCTTCCCTCTCTCTCTGCACCTCTGGCTTTCAAATAAATAAATGAATCTTTAAAAAAGAGTTATTTTTAAACTATAAACAATGCCAGTAACTAATCCATAGCTTTGTCATAAGAATTAATTGAATGAATATTTGTGAGATGCTTAAAACTGGTGTAATAAGTTTGTCATATTATAAGTGCTATTAAAGTATTTATTGTGTTTATTAAATAAGCATAATAAGGAAAATGTAAACAAATTATAGGAGCCAGTGTATTTATTATAATATAGGCTTGCATCTGTTTTCAGGGAATTTGACTTTTTATATAATAGTAATACTATAAAATCTCATATTTCTTGCGTTTGACAAAGCTAATTACATTGTGGTGATTATTGTAATTCATAATCCCACCCCCTATTTTATTATTGCTTCTTTGGGAAATGAAATCTGTCTTCTGGTTTGTAAATCTGAATGTATCTAAATCACGCTTAATTTATATCTTGTGATAGTTAAATTTCATCTGTTGGTTGTCCACGGAGTGTCTAAATTACGCATTATTTCTAGGTTTATCTTGAAGGTGACTTGCATTTGAATCCATTTACTCGAAAAGTAGGTTTGTCTCCTCAAAGTAAATGAGCATTATTTGATCTGTGAATGGGCTGAATAGAACAAGTGAAGGACAAAATAGAATTTCATTCCTTTTTTTCTGTCTCACTGTTTGAAATGGGATGTCTCATCTCATTTTCTCCACCCCTCAAACCAGAATTTACACCATTGGCTCACCTGATTCTCAGTCTTTGGATCTTGGACTGAGTTATACTACCAGCTTTCCTGGATCTCAAACTGTCGGGTGGTAGATCGTGAGACTTCTCTGCTTCCACAACCTCTGGAAAGAATTCTCATACTATATCTCCATTTATGTGTTGTAGTTAGGTATGTAGATAGATATTCATGTGGGTAGATAGACATATATGAATACACACGTATCTATGCATCTATATTTAAATGTACACATATAAATATGTATGTATACATATACCCATAAACAAGTGCAACTCAGAAAGTTTGTAGAAAAAGCAATTAGAAGATAAGTTTATTTTGGTGCAAAAAAGCTTTGCACATGAAGGGTTTCAACAAGCTCACAGAAATGCATATTATCAAAAACTGCAGAAATTTCAAATATTTACTGTACAAAAATAAGCTTCTCTTTTGATCCCTTTTTTTCTATGAACTGTTTAAAGTGATCTTGTGTATCCTATTGGCTCTGTTTTTCTGGAGAACACTGACGAATGTAGGCTTTGATACCTAGAGTGAATCAAGAGAAATAGAATTTTATGAAGTTTTGTGAATTGCTTCTGGGGTTTGGAATTGGTTTTCTATCATGATCATCTTCAAAGATGCTAAATGCTACTTTTGGTAGTAAGGAAGACTCTGATAGTCTGTTGTATCCACATTGGATACTCTTAAACAGCCATTCTTAAGAAGCAAGGAGTTTGCCAGTGCCGCGGCTCACTAGGCTAATCCTCCGCCTTGCGGCGCCAGCACACCGGGTTCTAGTCCCGGTCAGGGCGTCGGATTCTGTCCCGGTTGCTCCTCTTCCCGGACAGCTCTCTGCTGTGGCCAGGGAGTGCAGTGGAGGATGGCCCAAGTGCTTGGGCCCTGCACCCCATGGGAGACCAGGAGAAGCACCTGGCTCCTGCCTTTGGATCAGCGCGGTGTGCCGGCCGCAGCGCGCCAGCCGCGGCGGCCATTGGCGGGTGAACCAACGGCAAAGGAAGACCTTTCTATCTGTCTCTGTCTCTCTCTCTCTCACTGTCCACTCTGCCTGTCAAAAAAAAAAAAAAAAGCAAGGAGTTGATAACTGTATATGATACCTTGAAACACTGTAAGAATATTGACGAATATAATGAGATTGGTTGCTCTTAATGTTCCTATTTCAAGAAATAGAGAATCTCAGTGATATGAATTTCTACCTCAAGTTCTATATAAATAACCTAAGAGCTTCTGTGTATGCCCCAAAAGAGACTCATCACTTGTAGCCTCAGGCCTGAAATTACCAAGAATGAAACACAGAGCTTCGTCATGTGACGGCAGAATTACATGCAAATTGAACTTGTAACTACATAGCGTGTCAACTGTTAGAGTGAGGGCACTGATTAGGAAAGAATGGGGTCCTATAATTTTGGGTGAAAGATGTGTGGAAACATCCTGATGAAGCTGGGAATATTAAAGCCCAGAAGTTATAACGAGTTTTCATTTCCAGGGGAAGCAGTACCCCACCCCCAGTGAAAGAAGTCCCTTCACATCCAGTAGAATTAGCCTCCCTGTTCCCAGAGAACTAAGCTTAATGGGAGTAGTCTCCCCACCCTCTGTGGTATCTCCTTTTTCAACTACATTTAAATTTTTTTTTTTTTAATTTTATTCAATTGAAAGGCAGATTGACAGAAAGAGAGAGAGGGTAAGAAACAAAGAGATTCTCCATCCTCTGGTTCTCTCACCAAATGGCCACAATGGCTGGGGCTGGGCCAGGCTGATGCCCAGAGTCTGCAACTCCATATGGGTCTGCCATGTGGGTGACAGAGGTCCAAGTACTTGGGCCATCTTCAGCTCCTTTCCAAGGCACATTTTAGGAAGCTGGATAAGAAGCAAAGCAGCTGGGCCATGTACTGGCATGTCAATGGAATGCTGGTATTGCAAGTGGCAGCTTAACCCACTGTACCATAATGCCAGTCTTTTCAACTCCATCTGTATGGAATTATCTTTGCATTGCCTGAAGGAACTGTAATTATCTCTCCTGACAGTGTTGATTCTTTTCATAACCCATACCCACCACCCATATTGGCTTCTAGAACTACAACTAGACTGTAATCTTATCAGTCTCCTAAAGTTGAGGTTTACTGTGTGCCTCATCAAGAGACACATTTCATTCCAAAAGAACTACTTGAGTTTTCTAATTTACATAGATATAAATACCAGGAACATATGTGGGACTGGATACTAAGAGTGTGATAATGGTGAAACAGAAGCAAATATAAAGTTGGGTCATGCTAAATTTATTGACATGGACGCACTAGGCAGACATTCTGCATTTAATGTTGTAGCTCAGGAATTCAAAACTGCTCTGACAGTTTAGTTGGATGACTGACACAAGGACCACAAGGTGCTCCATGTGCAAATTGGAAATGCCAGGCATGCTTGATTCAGTGCAATGGAAGGGATTCAAAGGCTTAGAGAGTTGGAATATTGGAGAGGATTTGTCATTTAAAACATACTCGTCCCACTGGAAGCATTCAGAGGAGATACTTTTCACCAATACTGTGAGGAATACATTTTTAAGGGGAATATTTGCATTTTTGAAGAGCTCCGTGATTGTCCTTCTCTGTATGCCAGACCTCACAGTGCAAACCATAGTCACTGAATTGGAAAACCTAAATGGGAATAATTGGATCCCAGGTGGCAGGGGCCATGTGGCAGCACTCAACTGCCAAAGACTAAGTGGCCATGGCCACCAAAATAGATGATAGAGTCAAAGCAGCAATCAGAATAATCTGACTCCTGCAGACCTAAGGTATTTGCAAATTGGTAATGGTGTTCCTAGAAATGAGACAGATAAGAAGCCTACTAAATCCTCCCTCAATCCATATAAGCAGAAATGCTATAGGTCAAGTGAACAAAAGTCTTACTTGAATAATAAAGCCAGAAAGTTGAGGTATCATAATAACTTCTCATAGTGGAAACAGCATATGGATCCAGAACCACTTTAATGAAGAGGACAGGTCCACCGGATGCAGGTCTTCTGTACCCTACTGGAAATTTATTTTGCTAATCTTGCTCACAAACTTCTCCAGTTTTCTACCAGTGAAACTGTATATTGGAGAAAATAAAATATTCATATCTTTGGGAGACCATTGGATATTGACTCTGAACTGACTCTGATTCTGGGAGATCTGAAATACCATATTAAGGGTGGGCATTGAGTCTACTGGTTTTAAGATATTAGTTAAGAAAGTGGCATCCCACACTGAAGTACCTAAGTTTCAATCCAACCTCTGCCCCTGACTCCAGCCCCTGACTCCAGCTTCTTACTAATGCAAACCCTTGCAGGCAGCAGTGATGGCCCAAGACATTGGGGTTCCTGTCACCCACATGGGACATCCAAATTGAGTTCTGGGCTCCCGTTTCAGCTCAGTCCAACTCAGCCATTGCAGATAATCGTGTAGTGAACCAGTGATTGTGAACACTCATTTTCTCTTCTCTCTCTCTCTCTCTCTCTCTGTTTTTGTCTCTCAAAACCAATTTTTTAAGATATCATGATGACCCACCTTGCAGAGTAAGAGGTTTTAGAGGTCCAGTGATCAATGGAATTTTGAATCAAGTCCATCTCACAATGGGCCCAGTATGTCCCTGAAACCACTGTGTGGTTATTTCCTCATTTCCAGAATGCATAATTGGAAGAGACATACTTAGCTGCTGACAGAACTCTAAGTGTTTTTTTTCCTTTCACATGTGCAGAGAGGGCTACTATGGTGGGAAAGGTCAAGTTTAAGACACTAGCATTCCCTTTACCCAGGAAAATAGTAAGTCAAAAACAATATTGCTTCCCTAGATGGACTGCAGAGATTAGTGCCATCATCAAGGAATTGAAAAATTCAGAGGGGGTTATTTCTACCACATTCCTATTCAACACTCTTACTTGGCCTTTGTAAAAGACAGATGGATCTCAGAGAATGACAGTGGATTATCTTAAGCTTAACCAGCTTGTGACTCCAATTGCAGCTGCTCTACCAGATGTAGTTTCATTGCTTGAGCAAACTAAAACATCCCTTGGTACCTGGCAGTCATTGATCTGGCAAATGCCCTTTCTCCAAACCTGTCCATATGGCCCACCAGGAGCAATTTTCTTTCAGCTGGCAAGGCCAGTGATACAACTTCAGTGACCTACTTCAAGGGCGTATTATCTTTCCAGCCTTACTTCATAAGGTAGTTTACAATGGTCTCTACTGTCTTCCCTTCCACAAGACATCACACTGGTGTCTTATGAGATTATGCTGATTGGGCCTCATAAGCAATATGTAGCTACTTACTCTAGAGTAACTGGTACAACATTTGTGTATTAGAGTGTAGAAAATAAATCTGACTTAATTTCCTGGTTCTTCTATCACAGTCAAATTTCCAGGGATCCAATTGTGTGGGTGGAGCATGGAGGCATCCCTTCTAAGGTGAGTAGTAAGGTGTGGCATTGACCCTGCATAAAACCAACAAGTAGGTATACTTCCTGGTGGACTTTGGATTTTAGAGGCAATACATTCCTCATTTGGGTATCTTCTTCCATACTATTTTCCAAATAACTAAAAAAAGCTACCAGGTTTGAGTGGGGCCTACAACATGAGAAGGCTCTGCAATAAGCCCATTAAGGGTAAGTTGCTCTGTGGTGGCACCATATGATCCAAGAGATCCAATGGTCATACAAGTATAAGTCAGAGATTCTGATGCTATCTGAAGCCTTTAGTAGACCTTTGTAGGTAACTTGCAGTGCAAGGCTTTAGGATTTTGGAACAAGACTTTGCCATCCTCTGCGGACAACTACTCTTCTTTTGAGAAATAACTCTAGGCTATATTAATAACTAGGCTATATTAGAGATTGAACATTTAACTATGGCCACCAACTGATAATGCAATCTTAGCTACCCATCATGAAATGAGTATTAGCTGAACCACCAAGCCAAAAATCTGAGGATACATAGCAGCACTCAATCAGTGGTAGTTGCATGCGTATGATAAAGTCAAGCAGGCCCTAAAGACACAAATAAGTTACATGAAGTGGTCCAAGCACTTGTTATTCTCACACCTGGTACACTGCCTTCTCTCCCCTAGCCTATGATTTATGGCCTCATGGGGCATCTCTCTTGGTCAATTGACAGAGGAAAAGAAGATTCATGTCTGGTTTATGAACATTTCTATGGAACACGCAGGCATCATCCCAAAGTGGACAGCTTCAATTCTACAGCCCTACTCTAGGACACCCCTGAAGGACAGGGACAAAGGGAGATCCTTTTGGTGGGAAGAATTTTGAGCAGTATACTAGATTCTTCACTTGGCTTGGAGGAGGAAATGGCCAGAAATGCAACTGTATGCTGATTTATGGACTGTGACCAGTAGTTTGGCTGGAGGGTCAGGCACTTGGAAGGATTATGATCACAGAAACAATTACAAGGAAATTTGGGAGAGAGGTATATGATTAGAACTCTGTAAATCAGCAAAAAGATGCAAAGATATTTATGTCTCATGTGAATGTGCTCACTAAAGGGTGACCTCAGCAGAAGAAGATTTTAATAATCAAGTGTGGGCTGGTGTTGTGGTGCAGCAGGTTAAGCCACTACCTCCAGTGCTGGCATCCCATATGGGTACCATTGGAGTCTTGGTTGTTTCACTTCTGATCCAGTCCCCTGCTAATGTGCCTGGGAAAGCAGCAGAAGATGGCCCAATTACTTGGACCCCTGCCACCCACGTGGGAGACCCGGAACAAGCTCCTGCTCCTGGCTTCAGCCTGGCCCAGCTCTAGCTGTTGCAGCTATTTGGGGAGTTAGCCAGCGGATGGAAAATCTTTCTCTCTCTCTCTCTCTCTCCCTCTCTCTCTCTTTCTCTGCCTGTTTCCTTCTCTCTCTATAGTCCTGCTTTTCAAACAAATAAAATAAATCTTTTTAAAAATCAAGTGCATAAAATCCTCGATTCTGCAGATACCAGTCAGCCTCTTTTTCTAGCTACCCCTGTCACTGGCAGTGGGCGAATGGACAAAGTGGTCATAGTGGCATGGATGGATGTTTGCTCAGTGGTGTGGATTTGCACTCACCAAGACAAATCTGACTATAGCCACCATTGAGAATTTTATCTCCCAGTAAAATAAATCAACTCTGAGCTCTCCGCATGGTACCTTTCCCAAAGATAATCAGCCAGCTACCTGGTGGCAAGTTCATTACACTGGCCTACTTCCATCATGGAAAGGGCAACATTTTGTTGCTACTGGAATAGATGTGTACTCGGGGAATGGATTCACCTGCCCTGCACACAGTGCATCAGCCAAAACTACCATCTGTGGACTTACATAATCATCATCATGATGTTTCACACTACGGTGCTTCAGACCACCAAAGTCACTTGATTGTGAAAGAAGTGTGGCAATAAGGCCACGTTCATGGAATTCACTACTTTACTATGTTTTTTATCATCTTAAAAAGGTTGGTTTGATAAAAAGGTGAGACGGTCTTTTTAAGATTTAGTAACAATGACAACTAGGTGACAACTTGTTAAAGAGCTGGGCAAAGTTCTCTAGAATGCTATATATTTTCTCTATCACCCCAGTGTATAGTAATGTTTCTCCCATTTTCAGTATTTGATGGTCCGGAAATCAACACTGTTCACCGTTACTCCTAGTGGACCCACTAGAAAAAGAATTTTGTTTCCCGTTCTTGCCACTTTACAATCTGCTGTACTTGTGGTCTTAGCCCAGAGGGAGGAATGCTTCTACCAGGAGACATAACAATGATTCCATCCCACTGCACTTGAAATAATGACTACTTTCTGGCCATTTGGGAATTCTCACGCCTCTGAATCAACAGACTGAGAGTCACAGTGTTGGTTGAGATGATTGATCCTGACTACTAAAGGAAAATTGGACTACTACACTGCAGTGCAGGCAAAGAAGACTATATCTGAAACCCAGCAGAAACCTTAGGGTGCCATTTAGTGTTACCATGTGCTGTGCCAAGGTGAACGGGAAAGTACGACAAGCAGAGATAATCATGGCCCATGCTTTTTAGGAATGAACATTCGGGTTGCTCCATCAGATAAAGAAGGGCAGCCAGCTGAGATGCTAGTTGAAGGTACATAGAATACAGAGTGGGAAGAGAAGGCAGTTAGTTATAAACACCTGCTTTGACCATAAGACACACTGCTTTTATGCCATAGTTTCTAAGCATTGTGAATTTTACATTGTAGCATTTCCGTTATAAGACATCAGGAGAAATCTCCTCTTTGGGGTTGGGGTAAGAACATTTTAAGTTGTAAGGACTGCGTGTAGGCTAGCTGTATCATGTTTGGTGACATTGGGGCCTGGTTAATGCCTTTCCTAGAGGATTGAGTATGGATGAAAGAGATGCATATGTGTGTCAACTGCACAAAGGTAGGCTTGTGATGATTAATTTTATGTGTCATCTTGACTAACCGTGAGCGTGGATATTAAATTGTTTCTGAGTTTGTCTATGAGAGTATTTTCACATAAGATTATCATTTGAATTGGCAGATGAGAAAAGTAGATTCCCCAGTGTAGGAATCATCCAAACTGCTGAGGACCTCAACAGAACCAAGGTGGAGGAAGGAATAATTCACTCTTTTTTCCTGACTCACTGACAGAGGCATCTCATCTCATTTTTCCACCCCTCACACTGAATTTTAGCATCATTAACTCCCCTCGTTCTCAGGCCTTTGGTCTCACACTGAATTATTATTAATCCATTAACCTTCCTAGGACTCCAACTTGTAGCTCAAAGTTGGAATCACATAAGCCAATTATTCATAATAATTCTCCTGAAGTATAAATATATATGTACTTTATTAGATTGTTGAAAAATAAAAAATAGTTAGAAGGTTATAGATAGACTTATGGATATATCAATTGATAGGGAAAAGAGAGACGGAGAGACAGACATAACACTCATATGTAGCCAATAATTATGATAACCACTGGTTATGTTTCCCTGGAGAATCCTCATTAATATAGGTCCAGGTGAGCATACTTCAAAAAGTTTATGGAGAATGAGATTAAAAATATATTTACTTTGGTGCAAAAAATTTCTAGATCCATATATATAAATGATCTTCAAAAAATCATGAAAATATATGTTATGAAAAAAGTATGCATGGATTTAAAAAAAAAAACTAATGCAGCAAAACACACTTATCTTCTTTTAGAAAAAAAGAAGATTATGGGGTCAGTGTTGTAATGCAGAGGGTAAAGCCACCGCCTGCAGTGCCGGTATCCCATATGGGCACTGGTTCAAGTCCTGGTTGCTTTGCTTCTTTTTTTTTTTTGACAGGCAGAGTGGACAGTGAGAGAGAGAGAGACAGAGATAGATAGAAAGGTCTTCCTTTGCCGTTGGTTCTCCCTCCAATGGCCGCCGTGGCCAGCGTGCTGCGGCCGGCACACCGCGCTGATCCAAAGGCAGGAGCCAGGTGCTTCTCCTGGTCTCCCATGGGGTGCAGGGCCCAAGCACTTGGGCCATCCTCCACTGCACTCCCTGGCCACAGCAGAGAGCTGTCCTGGAAGAGGGGCAACCAGGACAGAATCCGGCGCCCCGACCGGGACTAGAACCCCGTGTGCTGGCGCCGCAAGGCGGAGGATTAGCTAGTGAGCCGCGGTGCCGGCCATTGCTTTGCTTCTAATCTGGCTCCCTGCTAATGTGCCTGGGAAAGCAGCAGAAGATTGGCCAAGTCCTTGGGCTCCTGCACCCACATGGGAGGGGGACCTGGATGAAGCTTCTGGTTCCTGGCTTTGGCCTGGTCCAGCCCCAGCCATTGTGGTCATTTGGGGTGTGAACCAGCTGACGGAAGACCTCTCTCTCTCTCTCTCTCTCTCCCCCTCCCTTCCTCCCTCCCTCTCTCTGCCTCTGCCTCTCCTTCTCTGCAACTCTTTCGTATTTTTTAAAACTTATTTATTTAATTTATTTGAAAAGCAAAAAAGAGAGTGAGAGAGAGACAGACAGACAGAGTCTCTCATTCTCTGGTTCACTCCACAAATGGCAAATGGCAACAACCACTACCAATAACTCAATCCAGGTATCCCATGTGGACAATAGCATCTCATATAACTGAGTGGTCATTAGATACCTCCCAGAGTTCACATTATAGGAAAGTGGAATCAAGAGTGAAGACAGGACATGAACTCAGGCACTACAGTATGGATTGTGGGTATCTCAAGTGGCATCTTAACAGTGGCGTCAAATGCTGTCTCTGAACTTATCTTTTAATTCCATTTTCTCAAAATTTTTTGAAGTGCTCTGTATTTTTAATTACACAAAATACATTATTTTATGACATCTAGTGTCTTATAAACATCTTTTTCATGAAGTTTGAGCTGTCATCTGTCAAAACAAAGGAAATATCACATCAGACCTTAGAAATGATATTTAATTTGCTACTGATATTTCTTGAAATAAATCTCAGAATTAAAAAGCTCTCTACAGATGTCTATAATATGGTTCTGATTATATCACTATCTGATTCTATACTGTCTAATAGTTGTCTTTTATGTCCTTGATACTTTACATGTAGGTATGTGAACTCTAAAGGTTCTCAAGAAACTATACATTCTATTATTTTAATTTCTAATTTTTTAAAAATCCCCTAATTCTTATTATACTATCAAGCATGGACATACTTGGATGATTCCTTTAAAGAATAAAGATAATTAAATAACCAACTTAACAAGATAAAATAAGCATAATAATTAATGATCATTCAATGGGATATATAAAACATATTTCCTAAAAGACTCTGATTACTTATAAATGGCTCTGATTATGCTGAAGTATATAATTTTGGTTCCATGGGAACCATTGTGATTTAAAATCAAATGGGAATATTTAATTTTGAAAAATAAAACCTATTTGGCTTTTTTGAATTTAGCAGCAAGACTGTATTATATGACAAGTATTTCAATACTCATCTTACAGTGTAAAAGAAAAATAATAACAGGAAACAAAATCTTGAAGCACAATTTTTAACCTGGGGAATTTATCTACTCAATATATATCTAGTACAATATATATCTCAATATATATCTAGTATATATCTAGTACAATATATATCAGAGATCTTTGATGTCTTATTGGTTCATCCTTATGATACCATTTCGAGATAGGTCTGAACTTTGAAGGGAAAATGATTTAGCCTTACAAAATGACATACTGAGTATGCTCAACAAAATACTGTAGAAGTTTAGGTGGTGAGCGACTAGCTCATTGACAATTCCTGGCAGCTAGCCATGCTCTCTCACAATTTGTGTGTTTTCTCTCCTGTACTAAATTTCTATGGAGATTGTCAGAAGCAGAATATAAAAAGTAGTGACTATGAAGCCATTTGTTTCTAGTAATAATTGGCAAAGACTAAGCAAGGCCTTAACAATTGACATAAGCTGTTCTGGATTATTTTACTACTATACACCTCCCTTTTGAACCATTAACATGGGCAGAATACTAACCTTTCTGATCCAGGTTCCTGATCTCTGATAGTAGTTGATATTGTGCATCTTATAGGAGTAGAAAGGATTTCACCAAAATATACCCAAAGCAACTAAAGAAGTACTTAACAATAAATAATATTTTAGCTATTATTTATGTTGGATTAATGATACTATAATGATGAAGAGGTAGAGGAGAACAGAGAATTTTACTAGAAATGACAATTTAGTGGTCACTTGATATCAACTATTTACTGTCAGAGTCATGCTTTTACAAGCCTTTTGAAGGTCACAAAGAAAATCATTTGGGGGCCCTCATTGCATCACAGTGAATTAAGCCACTGCCTGCCACACCAGCATCCCATGTGTCAACTTGGGTCTCAGCTGTACCATTCTTGATCCATCTTCATGCTAATGCTCCTGGGAAAGCAGCGGAAGAAGGTACAAGTGCTTGGGCACTGCCATTCATATGAGGGACCAAGATGGAGTTCCAGGCTCCTGGCTTTGGCTGTTGGTGCCATTTGAGGAGTGAACCAGTGGATGGAAGATTGGGGAGTGAACCAGTGAACAGAAGATATCTCTCTCTCTCTCTCTCTTTCTCTCCTCCCTACCTCCCCATGTGTATCTCAGTGTATGTCCCTCTCCTTCTATAACTCTGCCTTTCAAATAAATAAATAAGTCTTTAAAAAAAAACTCATGTGTATAACAAATGTATCTGTTCACTTAAACCTTAAATCTTCTGTAATGCCCTGGAGTAGTGCCTATGCTGACAGAGAGGGACCAAGAGGCAATGCAATGCATAAATAGTATACGATGGGTGAGTCTAACATAACAAGGACAATTTTTATAGAGAAAAATTCAGAAATTTATTTATTTTTTAACTTTTATTTAATAAATATAAATTTCCAAAGTACAACTTTTGGATTACAGTGGCTTCCCCCCCCCATAACTTCCCTCCCACCCACAACCCTCTCATCTCCCACTCCCTCTCCCCTTCCATTCACATCAAGATTCATTTTCAATTATCTTTATATACAGAAGATCAATTTAGTATATATTAAGTAAAGATTTCAACAGTTTGCACCCACTGAGAAACACAAAGTGTAAAGTACTGCTTGAGTACTCATTATAGCATTAATTCACATTGTACAACACATTAAGGACAGAGATCCTACATGAGGAGCAAGTGCACAGTGACTCCTGTTGTTGACTTAACAATCAACACTCTTGTTTATGGTGTCAGTAATCACCCAAGGCTCTTGTCATGAGTTGCCAAGGCTATGGAAGACTTTTGAGTTCACGGACATCAATCTTATTTAGACAAGGTCATAGTCAAAGTGGAAGTTCTCTTCTCCCTTCAGAGAAAGGTACCTCCTTCTTTGATGGCCCTTTCTTTCCACTGGGATCTCACTCGCAGAGATCTTTCATTTAGTGGTTTTGGTTTTGGTTTTGGTGTTTTTTTTTTTTTTTTTTTTTTGCCAGAGTGTCTTGGCTTTCCATGCCTAAAATACTCTCATGGCCTCTTCAGCCAGATCTGAACACCTTAAGGGCTGATTCTGAGGCCACAGAGTGCTATTTAGGACATCTGCCATTCTATGAGTCTGCTGTGTATCCCACTTCCCATGTTGGATCGTTATCTCTTTTGTAATTCTTTCAGTTAATATTAGCAGACATTAGTTTTGTTTGTGTGATCCTTTTGACTCTTAATCCTATCATTATGATCAATTGTGAACTGAAACTGATCACTTTGACTAGTGAGATGGCATTGGTACATGCCACCTTGATGGGATTGAATTGGAATCCCTGGTATGTTTCTAACTCTACCATTTGGGGCAAGTCCAATTGAGCATGTCCCAAACTGTACATCTCCTCCCTCTCTTATTCCCACTCTTATATTTAATAGGGATCACTTTTTAGTTAAATTTAAATACCTATGAATAATTGTGTGTTAATTAAAGAGTTCAACAAATAGTATTAAGTAGAACAAAAAAATACTAAAAGAGATAAAGTATTAAGTTGTTCATTGACAATCAGGACAAGGGCTGATCAAGTTGCTATTTCTCATAGTGTCCATTTCACTTCAACAGGTTTTCTTTTTGGTGTTCAGTTAGTTGTAGAATGACACGGATGCAAAGAAAGAATTATAAGTAAAATGTCCCCCAAGAACAAAGTTAGGAAATACCAGAAGTAAAGACTCATTTTAAAAAGTAGATTCATTAAGATGGTGTGGAATGATCCAGAATAGACAAATGGACTAACAATTCCAGTAAGAAAGCTCACATAACATCATGGATGACTATGGACTACACTATTTGATAAGTGGTACTGTATTATGGCCATCCATGCGGGAAAATGAAATTAGTTCTCCACCTGAAACCATACACAAAATTCAATTCCAGATGAATTAATGACACGTCTATAAATTCAAATTAAAGTTTTTAAGAATAAAGTACCTTTAGAATCTAGTGGTAATCATCATGATCTTGAAGTTTTCACATATAAGACACCCAAACAGCTCACCATTAAATAAAAAAGAAATTTAGATGCTAGAAATTAATATACTAGGAAAAAAGGAACAAATTCAGAGTATGTAATTGCAACAAATGATCTGCAGAATAATTATTAATATTATTAATAATAAAATATGTGTACATTATTTTTCTGAGTGACTTGTAGAAGTTTAAGCATTACTTGTTGTCACTGCTTCTTTGTGTGTGTGTGTGTGCTAGGTTCTACATTCTGTCTTCCACACAGCAACCAGAGAAGTACTTTATGAATCTAAGTCAGATCATGCTAACCCTCTGCTAACACTATGGCATTTCTACCCATCTCAGTAAGAGTAAAAGCCAAAGTTATATTAGCTCTCTGATTTCATTTCCTATGGCTCTCACCCTTGCTCACTGTCCTACAGCTATACTGGCTTCCTCGGTGTTCCATGAAAATATCCAATACACACTCTCCACCTGGATCCTTCATCTAGCTTTTCCTGTGACTGGAGGAGTTATCAGATACCCACATGAAAAGTTCTTTCACTCCTTTAGGTCTGTGGTCAAAGGACACTTCCTCAATGTAATTTACCAAGACCAGCCTATTTAAAAGTGCACTCACGCCCTTTCCTGGCACTGCCTTCCATCTTACTTCGCTCCTGTTTCTCAGCATTCTGCTAGTCTTATCTCCGGCTGCCTGAACAAACTATTACAGACCAAGTGGCTTAATCAACAGAAGCGCATTGCACCACAGTTCTGGAGGCTGAGAGTTTAAGATCAAGGCCTCACAGGTTGGGTTTCTTCTGAGGCTTCCCTCCTTGGCTAATGGAAACCAAATTTCTTGCTGTGTCTTCACATGCTTCATTCATCTGTGCATACTCATCCCTGGTGCCTCTCTGTGTGTCATGATTTCCTCTTATAAAGACACCATTTGGATTGGATTAGGAACAATTCCAGTGGTCTCATTTTAACTTATTTATTTACCTCTTTAAAGGCCATAACTCCAAATACACTCACGTACTGAGATATTGGGGGATAAGACTTCAACATGTGAATTTCAAAGGGCACAATTCCATCTATACAATGCACTTATCACTTATGACATAAGCTGTGTCTTTATTATTTGGAGAGTTTTTGTTTTTCCTCCTCATTACTAAACCTTGGGGCAGGCATTTGGCATAGCAGTTTAGATACTGTTTGGTACGTCACATCCTATATTGAAGTACTTGCTTCCATCTAATGTACACCCAGGGAAGCAGCAGCTGATGGATGGCTCAAATAATTGGGTCCCTGCAACCCACATGGGAGACCCAGATTGAGTTTTGGCTCCTAGTATCAGCCCCAGTTGTTGCAGGCATTAAAAGAATGAAACAACCAATAGAAGATCTCTGTCTCTGTCTCTCCCCTTTGCGCCTCTGTCTTTTCAAGAACATCAAAGATAAATAAATAATGTTTCTAAAAGCTTTTTTAAAAAGAATGTCAGCACCATAAGTTTAAGAGTTTTTTTTTTTCTGTTTTGTTCTCTGAATAATCTAAAGTATTTACTTCAGTGCCTAGCAGATAGAAGGCACACAATACGTATTTGTTGAGTGAATAAAAGTTTTACAGCAGATAAATAGAAATCAAATAAATTTCACAGGCAAAGCAATTAGTGGTAATTAGCACTATTAATTAACATACTTAATTATGTAGCAATAAAATAAATATATAATGCTATTCTCAAGCAATGCTGTGGTTCTTACATTTTAATGTGAGTCTGCTAGAGATCTTGCTTAATACAAATCCTGATTCAAGAATTCTGTGGCAGTGCCAAAGATTCAGTATTTCCAACAAACTTCCAGGTGACCTCAGTGCTGTTGGCCCAGGGAATGTCCAGGGACACATTTTGCTCATTTAGGGCATACTCAAGAAAGATGAATATACAACATAGTTTAAGGATACGTTTGTATGTAGAAGAACTATAAAGAAAAGTAAAAGAATAATTAGGGCAAAATGTAGATTGGTAGTCACAGCTGAGGGTGCCAAAAACAGCTCCACTTGGAGAGTGAACTTCAAGGGTTGTAAAGGTCCTAGTTCATGATACATTTTAAACGTGGTGGTGAGTGTATGAGTGTTTCTTTTGTGTTTTTAAAGTGAGTATCTATTACAATGGGTGTTTTCACAAAGGAAAGGAGAAGCAGCAGTAAGGGGAGAAAAACACTAAGAAAGAAAAAGAGAACGAATGCACAAACAGAAATATCTTTTGTCATTCTATTCCAAACATTTATCAGTCTCTACTCAATGCTGAGCCACAAAGAGAAATTATAAATAACTAGCCCTCTGGTTCTATGGGTTCCACTTCAATGATTCAACCAACCTCAGATAAAAAGTATTTGGGGGACAGTTAAGACGCTGAATAGGACACACCCCCCATCAAGTATTGGAGTCCCTGGGCTTTAGTTTCAGCTCGCCTTTTAATTCCAGCTTCCTGCTAATGTACATCCTGGGAGGCAGTGGGAAGTTGGGTCTCTGCCACCCACATGAGAGACCTGCATTGAGCTTCTAGTTCCCTGCTTCAGTTTGGCTCTCATGAGCACTGGGAGAGTGAATTAGTGGATGGGAGCTCACTCTGTCTCTCTCTCCACTTCTCAAATAAATAAACAAAAAGTTTTAGAAAATGTAGTTGGAAGAAAGAACATGTCTGTACTGAACATGTGCAGACTTTGTGTTTCTAGTTATTTCCTAGGCAATACAGGATAAGAACTATTTACATAGAATTTACATTATATTGTACATTATAAGTAATCTAGATATGACTTAAACTATATAGCAGGATATGCAAAGATTCCATGCAAATACTGCTACATTTTACATAAGGGCCTTGAGAATCCACAGATTTTGGTAGCCATGTGCAGGGAGGGTGGGAGTGTGCCCTGGAACCCATTCCTTTGAGACATCAATGGAAGACTGCAGGTCTGGCCCATAAGTAGCTCTTGGTCTCATGGAGACAAGTGATTCACAAAACACAGGAAAAATATAAAATAAGATAAATTGCTATTGTGCACTCTGTAATAAAGATGAAAATAGCGTATGAACGCTGTATATATAAAAATTAAGTTGGAGGTTTCCTTCTAAAAACTTGCCCCACAAACTCTTACTGACTTCTCATGACTACCCGACATGCCTGCTTTATGTCCTCTCAGACATGGCTGCTGTCAGTGGTGTTTTGCAGCTGGTGTGCAGAGGATCAATCTTAGAGAAAAGTACCTAGCCCCAAAAAAATTCTTCTAACTCTAATATATTAAAAGTTTCTGGGTTTTAATATCTTCTGCATGTTTTGTGATGTGGCTTTCTCAGGGTCCTTGGGGCTTTTAAAAACATTTGCTGTCAGAAATGCCATTTACAGAACCTCTAGGGAATTTCAGAAATGTGAAAAATTGGCAGAGCAAAATAATACTCTACTCCTGCAGTTATGTCTTTAATTTAAACCATTTCAACATATGAATTTTGTCATGAAAGCAATCTATCTGCTCCCAAATGTTACATTCGTTATAAAGGAATAGTGTAACCCAGGCTTTCATGGAATTTTCAATTCGGGACAACTTTTCTTGGAGTAATGCACAATATTTAGGTGAGCATTCATTGAATGGTTGCATTTCTAAAAGACTCAGACATGAATGGTGCCTTTTCAGTGCATAAAAGTGATCAAACATCGGGCTTTCAAGAGCTTCTGTGCTCTTTATTGATCCAGTAGCTTCCCTCATAGGAAGAGTAGATTTGGGGGATGTACAGATGACATGTTGGCAGCATTTTCCTAACACTTTAACAGACAAAATTTTGCATTGTAAAACAACAACAAAAAAAAACTGAACTGAGTAAGGAGATACTTTTATGCAAAAGGATTATTGCAAGAGAGGGAAAAGGATTATTATAATAGGGAGAACGCTGACTATAAGAGGTCTGGAAATGTCTTCATAGTTGGGCAAAAAGGGGTTTTCTTTTGCAGAGAGGGGTAATTAACAGTAGAAAGAATCAAGTGTGGGTCAAGTGCAATGAAAGTGTAGCACTGGATTGCAAATCAGAGAAAGTTTTACCCTGAGACCAGCCTGTTTGCAGGAGGGCCTGTCTGACCACTCAGGCTGAAGATAGGTCAAAATTCTGGAAATCAGAGGAAGGAGGAAAGTTTAACCAAAGTTAGGTTAACAGCAATTTTCTTCCTGCTGATCTCAGTGGATAAAATAGTTTAGCTAATCATTTATGAGAAAAAGAATGGGAATTCCGAGGGTCAATGTCCAGTCTTGTCATACAAGAAAGGATAATTCTTCCCATTGCATGTTTTGCAAAACAAAAAATGGTGGGGGAATTCCTTTCACTTTTACTTTCTGCGAGCTTAAGTCACAGATAAAAATCAACATTTCCAACATGGGTAGAAGGGTCCTTAAAAAGAGACCCAATTAAGTTAAATAATATGCTTCAGGTAATAGGACAAATCAACCCCAAAGTCAGGCTTGGTCAGTATTCATTTCTTCTTCCGGTGTGCATTTTTGTCAAGGAGGATGCATGTTAGTAAAATGGCACGGTCTTGTCTGTTGCACAGCTCACATCCTGGACACCATCCTATGCTCCAGCCCCTACTGCCATTGCTGGAAGCCAGGTGACCAGATTGAATTCGGCAGATGTACTCTAGTAGGCCAGACCTATGAGATGAGCCTCTGGAAAATCCAGATGTCGAATGGTTTACTGATGGCAGCAGCTATCTGAAGGAAGGAGTTAGAAAGGCAGACGATAGAAGCCCAAGCACTACCACACAATACTTTAGCCAAAAGGTGGAGCTTATTGCATTGACTAGGGCTTTACAACTGGGAAAAGGTCAGCGAGTTAGTGTGTGTGTGTGTATATATATATATATATATATTCCAGATATGCTTTCCTTGTGTTGCATGCACGCGCAGCAATCTGGAAAGAGAGGGGCTTACTGACTGCAAAGAGTTCCTCTGTTAAATATGGAAAAGAGATACTGGCTCTACTCCAGGCAGTACTGGAGCCTTTAGAAGTGGCCATCATCCACTGCAAGGTATATCAGAAGGGAGATAATTATATTAACCAGGGAAATGCATTAACAGATAGAGCAGCTACAAAGGAAAGTTTGGAAATGGCCCTTATACGTCAATCTGTGGAAGTGGCTAAGGAATCTCACTATACGGAGCCTGAAAATGAATGGGCTCAACAGCGAGGCTATACTAAAAAAGCAAATGGATAGCGGATGCTAAATCACAGAATCATGCTACCAATGGCCACTTAATGGAAAATTACACAGCTCTACCCACTTGGGAAGAGATGCCTTAGTACAACTGGTCTCCCGAGCTTTTGGAGAAAAGGGACCAAATATGGTCACAAAGGAAATGACTTTTCTTGGCCTCTATGTTTACAGAATAACCCTCACCATGTAAGGCCACCTCCCCTGTTGACTCCTGTGCAGAGGAGGGGAACATAAACAGCTGAAGATTGGCAGGTTGATTATACCAATATGCTCCCTACAAGTAATTACAGGTACCTTCTAGTCTTTATTGACACTTTTACAGGATGGATAGAGGCCTTTTCGACCCGAACAGAGAAAGCACACGAGGTGTTTAAAGCCTTGTTGAAAGACATCGTGCCACGCTTTGGACTCCCACGGTCACTCCAGAGTGACAATGGACCTTCATTTATATCTAAAAGAACCCAGTAGAACCCAGCAGCTTCTGAGAAAAATGATGACCATGCAGGAGACACTGAGGATGGCAGTGACTGAAAGAGATCCAGCTCGTGAAGTGAACTCATTAGATGAGATAGGTAGAGACTTCCAGACCGAGAACAGGCAGGGTCTGCGCCCCTAATCAGCAGGAAGTAGCTACAGAAGATGGAGACTCGATGCCCATCAACAACCCCTTAAGATTAAGGTCTGGAGTCTCTGAGGGGAGAATGAAGTAGGCAGACATACAGGTTAAAATTGATCAGATTTGTGAACTGGAAGACCACGCCCCTGTGTGACCTAATGCCCCTACCTGATGCCTTTGCCACGCCCCTGTGTGGCCTCATTCCCCTACCTGGCCACACGGGGGTGCCCACCAGCCAATCAGGTTAATTAACCACTCCCCTTTGGAGTGGGTTAAAAGCCTAGGGCACAGTGTGCCTGACCCTGCTCTTCTTCCCTGGCCTCTTGCCAGGACAGAGCTTGCTGTAGCCCTGCGCCTCCAGGGCACATGGCCTTTGGGCCATGTGCTCTAGGCTTCCTGGCCTAGATGCTCATCCACGTGGCTGGTTCCTGGAGCTTGGTATGAACCCCTATTCACCTCTCTCCCCTAAATAGAGCTCTCACTCTCCTAAGCATCTTACTAAATAAAAGCTTAAAATGTACCATGCTGCCTCGTTGATCTGTGCCGGTATTTAGAATTCTTCTCTAAATACTAGGCAAGAACCCTCTTGGGCTTATTAATATTGGGGATTTAGTAATAAGCCCATGGTGAAATCGTAAGGCACCCCAAATTCCAGTAGCGCATGTGGCACCCCAGATAGCATTTCTATGGAACTTTAAGGAGCCACATTTCAGGGTAAATTTTAGGGGGTCTTGTCCTATTTCAAGATGGCATAACCACAGGTGTCAGATCCACCCCCACCCTAATGAATTTTGCTGCTCCTACTTCCCTGCCCCCCAGCAAAGGTATAACAAGACCTGCCTCTCACACACATGCCCTCTCTTGATCTCTCTCCCTCCTGATTACTCTCTCTCTTACTCTCTTGCCCTCTCCCCTTGGCCCATCAGCCTTCCCCCACCCAACAAAAAAAAACCTTTCCTCTAACTCAGGTGTTTGGCATGTTTTGGTGATGGCCTTACATTGGTGCTGTGACTCGGATCCAAGCTCTTCCATTGACCTTGCTCTCCCTTCAGGAATCTGAGCTGTTTTGGGGTCCTGATTTTCTGCCAGTCACAAAACACAGCCCTGGACCTCCTTCCATGCCACTGAATGCTCTGTGATCTCCATCCACACATCGGCCTTTAAAATCCTGAGGTAAGATGTGCATCAGGGGATTCTCCCACAGTAACCTCTACTATGGGTTCTGGTTCTACTATACTTCTCCTTGAAGTCATGGTGCCATGCACCACAATGCCTATGGCCTCATGCCTCTACAGACTCTGTGTCCAGGCAACGGTGTGTGTGGGTGATGACTCAACCCCCTATTTCCCTTCTACAGGCTAGGCCTTGGGTTCCAGTGGGTGGGTGGGTGACAACCCCTGCCTTCTGTTCCCATATCCTCTTGTTGGATGGCTGTGATCTCGGGGTCTCCCAATATCTGCCAATCTGACTCTATGGTTTGCCATGGGAACTTCTCCATCCTGTGTTCTGTCCAGCCCTCCTCTCGGTTGTCTCCTAATCCAATGACCAGTCCATGTTTGACCCCGACACTATTCAACATCTGTATCATTTCTGTAAGCATTTGAGAAAGTGGAAAAAACTTCCTATGTCTAAGCTTTCTCCTGTCTCAGCTGTGAACTTTCTTAAGCTCAAGTTCTCTTAACTTCCAAAGCTCTCACTAAAAAGCCAAAACCCTTTTCTTCTATGTTTGCTGCTCCAGCTCTGTCTCAGCTCACTGTACCTCCCCTTCCCACCCAGGAATTCTGACCTTACCTCAGAATTAGCCCTTGTCCAAAGTCTACTCCCCCTGTCTTATCTATGATCCTCTCTAACACCCTCCTCCAAGAGAAGCAAAGGTGCTATCTCCCTGCCTTCACCCTCCAGCCATTGTCCTCTAACTGGTCTTTGCCCATTCACCTCCTGTTCCAGTTTTACCAGAAGAATAGCAAGGGAGTGGGTGATTCCACCCTTCAGAGCTCCCAGTTTACTGCAATACAAATTAGGTATCCCACCCTTTTGATGGCTCTCTCTCTCTCTCTTTTTTTTTTTTTATCATGAGCAAGCCAGACAGGATAATCAGGTCTTTTGATGGGTTTTCCTCCTATGTTGTAACTGAAAGTCAAGCTGACCTCACCAGGTCTGCTCAATTCATACAAACTAGATTTCCTAGTCCCATTAGTGGCCATTTCCTAGATTGGCCCTTCAAACCAGCCAGCTCACCAGGTTAATTACTATTTCTGGATATATCTCCTTTTCCCTAATTGCCCCTTACTCTGTCACCTATCAGATTCTCCTCCTTAAAAATCTCTCTCTCCAACCAGAGGGGTGTCCATCTACTCTGATGGATATTCTCCCCCATTAAACCTAACATAATGGTGATAATCTCCAATGGACTTCTCGTCCCTGGCACATGGGCTGCTAGCCCACAGTCACCTTTGGGACCTGTCTGACAGCTGCCTGAATATTTTGTTTCAGAGGCAGTCCCAAGGAGCTGACTGTTGACTAGGGCATCATTGGCCTATAGTGTTCTTTGGGTAAAAGAAAAGTAGACTCAAATTCAAATGGCTGCCGCCATAGCTCACTTGGCTAATCCTCCGCCTGCAGAGCCGTCACCCCGGGTTCTAGTCCCAGTTGAGCACCGGGTACTAGTCCCGGTTGCTCCTCTTCCAGTCCAGCTCTCTACTGTGGCCCGGGAGTGCAGTGGAGGGTGGCCCAAGTGCTTGGGTCCCTGCACCCACATGGGAGATGGGGAGGAAGTACCCAGCTCCTGGCTTTGGATCGGCTCCACGCCGGCCGTAGTGGTCATTAGGGGAGTGAACCAACAGAAGGAAGACCTTTCTCTCTGTCTCTCTCTCTCTCTGTCTCTCACTAACTCTGCCTGGCAAAAAAAAAAAAAAAAAAAAAAAATCAAGTAAAACCTAAAAAGTTGTCTTTGGTAAATAACAATTTCATGTATGAAAATTTGATTAAACTGTAACTAGACATTGAGTTTGAAGAAATTTCTCTCTTTTGAATACAGGAAGATTGCTACCTTTAAAAATATTGCTTTGTAACTTACAGAACTTGTTTTACAATTTGGTTTAGCAGGTTTCCAATGATATAGCAATGGGTAATAAGTACTCATTATAGCCCCTAAGGTGGATTTTGCAATCTCTGGTTTAATGTCAATGATTTATAGCTAGAGTTTTATAAAAAGGGTAGAATTCTATATAACGGTAATTTTGACCTTAATTCAGATAATGTAACACCAGCATCCTCAGTCATCCAGGTGTAATTACTAAATGTAAATTGGGTAAAGTCAAATGAGATAAATGTGTCTAAATGTAAATGATGGTACTCTTAACACCTTAGATTCTATAGAAAAACTATTGTGTTTACTAATGTTTTCATAAATTGTCTATATGAAAATAGTTCAACACTGCTTGAAAGTAACTAAGGTTGAAATTCAATGTGTTATCATATTTAGAAAATGTCTTAATTTGGAGAATTCTAAAGGGTGATTTCAAAATGTAAATCAAGGAAATCAGAATATGGAAAGCAAAATCTTTTAGTCTATTTGGCAGAAGTATAATTTGATCCTCTATTAAAGCAATGAGGTTTTTACAATGCATATATGCCAGTCAATAAAACCTGCAGCATCTCCTTTTAATAGTTTTGTTTAATTGTTGATTCTCTGCCAGTTTTCTAGCCAGCTCCAGTAAGCTATTTTCTCTTCCCTAGGTTTGATTCTTCTAAAATTGTTCCAAGTTATGGGATATTCCGTGTGCTAACTAATTTAAGTTCTTATTTCCAATTTTTGGAATGACCAAAGAGAATACTGTTAAAGTAGTCTATTGTGTTCTGTAATGTCCCATTAAGCTCTGACTGTTTAGGAACGACTGAGTTTTTAAGAGTTATGGTTTGTTTGAATATACACTCATTCTAAAGCATCTGAGTAATTGCCTTGTAACAGTGACTAAATCTGGTCTATATTATGTCATGATGTTAAAAGATCCTGTTTCTACCAGATATTTTAAGCCTTCTTGGCATCCTTGACAGACATTCAAAAAATCAAAGTCCCAAAGAATTTGGACTTTGATATTTCCAGTTGGGCCACTGAAAACGTCAAAGGATATGTTCCTCATCTCCTCATCTTTTTTTTTTTTTTTAAGATTTATTTATTTATTTGAAAGTCAGAGGAGAGACAGAGAGAGAGAGAGAGAGAGAGATCTTCCATCTGCTATTTCACTCCCCAATCAGCTGTGCCAATCTGAAGCCAGGAGCCAAGAGCTTCTTCCGGGTTTCCCATGTGGGTACAGGGGCCCAAAGACTTGGGCCATCTTCTGCTGCTTTCCCAAGCCATATCAGAGAGCTGGATCAGAAATGGAGCAGCTGGGACTTGAACCAGTGCCCATATGGGTTGCCAGCATTGCAGGCACTGGTTTTACCCACTACACCACAGTGTCAGCCCCATCTCTCATCTTGTGGAGACACCAACTAATCAGGCTATTTGGATTACATTAGAGGTACTGTCAAGATGTGAAGTGGTGCTAAATTTTAAGTTATGATAATGTAAAATGCTACTTATACAAATGTTCAAAAGTTCAAAAAGTTTAATGATCTTGTGTTGTTATCAGACATGATAGTTTTCACGAGAAAGGCCCAGAGGCCTAAAAGGGTTAAATGTTTTGTAAAACCCTACAGGTGCTTTCGAAAATATTGTGTGTAGTAAGCAAGTACCTCTTGTTGGTTAATGAGTTTATAATTTTAAACATGGCTATTTGAAGTCTTTTGTCATCTACAGTTTTGTATATCAGATTTGCTGCTCATAAAACTAAACATTGTTGGTTCTGTGTCTAACTGTCCTCCTGTAGGTTCTGAGAGATTTTTTTCCAATGACTTCTACTGCATTCAGTACTTTGGGATGGCTCTGTAAGAAGATGAAGCCAATAATGCACTACAGGTTCCAATTGAGAGAAAGTATGGTTAATCGAGATTACTAAGAGCAGAAAGTAATTCAAATTGATCAGTAATTTAAAAAAACAGTTAAAGACTTTGAGAAGCTATTACTGAAACTGTTTTATTGTTCCATCTTGTAATGTTATGTTATACGTGTATATATATTGTATGTGTACATGGAAAAATTATTAATAACTTTTAATTGACTTATAGATAAAAATAGCTCATAAATTTAAACTGCTAAGTTAATCTAAGATACATGTTGGTTCGTATGACCTTAATCTTTGTATCAGTTTTTTTAAATTTGTTGTTAGAAAGAATCTAAAACTGCTTAAGTTATTGACATGTTTGTGCTTGAGTTTGCTGGTCAAACAAGTTATACCATGATAGATATTTAAGTGATGTTTCCAAATACATGTACTCTTGTCTTAAAATTTATAGAAGGCATTGGACCTTCTGATAAGTGTTTTCATAAGTTATTATTTAACAGTTAAAATTGTTTGCTAAGTTTTCATGTGATATTGCTGTCAGTAAGCATTCTGGGATTTGCTCCCTCATTTCTCTACAGTTGACTTGCTCCCTCATTTCTCTATTCTCTTCCAGGTGGGAAACTGACTCTATACTGAAGGGCTCTCCAGGATGTACAATTTGATCTTTAGACCTTATAAAAGGAATAGCTAACCCTTTTCTATAACAGCATAGCCAAAAGGAGAGCTTAAATTAAAATTTTGCAGCTAGATTTACTTTGTCATGGGCATTGCGAACAGGCAAAACCTCAAACAAAAGGAGAGAAAGTTTTAAAGTGAAGACATAGGTATCCCCATGGGCATTGTCTACCTCACAGAAAAACTACTACCAGAACATGCCTGTGGGGTAAAGGCACCTCCTGTGGTGCTGGCATCCATTATGCGCACTGGGTCGAGTCCCAGCTGCTCCATTTTCTGATCCAGCTCTCTGCTGTTGCCTGGGAAAACAGTGGAAGACGGTTCAAGTCCTGGGCCGCTGCACCCATGTGGGAGACCTGGAGGAAGCTCCTGGCTTCAGATCAGTCATTGTGGCCAACTGGGGAGTGAACCAGTAGATGGAAGACCTCTCTCTTTCTCTCTCTCTCTCTCTCTGCCTCTCCTTCTACCTGTAACTCTAATTTTCAAATAAATATATAATCTTTAAAAAAAGAAAAACAATGATATAGTTTTAAAAAATAGATCATGCCTATGACAATAGACTTCTAGTTTAGGCACCAACATTGGAGATGGGACTTGAGCACCCCCTTGACTTGCATCCTCTGGTCTGCTTTAACAAAAACCAGGAGAAAAAGAAAGCTAGGCATTAGAAGCAATGTAAAGATAGGTGGCAGGCCTATTAATGGCTGCTTTGCACAGTGATCTGCCATCAAGGAGACCCAACAGGCCAGTACACTGCATTGGTTCTTGACGTGGAAAGCCTGGGGCTTTAGCAGCAGTCAGCTTATGAAGAGCCCTGGGAGCTCTGCCAACCAAGAGTTGGGTCACTGGAAGTGGACTTCAGGACAGAGCCACAGATCTTGTGGCTCTAAGCTGAAAAGCCCTTCACTCAGCCCAGTTTCCAAAGTAACCACCGATGCTGAGGGGATGGCCAAGTAGGGTCAGTGACATTGCAGGCAGAACTGTAAATTTCCTGTTAGAGATGCCACCTGCCTTTACCTGGCCAGCTCTCCTCCCAGGCCAGCTAGGTAATGGAAGTCAACAGGGTGCCTTCCCCAAGGAGGTTCACACCTCCCTTAGGATGTGCCCCATGTGAAGAGGTAGATAGCCCTAGGACCCATAACTGGCAAAGCCTTAAAGCCCACCTGATTATTAGCAGGCCCCTTCTGTTAGTTTCTGTTGGCCTCTCAATTGGAAAATTTAGTCATGGTTTAGACACCAGCTTTCTTAGGTCCTCTAATAATGAGCCTGTCTTTTATTCTAGACCCTGTCTGGCCCACTTGGTGCCTCATTCCTTTGTAATCATAGCCTCTACTCTAACATCAATGGCTCTACTCCTGACCCATGTGTATTGATGACCCTCCCCACCCCACACTTAATGTTGTATGATTGTTCAGAATTTTCTCTATAGACAAACCCCTATACTTGCAAGAGATGAGTGGCCTTTCTCCCAGTCTTGGTTGGGATCAGCTTCAAACCACATCCATCAGTCTTCACAAGGGTTCGGAGACCCCTTTGTTTCCTCTCCTCTATGAAATCCTCTCATTACTTGGTTAATGCCACTCTTAGGACTATTGGCTTCTGTTCTTACCCTGTCTTTTATAATACCCTGTCTGTTTGTTTACAGGAGTTGATAATGGAACAAACCAAAGCCTTCACCAACCAGGCAGTCACCCAAATGCTGCTATAGGGATATACTCAGCTCCTCACCTAGGAAACAGAGACTTGAGACATTGCCCCATGCCAGCAGAGTAACTTGTCACCCCATGTCAGCAAGTAGCTCTAAAGACAGATCATCATCCCTCCACCCCTCCTGGACTTTTGGGGCTGATGTAATCCCATATAACACTTGTTTTATAAAAAGCAATAGGCAGGGATGTTGTTAGTAAAATGGCGCAGTCTTTTCTGTGGAATGACTTACATCCTGGACACCATCCTTGGCTCCAGCCTCCACTGCCATTGCTGGAAGTAAGGTGACCAAATGGCCCAACCACAGGTGTCAGCTTCACCCCCCACCCTAATGGGATTCACTGCTCCTACTTCCTTGCCTCCCGTCAAAGGTATAACAAGACCTGGTTCCCACACACATGTCCTCTCTTTACCTCTCTCCCTCCTGATTCCTCTCTCTTACTCTCTAGTCCTCCCCCCCTAGCCTGTCAGGATTCCCCCACCTGACAATAAACCTTTCTCTAACTCCAGTGTTTGATTTGTTTTGTTGTGGCCTTAAAATGCAAATTTTGATAGAGTTGACATTTATACAATTTGGGAGTTCACATAATGGGGAGGAATGGAAAAATCATTAAAACTTAGATATGAAAGTAAATAGTTACATAGAATGAGAAACGAAATGACAAGAAATTACAAATTTTAAAAAGCAGGAAATATCACAAAAATCACAATTTCCAGGGGGAAAAATAGCATGTTCTTTGATTTGGCCAAAGCACAAAATAATATGTATACATTTTTTGTAGAAACCATATTTTAATAATATTCTTCCCAGAAATGTTAAAAAAGCAAATCAGTCCCTTAGCATGATTGATTAAAAATAATTTTACTTTTAGTTTAGAGAATTGTTTTTGACAATGCTATAACGGGTGAAACAGCAGCAGAGAAAATATTACCTTAATTCTTTGTCTCACATGGAAGAAGAATTTCCAAGAAGACAAGCAGAGAGGAAGCATTGAAAATTATTTAAAAGCAAGATTTATTAGAGTCAGAGACCTCCAGCCAGAGTGACCTGGAGGGGGGCTCCAAGAAAGGTAAAACCCAAGGGTGCTGGAGATACTGGGACTTTTAAGCACAATTTGGAGCAAGAAAAAACTTATCAGCTTGACATTTAGCTATAAAGTGGGGACAAACCCACTAAAATACCTGATTTGCAATTTTTTTACCCTGCTTGGCTTGTTCATGATAAAACAAAAGAGCCATCAGAAGGGTGGGATGCCTAATTTGTTTTATAGTAAACAGGGAACTCAAAGAATCACCACTCCTTCTCTATTCTCATGGTAAAATTGGAAGCTTTCAAGGAGGGGGACGGACACTTTTGACTTTGCTAAAGATAACTTTTGGGAGTCTGCACTGTGGCATAGCAGGTAAAGCAGCTACTTGTAGTGCCAACATCCCATATGGGCACCGGTTCGAGACCTGGCTGCTCCACTTCCAATCTAGCTCTCTGCTATATCCTGGAAAAGCAGTGGAAAACGGCCTAAGTGCTTGGGCCCCTGCACCAGCGTGGGGGACCCAGAAGGAGCTCCTGGCTCCTGGATTCAGATTGGCCCAGCTCTGGCCATTGGGGCCATTTAGGGAGTGTGAAAAATCCCACAGGAATCTAAAAAAGAGTCACGGATCACCACTTACCTGAAAAGGAGATGAACTGTGGAAACACAGTAAAACATTGAGTTAAGAAGTTACCACTAGCCACAAAAATAAAAGTAAAGTAGAGTTATAAGTCAGGAGCTGAGGCAATGCCTAATGGCTGTTAGGGAAACACTCCTAATCACGCCAAGCAGACATCTCTGGTCAATCAGATAACAGTGTGCTATGGACAATACCCTCCTACCCACACTGACTGGACCATTCAAACATAAGTAAGGCAGGAAACATAAATATTGATGGGACTGTTCAACTATAAGCAAGGAGGAACCAGCATTGATTGGACAAGTTGGAGGATGGCAAGCTGGAGAACTGCCGAAAATGAGGATAAAAAGGGAGTTCTTGCACCACTCTCCATCCTCTCGGGGATCATGGCCTGGTGTGTGTGAACCTCTGGATCTCCACACATCTGGAGCTGAAGAGGCAGCTGGCTACTCCGCATGGAGCAGGTAGTGGCACAAGCCAACAACGGACAAGGGGCCCAGTGTGTGTGAACCTCTGGATCTCCACACATCTGGAGCTGAAGAGGCAGCCCGCTACTCTGCACAGAGCAGGTAGCGGCACAAGCCGACCTGCAGAGCTGTCCCTGAACTGTAACACCCCACTGTGTGTGTGAGTGTGTGTGTGTGTGTGTGTGTGTGTGACCCAGTGTGAGCAAACCTCTGGATCTCCTCGCACTTGGAGCTGAAGCGCCAGCTCACTAGCCCCCTTGCTAAGCGACACAAGGCAACTACGGGATCAAAACTCCAGCCGAGACGTGGCCTCACCGCCTTGCCCGGAGTCCTTAGCCTGCTGCCAGACCTGACCACAAAGCCGGACCAGGCCTCTCAGCAGGGGACCTCTCCAACTTCTCGCCTGCCATCTGCCTGGGAACTTTGAACCTACTGCCCAGAGTGACAGCCTTCCCACAACTTCCTGCCTGTAAGTGACTGGCGAGACATGGAGCTCTGGACTTTGAACACTGACACTCTTTTTTGTGACCATGATGCCAGCCTTGAAAACACAGCTTTTACAAATAATGTTAGTCACATGTAATATAATATAACTATGTTTTGACCCTATGCAAGGTATCTGTAAATAATGCTGGAGACCTTGATGTACATATACTATTATAATTAGATAGCCCTCAAAATTATTTTAACACTGTATACTGTGATAAGTAAATAAGTTCAAGTAGTATTATTGATATTGATATTAATGGTGTTGATTCCAATAGTCCTCTAGTCATTAAGGGAATAGTGTTACTCTGATAGTTAAGTATTATAGTAAGTAAGTTAAGATGCTAAGTAGTTATGTTAAACTAAGTAATTCAGTAAGTGTTAGCTATAAGTTATGATAAGTGATATTATTGACATTGTTGATAGTGATATTGATAAGTGTATTAAGTAATTATGTTAAGTTGGATGATTAGGCTAATTAGTTAAGCTAAGTAGTTACGTTAAGCTAAGTAGCTAAGTTAAGTAGATAAGTCATGGTTAAGTAGTGGTGTTAAGTTTATTGATAAGTGTATTAATTAGTATAGATTGATAAGTATATTGATACTGATAAGTGTTTTGACCTCAATGAGCATGCTGAAGAGTAGAGAGATAAAAAACCCTGGTGTGTAAGCAATAAAATCTCTCATTGGAAAGACAGTCTTGTGTCCTGGTGTTCCTTTCTTCCCCATGCTCTGACACGTCCTACATCGCACTTGCTACTGTCGAGCTGTGTGACAGTAGGTGCTCACAACAGGGAGTGAACCAATGAGAAATTGGACATGACCCTCTAGGGGTCACGTCTTATTTCAAGCGGATGGAAGACTTCTCTCTTTCTCTCTGCCTCTGCCTCTCTGTAACTCTTCCTTTCAAATAATTTCTTAAGAAAGATAATTTTGTGGGAAGAAAGCATTTTGCACTCTAAATTTCCACTAGGATCACTCTGACTGCCTATTAACCCATCTGACTCATCACAATGCCAAGTAAGGGTACAGAATTATCAACCTGGGTGAAACCTGTAATGGATTTCATTCATGAGTTAAAAAACTTTAGAGTATATCAGGATGTTTTTATACAGTGACTAATTGTAAGTTCATGTAAATTGAAGACAGTTTGTAGTATTATTTGTTTTTATTAGTGTCAAAGATATCAACAGTTCATGCACAAAGAGTAGGAATTACACCTTTACTCCGTATGCTTATTTGATTTCCTCTTCCTTATTAATTGGTTTATCAAAATAAAAATTTAGGAGTTCCATCATTTGTATCCAAAATATATCTTCTCTCAGTTTTTAGTACATTCCTTCTACCATTTTCTCTGAGACTGCCAGACTTCATCAGGACAAAATGTCCCAGATATAAAGACATGATTCAATATATTGAGATGCATCAAACATGTGACATCTCACAAATTCTTGTATTCCACACAGTGTATGTTCCTTTACAATCCACATGCTTCCAATCCTGTAGGATATGTTCACATCACTATAGAACACCTTGCAATGCTTCTTCTTGCTACCAGGGACTCCCGGTGAGTTGGCCCGGTGTACATCAGGTATATTCCTGGAAGCTATTACTATAGTAGAACAGTTGGCAGCAACATAACTATGCATGAAAATGACTGCAAAGCACAGTAATAAATCCTATTAAAACTAAACTATCCAAAGACAACTACCCTTAAAAACATTCCCAAACCGCCCATCCCATGGTCATTCCAATGTCATCAAATAGGTGACAGAACATAAGAAAAGTGGAAAATACAAAAATGTTAACCAATTGAGGTTATGTTTTCTCTGTTTTTGAAAATTTTACAAAGCCATGACCAAGTGAACACATTGCTCTAGGCCTTAGCAATTTCTCTTTTTTTGAATGATTCATTTATTTATTTGAAAGACAGAGTTACAGAGAGAGGTAGAAACACACAGAGAGAGTGATCTTCCATCCACTGGTTCACTCCCTAAGTGGACACAGTGGCAGGAGCTGAGCTGAACTGAAGCCAAGATCCAGGAGCTTCTTCTGGGTCTCCCATGTGAGTTCAGGGATCCAAGGACTTGGGCCGTCTTCCACCACTTTCCCAGGCTCATTAACAGGGAGCTGGATTGGAAGTGGAGCAGCTAAGATTCAAATTGGTACCAATATGGGATACCAGTGCTGCAGGCCAGGGCTTCAACCCACAATGCTGACCCCCTTTTTTGTTCTTTTAAGATTTATTTTATTTATTTGAAAAGCAGAGATGGAGAAAGAGAGAGGAGGAGAGAGATGTTCCATCCACTGGTTCACTCCCCAAATGACCACAAATGCCAGGGTTAGACCAGGACTAAGCCAGGAGGCAGGAGCTTCTTCTGGGTCTCCCATGTGGGTGGCAGGGGCCCAAGGACTTGGACCATCTTCTGTTGTTTTTCCAGGTACATGAGCAGGAAACTGGATCAGAAATGGAGCAACTGGGACTTGAACCAGCCACCCATGTGGAATGCTGGAACTGGGGGCCACAGCTTAATAGTTTCTTAAAATGGCCCATATAAGTAAAAGGCCCTAATCTGCATTGACTTCACAGTAAATTTATCTTTGCACTTTCCCTTCTCTTTTTTTTTCCCTTATGTAACATTGTTTTGTTTCCCCCTTGAGCTTGAAGATAATGATTTTTTTCTGAAAAAATGGTGGCATTAATTATAAAATATAAATATCAGTTCTTTCATGTGGGAAGAGAGGATAGCTACTTACTTGGAATAGTTGGAGGTAATGTTGGAAGAAAATTTGGTGTTCTCTATACATGGCCCCTTCCTAATCTTCATAATCCACTCAAAACACTGTTTTATACACACACACACACACACACACACACACAGAGTTATTCTTTTGGATAAAAGCGACTTAAAATTTGACTATCACTAGAAGGGCAATATAGAAATTCTGAACTTGAATTCACCTCAGCAGGTTGCTTTCTTCCTAACGTTTATTGAGATGTCAGGGAGAATATTTTACTGAAAAGAATGAGGGGGAAAGAAGTTATGTAGAATGAGATCTTCATCTAAAAAATCAGGTCTAGATGTTGTGCTATGGTGGACGATCCTTTGTCCAGATTGAGGTGTTTGCCATTAAGATGAACCTTGCTTCTTTGACTTAGTTAGCCTCAAGGATTGGGACTTACTGGTAACACAATATTCACCCAAAAGAGGATAACAGATGTGGCACATGGTCAGATTGCTCTAAAAAGCTATTGAGTAATTTCCTCTATAGACCACAAAGTAGCTTGCATCTTCATACAGTTATGTATAGATGACCATGCTCCCAATAATTCTCTGTAGTTTTGTAAAAATGCAATTTACTGGTAAAAGTAATCTGAACCTTAGAGAAACAAATTAGAGATCTTCTCAAATTCCCACTTCTCAAATTATAATATGAATATATGCCTATAATAGAAATACTTCTAAACATCCTTGCTCTGTGGGAATATTGTAAAGACTGAGAAATAGACAATTGCTCTTGACAACAGCAGCAAGTAGAAACGTTTGCTTTTTTAATTAGGGCCAATTCTCCTGATCTGATCCAGTACAAAAATATACAGATTTATGTAATGACTGCAATTTAGCAAAGTGCCATCAGATAAATGCCAAAGACCCATACTATTGCCCTAGCTTCAATCTGTAGTTTTAACAGAACTCTAGAAATAACCAACTACCTAGTAAGTGCAATTGACATACTATAAGAGATTTTTTTTTCTTTTGTGCATTATTTTGGATCTTTGCATTGATTGTGTGCAAAAGATTATATTAAGAATTGGCCAGAGTATACTGATATAGTAATGTAGACATGGATAATGAACACTGCAATTAATCCTGAGAGTTTTATTCTTGGGTAGATTTTTGTTTTGTTTTGTTTTGTTTTGTTTCAATAAGGATGATTAATAGTAATTATATAATCAAGCAGAGTCTTCAGAGTTTACCAAGAGGAGTAGTTTGCAGTTATATTTCTTTCTTAACTAATAGAATAATGTTTTGAGTTTTTTTTTTTTTTTTTTTTGATAGATTAACAAAAGCAAGATAGTACTGTTACGGGAAGATGAAAGCAATCCCGGTTCTTGTCTTATATAGAAGAATCATTTCCATGCAGACAGGGATAGTAAGCAAAGCAAGATTCATTTAAGTAGGAAATCTCCTGTCACAGTAGTTGGGGGGTGCGGTGGGGGGGCTCCAAGGCTCCATGGGAGGCATTGTTCCATGAAATTTGCCAGTACTGGATCTTTTATATACCTAGATTTAGCCAATCAGGGGGTAAGTAGAAAAACAGCTAACAGTGAATCAGAGGGATAGGATAACAACTAATCAGAGAATTGGGATAACAACCAATCAGAGGCAGGGGCAAAATCCATTCAAGGGCTGGAATTGTAACCTTGTCTAGCCTATTTTCATGATAAAAAAACTAAATGTTGCTACAGGCAGCCTTGGAGAGGAGGCAAGCACTCTGGCCAGTCTTAAAGGGATTCTCTTTCCTCATTCCTCTTTCCTCATTCCAACAGAGACCTGACCCAACTGTGTATTAGCCAGAAACTTCTCACAGTCAGCAACATCAGTATAACATACTCTCTTGAGATAAATAAAATCCTTACAATGAGTTCAATTTGTGGACTTTATATCTAAAACCTGACAATTTGCTTTTGAATATGAAAATAGAGGTGTATTAGGCATTGCCTAAAATAGTCCCTAAAAACATGGCGCCTGGCGGATGTTCGGGGGGGCGTGTTTGCTACCGCTGCAATTAAGCCACGCGAGATAGGACCACCTGCAGGGATAGGTCCGCTTTAGTTCCGGATACATGAACAGTGCATGATCCCTATATGCCCCTGTGCGTGGTCCACCCACGCCTGCATGACCTTTTTGCTGATTGGCTCCCCTACTGCGCATGTCTTTCGTAAGCTTTATAAGCCTGTACACTTCCTCAATAAAGTAGTTCCTGCTTTGACAGAACTCACTTACATGACCCATCCACCTTACCTCTCCCGTTTGCCTTGTCAGGAAGTGCTTGTACTGCCCCCTGCTGGTCAGGGGCCAGCCTCAGGCTTAAGACCCCCACAGAGGTGATATGTAGCCATTTTTGGAGAAGGCTCAATGAAAACTTTTAATTACACTTAAAAGACAATGTGCAATGCAACAGTGGATAGTCTTGGCTCTTATCAGATATATTCCCTTTATCAGATGTTAAGTTTCTTTCCCTTGCCCCTCAATACTCCAGTTAAGCTTCCCATCTTGCCTAGTGTCCCAGAAGTTGCTCCTAGTTTTGGTTACTACCCAATACATAAAAAATCCTAGCTGCTTTGATCTCCAGTTTTGGGAAAATAGAAGTCCACCGTTTCATCAACACCAAGACCTGTTTGGGCCAACCCCAAACTCAATCCAGATAATTAACTGGTTTTTTTTTTTTTTTTTTTTTTTTTGTTTTTTAAATTTTTGACAGGCAGAGTTAGACAGTGAGAGAGAGAGACAGAGAGAAAGGTCTTCCTTCCATTGTTTCACCCCCTAAATGGCCGGTCCAAAACCAGGAGCTAGAGGCTTCCTCTTGGTCTCCCATGTGAGTGCAGGGCTCAAGCACTTGAGCCATCCTCCACTGCCCTCCCTGGCCACAGCAGAGAGCTGGACTGGAAGAGGAGCAACCAGGACAGAATCCAGCGCCCCAACTGGGACTAGAACCCTGGGTGCAGGCACTGCAGGCGGAGGATTAGCCTAGTGAGCCGTGGCCCCTGCTGTAGTTAACTGTTTAATGGTACACACATCATTTTAAAAATAATTTTCACAGCAAAAGAAGAGACTGTGAAATACTGCACCAGAAAAACAGATGGAAAGAAATCTGGGAGAGAGAAATACTCTAGGGCAGTCAGGAGACCATCTTCAGTTCATGATACTTTACCCACTTTGCCATAATGGGGAAGGATTGAAGGGAAAGCTCTAGTGAAATCTGTGGAGCTAATAAAACCAATGTCCAGAGTTCTTGCTAGGATGAGCACATAGAAAGAGGAAGGGCCCTTTGCTTCCACTGTGTTGGTGGATTTTAGGGTAGAGAGGTGAATGAGGGGCAGGAAGATTCACAAATGCTCCATAGGCTCAACCCTTTGGACAATCATTTGTGGACAGAAATGGAAGGATTCTCTTGACAAAGTGTGGGAAGGCACAAAGATAAACAAAAGGGAGAAAAGCTTTACAGAAAAGAAATCAAGATGGGCAATGCTGGTGGTGAAGGTAGGGAAATGTTCTCATGGTTTGCAGATTCTGATCTGGCCAAGGTGGAAGAATGTGGAGCAGCCATAAGAAAGATCAAGACCTCGGATAGCACGCACCTTTCAAATTGGCACCAAGGCCTTTCCCAGGAAGGTGAGTCCAATAGGAAAGTTTAAAGGATCATCCAAGCTGAATGTCTCAAGCAGCAATGCAGAGTTTGACACGCCTTCTTCTCATTCCATTTGCTGCACCTCTCTGCCTGCCGCATAGGCTTGGTGGAGGAAGCAGGAGAAGAAGCACAAAGCAGGGCAGGAGCACTCATGTCCTGCTTCCCAAGGAGAGCACGCACAGTTCATGTCCACAGTGTCAGGCTGCTAAATGCAGTGGTCTTGGTATTGGGCGACCTTCGGCTCTGCTCTTTATTCTCCTCCAAGCACAGATTAATGAGTCTGGAATGGCTCCTCACATCCAAGGACAAAACCAAAACAGTGCTGCATCTCAGATCCTCATTGTGAGAAGGTATCTGTTGCTATGAGGCTGAGTGGTTGGTGTGTGTGTGTGATGCCTTCCTAGGGCTAAGGACCTCCTCCACTTTTCCTGGTCTGGGCTCAGACTGCCCATGGATATGTGGTAAGGAACACTACAGCCATTTACTAATCTCTGTATGCTCTCACCTCTGCAGCAACTCAGAACCCCTTTAAGTACAATATAAGCTAACTGTCCTTCAACACGCACTGTGTTTTGAGGTAGAGACTTTCAAATGGGAAAGTTAAGGACTCTCCTAGAACAAAGAAAGGGCAATGTGGCCTAAGCAATATCTATGTAGGCATATGCAACCTTATATCTACCTTATAGCCTTAAGTTACCCAACTGGAATGTATGTAACCATATAAGGGAGACAAAGGGATCAAGAGTGTATCTAAGGCAATTCCCATTTTCTTTGGGGATCAGATTTTTTGGATATGAATCCGCTGGGCCTTATGCCGGCACAAATAAATCCTGCTTCCTGCTAAAGCCTCGGTGTCACATTTCTCTGTCCACAATAGCTTGCTAGCTTTAAATCTACTATGTAATGTACATACCTTCAGTTCATCCTAGCAATCATTCTTTCTGTAGTGTAAGATTGAATTTATTCACTTTGCTTCCTAAATCTAACTTTCCCCAATGCTTCTGGATGATTTTAAGCAATTTGAGTATCTGTTTTCATATATGTTATTTCTCAATACTATATACTCTATTAGTCTTTATCTTCTATGTACAGATGCTATCACATTTAGTGCTTTTTATTTTTCTTTTTAAATTATATTCATAAAAGCCTAAACATTTATTTCTCTTGAGTATAGTTCACATGTGCATGCACTAGAAATCTTTGGTGAATGATAAACTATTGCTATATTTTTAATGACAAGATAAATACCAAAACAGATGGACTGAAAATATTCATGTTGGGGCCAGTGCTGTGACATAGCCAGTAAAGTTGCTACCTACAGTGCTGGCATCAAATATGGACACCAGTTCGAGTCTCGGCTGCTCCACTTCCAATCCAGCTCTCTGCTATGGCCTGGGAAAACAATAGAAGATGGCCCAAGTCCTTGGGCCCCTGTACCCATATGGGAGACCCGGAAGAAGCTCCTGGCTCTTGTCTTCAGATCAGCACAGCTGCGGTGGTTGCCTCCATCTGGGGAGTGAACCAGCAGATGGAAAACCCTTCTCTCTGCATCTGCCTCTCTGTAACTTTGCCCTTCATATAAATAAATAAATCTTAAAAAAATAAAAGAAAAAGAAAATATTCATGTTATACCTAAGGAGACTGATCCAGTCGGGGGAGAGGACAGCTCTGAAGAGCAGTGATGATTGCAAATCCTCACAGTGGGTGGAGTCTCACGCATTCCACTTGATTTTTTACTTTTAATGTTGAACGTAAGGAAACCCAAGTAAATGTGGAATCCCAAACAGTGATGAACAGAGAAGTAGGACTACTGTGGAAGTTTTGAGGAAGAAGCACGTGAATGTTTATGTATGAATAGGCACAATGTGTGAGTACCTCTATGTCTTATTTTAATTCTCACCAGGGTATCCACTGCTGAGGAGGCACTTAGAAATCAACTTTAAGCAAGGTGGAAATACAATTTTATAGTACTTGAAAATAGGATGATAATTCTCATTAAAAAGTATTTTAGTCATAGAATTATCAAGTTATATTTGGAAAAAAACATGCTTTTCCGGATTAAATTTCAGAAGATTATTAAAGATGGCAATACAATTCAGTGACTCAAATTACCTTTCGGTATCAAGATGCATCATTTATGTTTAGAAGGAACATTATGCTGGGATGAGTTTTTTTCTGGTTGTTGAATATTCAAACCAATCTACTATTAAATAAAATATGTGGCAGATTGTTGTTTTGGACTGAGACCCAAAAGACTAAATCAAAATGGAGCCACTTATGCTATGTGCCACAGTATCAAACAGGTCAGTTATTCCTGAGAAGAGGAAATTCATAGCAACTAATTGGAAAGTGTGTGATCAACTTGAGCCAGTGTAATAAAGTCATGCTCTTTGCCTTAATCCTTAAAAGAAAAGTAACCTAAAGTAGTCTAATGTTGATCAATACAACATTTTTTATCCTGCTTCTTTGTTACCCCCTTACAAAAACCAATTGTCCTGCCATTTCTAGTGCAGCAGTCATTCTATTTTGTATTCTATTTTATAGGAGATGCCACTTGTTTCCATAATCTGTAATAGGAGTCAGTTAGATCTTTAAACAAATTTGTTGTAATTCTGTTTTTTAATACTCCTAAGTTATTTCTGTTTTTGCTCCCAACAAAATTAATTTTAGGACTAAATGCCTTTTTATTGCTCTGGAATATTTCCTTTTACACATCAAAACATCACTTTTGGTTTTTTTATTCTTCTGAGAAACAAAACTCTGTCCTGGTTGTTAACGAAACAAACTACAGAAACTTTAAGAAATGATGAGTTTATACATCCACAGATATGATTCTTTTTTAAAAAAGATTTATTTATTTATTTGAAAGTCATAGTTAAACAGAGAGAGAAGTAGAGGTAGAGAGAGAGAGAGAGAGAGAGAGAGATAAGTCTTTCATCTGCTGGTTCACTCTCCAGTTGACCACAACAGCTGGAGCTGTGCCGATCCGAAACCAGAAACCAGGAACTTCTTCCGGGTCTCCCACATGGGTGCAGGGGCCCAAGGACTTGAGCCATCTTCCACTACTTTCCCAGGCCATAGCAGAGAGCTGGATCAGAAAAGGAGCAGCTGGGACTTGAACTAGTGCCCATATGGAATGCCGGCACTGCAGGCAGTAGCTTTACCCGCTGCACCACAGCGCCAGCCCCCACAGATATGATTCTTCTCCACCATGTAGGATGTTTGTCTGTACTAAACATGTTAAATCTTTTTCAGTGTTTCACATCAGAAAGAACACACAAACCCTCCCACACCCACATCTGAAACTGGGAGAGCTATACTTTATTCATTCACTCAGTATTTCTTCATTTTTTTCTTGTATATTGTTTTACTTATATCTCTGCTAAAGTTTTAGTAGTTCTTGATATTTATATTAGAAGAGTGATTATTTGGTAATTAGCACTTTAATTTGACAATAGTTGCAAAATCCATGACATTGAATTGTTTTAATAATCTTTAATTGTTTTTGTCTTCAAAATTTCATGCACACTCAGTGCAGCACAGTATAGTCAAATATAGCAAATGTAGTTTACCAAATATAAAAATTAGTTATTCTGGAGGAAAGATTACGGAATATTATCATTCAATCAGTCTTAAAATCCAAGTTAATAATCACAAAGACAAATAAGATGAACAGAGTCAACTACCTATGAAATGCATTTTTTATGCAGGTCAAGCATGTAAGGATTTTTAAATGATAACCCATTAAAGCCATTCCTGTAATTCCCTAACCTGGAACAGAAAGGCTTTGATGGACTGGCCACAACATATAGCTGATTCTTTCCCATCTTGTAAGGAGTATCATTAAGTATCATAGTTAATATTGAAATATTTATTGACATAAAAATTAACACAAAAAAACTTTAAAAAATCAGTACAATGAAGATATAAAGCTTGTAAGAGTAAAATTGAGTTTCTGAGTTGATGCTATTTGCAAAACTAAAAGTCAAAGAAAAGTAGAAAATAAGCATTTGAGTCTACCAGTAATTACTTTTTCATTTTCAGTGTAGACATAATTTTAACAGAAATCAGCATATTGCCAAAAACCAGTTCATTTTGAATGGTATCTCAGTGTGCTTTAAAATAGGTTTATTATATTGACTGCCCATGTATTATAAGATCTTTCTTATATTCTCTCTCATTTTTATTGGGTTTATACACCAGTCCTTCTAGACTTTTGCTGTTAAATGGATATATATACTTCACTTTCACCCTTGCCTAGTAAGTAAAAGTACATGAAGTTAATCCTCAGTAGGGAAAAAAAGCACAGACTATTTATAAGTAGTTGACAATGCAATTAAGCCAGTATCTTCCATGCTCACCAGAGGAATAGTAGAAGACAAGCCACTTGATAAGTTTAAGGTGAGGGTGGACAGGACCAACCTCACTGTGTGTAACACTGCTTCAGACTAGAACATCAAGTTTTAGGCCAAAGGACATGAAATAATGGGCACATGTCCATAATACCCTCTGATCCAAAAATATACCATGCTACTATAAACAGAAAGTTGAGTAAAATGCTGGAATGATGTAGTAAAAGTTAGGCTAAAGTACCAGTACTGGGACAATATCTTTTAATTTTGGTGTATTATCCCCTAAAATTTGTTGGATAAACTGAAGCCATGAGTAATATGTTCCCCAAAGCTAAAGCATGTAGTCTGGGAAATAAGGGTTGGCAGGAAGCCTGGCTGCTCAGCACATCACTTCACGTAATCAACGTGGGAAATTTGCTTTTCCTGTCTATGCAATCTCAGCTTTCTGGGGTTTCTTTCTGTTTCCAAGTGTGATAGGTAAACACTTCTATCAGAAGACACAGTAAAGGATCCATGGAACGTAAAATGAAGTTTAAGTTCCTCTTACTGGTGGATAAACAGGCAAAAGAAGGTGTGCCATATTGATGGGGAATACTGACATTAATCACCATGAGTAACTAAGTTGCTACTATACAGAGGAAAACAGGAAGGAGTATGTATGGAACACAGGGAAATAACTGAGGCATCTCTTGGGTATACTATGTTCAGTGGGCAAATAGAGAAAGAAAACAAACAAAAAATACGGATTCTACAATTGGAATTGATCTGATAAGGGACACTCTATAGGCATGCCCCTTCTTATGCAAATTAAAGAGATTAAGCTATGTTGAATGGAATTCCTGGCTCCTGGCTTCGGCCTGGCACAAACCTGGCTGTTATACCCACTTGGGGGGTGAACTAGCAGATGGAAGCTCTGTATCTCTGTCTCTATCTCTGCCTTTCAAACGAACAAGAGACTCTTTTCAAAGCAAGTCATGTTGAGATTGGACTGATGGAGTACAGGAAATGTTTAACAAGGGATGTAGTATTGATTATATTGAATTGCGGCACAGGTCCTTGTTTCTGTGATATGTGACTAATATGTACATATTTTGTATAAAATAATGTCGGGTTATGATATGTACAGAAAAGTTACATAGGTCTTCTACTTTCAACCTCAGAAGACGTGTGGTACAGGAAGTAACAAGGAGAAGTCCATCTTCCAGGTAGCACAACTACTATGGTTCTGAGGGATGATTCAAACCCATGCCTATTGAGTTCTAAATATATTTTTTCCTCACAACTCCTTAATGGTACATCAGACACTGGTGAATAATGTTTCATATTGTTTTTTTCTGGGTGCTGTTAGATGGATAAGGTAAACTCTTTGTGTGGGACAGTGAGGTGCAGTGCTGCCTGAATTTGGCTCCATTTATACTGAGGATAAAACAAAGGTAAATGACAGGGGAAGGCAGTATTTAAATTTATACTCTTGCTGTTCCAATAATCCAAATAAATGAATCAGTTTGTTAGTAAAGATAGCATTCAGGGAAAAGGAGAGAAGATGCAATGAAGATTCAAAATAATTTAATAGGAAGAAAAAAGTGTGAGCTAAAAAGTCAGGATATTGGGTTTTGGGAGATCATGAAAAGGAAACGTCCTTATGGGTCTCTATTTTTTGCTCCTCATGTCTTTTTTTTTTTCTTTTAAAACTTTGGTCTCTGAGGGCAGGCACTGTAGTGTAGCAGGTAAAGCTGCCACCCGAGACATCAACATACCATATGAGTATTCATTCATGTCCCAGCTACTCTGCTTCTATCCAGCTCCCTGCTAATGCCCCTAGGAAAGCAGTGGAGGATGTTCCAAGTGCTTGGTTCCCTGCACCCACATGGGAGACCCAGAAGAAGCTCCTGGCTTCTGGCTTCAGTCTGGCCCAGCTCTGGCCATTGCGACCATTTGGGGAGTGAAACACTGGAAGGCGAATCTCTCTTCTCTCTCTCTCCCTCCCTCTCTCTCTGTAACTCTGCCATTCAAATAAAGCAAATAAATATTTCAAAACCCTTTGATCTTTAAGTAGGAAACATAGAAATGTTTTGCTCAATATCTATTAAATGTAGCCCAACTAGAAGGAGAGCTAGCTGTTGGAAGGACAATCCAATATGCTGTGTTGAGAAAGCCTGGCAGTACTTTTGATTTTCCATTTATACCAGTACAATAAGCAAATGGCATGAAGGAAAGACTAATCCCAGAACAATTTAAATATCTTTGCTTTGAAAATTACATCTTTATTGAGCACTGTCTTTAAAAAGTTAAAGTAGTGATGCCACAGAGATTTATCCTCTTTAATAAGAATTAGGAATCTTTTTTAAAATCACAGACTGTATTTCAGAAACAACCAGGTAAGATGTGAATTAACAGAGAAAAATGTACCAGAATAATGAAAAGCACAGCATAGACTGCTTTCCTAACACAGCTTAAATTTTTATAAAGTTGACAAATCTTTTGTCCTATGTATTTAATAAGATGCTATATAAAAGGTAGACATCAATATTAACACTGAATTGTGATATGTGTTTACTTATGGCCACGCGTGTAGAAATTTGTGTAAATCAGTGTTGGAATAGAATTCACAGATGCTATTTTAGGGAATAAGTAAAATATTTAAGTCCTTTTATAAAACAGAAGTGTAAAGATACTTTATAATTTGCCATCACCCAGCATTATTGAAACTTTGATTTAACTGTTTTAAGTGTTTATAATTAATTTTACATTGATGCATAATAAATAATAATTAATACCGAAAAACAACACATATTAAGGGACTTAAAAGAGTTTATGGACAAGTGGAATTAAAAGATGTGTCTACATATCATGCAAAAAAATTTGCACAGTGGAGCCAGCGCTGTGGCACAGTGGATTAACACCCTGGCCAGAAGCGCCGGCATCCCATATGGGCACTGGTTCAAGACCCAGATGCTCCATTGCCAATCCCACTCTCTGCTGTGGCCTGGGAAAGCAGTAGAAGATGGCCCAAGTCCTTAGGCCCCTGCACCCATGTGGGAGACCTAGAGGAAGCTCCTAGCTCCTGGCTTCGGATCAGCACAGCTCCAGCTGTTGCTGCCAATCGGGGAGTGAACCAGCGGATGGAAGACTCTCTCTCTCTCTCTCTGTAACTCCGACTTTCAATAAATAAATAAATCTTTGAAAAAAAATTGCACAGAGATGGAATTTTCATATAATGTGGTTTATATGGAGAGTGGCCACACATCGCTTTGCTAAATTGTTCTGTTCAGAAACAACACACAGGTCCCACCTGCACTCAAGAAGAGAGTATAGGGTCTGCGCTGTGGCGCAGCAGGTAAAAGGGTGCAGCCTGCAATGCAGGTATCCCATATTGGCACCGTTTCCTAGCCCCACTATTTCACTTCCAATCTAGCTCTCTGCTAATGGCTTGGGAAAATCAGCAGAAGATGACTCAAGTGTTTGGGCCCCTCCCACTCAAGTGGGAGACCCAGGAGAAGCTCCTGGCTTCAGGTTTCTGCCTGGCCCAGCTTCTGGCTATTGTGGCCATTTATGGACTGAACCAGCAAGGGAAGATTTTCTCTCTCTCTCTCTCTCTCTCTCTCTCTCTCTCTCTCATTGTCTCTCCCCATTATCTCTCTGATTCTGCCTCTCAAACAAATGAATAAATCTTAAAAAAAATAAAGAAGAAGAAGAGGGTATTCCATTAAGGTATGAACAACAACAGGAAGTAGGAGTCATGGAGGGCCAAGTTAATGTCTACTTGCCATAGAATTTATATGACTATTGGCAGGATATATACATAGATAATGTAACAAGGATTCTAATCTAGTGAAATATTGCTTTAGTTCTGAATATACGCTACTTGTTTGGTTCAATAGTTTTAGGGAATCTTTAGGGTCAATAACTATCAGATTTGACCCACTGTGCTGTAAATTTAATTTTATCTCCAGTTTCATTACAAAGTAAATAATTCACCTTTTAAATTAAGCAAATTTAGGATGAAATTCTAGCTTTTTATCTATGTCACTAAACATCACATTCATAGTTATATTCTATAGAACAATTGAAAATAAATAATAGTAATATTTTTCCTCCACAAATTACTGTTGTTAGGCAAAATTTTAGATTTTCTTTTTACAGGACATTTATTTGTGAGAAAACAAGGAGCACTTTCTAGTTCAAACTCATGGGTCTTGATCTAAATTTTTACTGGAAAATGCATCAATTTCTTGTACTATGATGAGCACCAAGTGGATAAGTATTGCTCTGATGTCATTTGAATTTCCAGTTCAGTTTATAGGCTATTTTGGTCTTAAAGCTTGAGATCCAAACTGGGGGTGGGGCTAGGAGGATGATCAGACTACAAGGAATTTTTTTAAAAAGACAGAAAGCTTTTCCTAAATACAAAGAGTCTCATGGTGTCATTGAGAGGGTCATTTAACCAAACAAAACCAATTTGTGCTACATTATTCTCCAAGGATATGAAACTTTAAGTCCTACTAAATTATTTAAAGGAATCCTCCTTAGTTCATCAGTTATTGATTGAATGTCTACTAACTAAGAAAAGATAGCTTTTCATTACAGCCTTATCTTTGGACAAATTCACACATCCATGAATAATGTAATTTTAAAAGAGGAAACTGATAAGAATATTTTCTCAGTGTCCTGACATTTCAAAAGGTCACAGAAAATGAAAGAGTAAATGTATTATATTTCTGTGAGGATACAGTTGCATATTTCTCTGCTCAATTGTTTTAAGATCACTTATCCTCATAGACTGCATTTGATATAAATCAATTATGCACTGGTTATTTTTGGGGGGAAGAAAAGAGACACAAAAGTAAATGATCGGTCAAATTGAAATTACTTTCTGTGTTTGTATATGAAGTTAGTAGTTTCAGGAGCAGTTTGATTTTCTCATGTTTATGATGTAACTATGTTTTAACTAAAAATTAGGTGATTTAAGAAGTCTCAAAATTCGCCAAGTTGATTCAAACTATTTATCATCATTTTTGCAAAATCAATATAGTATTACAATATTGGTTAGCGAATATCTCTTGTATAGAACTTGAAATACAGATGAGAATAAAATGCATGAAGTAATAAAATGTCAGTTACTTTTAAGTCTCGGTTGCTTACAGTTTTTACATAAGAACGGCTTCGTTCTGAGTCCTTTTTTGATTTTTCCTTTACTGCTGAAAATCTCTGTAAATTTTGTGCAATTTTTCTTTTTTTTTTAAAGATTTATTTATTTTATTTGAAAGGCAAAGTTACAAAGAGGCTGAGAGAGAGACAGAGAGAGAGAGAGCCCTTCCATTTGCTGGTCCACTCCCCAGTGGCCGGAGCTATGCCAATCTGAAGTCAGGAGCCAGCAGCTTCTTCCGGGTCTCCCACATGGGTGCAGGTGCCCAAAGACTTGGGCCATCTTCTACTGCTTTCCCAGGCCATACCAGAGACCTGGATCAGAAGTGGAGCAGCAGGGACTCGAACCGGCACCCATATGGGATGCCAGCACTGCAGGCAGCAGCTTTACCCGCATGCCACAGCTCTGGATCCTCTGTGATTTTTTTTGTCTTTGAAAATTATTGATGTTGTCCAAGGTCAATAATAATAATAGACTAAATATTAAATGAGATTAATATGTAGAAGGTGGATTGATGGTGACTCCACCATAGTCACTGCTCAGAAAAGCTGAATAAAATGATTAAAAACTCATAACCGTCTTTCTCAGTTTAACTGAGATGATGTCAAAGGCACGAGCCCTAGAGCTGCCTCCAGAAAATTTTAATGTGAGTGCCATTCTGCAGCAATTCTAATTTTAGGTCATCAGTATCTCTGAGGATGTATTTCTCCATGTTCAACATAACAGTCACACTGTCAAAATACCTAGTGAGTTATACTAATCCACCATATAACAAAACTTTTGTGTGTTATTGCTGGATAATATTGTGAATAACAGTTTTTCCTATGAAATTTAAGCTGCATAATATAATTATAAATATAAATCTGGGTGGTGTTTTTATAAGAGATGAGAATATTATAAATCAATTATTCTAATTAGAAATATCCCCAAACCCAATGTTACTGTCAAAAATCCACATAGCAAAATAAAATGACAAACAATATATTGTATTATTTATATGCTATCACTTATTTTCATTTGAAATTTTTGTTTCAATTATTTGTACAAATATTACATTATCAATAAAGCAGAATCCTTACTGCACATTTTCCAATGAATATTTAAGAAGTGAATAATATTTATATGAAAAGATAATGAGAAATCTACTTCCCATATTTCTCTCTAGATTTCTCCTTTTTACATATTAATTATTGTCTTAGTGTTTACTCCCATTTAGGGATTATTTTAACTTTAAAATAAATAATGCCTACTTACTTTGTATTATTGACAGTTTATTGTCACTTAAATATTTTATTATTTATCTTATTATTTAATGCGACCTTAGGCTCCAAATATATATTTCACTGAAGCAGTAAAAGGAATATATTTATAGGATTATTTATGGGATTAGACTGTATATCTTTCTCAAATATACTGGTTAGTATTCATTAATTTGGAGTAATATTATTGCATACTTTAATTTGATCTTGTAATAGAATTTGAAGCAGGAGATAATTTGCTGATTTTGTTTAGATAGGAGAAGATTTTAGCTTCTAGTCATTGATATGCCTCATTTTTTTCTAAACCTGAGAAAGCAAAAGTTTGACTCAGTAAATATAAAATTTTAATGTTTTTATAATTTAAAAGTTAGGACAATTAAAATATTAAAATTTTTTGTAGTTAATGAAAATCTAGTAATTATTTTATTTTCCATGCACTGAAAATTGGCATAAATCAAAGTGCTATTCTTATGTAGATGTTTCAAATCAGTGATTAAATGCTTCATAATATTAATTTGTATAAGAATAAAATAACACTCATTATGAATAATATAGAAAAGTGCATCTACAAATACACAGATACACACATATATACATGTACAACTGCATATAAACAATTGAGCTTAAATCCATTATATTTTAAACATTGATTGAGGTGAATAATACTGTTTTAAGAAATTGTAAAAATTATCTTCTTCATTGAAGCAATTTTTCATTTTCTTGGGAGGCTCTTTGTGTGATATAGAATTTCATACTGGTCAACAGAGTTTTAATCTCAAGCCCCGTTAGGCTTGTTTAAAAAGATTAAGGCAGGATCTTTTGTCAATTAGAAAATTGATTCAGTTTTCAAATGGGGTCAAACAATTCCAAAATTGCAGTAGTTTAACTGCAATACTAGGAAGTGCCTGGCTGTGGAGACTGTGACAAGCAGGGGAATTAGCTGGCATGCTCCCTTTCTATACATTTTATGTGTCTATAGACAGTATGAAGTAAAAAGTAAAATTAATTGATGAAGCAAGGTACTGTGTTTGCTTTATACTTGTACTATTTGATTTAATCAGATTTTATTCTTCATAGGAACCCTGTCATGGAGCAATGAAGTAGGACTATTTTAATGTGAAAAAGTGAAATTTGTAGAACTTAAAAAAACTTATTTTTTCCAAGGCCTAAGTCTAATCTTACACCAAAGTGCATACTTTGGAGGCTGGTATGGGTGGAGTGGATAGAGGGAGTTTGGATAAATAACAAAAGTAAGGGAAGCTGGGTGTGCTTTATTGATTGTGACAAATAGGTCATCCTGATATGAGATATTAATAACATGAGAAGTTGGGTGTGGTGTATAGGAGAATTCTGTATGACTTCCCACTTTTTTGTTTTTGCAAATTTAAAGCTATTCTGAAATAGAAAGTTTATTAAAATAAATAAACTCAGGGAAAAATCCCAGAGGAAATATTTCCTAATATAATGTTAAAAATGACTAATAGATAAAGCATGTATTCATCTTCAGAACAGAATTTATAAAAATGAAAATATATGGCCTGAAGCTATGAGGTTTCAAATAAATGGGGTAGAAACTTTAATATTGTTCATTGGTTTTATGCAGCTTAATTGAAAAATGACAGTATTTAGATATATAAATGTAACATTTGTCTGTTCATTGTTTTCTTTTACAAATACTATGTTTGACTGATTTTAGTGAAAATTTTGAAAGACAATACTATATTAACTGAAATAGCATTATAGAATGATTTAATGATGAGTAATTATTTTGTTTACTGGCACATGAAGTTTCAATATTCCATGAGATAAATCAATTTTAGATTATTTTTTGTTAGTGGAGAAGATATTTGTATTTAACACACTCCATCCTTCTTCTTAAAAGTATAGCAGAATAACCCAAAATGCATAAAAATAAAACTTATTTTAGTTTGATATCATAATCACCATGTTTTTATATGCAATCAACCTCTTAAGTATTTAAGCATTTTACAAAATTTAATGTTTAAGTTAAAGTTTTTAGAACAAAAGATCAACCGTCAGCTTGGTCTGTAAAACAAGCAGACACGACGTCCCTTGTCTGTACATGGATTCATCACACCTTAGTGCTTAATCGTGTAAAGACGAAAAGGTTGCTCCATAGAGAGAAAATATAATAGAAAAGAAAAAGAGTTAATTCTTTGCCCATATATTACTCTATGTCAACCCTTGACTTCAGGGACACAGTAATCTCTCCCCTGAAAGAGGAAACCTAAACATTGCAATGGCTTGGGACATAGAAAAATCTCATGAGAAATTACTAACTGAACTAGCAGTTTTGTATACCTGTCTATGAGCAAGGTGAGTCACAACTTTGAACTTGCACCCAGCCTTTCAGTAGCATCTTCTGCTTCATGTTTTGATCCTATTCTAACATTACATTCAACATCTCCTGAGCGTGCATTTGTATTGTAAAATCTCTTCCAAAAAAAGGCGCTACCATTCACTTAGCAATTTCAACGAGTGCACGTGGTAATGACTGTCACTGTCTCCCCTTGTTTCTCCAGTTCTTTGGAAAAAGCCTTTGGAAATTTCTGTAAAACTGTCTTGATAGTTTATATTCTCTCCTCACTGGAGAGAACCTCCACTTTGACTATGACCTTGTCTAAACAAGATAAGAGTCGGAGAACTCAGAGGGCTTCCATAGCCTTGGAAACTCATGACTGGAGCATAGGGAGATTACTGATGCCATAAACAGGAGTGTCAATTTGTAAAGTCAACAACAGGAGTCACTGTGCACTTACTCCTCATGTAGGATCTCTGTCCTTAATGTGCTGTACATTGAGATTTAATGCTATAACGAGTACTCAAACAGTATATTTCACTTTGTGTTTCTATGGGGGTGCAAAAGGTTGAAATCTTTACTTAATGTACACTAAACTGATCTTCTGTAAAAAAAAAAAAAAAAAAAAAAAAAAGAAATTATCAATTCCCAACTTGACTCTCACTGGGATTAAACATGACAATAGGTCTGATCTGATTTCATCATCATTTAAAAAAAAGTCATCTATTATTTTTCACTTTATGTCTCTGTGTGGGAGCAAACTGTTGAAATCCTTACTTAAGGTATACTAAGCTGATCTTCTGTATATTAAGATAATCGAAAATGAATCTTGATGTGAATGGAAGGGGAGAGGGAGTGGGAAAGGGGAGGGGTGTGGGTGGGAGGGACGTTATGGGGGGGAAGCCATTGTAATCCATAAGCCGTACTTTGGAAATTTATATTCATTAAATAAAAGATAAAAAAAAAAGAATCCAAAAAAAATAAATAAAAAAAATATATATTCTCTCCTCACTGATACTAGAAAGAAGGATCCATTTGTTTGCTTTATTTTCCCCCCAAAGAAGCCTTTTATTTAAGCAATACAAGCTTCATGCATTTCATAAGTACAACTTTAGGAATATAGTGATTCTTCCCACCCACACTCCCACCCTTCCTCCTCCTCCCTCTTCCATCCCTAGTCTCATTCTCCACTAAGATCCATTTTCGATTAACTTTATACACAGAAGACCAACTCTATACTAAGTAAAGAGTCCAACAATTTGTGCAAAAAAATAAAAATAAAAAAGTGTTCCTCATATTTATTTGCTTTAATGTTCACTTTTTAAAGCATTCTGAACCATTGCTATTATCTTATTGCATGGTGTTTTGGCAAGTTGTATAAAAGATTTTAAAACATGCACCATTTACCAAAGGAAATCACAAAAGATGAATATGAAGATTTAACTGCAAAATTGTTCATGTTTACTTTATTTATAATGTCTAGATTTGGAAAAAGCCCAAACAGGAGTTGGTTAAATAAATGTGCAGGATACGCAGTTGTATAAAAGTTTGATGGCATTCTACATAGACAGAAAATTACTCATAAGTTATTAAAGCTAAAATATACACTATCAACACAGAATGGTGATTACTGGAGGCTGGTATGGGTGGAGTGGATAGAGGGAGTTTGGATAAATAACAAAAGTAAGGGAAGCTGGGTGTGCTTTATTGATTGTGACAAATATGTCATCCTGATATGAGATATTAATAACATGAGAAGTTGGGTGTGGTGTATAGGAGAATTCTGTATGATTTCACACTTTTTGTTTTTGCAAATTTAAGACTATTCTGAAATAGAAAGTTTATTAAAATAAATAAACTCGGGGAAAATATACACTTGCAAAAAATGAAAATAAGGAGGAAAAAATAGCAAAAGCACAGAATTCATTTTAATATAGTTATTTATTATTTGAAAGGCAGTGAGAGAGAGAGAGAGAGAGAGATAGAGAGAAAGGAGTTAGAGAGAGAGAGGAGAGTCAGAGAGAGAGAGAAGAAACAGAGAGAGAGAGATCTTCTATATACTGGTTCACTCCCCAGATGGCCACAATGATCAGAATTGGGCCAATCTGAAGCCAGGAATTTCTTCTGGATCTCCTATGTGGGTACAGTGGCCCGAGTATTTGGGCCAGCTTCCAATGCTTTCCCAGGTGCTGGATCAGAAGTGGAGCTGGATTGGAAGTGGAGTAGCTGGGACTTGAACCAGCGCCCACATGGGATACCAGCGCTGCGGGAAACAGCTTAATTCTCTACCACACAGTGTGGGGCCCCAGTAGAATTCATTTTTGTTAAATACTTTATAGGCAGGTAAGAGGCCAGAAGAATGTAGTGAACATTGTTATTGTTGGTTATCCCTGGGAATTGGTATTTTGAGTGATTTTTTTTAAATTTTTGTTTACTTAATTTTATTGATTTGGAAAGCAGAGAAACAGACAGAAAGAGCCCTTCCACCTGCTGGTTTATTCCCCAAATGCCTGCAACATACAGGATTGGTCCATGTCAAAGCCTGGAGCTGAGAAATCAAACTCGGTGTTCCCCATGGAGGGAAATGACACAATTACTTGAGCCCCCATCTGTTGCCTCCCAGGGTGTGCATTAGCAGGAAGCTAGAATGGAAGCAGAGCCAGGACTCAAACTTAGACCCTCTGATATGGGCTGCAGGCATCCCAAACAACATGCTAACTGTCATGCAAAACACCCAACTCTGTTTTCTTTGTTACAGCTTGACCACATGTCTAGTATTTTCCCCAATGACCATATACTTATTTTTGATGTCCTATGAAAACAAAACAATCTCAACTCATTGAATTGAGTGTACCAAGACATTTAGAGTGATTGGAATCCAAAGAACACTGTTATTTGTATCTTAACAGACTTCTTTGACCTTTTAATTGCTCTAAAACTGGATTAACTCAACATATCTTACTGTGGTTTTAATGATAAATAGCAATTATATTAACCGAATTGACTGATTATAAGTCAAAGAATGAGTAATGACTGGGATCACAAGGATTTTACTTCAGTGATCTGGTCATTGGCCAAATAAGATGTAAAGTGGCATGCTATGTGGATACTTTCACTTTTATAAACATGAAATAATGTATTTAACTGCAAAAATTCCATAGTAAATGCTAAGGTTTGTGTATGATTGTGTCCCAAACTCATTCAGGAATTTAAATTCCAAAGCTACAAATTAATGCAGGACCCAGGCTGTGGCACAATGAGTAAAGCCTCTCCCTGTGGTGCCAGCATTCCATATGGGCACCTGTTGGAGTCCCAGCTGCTCCACTTCTGATCCAGCTTCCTGTTAATGCACCAGGGAAAGCAGCAGAAGATGGACCGAGTGTTTAGGCCCCTATACCCATGTGGTAGACCTGGAAGAAGTTCTTATCTCTTGCCTTGGGATCTGCCCAGCTCCTGCCATTGGGGCCACTTGGGGAGAGAACCAGCAGATAAAGGATCTGTCTCTTCCTCTCTCTCTCTTTCCCTCTCTCTCTCTCTGCCTTTCAAACAAATAAATAATTAAAAATAATTTAATGCTATTAAAAGGGTGGAAATTTGATACAATTATGGTGTTTAAGGGAAGAGCCTTTGGGAAGTGACTAAGATTAGATTAGGTAATCAAAGTGTAGTCCCCATGACTGAATCCTGATGGCTTTATAAAGGGGTTGGAGGGAGGGAGGGAGGAGGAGGAGAGAAAGAGAGAGAGAGAGAGAAGAAAGAGGGAGAGAATAGATACAGCACTGTCTCTCACCATGTGATGCCTGATTTCGACTTTGAACTCTGCCGGTGAGAATGCTATTACCAGACGTCAAAACAGTGGTGCCACCTGATCATGAACTGTGAATTCCAGAACTGTGAACCACAAGCAACCTCTTTTCTTTATGAACTTGGCCTGCCTTCGGTTATACTAACAAAAGGTTAGCTGATACAGTGTCATTCGAAGCGAGGACTTCAAAAAGTTCTCAAGAAAACATAATGAAACGATAATGTGAACTTTCCATGAACTTTTTATAGTCCCCTTGCAGTTTACTCGAACGTCATTCTCTGGCCTGGAGCATTTTTTTTTTCAAGTGTGTGATTTTTGTGATGAATCACAGTTAATTTGACAAGAATTAAAGGTCATCTTTAAACTCATTTGATTTGTCATTCCTGCTATAAATAGAATTCTGTGCTCTAGGTTGTGTTTGCTCATCTTCACCCCCTTTCTATTACATCAGTCTCTGCATCGGAAGCTGCATGGTTAGAATATTTTCTCTAAAGAGTTACAATAAAGATGACCAGCGTTTCCATTTTTAGAATAAACACGTTTCAGCTCTGAAGCAGCTGAATAACCTTTGAAAAGTTATGGGAAGAGTTCCTAATAACTCTTAAGGATAAGATAGCAAATTTCTCAGAAATGTAAATAGAGCACCAGGCAGTAAGAAATACACTCAGGACCATGAAGACTCTCCAAGGAAGAATACAGCTCTCATAGAGAAATGCAAATTGGATTTTCAATGGACTGTTATTCATATTGGGACTTAGGTTAATCAGTCAGTATTTACTGAGCACAAGGAAAGGCAAGGTTCTCTTCTACACCGGGTTGCTGAACACTGGTGAGCCATTGCAAGTAATATACAATTTTGGTTACCTACATTTCCCTACAGTTGTGGGGACTTACAAAAGGCATTCTTAGATAACAGTACTCCTTTTTCCTCTTACTTTTCTAAGAGTTTTTCCTATCTTAACTTATGAATGAGTTTTCAAATTAATCAAATACTTTGAGATTTTTTGACGTAATTATGTTTCTCCTCCTTTATTCTTTTAATATAGTGAATTATGTCAATACATTATTTCTAATGTTGAAACATCCTTTCACTTTTGTAATAATATATTATTATTTCAATATGCTACTGGATTCCATTTGCTACCACGTGGAATTTCGCATCTCTATTCTTAAGAGATGGTGACCTCTATATTATCTTTCATTTTTTCTGATGTGAGTTTATGTGTGTATATATTTTCTGCTCTCATTCCTTTTAGTATTATTATTAAGCTACTTCAATTATTATTAATTATTCTATATGCTTTCATGGGAATCTCGTTCATACCCATGATTTTCATAATGATATTCTGATCACTTCAAACTGATATCTTCATTCCAGAGAACTAAATTCTTCTCTAAATTCTTATCTTATCTTTCTATTAAATGGAATAAGTCATATTTCCCAAAAGTACTTTAAAATTAACACAGCATAAATCAAATATAATTATTCTCTGTAGTTTTCCCTTGTTGTAAGTGCTGATAATGACTTTCTGCACTGATTCATTTAAGTGGCAACTCATATCAAGCCATTCTGAAGCCACTTGCTATCTCATTTATAATATTGTATGCAAACAATTATACTCCTATATATCTCCTAAATGTGCCCGTTAATCATTTCCTCCATTGTCACTCTAAGAGTTAAGGTCTTGGTGATGTTTCAGCTGGGCGACTATAGTGGTCTCCTGTTACCTGATTGTATTTTCACTCTTTTGACACATCTCTCAAACTACTACCATAGTTGTTGTTTCAACTGAATTGCAATGCTGATTATGTTGCTTGACTGCTTAAAATTCTTCAGTGGTTTTCTGTTGACTTGAGGATGAGAATTGATCTCTACACTTGTGATGAAAGCCTCTTTCTCTTCTAGGTATTGTCTAAATTTCCAGTCTCAACCCCTATTGATGCCTTTCCCAAATGTAATAATAATTTGCCTTCTTTGAAAGAGCAATGCTTTCCTTTGCCTTTTTATTTTAAAGTAAACTTTGGTTTTATGCTTCAAATAACTTTTCTCCATCCTGTATGTGTCTGTATTTCCAAATTTGGAATTAATCGGACTACAAAAAGTCATTTCTGGAGTTGTCTTAAGGATTGCCAAACACTCACTAAAATGATAGTGATAAATAAAAAAAATGATAATGGTCATTGAAATTTATTAAGCACTTACTATACCCCAGACACTGTGATAGATAATTTATATTAATTATCATACCCTAATATCAATAGAAATAAAAGCATATCTCCAAGAAAATCTGAGTTTGGAAAGATGAGCATAAATGTTAGGGTTGGGATTTGCCCTCAGGTTTGTCTGGCTTCAAAACCTCTACTTTTCCTATACACCACATAATGTCTTTGGCTTCTATGTAGTTATGGGCCAACCACAGGAATTACTATAGCAACAGAATATTTCCTGTTATCTGACATTATCTAGAGTAGCATATGATTATGTTGTAAATCTGATTTGTTTTTGTGCAGAACATAATTTTTTTTTCTCATTTAAAGTAGCATATATTATTCTAGAACTACTTAAAGGTCCAGTTAGGAATCCTACTGGACATCATTCAGTAATTGCCAAACTATTACTGAAAATAGATGTCAATAGTCTGAATAAATTGATGATTTATGGACAATATTTGTGTCCCTCATACTCTTACATTTTCCCTAACTCGACATAAAGTGTTAGTTTGAAAGTAAATTAGCTAACCTTAATATTCTCCCTCAATGGTTTTTAAGAAAAAGTTGTCCAGAATGAGTCTGCCGTGTGAGATTTAAAGTGAATTTATGTATTCCCCACATCTTTACATTACACAGCTGTCACTGGAAAACAGGTTTTCTTCACAGGTGTGTACTTTCCTTTTAGAATACAGAAACAATATAATCATTTATGCATTAAGTCATCATTTGGGTGATGCATTGCATAACAGATACAATTTGAGGGTTCCTGAAGAGAATAAGCTTCAATTTGGGGTAACATCTGGATCTTGTTATTTCAATAGCTTTCCTCAGTTGTAAAATGCTACCTAATATGTACCTTCTGTCATTCTAATTGGTTTAGTTGTTTATTGTAAGCTCCTGTCTTTGGAAACTCTGTTTTGAAACCGTGTAAGTATGAGAATTACTTAGAAACTAACAATTACACAATTTGGAAGTCTGAGAACAGATGGCTCCTTTGGGTAAAATCTCACCCTAGGAATGTGGTTTCTACATACTATCTAACTCACTCAATCCCAAATGAACTATTTAATCCTATTTGCAATAATATTAATTGTATTTTTTACTTCCAAACATTTATTTATTATTTTAAAAACTAAGGCACAATATTGATATTATGTAACATTTATTTATTTAAGTGTACAGGTCAGTAGTATTTAAATGCATTCACATTGCTGTACAACCATCACCGTTATCCATCTTTAGTACTCTCTTCATCTTCTGAAACAAACTGGGGCCAGCACTGTGTGCAGTGGGTTAAGCTGTTGTTTGCCACTCCAGCAACCTATATTGGAGGGAGGGTTTGAGTCTTGGTTACTCCACTTCCAATCCAACTTCCTCCTAATGTGCCTGGGAAAGAAGTGGTTGGGCCCCTGCCACCCATGTGGGAGACATGGGTGGAAGTCCTGAGTCTTGGCTTTGACCTGGCCCAGCACTGGCTGCTGCAGCCATCTGGGGAGTAAACCAGTAGATGGAAGATCTCTCTTTATGTGTCTCTCTTTCCCTCTCACTCTGTGTTTCAAATAAATAAATAAATATTTGAAAAAAATAAGTATACCAATTTATGAATATTGGATGTCTTTCTACTTATTGATGTTTTATTTACTTTCTGCAATACTTTAGTTTTCAGAATTCAAGTCTTTTATTTCTTTAAATTTATTCCTGATGTTTATTTTAATAGTATTGTATAACCACAGCATAAATAAAACCGAAAAACTCTTAGAAACACAAACTACCATGACTCAATCATAAACAAATAGAAAAATTTGAACAGATCTGTGAATAGGAAGGAGACTGCATCAGTAATTAAAATCCTCTACCAAAGAAAAATTCAGGAACATGTGGCTCCAGTGGGGGATTTGGTTAGACATTTTAAAAAAAATTAACATAAATTCTCAGCCGGTGCCATGGCTCACTTGGTTAATCCTCTGCCTTGTGGCACTGGCATCCCATATGGGCGCCGGTTCTAGTGCCGGTTGCTCCTCTTCCAGTCCAGCTCTCTGCTGTGGCCCGGGAGGGCAGTGGAGGATGGCCCACGTGCTTGAGCCCCTGCACCCTTATGGGAGACCAGGAGGAAGCACCTGGCTCCTGGCTTCAGATTGGTGCAGCGCTGGCCGTAGCGGCCATTTGGGGAGTGAACCAACGGAAGGAAGACCTTTCTCTCTCTCTCTCTCTCTCTCTCTCTCACTGTCTATAACTCTACCTGTTAAATAAATAAAAAAACTAAAAATAAAATTAACACAAATTCTCAAACACTTCAAAAAAGATTGAAGTGGAATGAGCTTGTCTAAATAAGATGGGAGTTGGTGAACTCAAAAGGCTTCCATAGCCTTGGCAACTCATGACAAGAGCCCAGGGTGATTACTGATGCCATAAACAAGAGGGTCAATTGTTAAGACAACAACAGGAGTCACTGTGCACTTACTCCTCATGTAGGATCTCTGTCCTTAATGTGTTGTACAATGTGAATTAATCTTTTTTTTGTTTGTTTTTCCTTTGATCTCAAGTTGTTTTTTTTAAACTTTTATTTAATGAATATAAATTTCCAAAGTACGGCTTATGGATTACAATGGCTTCCCCCCCATACCGTCCCTCCCACCCCCAACCCTCCCCTTTCCCACTCCCTCTCCCCTTCCATTCACATCAAGATTCATTTTCGATTCTCTTTATATACAGAAGATCAGTTTAGCATACATTAAGTAAAGATTTCAGCAGTTTGCTCCCACACAGAAACATAAAGTGAAAAATAATAGATGATTTTTTAAATGATGATGAAATCAGATCAGACCTATTGTCATGTTTAATCCCAGTGAGAGTCAAATTGGGAATTGATAATTTCTTTTTTTTTTTTTTTTTACAGAAGATCAGTTTAGTATACATTAAGTAAAGATTTCAACAGTTTGCACCCCCATAGAAACACAAAGTGAAATATATTGTTTGAGTACTAGTTATAGCATTAAATCTCAATGTACAGCACATTAAGGACAGAGATCCTACATGAGGAGTAAGTGCACAGTGACTCCTGTTGTTGACTTTACAAATTGATACTCCTGTTTATGGCATCAGTAATCTCCCTATGCTCCAGTCATGAGTTTCCAAGGCTATGGAAGCCTTTTGAGTTCTCTGACTCTTATCTTGTTTAGACAAGGTCATAGTCAAAGTGGAGGTTCTCCCCTCCCTTCAGAGAAAGGTACCTCCTTCTTTGAAGACAATGTGAATTAATCTTATAACTAGTACTCAAACAGTACTTTACACTTTGTGTTTCTGTGTAGGTGCACACTGTTGAAATCTTAATATATACTAAATTGATCTTCTGTATATAAAGAGAATTGAAAATGAATCTTGATATGAATGGAATGGGAGAGGGAGCGGGAGATGGGCGAGTTGTGGGTGGGAGGGAAGTTATGGGGTAGGGGGAAGCCACTGTAATCCAAAAGCTGTACTTTGGAAATTTATATTTATTAAATAAAAGTTAAAAAAAAAGATTGAAGTGGAAAGAATACTTCTGAATTCATTCTATGAGGTCAACATTACCTTGAAACCAAAGGCAGACAAGGATGTTACAAGAAAATAATAGACCAATATTTAACCAAAAATCCTCATGAAAATAATAACAAGCAGAATTAAATATTATAGAGGAATTATGCACCTTTGCAAATTTGGATTTATTCCTGGAATACAATATTAGTTCATGCTAAAATATGTATCAGTGTAAACAACACATCAGTATAATAAAGGAAAAAAATCAAATGGCCTTACCAATCGTTACAGAAATAGAAATTAACAAAAATGATCAAAACACTGAACAAAACAGGAATAGAAGGAAACTGTCTCAGTATAATAAAGGCCATGTATGAATGACTCAAGATTTTCTCCTAAGATTAGGAATGAGGCGGGATGGTTTTCGGTCCATTTTGTGCTGTATAACAGAATATATGAGACTAGATCATGTATAAAGAACGGAGAATCGTTTCCTCACAGTTCTGGACGAACAGAGAAGCCCAAGATTAAGATGCCAGCATCTGGTAAAGGCCTCATTGCCGCATCATCACATGGTACAAAGCATCACACAGCAGAAGGGCAAGGAGGAAGAAGGAGCCAGGGGGGTCAGAGTCATCCCTTTGTAAGGAGCCCACTCCCATGCTGCACCCAGGCTCATACTAATGATAGTCAGGACAGTGGTACTCCCAGTGCCTAAACTCCTCCCGTTACCACTCCATTGGAGGGAGGTTGGAATCACGATCACGTTTCTAACAGACGAATTTTGGAGGGCGCATTAAAAGCATAGCAAACACTTTCGCCACTTCTATTCAACACAGGGCTGGAATTCTTAGCCAGAGTAATTAAGTAAGAAAAATAAATAAAAGATATTCAGATTGGAAGGAAAGAAGTAAAATTGTCTCTGTTCACAGAAGACGTGAACTTAAAGGTAAGAAATCAATATTTCTTTTTTTTTTTTTTACAAAAAGATTTACTTATTTATTTGGGAGAGTTATAGAGAGAGAAAGAGAGAGACAGGGAGAGGGGGGAGAGAGAGAGAGAGAGAGAGAGATTTTCCATCTGCTGGTTCACTCCCCAAATGGCTGCTATGACAGGAGCTGGGCTGGTCCAAAGCCAGGAGCTTCCTCTCAGTCTCCGTTGTAGGTTCAAGGACCCAAGGACTCAGACCATCTTCTGCTGCTTTCCCAGGAGCATTAGCAGGGAGCTGCATTGGAAGTGGAGCAGCCAGGACTCGAACTGGTGCACATATGAAATGCCATAGCCACAGATGGCAGCTTTACCAGCTTCAGCACAATGCCAACCCCACTTTTAATATTTCATACACACACACGTGTAAAATAATAATACAAATACTAAACAAATTCAATGAAGTTTCAGGATACACAACAATACCCTCAAATAAGTTACATTTCTATGCACTAACAATTATCTGGAAAGGAAATTAAAGAAACAATATTTACAGGAATAAATCTAAACTGAACCTTTTTTCTCCAGAAAAATTACTACCCTATTTGAGATTATATTCCTACAATTTAAAAAAAAAAAGATCTATTGATTTATTTGAAAGAATTACAAAGAGGCAGAGGCAGAGAGAGAGAGGTCTTCCTTCCGCTGGTTCACTCCCCAGATGGCTGCACTGGCCGGAGCTGGGCCGATCCAAAGCCAGGATCCAGAGGCTTCTTCCAGGTCTCCCAAGTGATTGGAGGGGCCCAAGGACGTGGGCCATCTTCTGCTTTCCCAGACCACAACAGAGAGTGAGATTAGAAGTGGAGCAACCAGGACTCAAAGCAGAGCTCATATGGGATGCCAGTACTGCTGGTGGTAGCTTTACCCTCTATGCCACAGTGCTGGCCCTGTATGCCTACAATTTTTATAATTTTCTTTTCATTACATACTAATGAAAAGCTCTTGGGTTTTAAGCAGCAGATCCCCATCTATAACTTCTTGATCTTTCCTCATGATTATTTCTGCCATTCTTTTATATATATATATAAATTTATATATATAAATATATATACATGCAAATATATATATACATGCAAATATTGAACTCTACTTCTGATTTCTTCAGCTCCAATAACTTATAAAACCAGTTAATCACAGAACAAAGTCAGTGCTTGTCTGAATAATTGCACAGCAATTTCTTCTAAATCTAAATTTAATTCATAATGCAAGTCTCCTGGACAATTAAGATTCATGGTTTTTTTTTTTTTCTCAGAAAAAGTCTTACCAAGGTTTGTAAGACTTTATAATTTTTCCCACATTTATATCAACTATTTGTATTTATGTATAGTCACTCTACATAGATGGCCACAAATTATCCTGTCAATACAACATGGGCTACAGTTATTTTCTAAAACATTCTTTCTCTTGTTTTGTGTTGTTTTATTCTTTCAATTGTTTTTATTTGAAAAAATAGACATCAAAATTTGTAAAAATAGAACAGCCCTGAAATTCAAATTATGGATGAATTTCTTCATTACAGATAATGATTCTATCTTATTCATCTATCCTTTCTAGGTGAATTTTTCACAGGAAAACAGTGGAAAAGGTAGTGAACACTATACTTGACTTTGACACTGTGGTAAGCAAAGTGGCCGCCTGATGATGTACATGTTCCAGTCTCTGGCATCTGTAAATATTTTACATCATATGGCAATGAGCACTTTTGCAGATGTAATTAAGTTAGAGAGATTATCCTGCATTATCCAGCCTGGGTCCAATCTGATCACTTAAATCCTTGAAAGCAAGGAATGATTTCCACCTGGAGACTGAGATGCAGCAGCAGAAGGCAGAGAGATTAAAAGCATAAGAAGGAATGTGAGGTCTCTAGAAGCAAAGTCTAGCCCTAATTAACAGACACCGAAGAAATGAGAATTTTTGGCATATAATCACCAAGGAACTGAATTTATCTAGCAACCTGAATTGATGTGAAAGTGTGTGTGTGTGTGTGGGGCGGGGGTGAGTGTTTGGTACAGTGGTTAATTTCCCACTGTGGATCTTACCATCTCTTACCAGGTCCCTAAGTTCAAGTCCCAGCTCTGCTTCCAAACCTGCTAAAGCACACCCTGGGAAGCAGTAGGTATTGGCTCAGGCACTTGAGTCTATGCCACCCATGTTGGAGACCTGGACTGAGTTCCAGGTTCCTGCTTTCAGCCTAGTCCAGCCCCAGCTATTAGAGGCATTTAGGGAAAGGAAGCAGTTGGTGGAAAATTGATCTCCTTCTCCCTCCCTCTCCCCCTTCCCTCTGCATCTCTCACTCTCAGCAGGCATTGTGCTCCAGCATAGGCCCCCAGTTGGGACACCCACATCTCATGTGAGAGTGCCGGTTCGATTCCCAATTACTTCGTTTCTGATCCAGCTTCCTGCTCATACACTTGAGGAGGCAGCAGACAATGGCCCAAATACTTGGATTCTTACCACTCATGTGGGAGACTTGAATAGAGCTCCTGGCTCTTAACTTCTTCCTGGCTCAACTCCAACTGTTGTGAGCATCTGGAGTGTGAACCAATGAATGGAAGATCTCTCTCACTCTCTCCACCTTTCAAATAAATAAATAAAAATTTTACAAAGATGCCTGTGTTCAATATAAGAAAAGAAGGAAAGAAAATGTATTTCCTCCCAATTCTCCAAGAGGAAACACAGCTCTACTGACATCTTGATTTCAGCCTCATGGGAACCTAAGCAGAGGCCCCAGCTGATTTTTCCCAACTAAAGAATCCATATAAGAATAAATTTGTATTGTTTTAAACTGGCAAGCCTGTGTTAATTTGTTACAGAAGCAACAGAAAACTAAGGGGGACCTAAATTTGTTGATTGACTTTGGAAAAGCAAGTTAATCTCTTTGGACATACTGTAATAAATAATCAAATATTTACTGAGTGTTTTGTATGTGTTATTAGTCACTCAAAGACATATTGAGCTAAATTATCCACAATTCATATTCCTATCTAGAGGAAGAAATACAAATGATGACAAAGATCTCTTTAGGTGTTAAAATTTTGTAAATGCATGTTAAACATTTACCACATGACTGCCAATAAAATTTTGGGAAAATTGAATGATAATTTTTAGTTTCTCCTTTAAAAGGGTTTGTAACTCATGATACTGAAATTTGAGTGCTTTAAACACTGATGGTCATTCTGAACTTTCAAAAGATTCCTAAAAAAATGCCAGTACTTACATATTAATAGGATGATACAAGAAGGAAAATTGAAATGGATTACATAGGAAAATGACACAGAGAAATATACACTACAGGCCGGCACCGCAGCTCAATAGACTAATCCTCCGCCTTGCGGCGCCGGCACCCTGGGTTCTAGTCCTGGTCGGGGCGCCGGATTCTGTCCCGGTTGCTCCTCTTCCAGTCCAGCCCTCTGCTGTGGCCCAGGAGTGCAGTGGAGGATGGCCCAAGTGCTTGGGCCCTGCACCCCATGGGAGACCAGGAGAAGCACCTGGCTCCTGCCTTCGGATCAGCGCGGTGGCCACGACACGCCGGCCGCAGCAGCCAATTGGGGGGTGAACCAATGGAAAAAGAAAGACCTCTCTCTCTGTCTCTCTCTCTCACTATCAACTCTGCCTGTCAAAAAAAAAAAAAAAAAAAAAAAAAGAAAGAAAGAAAGAAAAAGAAATATACACTACAATTACAAAAATGAAGGGATAGAATTTTATTAGAAAATTCAATGAATTTTTTATTTGGCTTAGAAATGACATATGGCATTTCAGAAAAAAAAATAAAATTTTATCCATATGTAAGACCAGTATTATGGCACAGCGGGTTAATCTGCTGCCTTCAATGGCATCTCATGTGTGTGCCAGTTTGAGACCCAACTGCTCCACTTCCAATCCAGCTCTCTGCTAATGCCCTGGGAAAAGCAGCAGAAGATGGCCCAAGTGCTTGGGTCCCTGACACTCACATAGGAGACCTGGATGAAGCTCTTGGCTTCTGGCTTCTGCCTGGCCCAGCACTGCCCTTTTTGGAAGTGAATCAGTGGGTGGAAGATCTCTCTGTAACTCTGACTTTCAAAATAAAATAAATCATAAAAAAAGTTTTGTTCATATGTGAGACTATTATCAGGTAAATGATTTTAAATCAGTAATATTTTATGTTGGTGAACATAGGTATAGATGATATTTTAAAGTTAAAGAATGGCACAAATCTTAGAAAAAAAACTTTTTTAAAAAGATTATTTATTTGAAAGTAAGAGTTATACAGAGAGAGAGAAGGAGAGGCAGAGAGAGAGAGAGAGGTCTTCCATCTGCTGATTCACTCTCCAATTGGCCACAATGGCTGGAACTGCATCAATCTGAAGCCAGGAACCAGGAGTTTCTTCCAGGTCTCCTATGTGGATTCAGGGGCCCAAGCATTTGGGCCATCTTCTACTGCTTTCCCAGACCATAGCAGAGAGCTGGATCAGAAGTGGAGCAGCCGGGACTCGAACCAATGCCCATATGGGATGCCCGCACTGCAGCTTTACCCTTTAACCCACAACATCGGCCCCAGAAAAAAAAAGCTTTCACTAGTTTGAATAATTTCAGAAAGTATTACATTCATAAAATCTTTTATTTTCATTTTACTGTCTTAAATTGTAAGAATATGTTAAAGATTTCTTTAATTTTACAAGATTTAAAACTATATTAATGGGAGAGCTTCCAAGATGGCAAAGTAGGGAAGGAGCTTACTGCTCTAGTCTAGAAGTTGATAGTTTTTAAAATGTGTAGAGAGTGCAATCTCAAGGGAGAGTTAGGGAGAAAATGGCAGTGGAAACTACTGAAATTAGAGGGACAGAGTGGACCTACATGGAGGGTATGGACTCCCACAACTCAGGACCACAACAGCCGAGAGTCTATGCACCAGTGTTGAAGAGTGAGGTGAGACCAGACTGCAGCAGCCCAAGCCACTGGCAAAAAAGCTGCAGGAAGAGCCTAGAGGGAACCTGGCATGGAGCACCACTGGGGATAGTGTACCTGCCAAACTAGAGGAGAAATAAAAAAGAAGGGCACATTTCTCTCTCCCCGATCATTTTATAGCCGTGTCCTGTAACAAGCCAATAGAGTGGGCACCATTTTGGAGGTACATAACAGCTGTGCCAGATTGTGTCCATGCCCAGCAACCAGCCAAGTAGAGACTCCTGATTCTGGTGGGGAGAACTAACAGGGGGCTGGGAGCTCATGACTGTGGGAGGCTTGTGTGCTGGGACTGTGAAAAAAAAAAAAAACTGAGGCTGTGTGGGAGGACTCACAGTGTGGCTGGGACTTTGGGCAGTCACGGTGGGAGACTTCACATGCTCAAGGCTTCCTGGTTACCTGGTGAGGGACATTGCTGGGAAATTTGTGCTTACACTGAGGACTGCACAGATCCTTTGTGTGGTCCTTGGGGCAGAATGAGCAAATCTTATACCTACTGGGGCTAGTGTTCAGGTAATGGTCTCCTTGCTCAGCTGAGCAGAATAAACCTCACTTCTGAAAAACAAAGAGATTTACTACGTCAAACCTGGGTGTATCACCTTAGACATGCTCTTCACCCTGGAGAACTGAACAGAGCTCCCTGGCAACACTCACCACATGCCTCTAGATATTCACTGAAAGCAGACACTCCACTCATCTACAGAGGAATAGTACAAAGATAAAAGCCACCACATGGGGCTGGCTCTGTGGCATAACAGGTAAAGTTGCTGTCTGTGTTGCTGGCAACCCATTTGGGCGCCGGTTTAAGTCTTGGCTGCTCCACTTCTGATCCAGCTCTCTGCTATGGCCTGGGAAAGCAGTAGAAGGCCCAAGTCCTTGGGCCCCTGCACCCTCATGGGAGACCCAGAAGAAGCTGTTGCTCCTGGCTTTGGATAGGTGCAGCTCCAGCTTTTGCAGCCAATTGGGGAGTGAACTAGCAGGTGGAAGACCTCTCTCTTTCTTTCTGCCTCTCTTTCTTTCTTTGTGTAACTTTGCCTTTCAAATATTAAATAAATCTTTAAAAAAGGCTATATTTCCAGAGATAGTATAAAATTAAAATCAATATGTAGCATTCACTTTAACTAACTGGATATTATACAGGTAGCATTTTGTTAAAAATTATGTAGTTACAACACAAAGTTGAAATACTAAGTTGCTCATGACAGATGGTCTAGAAACTGTGTTTTGTTTGATTAAAATGCATATCTACCAGCCTCTTCTGAAAATTTTTTAGTGCTAATATATGAAATGTGCCCTTTGTGCTTTTAAAATAGTTAGGAAATAATGTATTTGTTCACTGTGAGAGAGAGGAGTTTGAGCTGAGATTCTGCTGAATGACTCAAGCTTCATTTGCACTGCCATTAGCTAGCAATCACCCTTGGACTCCCTGTAGGCTTTCCCATCTCAAACATTCCAAGTGCCTAAAATTACCCAAACTCCCATAGCAATTAGCAGAACAAAACAAGTGGATAAATCCTACAAGAAAAAGAAAGAAATAGAAGTGCAAACATGATATATGCATTACACTTTCCTCTACCCACCCCCTTCCTAAAAGCACTATGGGTTCTTAATGTACCATTTTAGATGCTTAGTCTCTGTTCAGCTGCATTTGTAGATCTTATATAGTTACATGTGCTGTAAGACTAATATTTTAGAGAAGGAAGATTAAAAGGCCAAAGACTTAATTTTCAAAAAAAAGTTACATGTGAATTTAAATGAGAAAATAGCTGGCCTATCATCAGATTATTAGCAGCATAAGATCTGATAGTAAAGGAATTGATGATTTGTGTTTGTAATGGAGTTGTTGAAAATAGATACTATGCCCTTTTAGAAGATAATAACATTGATCATTTTTGTTTTGTTCAGAGTTAGTAGAAGTTTCCTGGTTTTCATTTTTGTTTTTTTGTTTTGTTTTGTTTTTGTTTTTGCCACTGGCTCTTCCTACTCTGTTGAATCATCAGAGACCCTAGGTAACCAAGGCACTGTTAGTTTAGATTATATGGGAAGTAACGCAGTAATACATGACCATAGTCTTTCTTGACTCTCCTTCAAGAACGTTCATTCACAAGAGTGCTTGATTCAATTCTCAGCTCCTCTGTTTTCTATCCAGCTTCCTGCTAACGCACATTCTGAGAGGCAGCGGATAATAACTTAAGAACTTATGCCCCTGACACTAACGTGGGAGGCCCAGATTGAGTTTCAGGTCCTGGCTTCAACTTGGCTCACCCCTGCCTATTGTGGACATTTGGGAAGGGAACCAGTGGATGGAAGGTCAATCTCTCACTCTCTGTCTGTATTTCAGATAAATAAATAAGTAAATTTTACAAAGAAATGCATTCATCTATGAATTATACTATGGGGAAACAGTATTATTATAAATGTTCAAAGGAAATTGTCCTTAAAGCCAACAATACTCCATCCTTAAAATTATGAAGTCATATACCTCAGTGATATTATGTAAACTTATTTGTATTTGCAATGTTGCTCAAAATATTGGATAAAATGACAAAAAGTGTTTACAAATCTGTAGGATTCTTTACAATGGAATCATTCCATTCACTTCATTTGATGGACTGCATTGTATTTTCCAGAAGACAGCATGATTTTCCATGATATTATTGATGGAACATGGACTAAGAAATAATAAATGACAGCTGCAAAAGTACATGACCTAGACAAATGGCTTGAAATCTACATAAATTGGTTTCCTGATCTATAAACTGGCAATGTTAGACAATTACTGCTTAACATATGTTAAACATGTAGAGAATATGAAGTATTTCAACAAAAATCAATCTGCTTTGTCTACCGTAATTCTTCCTTATAATGAGATTATTATTCAATGATATTTTGAGCTTGTACAGAACATAAACATTTCCAAGGTCATTAGCATCTACTACTATGGTTATTCCTCTCAAACTAATGTGGAGTTGGTACAACTGTAATTACTCTTGGTTTCTTTATCAACCAAAGTCACAGAAAAAAAAAAAAAACAGGAAAAGCATACAGAAAATGTAAGCGACTTTCTCACAGTCATATGGTGGTAGATATTTGATTGAAGTCTACTCAGTTTTCTATTTCAAAGGCTGTTTCTTCAGTTATTATGTAACACTAACTTTCTAGAACATATGAGCATGATTAGGAAAGCAGATATATTTCAGCAGTCTCCGGAAGATATTTGAGAGGATGATGAAGCCAAGCCCTATATAATGCCTTGAATGCCAATGCTAAATACCATCAGATCCCAGTGTCACAGACTCTGTCCTATAGCTTGAAATTTCCTCACCCTGCTTTTTTGATTGCAAATCAACCTCTTACCAAACCAACTCACTGAATTGAGGGAGTGGTACAACCTGCCCTACAGAGTCTCTGATCATCGTCAAAATTCTCTAAAGGGCATGTTATGGCTGACCAACTGAAGGAAAGTCATGAGCACTGGAGACCAACCGGGAGCCTGGACATGAACTGAATGTGTGCCTTTCAGCCCCAGTGTCTGTCTCTAAGAACCTGTCACTCTTAATCCCTATGAGAGTCCAGGAAAATGAGTGACAACTGCCTGGCTCCTTGCAATAAATAATATGTTTTTTTCCTACCACTTTGATGTCAGTGATTGCGTTCTTTGGGAAAGCAGTCTCATTTTGGGGGTTCCATAGCAACTCCTCCAACAAGTTTAGGGGATTATTTTATATCAGTGACGTGTCTGAGACCTTGTTTTCCAGAGTTAATGTCTGTACTTTTCAGGAAATGGATGAAAACTGTTATCTGTTAGTCAGCATGCTAAATGAATGGTAATTGTTTTCTATTGGTTCCAAATGGGATGAAAATCTTATACTTCTTTTCCTTTTTTTCTTAAAATATTAAATATCAGCAACCTACTCATTTCAGATAATTTAGGTGTAAACAGGTTGCATGTGGACTGGGTGACACATTAAGATTTAGCTTGTTATTTTTTTGTTTGGCTTCCTATATTTAATGTTTATACAGCTTATGAGCTGATTTTCCTCATTGTATCCATTTTTACTTTGTTGAAAAGCAAGAACAAGCTAGAAATAATTAATGTGTTTTTTATTGAATCACTTTATATGTGTCTGTTCTTTGATTTATTTATTCCTTCAGTAAATCTGAGGCTTCACTGCATACTGTGCACTACCATATGCTGAACATTAGGTTTCTTCAGTGGGAACAAGAGGCCCAATCGTTGTTCACGTAGGGCTTCGGATGAAGAATGAAGATGATGTGAAATGAGGGTAAAATAGTTCATAAGGATGGATCACATAGGGATTTCAATGCCAACTTACATATAGTCATCTTCATTTTAACAGCAACAGGAAGCTCATAAGGGATTTTATTTAGATAAGTCTTGAAGGTGACTAAGAGAACATGAAAATCACGTTGGTGTTTTAAAAATATTCTTGGGAGAGGGAAATATTGTATGTATGTCAAATATTTTTTCACAGTAAATAAATAGGACTGGAAATATAACTAGCATTATCAACTTTTTCTTAGCAATTTGTTAAAATATAGCACACGTATAGAAAAGTACTAAAAACAGCACATCAACAAATTATTAAAAGAGAACACATCTTATAACTAAACACAGCTAAAAAAAAGGATGCGATTAGCATACAAAACCCTCCTTCAGGTTCCTTCTCAATCAAAATGTTTTCCCTCTTCTAAAAGGCACCCAGTAGTCTGACTTCTAAACTCATAGTGTAGCTTTACCCTTATTTTGGTGAGCTTTGTATCAATGGAAACATAAATATGTACTATTTTTATCTGTGTCTTTTTTTCTATATTGTGAAATTCATTTATGTTCTTGCACATAACTGCATTTTGTTCATTTTTTTTGCTGTATAATATTCCATGAAATCTGTTACAATTTACCTATACATTCTTTTAAAATATTTATTTGATGGACTAGTGCTGTGGCATGGTGGGCTAAACTGCTTATGGCGCTGGAATCCCATATGGGCACCAGTTTGTATCCCAGCTGCTCCACTTCCCATCCAGCTCTCTGCTATAGCTTGGGAAAGCAGTAGAAGATGGATCAAGTGCTTGAGCCCCCGCATCCACGTGGGAGACCTGGAAGAAGCTCCTGGTTCCTGGCTTTGGATCGGCTCAGCTCCAGCTGTTGCGGCAACCTGAGGAGTGAACCAGTGGATGGAAAACCTTTCTCTCTGTCTCTCCCTCCCTCTGTCTGTAACTCTACCTCTGAAATAAATAAATAAAATATTTTTAAAAATATTTATTTGAGAGACAAAAATACAGAGAGAGCTTCCATCTGCTGTTTCACACCCCATGTGCCTGCAATGGTATAAGCTGGGTTGGGGTAGGAGCCAGAAGCCAGAAACACAATTCAGGTTCCCATCTGAACGATAGGAACTCAATTAACTGACCTGTTATCTGTTGCCTCCCAGGTCTGCATTAGCTGAAATCTGGAGTAAGGAGCCAGAGCCAGGAATTGAACCTAAATACTCTGATGTGGGACATGTACATCTTTACCTCTAGACTACATGCACACTTGTATGTGTATGTTCTATTGTTGGACATCTGGAATGCTGCAGTTTGGGCTACCTGAATACTGGTGTGCTGAATATCCTTTTATATATATTTTGGTTTACATAATCACAAATTTCTGTCAGATATACACAGAGGAATTGGACAGAATAATCATTAATTATATTAATATTTAAATTTGGTAGATAATGCTAAACATTTTCCAAAGTAATTACACAAATTTTCATCTCCACATATGTTAGACTTCTAACAGCTCCATATTCTTACCTAAATTACTGTGATTTTCAAATTTGTTATTCAACCAAAAGAGTCAATTTGCCAGGAAGATGTAACAATACGTATGCACCAAATAGCAGAGTTTCAAAACATAAAACTAATATTTGATAGAATTAAAGTGCATAAGTACATCATCATACTGGAGGAATTTAACACAGTATGCTCAGTAGCTGTTGAGACAGGAAGAAAAAGAAGCATTAAGTCTCTAGAAGATTTGATGAACAAAATTTACAAAACTGACTCTATTTACATATTTAGAATATGGGCAAACAACCATTGAATGAACATTCTTTTAAAATCCACATGAATTGCCGGCACCACAGCTCACTAGGCTAATTAATCCTCCACCTGTAGCGCTGGCACCTGGGTTCTAGCACCAGTTGGGGCACCAGATTCTGTCCCGGTTGCTCCTCTTCCAGTCCAGCTCTCTGCTCTGGCCCGGGAGTGCAGTGGAGGATGGCCCAGGTCCTTGGGCCCTGCACCTGCATGGGAGACCAGGAGGGGGCACCTGGCTCCTGGCTTCGGATCAGCACAGCACGCTGGCCACAACGCGCTGGCTGTAGCGGCCACTTGGGAGGTGAACCAATGGAAGGAAGACCTTTCTCTCTGTCTCTCTCTCTCGTTGTCTAACTCTGCCTATTAAAAAAAAAATCCACATGAATCTTTACCAAAATTGTGCTAGGCCATAAAACAATTTTGAAATTATTCTCTGGCCACAGTGGATATCAATAACACAAGAAAAATATCCAAATATTTAGAAATTATTCAATATACTTTGAAGCAATTAACCAAAGAAGAAATGATAATGAAAATTAAAAAATACTTTACTCATAAAGATAATGAACATACAGGATATCAAACCTTGTGGTAGGTCGGCGCCGCGGCTCACTAGGCTAATCCTCCGCCTTGCGGCGCCGGCACACCGGGTTCTAGTCCCGGTCGGGACGCCGGATTCTGTCCCGGTTGCCCCCCTTCCAGGCCAGCTCTCTGCTGTGGCCAGGGAGTGCAGTGGAGGATGGCCCAAGTGCTTGGGCCCTGCACCCCATGGGAGACCAGGAGAAGCACCTGGCTCCTGCCATCGGATCAGCACGGTGCGCTGGCCGCAGCATGCCAGCCACGGCCATCAGAGGGTGAACCAACAGCAAAGGAAGACCTTTCTCTCTGTCTCTCTCTCTCACTGTCCACTCTGCCTGTCAAAAAAAAAAAAAAAAAAACAACTTGTGGAATGCTGAGAACCTATGCAGAGAAGAAAGTTTATACCCCATACATTTAAATATCAGCAAAGAAGGTAGATCACACATCAATATCCAAATATTCACCTCAGACATTAACAAAAGAGCATCATATCACATACCAAGAAAAGAACAACAAAAACCATAAAGATAATGAGATACAAAGCAAAACAAACAAATGAAAATCTACAACAGAAATGCTTAACAAAATCAAATGTGAATTATTTGAAGGACTCATGTTGGGGACTCAGAAAATGATACTCCAAAGTGATGGCCTCGGAAGAATTCAGAGAAGCAAACTTTCTCTCTAACCTCTCCTGCCCTCCTGTCTCTTACCTTTCATTTTCCCCCAAGGCAAGCCACTTGAAGTAGAAATCCTCTTTCCTGAGACAGGCTACGGAACCCAGAGTCCCTCTCCTCTAACCCCAACATTAACTGTTGCTGCTCTCTACAACTTCATTGCTGACCTACCTCTCAAAATACTCGGATACCAATTTAACTGTATGCATCCTTCATTGATTAGTCAGTTTGTCAATGACTCCCAGATATTAATCTCCAGATATTATTACTGACATCTAACTTCAAATATCCAACTTCTGTATGGCATCTCCATTTGACTGTCACTCTGGAATATCAAGTTCAGAAGGCCCATCAACAGAAGACTGGATAAAGAAATTATGCGATATGTACTCTGTAGAATGCTATACAGCAGTAAAAAAAAAAAAAATGAAATCCGGTCATTTGCAACAAAATGGAGGAATCTGGAAAACATCATGCTGAGTGAAATGAGCCAGTCCCAAAGGGACAAATATCATATGTTCTCCCTGATCGGTGACAACTAACTGTGCACCTAAAAGGAAACCTGTTGAAGTGAAATGGACACTTGAGAAACAATGACTTAATCAGCCCTTGTCCTGTCAAGGAACAACTTACTATTTTATTCCTTTTAGTATTTTTTTTTTGTTCTACTTAATACCATTGGTTGAACTCTTTAATTAACACACAATTATTCTTAGGTGTTTAAATTTATCTGAAAAGTGATCCCTGTTAAATATAAGAGTGGGAATAAGAGAGGGAGGATATGTACAGTTCGTCACATGCTCACTCAGACTTACCCCTAATAGTAGAGCTAGAAATGTGCCAGGGGATTCCAAATCAATCCCATCAAAGTGGCATGTACCAATGCCATCTTACTTGTTAAAGTGATCAGTTTAAGTTCATAATTGATCAAAAAGATAGGATTAAGTGCCAAAGGGATTACATAAATAAGACCAGTGTCTGCAAATAATAATTGATAGAATTAAGAAGGAAAGAATGATCTTTCATGGGAAACGGGATACGCAGCAGACTCATAGAATGGCAAATGCCCTAAACAACACTCTGGCCTCAGAATCAGCCCTTTAGGCATTCGGATCTGGCTAAAAAGCTCCTGGATCCTGGCTGTCTTCAGCTGCTTTCCCAGGCCATTAGCAGGGAGCTGGATCAGAAGTGGAGCAGCTGGGACTGAATCAGTGCCAGAGCTGTGCCCATCTGAAGCCAGGAGCCAGGAGCTTCTTCCGGGTCTCCCACATGGGTGCAGGACTTGGGCCATCTGTACTGCTTTTCCAGGCCATAGCAGAGAGCTGATTCAGAAGTGGAGTAGCCAGGACTCAAACCAGTGTCCATATGGGATGCCGGCACTGCAGGCAGCAGCTTTACCTGCTATGCCACAGCGCTGGCCCCGAGAATTATTTTTAATAGATGTAAATGCCTTTATTTCTTTCATTACTGCTTTAAAACAACAACATGGGGATAGTTTTTTTTTTTAATTATTTATATTTTTGAAAGGTAGACTTACAGCAAAAGGGGAAGAAATAGAGATCCTCCACCCTCTGGTTCACTCCCCAAATGGCCACAAATTGTCAGGCTTGGGCCAGGCCAAAGCCAAGAGACAGGAAATTCCTCCAGACCTCTCCTGTTGGCTTCAGGGTCCCAAGCACATGAATCATCCCCCAGTGCTTTTCCAGGTGCACCATCAGGGAGCTGGATCTGAAGTGGAGCAACAAGGACCGAACTGGTGCCCATATGGGATGGCCATACCACAGGCAGCAGCTGTACCTGCCACACCACAGTGCTGGCCCCAACATGGGAATATTTTAACCTGGCAATTATTCACACTCAAAATAATGACTCATAGTCACCAGAAAAATAATGTTATGTACCCCAATTCTTCCTTACCAAAAACTGTGGAAAAGTTTGAAAATGTTTTCAGAAATTTTCACTGAAAACTTTCATATTAAAAATAAGCATACATGCACAATCATATACAACACAGATGCCAAATGTGATTACATTAGATTAGATAGAGAATGCAACAATATGGAAGTCCAATTTTTGTACGCTGCCAGTAACAGGATATGTTTGTGCTTTGATCTTTCATAAATTATAAACGTGTTAGTAGTGGTTTTGCCAAATTAATTGGCAGTGAGAAAGAGATAAAATGCCATTCTGTTGAAAGAAAGGTGTAAATAAGTGAGGTAGAATTACATGTGAGGCCCAGTTAGTAATCTGACTTCCAGAACTGTGAAATCGTCCATTTGTGTTGTTATGAGTCAATAAGTAGCTGATAACTCATTAAGGTATCAACCAGAAACTAACACAGTTCATATTTTGGTATTCAAATGAGAAACCTTTAAGGTAGACTCAAAAGTTAAGCAACCAGCCAGCTCTCTGACATTTGCGGTATAGGGAAGACATTCCATGAGCAATTGCTCATAACAACACAAATGGGCGATTTCACAGCTCTGGAAGTCAGATTTCTGAACTGGGCCGCACAGGGCTAAAGCATCCGTTTTCTTGCCTTTTCCACCTCTGAAGGCCACCATGTTCCCTGACTCAGTGTGCACTTCCACCATCTTCAGAGGCAGAAACAACAGGTCAACCTTTTCACATTGCCTCACTCTGATCTTTTTTTTTTTTAAGATTTATTTATTAGTTTAAAAGGCAGGGAAACAGAGAGAGAGAGAGAGAGAGAGAGAGAGAGATACACAAGGAGAGAGAAATCTTCCATCCTCTGGTTTACTCCCCCAAAACCAAAATGCCAACCAGACCAGGCTAAGCTGATTCCAGGAGCCAGGAACTGAATGCACCTCTCCCACATGGGTGGCAGCATCCAAGCACTTCGGTCATTCTCTGCAGCCTCCAAGGCACGTTAGCAGAAGGTTGGCTCAGAAGCACAGAGTAGCCAGGACTTACACCGGGCACTCTGATATAGATACAAGCAGTCCCAAGCTGAGGTTTAACCCACTGTGCCTCAACACCCACTCCATACTCTCTGTGTGCTTCCTTCTTCCACTTTTAAGAACTGTTAGGATTATCTTGTGTCCCTCAAGTAATTTCTGATGACATCTTTATTATAAGGCTAACAGCAGACTTAACTCAATTAATGATCTCAATTTATTTTTGCCATGTAACATAACATTTAAAAGTTCTGGGATTTGGATTTAGACGTCTTGCAGGAGGTGGGGCATTATTCTTCTTACCACAAGGATATCTTTGAGTTTGATTATAAGTGTAACATACTATGTTTATTTTTTAAAAAAAATCCAATCTCAAAGTCTCTCTCTCTCTCTCTCTCTCTCTCTCCCTCCCCATTTCTCTCTGTCCTCACCCTAGTTCCTCCCTTTTAACCTAGAAAATTGCTGGCATCCTCTGGTCACAGCGATCTAACTATGGCCTTTTCTAAGCTCTCATGTATTGCTTTGCATTTTAGTGATTTATGAATCTGTCTTTCTCCCTCACCAGAATGTGAGCATTTTGAGGGCAGAGACCTCAGACTTCTGATAGTCTCCTGCTCCTAGATTTCACATGCTGCCAACAGGCAGAGCACATAATAAATATGGTTCAAATGATGTAAAGACTTTTCAGATGAATAGAGGCCTTGACAAGCTAAGTAACTTGCTTAAAGTCACTGAGCACATTCTCTCTCTTCTGTCATATTATTGTGCCCTCAGTATCAGGGGGAAAAATGACAAACATTTTGCCACTTATTCATGAAGAAAAAATTGTTTAGCATCTCCTATATACTAGGCAGGTTTTTTTTATTTATTTATTTATTTATTTATTTATTTATTTATTTAGGTAGGCACTGGGACTACATCAATAATTGAAATGGATTGCTGTCATGGAAATCACATCCTGTTGTCTAGAGATTTCAATAAATAAAATAATAAAATACTTGGCACTGTGGGAAAATTTGAGCAGAGTAGGCGGGATGGAGGGACTGTTGGGACAATATTAGCTGGGCAGGGTTTACAGTGTTATATAGTGTACACAGGGTATACCTGCCTAAGAAGGTGAGTTCCCTGTGCTCCTCTTAGCATTACGAGTGGGTAGAAGTGTAGGGCAACCAAAACATGGTCGAGTTAAAACAGAATATTTTCTTTTTTTTTTTTCTTTTTGAGCTGCCACACCTTTTGAAAATGTCAGTTAGTTGCTATAACTTAAAAACCATAAGATTTCACTTAATAATCCAGCATTCTAGCCCCTTTTGGAAAATCAGCTGATTGGTGGTGCCAGGCTTACAGTCAGGCATGGTGACTACTAGCCAGAGCTGGAATAGGCTGCTACCTTCTGTGGTTCTTGTGCTGTGGTTCAGCAGCTCTAAGCTTCCCAGTTATGATTTCCTTTTTTTTAAAGATTTTATTTCTAATGTCAGAGTGAGAGAGAAAGAGAGAGAGAGAGAGAGAGACAGAGACAGAGATCTTCCATTTGCTGTTCACTCCCTAGATGGCCAGAATGGTCAGTGCTGGGCCAGGCAGAAGCCAGGAGCTTTATCTGGGTCTCCCATGTGGGTGTAGAGGCCCAAGGACCTGGGCCATCCTCTGTTGCCTTCCCAGGCCCTTAGCAGGGAGCTGGATCTGAAGTGAAACAGCAGAGACATGAACCAGTACCCATATGAGATGTAGCATGCAGACAACGGCTTTAACCACGAAGCCACAAAGGCACCTCCGCCATATGACCTTTTGAATGGGAAAGAATGAAGTGAGGTTGATCAGCTGTTCTCCTACGGAACCCTGTCCACTGCCCACAGGTCTGAGCATGCAGAGTGCAGAGCAGGACAAGCAGGAGGGCAGAGAAGAGAGCCGCAGTGAGGAGAGCCGCAGTGAGGAGCCACTTCCCAGCCCCTCTGCATTCTACCAGCGTTTACTGCTAGCTGTGTCCAAGGCATCCCATGTGTCCTGCCCTGGCTCAAGCTGTTCGGGTGCATCAGGCCACCCTGCTTCCTCCAAGAGCTGGGTCTAGGACCCGAGGCTTTGTCCTGAGCCTGTGTGTCAGCATGGCCTTCCTTCCTGTCAACTATCTCAGCCAAATGTACACCAGGAGGTGGCAGTCTTGTCCCGGTCCAGCATAAAGTTGAGAACCCTGCAGGGGGCCCCGCCTACGGACAGGGCTGTGCAGGAGTCCACGTGGTAGCTCAGCAATCTCAGGCCTCCCTCCTGATGCACCTTGAATTGCTCCCGTTTTTGAGCTGCCATGTGTTTCTGGTCCCTCTTCCACTAGGTGGGAGTCACGCAAGTGGCACAATGTCTTGTACAGTTGTGACTCTGAGGGATAGAAAAACTGGAGCTCAGTTGTCATCCTTGCAGCACAGCCCCAGAAGCAGCGGGACAATATGCCAAATCACCTATACTCATTGTTTGTTCCCTTCTCCCAAAATCAACTCTTTCAATTGAACTTAGCTATTTATGGTGCCAGCGCTGTGGCATAGCATGTTAAGCCACCACCTGTAATGTCACATCAATATGGGCACTAATTTGAGACCTGGCTGCTCCACTTCCAATCCAGCTCCCTGCTAATGTACTTGGGGAGGCAGTGGAGGATGGCCCAAGTCCTTGGGCCCCTGCACCCACATGGGAGACCCAGAAGAAGCACCTGGCTCCTGGCTTCCATCTGGCCCAGCCATTGCAGCCATTTGGGGAGTGAACCAGCAGATAGACCTCTGTCTCTGCGGCTGCCTCTCCCTCTCTGTAACTCTGTCTATAAAATAAATAAATAAGATTTTTTAAAAAAAATTTAGCTGTTTTCCTTGGTGATTGCTTCTATTTAAATGTCTTTCCACTGCTATTTCTTGGGATATCAAATTTCAGTATTATCTACTAACTTTTCATTTTGTTAAGCAAATGTAATTCTCAAATATCTCCTCCCATATACTTTTGTCTTCCCAATATAGTGATACTACCATTTTTTAAAATCAATATTCAATGTTTAGCTAATGAGCCAAGTAGGAGCATTTTTTTTTTTTTTTTAGTTTGTAAGCACAATTTTGATTGACATTCAGTTACAAGGCAGGGACAAAACCCATCAAAAGACCTGATTTACAATCCTTTATCCTATCTGGCTTGCTCATGACAAAACAATAAAACCATACAGAAGGGTGGGATAGATAACTTGTTTTTTTTTGGTTTTTTTTTTTTTTTTTTTTTTTTGATAGGCGGAGTTAGTGAGAGAGAGAGAGACATAGAGAAAGGTCTTCCTTCCGTTGGTTCACCCCGCAAATGGTTGCTATGGCTGGCGCTGCACCGATCCAAAGCCAGGAGCCAGATGCTTCTTCCTGGTCTCCCATGCAGGTGAAGGGGCCCAAGTACTTGGGCCATCCTCCACTGCCCTCCCGGGCCACAGTAGAGAGCTGGACTGGAAGAGGAGCAACTGGGACAGAATCTGGTGCCCCAACCAGGACTAGAACCAGGGGTGCCAGCGCCGCAGGTGGAGGATTAGCCTAGTGAGCCAAGGCCTAGCCAAGATAACTTGTTTTTACAATAAACTGTGAACTCAGAAGGATACAATCACCACTTCCTTGCTATTCTCATGGTAAATATGGAGATTCCTAAAGAAGTAGAAAGGATGCTTTGTTCCTGCTAAAGATAACCTTTTATGGGGGAAGCAAGTATTCTACACACCAAATTCCACTGGGACCACCCTGACTGCCTATTAACCCATTTGACTCCTCACATTCCTCTCTCAAGAATGGACCCTAACATCTGTTAGGGGGACTGGGCGATGATCGTTCTGGCTGCTTCATGTTGAAAAGTAACATCCTTGGGAAGAGCAGGCAAGACAGAGTTCCGGAGGAGGTGGCTTTTCAGTAGGAGGTGGCTTCTCTAGGGGGATTCTGGGCCAGCTTGCAGAGACTGCTTCCATCTGAGGTTTCATGTGTATGGCCAGCTAGAATTTTACTTGTTCAAGTCTGGAGAAAGTGGATCTAACAAGCAGTTTAAGCTCATAGGATGTAAAATTGAGGACAGAGTCCTTATTAGAAACCCTAAGTAAGGTGCTGTCTAAACCACAAGCAAGTTTTCTTATTGAGAGGCAAATAGAAACTGACATAAGGGACACGGTAATAATCAGGTGGGCTTTAAGGCCTTGTCAGTTATGAGGCCCACACCTATCTATCTCTTCACATTGGGTACAATATAAGGGAGGTGTGAACCTCACCAGGGAAGGCACCCTGTTGACTTCCATTATCTAGCTGGCCTGGGAGGAGAGCTGGCTTGAAGAGAAGGCAGATGGCATCTCAAAAAGGAGTTAATATACAGTTCTGCCTTCACTGTTGCTGACCCTACTTGGTCATCCCCTCGATAGCAGGGGTTAATGTGGAAGCCGGGCCGAGTGAAGGGCTTTTCAGCTTACAGTCAAGAATACCTACGACTCTGACCTGGAAATCCTTCAACTCCAGGGCAGTTCTATTTCCAGTGACACAACTCTTGGCTGGTAGAACTGCCAGGGCTCTTCATAAACTGACTTCTGCTGAATCCCTGGCTTTCCACATCAAAAACTAATGCACTGGACTGGCTTGTTGGGTCTCCTTGATGGCAGATCACTGTGTAAACCATCCATTAATTTGTCTGTCACCTATCTTTACACTGCTTTTTTCAGCCTAGCTTCCTCTTCCTCCTGGTTTTTGTTAAAACAAATCAGAAGAAAATTTTAAGAGGGTGCAAATCAAGGGGGTGAGTATTTGTTAATGCTTACATCCTTTTTCTTGAACAATATTTTGTGTTCTCTTTGGTTAACATTGCCCCATTTTCATACATTTCACTTTGTCATTATTATGTACCAAATGCCAAGCTTATTATATAGCATATTGATAGAATTTTTAATCCCCTGAGACAGCATTCATTCTGTTCTACTTTCCAAACAAATTTGGACACTTGTTGGTGGATCTATTGGATGGCTGCCATTATGGGATTTCAATTATACATCTCTGTAGTATTCCTTAGGAGATGCATTTCATCTCTGAAAATATATTTATCCTTTTCATTAATTCATTTTTTATTTGTTAAAGTTTTAGAAAGATTTATTTATTTATTTATTGGAAAGTCAGACTTATATAAATCATCCACTTATATAAATCATCCACTGATTTATTCCCCCAGATGACCACAATGACAAGAGCTCAGCTGATCTGAAGCCAGGAGCCAGGAGCTTCTTCTTGGTCTCCCACGTGGGTTCAGGGGCCCAAGGACTTGGACCATCTTCTACTGCTTTCCCAGGCCATAACAGAGAGCTGGATCAGATGTGAGCCTCCTTTTTCATGAATTTAATTGGTGATTTGCTTTAAGTATACAATTCTGCACTGAAAACTTTTCTCTCAGGATTTTCTAGGTTTGACTCTCTGTCATTTACCTCTAATGGTTTGATATTGAGCAATTTGCCTAAGATTCCTAATATTTTTCTGTGGACTTTTAAAATTCTGTTAAAATAATGGAGTCTCATTCCAGAGTGAAGATGTGAATAATGTACCATTTCATTAACAAACTCCAGAACTAAGCTCTGGAGCTCCTTTCTCTGAGGCTATTTGGTTTTTCAGGAAAGTAATTCTACAAATCCTTGCCTGAAATGTATCTACGTGTCTTCCCTAGTCCTGGAGGCAAAGTGAGGTACCAGGATAAATGTCTCACTAGATACACAAACTTTAACTAATCCTTTCTATTTTCAGCACTCTATCTCAGCCAACATAGTACTTTCTAGTAGTTTTAACGCCAAAGCTTTTGTGTGATTCATTACATTTTTCTCTATAGTTGAGAAATATTTTTCACAATTATCTTCAGCTGAGAAGCATAATGAAAAAGAAATTTATTGAGAATTTTTTGCCATTAAAAATATAGGAATGAAAGGAAGTTTCCCCTCTGCCCTGGGCTTCATATTCAGTGAAATAAACTGACACAGATAGATTAATTGGAGAAGGAATATGCAAGTTTACCACCTATGAGGAAGCCATCACATAGTGTTAACTACCCAGTAGCCTAGCAATATTGAGAAATTTATATAGCCCCTTTTCTATAGCGAAGAGGGTGAGCAGGGAATTTTTAGGGGAATAGTAAGTGATTTTTAGGGGAACTCAGCAGGCTTGAGGAACACACACTAGCTTGGGACAAAGTTCACTAGGCCTACAGATTAAACAACGTGTTACAAATGATGTTCTAGGGATCAAAACAGAGAACAATGGTGTGTGACCAAAGATCTGTCCAGGTTGGATAACAGGCTTGAGTATTTCTTGAAGCTATAGTTTAGTTCCTGAAAGCTCAGGAAAGGGGCTAAGGGTAAGTGTTTCTTCTTGGATAAGTCCGGACTTTAGAGATAAAAGAATTTTGCAGGAAGCCTCTCCCTGTACTTGGGGTAAGAGAGAAGAACAAAAGGTTAGAAAGACTTTAATCTGAGCCCACATTTAAAACCTTTTGAGTTCCTTTATATTAAATTGATCAGTGTGTCTCAAAAATGACGTATGGGGTGGGGTATCACTCTCTGAGCCCCAACAAAGCACTAGTAAACAAATTACATCTAATAGTCAATACAAAACTCACTTTTCAATGGAGAAATTAAAGGATCTTGGTTTGAAGCTTAGAAGCCTCAGTAATGTTCTTAAATTTGCACTTCTCTTTGGACTGTCAAAGCTTAATTCAACTTGCAAAAATAATGGAAATTTTTCCAGCATGAATATTTATTGTTTTCAATCTAAGATAGGAAATCATTTGTTACAGAATAAAAAATATACATTATTTTCTTAAAGCATTTTTTAAATATATACTTATTTGAAAGGCAGAGTTAGAAAGAGAGGGAATGACAGAGAGATAAAGATAGAGAGAAAGACAGAGAGAGAGAGGTCTTCCATCCCCTGGTTCACTCCCCAAATGGCTGCAATGGACTGGACTGGGCCATGCCAACACCAACAGCCTAAAAATCCATCCTGGTATGCCATATGGGAAACAGAGTACTAGGCACTTGGGCCATTTTCTACTGCTTTTTCATGTACATTAGCAAGAAGCTGGATCAAAGGTGGAGTAGCCAGGAAGTGAAGTAGTGCTTATCATGGGTGACAGCTTAACCCTCTGTGCCTCAACACCAGCCCCATGTATTTTATTTCTTTTAAAAAAATTATATAATGCAGCATACACCTCTGGATATTCACTAAGCCACAGAGGAACAGTTCAAAAATAAAAGCCATCACAGAGGAGGGGAAAAACAACAACAACAACAACAACAAAAAAAAAACAAGTATCTCCACAAATGCTTAATAATACATAGAGCAATTCAAGAAACAAGAATAAGGAAGACAACATAATGCTCCAAAAAGAACACAACAACAATTCAATACTAAAATGTGAAGATGAAGAGATAGAAGAAAAGCTAGAAATGGAATTCGAAATTTTGGTTGTAGGATTACTTAGAAGTAATCAGAAGCAAATTCATGAACTAAAGAAATCCATACATGGACATGAATGAAAATTTTTCTCATGAAATTAAGATTTTAAAGAGAAATCAAAACAAAATATTGGAAATGATGAAGTCAATAGAACAAATAAAAATAATGTGGTGGAAAACCTTGGTGAGGCAGAAGAAAGAATATCTGAGTTAGAAGACATATCTCTGGGCCATGGCTCACTAGGCTAATCCTCCACCTGCAGCGTTGGCACCCCAGATTCTAGTCCCGGTTGGGGCACCAGGTACTAGTCCCAGTCGCTCCTCTTCCAGTCCAGCTCTCTACTGTGGCCCGGGAGGGCAGTGGAGGATGGCCCAAGTGCTTGGGTCCCTGCACCCGCATGGGAGACCGGGAGGAAGCACCCAGCTCCTGGCTTCAGATAGGTGCAGCGCTGGCTGAAGCAGCCATTTGGGGAGTGAACCAATGGAAGGAAGACCTTTCTCTCTGTCTCTCTCTCACTGTCTATAATTCTCTCTGTCTCTCTCTCTCACACTCTAACTCTGCCTGTCAAAAAAAAAAAAAAAAAAAAGAAGAAGAAGAAGAAGACATATATCTGGAAATTCTGCAGTCAGACCAAGAAAAAAAAAGAAATCAGAAAACTAAAAAAACAGTGTTGGAGATTTATGGGATACCATCAAATAACCTAGCATATGGATCTTAGGTGTTCCTGAAGGTCTGGAAAGAGAAAATGGATAAGAACACATTTTTAGTGAAATAATTACAGAAAACTTCCCTGATTTGGAGAAAGAATGGCACACCCAAGTACAGGAAGCACATAGAACTCCTAGTAGACATGACCTGAAAAGATATTCACCACAACACAGTGTAGTCAAACTCTCCACAGTAAAACATAAAGAAAAGATTCTAAAATGTGTATAAGAGAAACGTCAGATTACTTTCAGAGGACCTCCAATTAGCCTTACAGCTCTCTTCTCATCAGAAACTCTATAAGCTAGGGAAGAATGGCGAGATATGTTCCAAGTCTTAAGAGAAGCAAATTTTCAATACAGAATACTGTACCCTGCAAAGCTCTCATTAATGAATGAAGGTAAAATAAAGACATTAAATGACAGAAATTGAAAGAATTTGTCACTCAAATTCAGCCTTACCAAACATGTTTAAGGATGTACTACACACAGAAACACAGAAACATGGTCATCACAATAAAAGAAAGTGAAGACATGGCCGACATCATGGCTAACTAGGCTAATCCTCCACCTGTGGCGCCGGCACCGCAGGTTCTCGTTCCAGTTGGGGCACCAGTTCTGTCCTGGTTGCTCCTCTTCCAGTCCAGCTCTCTGCTGTGCCCCAGGAAGGCAGTGGAGGATGGCCCAAGTGCTTAGGCCCTGCACCTGCATGGGAGACCAGGAGAAGCACCTGGCTCCTGGCTTCGGATCAGTGCAGCACTGGCCGTAAAGGTCATTTGTGGGGTGAACCAACGGAAGGAAGACCTTTCTCTCTGTCTCTCTCTCTCTCACTCTCTAACTCTGCCTGTCAAAAAAAAAAAAAAAAAAGTGAAGGCAGAAAATTTCCCAGTGAAAGTACAAAGGAAATCCAAAGTAAACAATAAGAATATTTATGGGAAAATGTCAGAGCCAATTCATTACTTATCAATAGTAACCTTGAATGTGAACAGTCTTAACTCTCCAGTTAAAAGATACAGACTGGCTGAATGGATTAAATAGCAAGACCCATCTATTTGCTGCCTACAAGAAACACATCTCACCAACAAGATGCATGCAGACTGAAAGTGAAAGGATGGAAAAAGATATTCCATGCTAACAGAAACTAAAAAAGAGCTGATGTAGCCATCCCAATATCAGACAAAATAGACTTTAACACAAAAACTGTTAAAAGAGACAAAAAAGGGCATTGTGTAATGATTAAAGGATCAATTCATCAGAAAGATGTGGCTATTACAAAGGTATATGTACCAAAAGACAGGGAACCTGCTTATTTAAAAGAAATGTTAATGGATCTAAGGGAGACATAAGTCAAATACAATAGTAATGGGGGACTTCATTACCCCACTTTCAACTATGTACAGATCAACCAGACAGAAAATCAGCAAGGAAATAACAGAGTTAATTGACACTATAGACCAAATGGACCTCACAGATATCTATAGAACTTTTCATCCTACAGTTACAGAATACACATTCTTCTCACCAGTGCATGGAACTTTCTCTAGAATAGACCACATGCTAGGCCATCAAACAAGTCTAAGAAAATTCACAAAAATAGAAATCATGGCCGGCGCCATGGCTCAATAGGCTAATCCTCCACCTGTGGCACCGGCACACTGGGTTCTAGTCCCAGTCGGGGCACCAGATTCTGTCCTGGTTGCTCCTCTTCCAGGCCAGTTCTTGCTATGGCCTGGGAGTGCAGTGGAGGATGGCCCAAGTGCTTGGGCCCTGCACCTGCATGGGAGACCAGGAGAAGCACCTGGCTCCTGGCTTTCGATCAGCGCGATGTGCCGGCCGCAGTGCACCGGCTGCAGTGGCCATTGGAGGGTGAACCAACAGCAAAGGAAGACCTTCCTCTCTGTCTCTCTCTCTCACTGTGCACTCTGCCTGTCCAAAAAAAAAAAAAAAAAAAAAAAAAGAAAAAGAAAGAAACATGCATTTTCTCTGGCCACAGTGGAATGAAACTGGAAATCAACAAATCAAAGATTTCTAGAATATATGCAAATACATGAAGAGTGAATAACATGCTCTTGAATGAGCAGTGGATCAGTGAAGAAATAAATAGAAAAATAAAAAAATTTCTGGAAATAAATGAAGATGACAACATAACATCAGAACTTATGGGATACAGCAAAAGCAGTGTTAAGAGGAAAGATTATAGCAATTGGTACCTACATCAGGAAATTGGAAAGGCACTAAATAAATGAGCTTTCAATGCATCTCAAGGACCTAGAAAAACAATAGCTAACCAAACCAAAAACTAGTAAAAGAAATAATTTAAATTAGCGAAATCAACAAAATTGAAGACAAAAAATACAAAAGATCGCAAAACAAATAGCTGTGTTTTTGAAAAAATAAACAAAATTGACCTACCATTGGCCCAATTAATCAAAAAAAGAAAAAAGAGACAGGACACCAAATCAACAAAATTTGAGATGAAAAAGGAAATGTAATGACACAACAGAAATAAAAACAATCACCAGAAATTACTACAAAGAGCTGTATGCCAACAAACTGGGAAACCTAGAAGAAATGGATGGATTCCTGGACACATAAAACCTACCTAAACTGCATCATGAAGACATAGAAAACCTAAAGAGACATATAACCAAGATGAAAATTGAATCAGTAATAAAGAATCTCCAGAAAAAAAGAATAGCCCAGGACTGGATGAAGCTCCTGTCTTCTGGCTTTGGCCTGGCCTAGCCCCAGCTTTCTGAAGCCATTTGAGGAGTGAATCAGTGGATGGGAGATCTCTCTATATTTCCCTTTCTTTTCCATAACTCTGCCTTTCAAGTAAATAAATATCTAAAATATATGTATGTTTTTATGATAATTCTGATGTGATGTAATTCAGTTAGTTTTTTAAAAAATGGTTGTAAGTTTTGTCTAAGAAACATGAAATCAATGCCCAGAAGCCAAGGTGCCAGTATGACTGTATACAAGAGTACTTTAAAATGTTCATGGAAAAAGATGTTTAGTTTGGTGAAATTTTTTCTGAAATCCATAAATATAAGGAGTCTTCAAACAGTTTAAAAATGCATATTATGCAAAAAGCTATACATAAATATTATTTAATTCCATTTTCAACAAATATTTGGAGCAAAATGTTCCATCTATAAAGTATAGTGTCACAGTTTGAACCACATTAATAGCAAAATAGTATTTATAGATATAAAATGAATCTGATGGAGCAATTACATTCTAAGTTATAGTGTTGTTAAGGTGGTTAGTGCCAGGGCTTTCATAACAATTGTACTCAAAACTAAATTATGAATCTGTGTGTCTTGTTCTTATGCAGGCACAGCCTGAGTATCCAAGGTAATTAGTGAAATGTGAAGGGATATATATATATATATAACAATGCAAATTTCTTCTTGTTTAAATATTTCCAGTAACATTTTTGTATTATCCTTAACAAGTACATTATTAACCACTTTATAAATATTTCTGAGTCAAATATTGTATATAAATATACAGATGATTTAAATATATTTCCAAGTGATAGAAGCAATACTATGGCTAACGATCTTGAATAACATGTTTCCATCTTCCATTGTTTCTGAACTCACACAATACATGTTATCTACTTTAATATAATTTATCTATTATTTTGCTCATACCCTATTCCTGGAGATTAAAATAGAATCACATTTTTAAAACTTGATAAAAAGTATTTTATTCCAAACTGACATACTAAAGTTGTTCTGAGCTATTAATCTTTTGGGGGACAAAAATAAATATCTAAGGAGCAAAATGTACTTGATTAAGTAGATGTGCCATGGCATCATAACACGTATGGATCATAGGGTAACTGAAATGCCTGAGAAGGGGGAAGGAAGAAGACACTAACTGAAACTTTTGAGGTTACCTTGCAAAACACCAGGAACTTTACTGAAACTCTTCAAAGTGGTCAAAACCTGTCAGAACTGTGAAAGAGCAAAGAATGCATGTATAACTGACAGGGCTTCTAAGGAAGGAAGAGCCCCGATAGCCCAAGCCTGATATAAGTTTTTTTTTTTTTTTAAGATTTATTTTATTTATTTGAAAGAGTTTCAGAAAGAGGTAGAGCGAGAGCGAGAGAGAGAGAGACAGGTCTGCCATCCTCTGGTTCACTCCCCAGATGACCATAACTGCCAGACCTGAGCTGATCTGAAGCCAGGAGCCAGGAGCTTCTTCCAGGTCTCCCACATGGGTACAGGGGCCCAGGGACTTGGGCCGTCTTCTACTACTGCTTTTCCAGGCCATAGCAAAGAGCTGGAGCAGAAGCGGAGCAGCCAGGACTTAAACTGGCACTCATATGGGATGCCGGTGCTGTAGGTGGTGGCTTTCACTCACTGTGGCACAGCGCCAACCCCTTGCTCATGTATGTTTACATCAGACAAATGCCCCAAACACCGTGGACCTGTTTGAGCCCCTTTTGCAAAATAACTTACTGGAGCTTTGACCTCTGAGTGGCTCATCATGAATTCTTCATTTTTCTCTGATTAGCATCTTAGCCCTTGCCTCTGATTGATTTGCCATATGCTAATAAGGTGAAAACTGAGAACCAATTGGATTTTGCCTTATTGACATGTATGTGGCCAATAAAACTTTTTTCCTCATTTACAAATGCATAAAACTCCTTAGACACAACCTCTTTATTTGCAACCCCCTTCCAGGACCCCCTCCCAGCTGTTGATAGTTTTCTGTCACCCAACAAACTTCCAACGTTCTTTCCTTTGTTTACTTGTCCTTGTTTGTGTGCCTCATTCTTCATGGTCATGAGACAAAGAACCTGGCAGAAAGAAAAAGCTGTAGCATAAAAAGCTGTAACATTTCTAAAGAATCCAGCAGAAACACCTACGGCACTACTGACCCCTAGGTGAACCCAAATCTCCACACACTGAACACACTAACAATGGTTTTTTTTTTTTTTTTGAATTTGTGAACTATTAGGAAGACTAGCTGAGCTGTGCCTGCACAGAAATTCCAAGACCACCCCTTCTTTGACCCACCAGTCATCTTCAATTCCTGATCTCCATCGTTTATTCCCTTCCTAATAAATATCTCTTGCAAAAGCTGTTCAAGGAGTCAGACTTGGGCATTGCTACTGGCTCCTTCTTGGTTGCCTTCCAATAAATTTTCTCTGAAAAACCCTGTGGCTTTGGTGTCTCTGTTTGTGGGCAATGTAACTCACATTGGGTCAATAACAGTGAGTTGTGACTCTTCTACAAGCATGTTTTAGTGCATTTGGACTGTGAAATCTGTCAAGGCCTGTTAGAGAAATTCTGAGCACCAAATAGGTCTATAGATTAACTTCAAAATCATCAATGTCCTTTCACGTCTTCCTGCTTCTGCCCACACAATTTCTCATACATTATAAACTTATTGAAGTCTATGAGTGCCTTGTGCCTCTTTGAAGCATCAGTACCAAGCATAATGGACCGACACAGTAAGTCTTCTGTTTGATGGGTGATTCGAATAGCCTGGCAGATAATGAAAACATATTTGTTACATAAATAAATGACTGACTACAAATGAATTGGCCTGCTTTTACTCAATAATATTTAGTCAGTTTTAAGCTATGAATAATTTTCTTTGTATTTTAATTAAGTTTCTATAAATATATCTTATTAACCTTGTAAAATATTCTCTCTCTCTCTCTTTCTCTCGTTCTCTTTCTCTCTTTCTTTCTTTTAGACAAGAGTAAATGATCTTTTGGACTAGTGGAAGAGACACAGACTATTCAAACAAAGATTAAAATAGGATTTCAGTTACTGCTCAAGAGTCTAATTCCTGCGACTCACATGTGTAGTCAGAACTGTGATGAGAATCCAATGCCCTTGACTATACTACAAAGTTCATTCAGATTTCCTGCTTGGGTCTATTTCTTTTGCTTCTCTAACAAACCCTGGAGAATATTGCTTCTGGGCATTTTCTCTTTTGAATGATTAAGACAACTTTTTACTCTTTGCAGTGATTTTTTGAATTTTAGAAATAATGGACCAATAAAAAGTTGAAAATTAATATAAAGTTTCTGAATTTCCATTTCGTCTGAGTAAAGAATACATAGAGAAACACAGTAATAGTAATAACTTCAGTTCTTATGCTAATTATAACATAAAATCCGATATTTTAAAATAAAAAAAAGAAGGAAGTAAATTCAGAAATTAGAGAAAGATATACTCACAACCACATAGGTAACAACAAATATGTATAAACTCGCCTGTATATATGAATATACTCATACATATTATGATAGAAAAATTCTGAGATTTTAATTTAATTTAAGTTTATTCACAAAGCCTGGAGGATGGAGGAGGGGAGAGACAAGGGAGTTAATAGCTGGGGACCAAACCAACAAAAGAACTTTTCCACATTCCTGAATACATGTAAAAACCTTGGCTTGCTCTTGTCTCCCTTTCTCTATCTCTCTGCATTTCAAATAAACAAGTAAATCTTTTTAAATCTTTTTTTTTTTTAAAATAAAGGAGCTGGTATTGTGGTGCAGCAGGTTAAGTCACCATTTGGGACACTGACATTCCATATGGGATTGCCAGTTCAAGTCCTGGCTGCTCTGCTTCCTGTCTAGCTTCCTGCTAATGAACCTGGGAAGACAATGGAAGATAGCCCTAGTATTTGGGTCCCTGATATCCATGTGGGAGACCCAGATGGAGTTCTGGAGTTCCTGGTTCCTGGCTTCAGCCTGACTCATACCTGGCTGTTGCAGCCATCTAAGGAGTCAACTAGAAGTTGGAAGATCTCTCTCTATTTCTCCCTTTCTGTGTGTGTGTGTGCGACTCTGCTTTTCAAATCACTAAATAAATAAATCTTAAAAACCCGACCTTAACTCTAGCCCCTGATGACCAATCATCATGTCCTACTCGCAACCCCAATCCAAACACAAATATTTGTCTTTAAGAACTCTTCCGTCCTTAATCTTTCCCCATTTTGAATCATCCCTACCTCTCTTACTTATAGTCATTTTGAAGTATATACTTTTGAAGTATATACCTTAAACTTTCCTTCCTAGAGGTTTCATTATAAAAATGTGCTTAGCTCTAAGTCCATAGGTCCAGTGGACATTTTCTTTCTTGTTTGTAAAGTTTTATTTATTTATTTGAAAGGGAGAGGGACAGAAAGAGGGAAAAGAGAGAGAATGAGAGCAAGAGTGCTTCTACTGCTTGTTCACTCCCCAAATGGCTGCAACAGCCTGGGCTGTTCCAGGCTGAATTCAGGAGCCAGAAAGTCCATCTGGGTCTCCAGTGTGGGTGGCAGGGACCCAAGTATTTGAGCCATCACCTGTTGCTTCCCAGGGTGTACATTAAGGGAAGATGGACTCAGAAACTGAACCAGTACGCAACTGAAGGACTCTAATATGGGATCCCAGGAAGCAGCTTAACTGCTGGGCCACAATACCTACACACAACATTTCTCTAATTGCTGTCAAGTCTTTCTGCCAGAGGTTTTGGCAACGAGTCCCAAGTCCTGGTTATTTTCTGGTTAGCATCCATAAAGCCTCGATAAATTCTTTTAATTCAGAAATCCCTTGTTTTCAAGAGCTTTGGTTTAACAATAAATATACATACATGCATATCTATCTATCTATCTATATATAATGTATGTGGGCTCTTTGAAATTAATTTATAAAATTAATTTTGTATTATTGCATTGGTTTCTTGAAACCAATATATTACTTTATGGATTATAATGGATGTAGAAACAACAGAAGGTAAAACTCAAAACTTATTCTAAAAGTTCATTTTTATTAAAGCTATTATTGTAAACCCAAATACACCTATGTGGATGGATTAAAAATTTGTAATGTCCTCAATGCAACTGTGTATATTATCCATGTGCCCCTCCACCTGGAGAACAAAAGCAGTTGCTAAGAATGGATATGGTGATTTTAAGATTGTTAGATTGTTACAATCACCAAGTGCAAGGTCAGAGGATTGCACCAAACATTGTTACCTGCTACATCTCACTTGGAAACTGGCCTCTTGCAACTTATAAACATTATTATGAAGGGCAGAGGTCTTTGAGGAACACAGTAATTCTAGGGACATGTGAAATCTTTCCCAGTAGAACAAAAATGAAAAGTGAGCAAGGTGATAGAAATGCCTAGTAGCAATGAGAGGGAAATGTTTAATATTCCGACTTGATCAGTACACATCACATGCATGTATTGAAAGTTCACATTATACTCCATAAGGATGTACAAGTATTGTACATAAAAATGTTAAATTTTAAAATATGGTAAATAAAATACTTGATATATATTTAAAAGGGAAAAAGAAGAAATGCTGATAAGTCTGCACATGAAAATAAGAGATCATCAAGCCCGATTCATCACCTTCCATCCTCATTCAGCATGCCAAACATCAGCAGTGAGGAGGAAGTGCTTCGGTAAGTGGGCCTGAGATCGGGCTCTGAGCCTCTTAGCTTACGTGGATGTATGGGGATCCAGAAATTCCCACAGCCTGGTGAAAGAATGCAGAGATGCTTAGAACAAGAGTTTTGAAAGGAAGGGTACAGAGACGCTACCAAAGAATAGCCTGTGTTGGCAGAACCAGTTTCTCTTTCTTCAACTTCTCTCTGCATTCTTTATTGAAACTGTTCTGCCTAAGATTAATGCAGTTTTATTCCCTGCCTCCTCTATCAGAACAGCTTTAACTCAATTTAACAAAAGAAGTGAATATGTTCTACCCATCTCAAATATTATTTGTATTATCTTGCTTCAACAAAGCCAAAACCACCAAGGCACCAAAATAAGAGACAATTCTAATTATTGGTCTGAAAATTCTATGCTTTTTAAAAATTGAAGGATGAAATAAAATTGCACAGGTGATGAAACACTATGCTATTTTTATCAGATAATTCAGAAAACTATCAAATAATTGATGTTTTTAGGACAAGACTTTCATTCCCATCTACTGCTCTGTGTAAACTTATTTCTTCAAAGTTGATATCTATAAAAATATATAATTCTGAGTCCTGTCTGTAAGCACCTGAAGCAATTGTGCTTATCCATTGTATGAGACCTATTTTCAATATTTGTTTTGAACAACGTGTCCTGTTAATATTTATAATTGCAAGTAAAAAAAAACCGAAACGCTAGCATATTGAGTCATATAGATTTTAGAAACAAAAACAATATTTTAAAATCACAAATTACTTTTATTTACTGAGAAGTATAATAACAGTACCTATACAAGACTAAATACAAACAAAAAAGCTAAGAATAACCTTTGATGGAGATGTACTGGTTAGACTTTAAAAAGAAAATGGAAATGATGTCAGATTTTATAGAAGAGCTGTTTCTTCTTTTTAAACAGATAATAGAGGTTATCAAGTTGTTATGGTACTTAGATTCCATTGATACATTAGAAGTGTGATGTAACAGTTTTACTTGTCAATGTCGATACTTATAACACATCAGAAATTGCATTTTATTCAAGTATTGAACACTATGATACAAATTTCACACATCATACTAGAAATAAGTCAGATGGTACGTTTGAAAAAATGTTTATTTTTATTTTTCATTTATTTGAAAGGCAGGAGAGGGGTTGGAGAGAGAAAGAGAGAAAATCCCCCATTTGTTAGTTCATTCTCCAAATGGCTATTAAAGCTGGGCTGAGCCAGGTTGAAGTCAGGAGCTAGGAACACCATCTGGGTCTCCAGCAAGGGTGGCAGGGGCCCAAGTACTTGGGCCATCATTTGCTGCTTCCCAGGTAAATTAGCAGGGAGATGAATCAGAAGCAGAGGCAGAACTAAATCTCATATGGGATGCAGGAGTCCAAAGCCACAGCTAAACCTGCTGCACCAGAATGTCTGCCCCAGAGTACAGTCAATTTTGTAGATCTTCAACTGACTGAATGAGGTTCATCCACATCACATAGAGTAATATGCTCTCCTTAACATCTACTGTTTAACTCTTAGTATCATCTAAAAAATACCTTCATAGCAACTTCTTAATGTGTTGGACCAATTATCTGGATACTGTGGCCTAGTCAAATTGACACATAAAATTTACCATTACAAGTCCACCATTTGTCAGCTTAGCACCAATATGCATATCCTTAGGTCATATTTAATTTCCAAACAGAGAAAACAATAAGGTCATAGGTCATAATTCTACCATACCTAACACATACATTAAAAAATACCATAATGCTTTCTTCAGAATAGGATGCAAATTCTTTGAATGATAGCTTTTTTGTTATGTTATAACTTAATTCTGTATTCTAAAGTTAACAATACTTAAATATTGTGACTAGAGCTGATATATCTTATATTACATTATACATATGAGGGGGTCTTCAAAAATTCATGGAAATATGTGGTATTAAAAATGTATGGGTTTCAAACATTTTTGTGCCAAATATACTTTGTCATAATTTCATTTTCTGTAAACTTTTTGAAGTACCTTTGTATATGTACATATCCACAAGCAGATACGTCCATGATAAATTAAGGAAGGAATACTTATGACAATTACAGTCCTCTTTTGTGTATTTGGTGAAGTGATCATAGCTGGTGTTTATTCTTGCCTTCTTCAACTACTCATTGTATGTCACCTTCAGTTTTAGCAGTCTCCTCAGCTAATCATGGTTCTTCATCAGCAGGATGACCTCAATCTTTCTATGCTTAAGGGTCGCGCTCACTAGTAGTAGTCTTGCCTGGATTGGGTTGCTTCAGTTTTCCATTGAGCTTAATACAGGACGTGGCAATACTAAGAGACACCACACCGTAAGGAATCTCCTGTATTTTAGAGTCTTCCTTATCTGTACTGTGGAGCAGCGTCTCAGGAACTCCTCGGTAGTTGGGATCCATCACTCCAGCCAGCACAGCAACTCCCATCTTTGTCTATTGACTCAGAGACTCAAGGAACTCTATTGGCACAGTGGGCAGTCTTTACTTCTCATTCAAAGGAATCATTGTGTCTCCTCCCTCTGCAACTAAGTTCTCTAGGCTAGCAAACCACTAGGCCCTGAGGACAGCAAACAAAACTTTTGCTAGGTCATCATTAAGGCCAATCCATAGTCAAGGAAAATTGGATCAGTTTCCATCTGTTTATTGAGGACTGGCAAATAATTTCTGGATAGTATAAACCACTACAATAAGTATTTGAGTGAATAGCCGTTTGGTGATGCAATTAAGTTGTCAGTTGGGATGCCTATCAAAGTTTGTGGTTTGAATCCAAGTGACTCTGCTTCTGATCCGGCTTCCTGCTAATGTGTGCCATGGACGATAGCAATGATGGCACAAATGCTTCAGTCTCTGACAACCACAAAGGAGACCCCTATTGAGTTTCAGGTGCCTGGCTTCAGCCTGATCCAGCCATAGCTTTTGTAAGAATTTGGGGTGTGAACTGTCAGATGCAAGATCTCTTTCTTTCTCTGTCTCTCCATGTGTGTCTCTCTGTGTACCGCTGTCTTTCAAATAAAATAAAAAATAAATAAAAAATTATATATATATATGTAAAATAAGGCACTGGGCTAGATTTTGTGAAGGTCTTCATGAGACCTCATCCTGGGACATGGGCAGCCATGGGGAAAAGAGCGAAATAAGACATTCTCTCAAATATAGCAAGGTATAATGGGAGAGTCTAGAGAATACTGCTGAGGGTAGAAGAGCAAAATAAACTTTAAAGAATAGTAAGTGTTTGAGACAAGAATTCTGTCTTCCCTCCTCTATCTTCAATCTTTTCTTGTCTACTGGCACTGCCCTACAAGCTAAAAACGTGTTCAATTTTCCACAATTTAAATTACATACAACTCCCCCAGATAAGACACTCTCTTCTCTTGATTCTGTATTTTTATATAATTACTATGAAATTCCTCATTTTCTGTGTATGCAAACTGTTTACAATTTTAATCATTTAAAGTTATCACTACTTAAAAAAAAAATTCTCCCATTCAGTCTCCAGCAAAGAACAATCCCATTACTCTAAAGCTCTCTTCTCTAAAATCATTACTAATCCTTTATTTGGTAAATGCAGTGGGTATTTTCCAAGTTTTCTGTAATAGAAGCTTAATTTTACACTGGAAATCATTATTCTATCTTTTTGAAATTGACTCCTTCACTTCTAAATTGTTTTCACTCCCTTTCTGTCTGCCTCCTTGGACTCCCTCATGTTAGCTCATTCCTTCCTTTCTCCTTAAATATTCTGCATGACACACATTTGTACCCATGTTTTTTTTCTATGATATTTGAGGTCTTAAAAACAGAAGCTATATCTCCTAACAAGTGAAAAAAGGCACGCTGCGATCTCTGACTACCTTGCCATCTCCATGTTTCTCCATCCCTTGTCAAAGATTTCATTCTTTGGCCATACTAAACGGCAGTGGCAATCTGCACACATCAAGCCCCTTCTTGTTCTGCTCCTCTTTTCATAGGGTCTCCCCTGCTGGCACTGTCCTTCTTTATTTTATGTTTGGCCACCTAACTGGGCTCAATTTCCTATCTGTCATAATTCAGCCCAGTTATCACTTCCTACAGGTGCTTTTCCCTGACGTATTTACATTTTTTTTTTAAGATTTATCTGCTTATTTGAAAGTCAGAGCTACAGAGGGCAGCCAGAAGCAGAGTGAGAGAGAGAGAGAGAGAGAGAGAGAGAGAGAGAGAGAGAGATTGTCCAGACTGTCCTTCTGCTGGTTCACTTGCCAAATGGCTGCAACAGCCAGGACTCATTAGCAGGGAGCTGGATGGGAAGTGGAGCAGCCGGGACCCAAACTGGTGCTCACATGGGATGCCGGCACTGCAGGCGGCAGCTTAACCTTCTACACCACAGTGCAGGCCCCCATATTTACCTTCTGAATTCTCACTTCCCTCTCACTCCTTCAGGATTCAGTGATTCTTTTCTAGGCTTCCGTACTATCTGATACATAACTTTCTCTGCATTTTCACACTGATTTTTATGATGCTCCAATTATATACAGCTATATCCTTTTAGATCAACAAACTGCTGGAAGAGAAGGACTAGGCCTATGGGCTGCATGAATGCATAAATCCCATATTACATGATCGCAGTTAAAACTGACTAGAGTACCTCAGCAACCCTAGCCTTTCTTATCAAGGAGCCTTCATTTCCAAGACTTTGCCCATGGGAACAAAACCTACCACGTAACACTAAGGCATAACTTTTCAACATTGCTTGGTTTTTCTCCTCTTTGACTTCCCACAATAAAATCTACAGTTAGATGCTGTCTATGCAACCATCTTTCTAGCTATATGTCAAATTTACCTTGCTATGTAAGTCAACAGATAAAGGCCTAAGTTGTACCCACAGAAGTTGATAGTAGACAACTTCTTGTAGCTCTTCTTGCTGTGATTCTCAAGCTAGACTTTTTGCCTTAGGCATACCCATCTACCGTCTCCACATAGGTCACACTACCTTAAAACTTACTTGATCCTTTCTAAATATTTGCAGCTACTGCTGTTAACTGGAAACATGGTTGATTAATTGTAAAAGTTGCTTAAATGTTTTCAGTTCATCAGTATCCTGAATTTAAAAAAAAAAAACCTTCAAAGTAATGTTTTAAAAGGCAATAAGTAAAAATCAGATTATACATATTAAATGTGTCTTCCTTATAGGACTCATTGAATAATACAATGCAAATGGGGGTTGCTGCAAAATATGTGAATTCCTGCTAATTGTCAGATGATAATGAGATTTTCCTTGTGTGGAGAGAGAGGATGAAGTCTGAGAGTTCTGGTTTTGAAAAATTGTTTAAAAACCACATATGGTTTTTCAAGCTTTTCCCTGCAAATTTTTAATATCAGTAAATATCATTCAGAATCGTATTATATGTCTCCTCAAAATAAGCTGACTTTATAGACAATGATAGATTTTGTAGAGTAAAATATTCCTGTGCCTCTTTCTAATCATATACTCATTGTACTTTTCATTATTATAGCTTTGCCTTAATATTGCTGAGAAATTAGTGTCTACAAAGTATTTGGATGCATTGGCAAAGTTTTCCAAATAGTAAAGAAGAAAACAGGCCACATGTCTTGTGCCCTGCTGCTGCTAAACAGCTGGTCAGTTTACGAAAAGAGAGGTCATTTCCTCACTGTCAATTGTCATCACTTTTTCCAATAGTGACTCATCTTCTAATCTAATCGTGATGTAGTGAAATTCAATTTCAGTATAGTTAGACAAGGCATTATGTTTGATGTCTCTATAGTTCTCTTAAAGCTTGCCTGAGGAGAGTGACTACCTTTCCTTGATTCTATTCCCTTCAAATAATGTCCATTATCTTTAATTTCTTTGACAGTTAATCTCTGAATGAATGGTCTCTGCCTGCACTCTATATTTCCTCACTACTCATGTCCTCATTAACTCTCTGAAAATCTGATTTTGTCCTACCATTTCACATAAATTGCTTTCTCTAGAATCACCAATGACCTCCTCCTAGTCAAATCCAATGACATGTACCCAGATCCTTTGTGACCTCTCTGTGTTACTTGACACAATTGATTATCTGTACTTGGAACCTTTCCTTACCCTTGGGTACACTGACACATTAGCTTGTTTTTCCCCTGCTTCCTTGCTAATATATTTTTGTGTTGTGTTTGCTTCATTTCCTGCAGTCACTCATTGAACAAATGCACATATAATTCTAGACATTATTATTCCTGAGCTGGGTAAATATCTGGGAATTACATCTGGAAATATGTGATGGATAGGCCTCTAATTACATATAAGGGATAGTGACAGAAAAAAACAAGGAGACTTTGTACTAACATTAATACTATGACTTTAGTAATTCTAAGTGGTGTAGATGACAGTGACCATAAAGATGGGAAGGATCACAAGCATTAAACATGAAGGCAGACCTCTTTAGGATTAGTTAGCAAGTGAGGACAATTTGGAAAGTGATATTTAAGTAGAGATATGAAATTCTAGAGGACTAACATGCCTGTATATGGATGTACAAGAATGTGCCAAGCAGAGAGAATTACAATGCCAAGGTGAGAACAACTTTGTTCATGAGAGAGATTGAAAGGCCAGTGTGGCTGATTGACATAGGCATTTGGAAAAGGGATAGGAGATGAGATCATAGAGGGTAACAGCATACATCTCACGGCTCTGTAGACTATGGGTTCTATTCTTTTTTTTTTTTTTTAAAGACATTTATTTATTTGAAAGGCAGAGTCACAGAGGGAGTGCGAGAGATGAGAAAAAGAAAGAGGAGAGAGAGATCTTATATCTGCTGGTTCTCTCTCCAAATGGTCCGCCCAGCCATGACTGGGCCAGGTTGAAGCCAGGAGCCAAGAGCCTCATCGGGTCTCCAGTGCAAGAGCAAGGGCCAAAGTACCTGAGCCATTCTCTGCTGCTTTCCCAGGCACATTAGCAGGGAGCTGAATTGGAAGTGGAGCAGCCGGGACTCGAATGCCACATGGGAAGCTGGCGTGACAGGTGGTGGCTTAAGCTGCTACGCCACAAGGCCAGCCCTAAGGGTTCTATTCTAAAGGTAATAAATGTCATCAGAGATTTATGGACAGGGGAATGGTATGACTTAACTTACACTATAAAAATATCCCTCTGGCTTCTGTGTGGAATATAGGATCAAGGGTGGAATCCAGAGAACAATTAGGATATTGCAGTATTCTAGAGGAGAGACAGTTTATTTTATGGTTTACTTATTTATTTATTTGAAAGGAGGAGATGGAGAGAGAGAGGGAGAGAGAGAGAGAGAGAGAGAGAGAGACTGATTCGTACACTGTTTCATTTCATAGATGCTCAGGAGCAGAGCCAGAACTTGAACCCATGCACTGCAATATGGAATGTAAGCATTCCTAGAGGCAACCTAACCACGGTGCCAAATGCATGCCCTTTTTCTAGCTTATTATTTCTGGAAAGTGAAAAGTACTTGATATTATTACCCTTGTAGTCACTAACATCCCTTAAGGCTCATATTAGTTTTAATGGTTTGTCCACTGATTTTATTGCTTTTTCTAAGTAAATCTTATCTGCAATAATGACAGTTTTATCTGTTTTTTCGTCTTACAATTTTTATTTTTTTGCTTTTATTAATGATGTCTTTTTAAAAATTATTATTTATTTTAAAGACAGAGTGGCAGAGAAGGGGGAGAGGGAGAGACAGAGAGAGAGAGAGACAGAGAGAGAGAGAAGATTCTCTTTTCCACCAGCTGGTTCACTCCCTAAATGACCACAACAGGCAGGCTTGGTCTAGGCTGAAGCCAGGATCCAGAAACTCCATCTAAGTCTCCCAAATGGGTAGCATGAACTCAAGTAATTGAATCATCATCTGCTGCTTCCCAGGCTCATTATCAGGGCACTGGATTGGGCAGAGCACCTGGGACTCAAACTGGCACTCTGACATATGCTGCCCGTGTTCCCACTCACTGTACCAAAGCACCAGCCATGATTACTGGTTTTTAAAAATTCTTATACCACTGGCCGGCACCACGGCTCACTAGGCTAATCCTCCACCTTGCGGCGCCAGCACACTGGGTTCTAGTCCCGGTTGGGGCGCCGGATTCTGTCCCGGTTGCCCCTCTTCCAGGCCAGCTCTCTGCTGTGGCCAGGGAGTGCAGTGGAGGATGGCCCAAGTGCTTGGGCCCTGCACCCCATGGGAGACCAGGAGAAGCACCTGGCTCCTGGCTTCGGATCAGTGCGGTGCACTGGCAGTAGCGTGCCAGCCGCGGCGGCCATTGGAGGGTGAACCAACGGCAAAGGAAGACCTTTCTCTCTGTCTCTCTCTCTCTCACTGTCCACTCTGCCTGTCAAAAAATAAAATAAAATAAAAAAAATACTTATAGATAACAATGAATATGCTAGAGGAATCACTGGTCATTACACCAAAGCCAAGAAGCTCCAAAACCATTTCCATTTCCATTTCCATATAACAATATTACAATTAAGTTTTCTATAAATTAAGGGAATTTTAATAAATTTCAATAAGATATATACATTTACATATATTGAACATAAAGGTCTTTAGAAGAAAAAGAAATATCTCAATAGGTGGATGTGAAGATAAAATATCAAAATGTCAAAGGCTGATCATGTGGATAGCAGAAATATAAAATCTAATTTTCCTCCTCCCATAATAGCTTCTCTTCCAGTACATTTCTTAATATCAATAAATCTCAGCTGGTGGTACTATCATCTTCCCATCTGCTCATGCCAAAACTCAAAATATATCCTTAAAGATTGTGTTGTCTTCAACACTATATATATATATATATAATCCTTCCACAATACTTGTCAAATTTACTTCCAAAGCATATCCCAGATTCATTTGTTTAAGAAACTATCACAGGCTGGCTATTGTGGGGAAGTGAGTTAACGTATCACTGGAGATGCCTGCATCCTGTATCGGAGTGCTGATTTGAGTCCCAGCTATTCCACTTCTGATCCACCTCCCTGCTAATGCACATGTTGAGACTAGTTTCTTATAACTATTGGTCATTTGTATGTTTTCTTTTGAGAAATGCTTATTCAGATCTTTTGCCAAGTTTTAAAATTTGTTTTCTAAAACATTACATTGTTTTGTCCCCTATATACTGTGGATATTAACCTGCTGGCAGTTGAAAGGCTTATAGATATTTTCTCCCATTCTGTGGTTCGTCTCTTCCCATTGTTGATTGTTTCCTTTGCTGTGCAGAAACTTTTTAGTTTGACATAATCCCAATTGTCTATGTGGAGGTATGTTCAAAGGATTCAAAATTATACTTAGGCATGAGGAATAAGTTCAAATAATCTATTGTACTACATGGTGGGTCTAGTTAATAGCAAAATATTATATACTTGAAAATTACTATGGGAGTAGATTTTAAGTACTTTTACCACAAAACAATGATAAGTACATGAGGTAACACATCTGTTGATTGCTTGATTTAACTATTCCACAAGATATATGTATTTGAAAACATGATACTGTACATTATAAATACAATTTTTATTTTTTACTTAAAAATAATTTTTAAAAAGAAGCCATTTGTGCAAAAACTATTCTATAATTTCAATTTAATTCCAATGAATTTTTCATTTGCAAGTTTTGAAAAATTGAATAAACTTATTGTAAAACATATATAGAATGATAAAAATAAACAACTAAGTCAATAGCAACAAAGAAATTGAGTATTAATATATTTTATAAACACATAGCAATACAAATTAATATTAAAATAAAATAGACAAATGGAAAAAAAGTGAAAAATAGGCAACTTAGAAGCAAATTCCTATGTATATGGATAGTTTGTGATAAGTTTAGCAGAGAGACTTGGTTCCACACATGAAGAAAAATAAAACCATACCTCAACACCACCTACAAAACTGTTACCCTGTTTCTTTTTTCCTTTCTTAATTTTTGAGATAAAATATTTTAATTTCACGTTATAGTAAAAGGCTTAATGAAAAGCAGAAAGAAGGGCCATCACCTGCAGTGCCAGCATCACATTTGGGCGCCAGTTTGAGTCCAGGCTGCTCCACTTCTGATCCAGCTCTCTGCTATGGCCTGGGACAGCAGTAGAAGATGGCCCAAGTCCTTGGGCCCCTGCACCCATGTGGGGGATCCAGAAGAAGCTGGCTTCAGATCGGTTCAGCTCCGTTGCAGCTGCTGTGGCCATTTGAGGAGTGAACCAGTGGATGGAAGACCTCTCTCTCTCTCTCTCTCTCTCTGCCTCTCTGCCTCTGCCTCTCTGTAATCCTGCCTTTCAAATAAATAAATCAAAAGAAAAAAAAGAGAGAAGGAAAAGAAAGAAAGAAAGAAAGAAAGAAAGAAAGAAAGAAAGAAAGAAAGAAAGAAAGGAGGGAGGGAGGGAGGGAGGGAGGAAGGAAGGAAAGAAGGAAGGAAAGAAAAGCAGAGAGAGGAAGGGGGAAGAAGGGAAGCATCACTATATTCTTAGAATAGTATCTGTGCACCACTTGGAATCTGTTCTCGGAATTAATTTCACATTACCATGAGAATAAAAAAGAAATTTAAAAAACTAAATATCAATAGTGAATCTACAAAGTTGGATGAATTAGGATATTATGTTTGTAACCTAAAAATAGAGAAGTTTTTAAGCAAAATTTAAAAATATACAATCTTTTATTTTACAAAAAGGAAATAAGGGAAATAATTACATAAAAATCAAGAAATTTGGTTCTGCAAAATCATGGATAAGATTACAAAGAAATAAAATGTTAGAAGAAGATATTTACAGTATCTAAAACTGGAGACTGATAAATATTAAAAAATAATGAAATTAATACCCTGTTCAAGTCAAATTGCATATTTTCAATCATATAAGGTGACTAGGGTAGATATCACTGATCTGCAAAAGCAATAGAGATACTCTATTCACGATGATATTCTGTAGTATCCCAAAAGACTCTTCTGTCTTTGATGATTAGTAATAAAATCTGCATTTATGCCCTCAGTAGACACAGAGTGGAACCTCTAGTATGATGTTGAAAAACAAATACACAGTAGGAGCATCCCTTAGTTTGGGGACTCAGCAGATCTGTCTTTGTTTTTAGAGATTTTATTTATTTAAAAGGCAGAGTTAAAGGGGGAGGGGCGACAGTGGGCTATCTTCCATCCAAAGCTTCACTCCTCAAATGGCCACAATAGCCAGGGTTGGGACAAGCCAAAGCCAGGAGTCTGCAATGCCATCCTGTTCTCTCACGTGGGTATAGAGACCAAGCACTTGAGCCATCTTCTGCTGTTTTCCCAGGCACATTAGCTGGGAGCTGGATTGATAGATAGTGGAGCAGCCAGGATTCTAACCAGTGTTCATATGGGATGCTGGCACCACAGGTGGCAGTTTCACCCACTGTGTCACAATGCAAGACCCCAAATCAGATCTATATGTTGTGTCTTCTCATGTATTTAAGATACTAGAACATTGGCGAATTTTTTTATTCCTATCACAAGTAGTAAACACATGACTGGATCCATAGACTCACACTACAGTAAGTAATTTCTCTGTATCATAGAAATAGACCAATCTTTTTAACAGATGCCATTGAGTTTCTGGACCCAGGGGTCTCATCAAATATTTCTTTTCTTTTCAAACCACCCAAATCAATGAGCCTATTTAGTTAGCTTTGTGAAATTGAATAACATACTGTCACCATGGTGATCCTCCTCTGCAATCTTTTGGAACTGGCAGCTCTTTGGGCTTGCCTGTCCTTTTCACAAAACATACCCAATGATTTTGGTCACTGTAACTTACAGGAACACCATGTCAATAAAAGAGTCTATTTTATATTTCAAAGCTAGATTACAAGGAACATGATCTCTCTAATTTCAAAATACATCCATTATATTAAACTAACCTTTTAAAAATCCATCCCCTTTAAAAGTTCCCTTTCACGTTTATCGACAATGACGCCCATAAAAAAAAAAATCCAACTTCACTTAAAGACAGGTCACTGCTTTTATAGACATTTATATATAACAAATGAATTTGCAATCACTTAACAATGATTACAGATTCATAAATGGAACTGAGTACCTTATAATAATTGACTTTTAACAGGGCCTATCAAAATGCGAAGATTAAACATTCTCCCAAGGTCAGTCTACTATACCAACATAATTTGCAGAAAGTTTCATTCACTTCTCAACCAAATATTCCCCTAAAAGTTCTAGCCACCTACAGAAGACAAATGTGTAAAGTGAATTTCTGTTACTTCAGAGGCACTACTAATCCATACTTCACAGCCACAGACATTTTGTGTTTGGTGATTCTTTTCCTTCCTTGAGAATGTCTAGATTTTTGAATGTATTTTCTGAAACATTCAGAAGCTAGGTATTGAAAAGAAGTCACCTATACTTTATGGACTCTCGTTTTACTCAGTTCTGCTTTGCACTTTTCCAGGCACAGCTGGAGGAATAAGGATAGAAGGTACACAGAAAGTGTATCTCTTCATTAAAAAGATATGAATTCTTAAATTCTAATATTTACAAGTGCTTTGCAAATGATTCATTAATAAAATTCATTAATAAAAGAATTTAAAAATCTACATACTCATAATATGAGCATATAATATGAGTTCATGAAAAATGGAATTAAGATTATTTTGGTGTAAAATATTTTTGAACTCCATGCACAGTTTTCTCGTGTTATACATTTTTCACAAACTTTTTGAAGACCCTGCAATACTGAATTCACCTTGACTTGTCTGGGCCACTCATTACAAGCAATTTGCATTTTAATTGTGAGCCCTATAATTTACTATTATACCACTATACTTGAATATATTCTACCTTGTTTCTGTAACTGCAGCAATGATTTTATCTTTGTACTTCAAAAATATATCAGTTTCATTAAATTGACACTTTCACAAAATCAAATATCCTTGTCCTTTAAGGACTTCTTTCCATATCTTTCTGAAAAATTCTTTCTGTGACATTTTCTCCAAAGTTTTAAGACATGCCACATCTCAAAGTTGCTTTGGCACATTACAGAAATGAATTATTAAATGTGGCTTCTCAACCTTCACTGATACAAATTCCCTCAAAATAGGGACATTTTCCACTCTAAATAAATCCTATTGTATAGGAACTAATTCATGTTATAATCAAAGTGTGAATCTTCCTTTATACACTAGAATGATTAATAGCAGAAAAGTTTTTGGATGGTAAGACATATCAGATTTCTAATACAAGGACTACTTTGAAAAGATTTTTAATTAATAAATTGTAAATTCAGTTTGTCTTCTCTAAATTTAAGCATTTTGAATCTATACTTTAGGATGTAGTTGACCTGTAGTGTTTTGTACTGTCTTTAAGTGATTTTAATATCAAGGCCATGCTACTGTCATAAAATGAGCCAGAGAACTTTCCAACTTATTTCTTCGTGGAAAAAAGGATACCTACATAAAATAGTGTTATTGTTTTCCTTGAAAGCTTTTAAAAATCACTTTAAAAATCATTTATGTATAGAGTTATTTTTGAGATGAACAGGATGTTTCTTGAACATCTTGATTTCTTTTTTTCAAAAAGACATTCATTATTTGAAATTCAGAGTTACAGAGGCGGGAGAGACAGAGACAAAGACAGAGATCTTCCATTCGTTGCTTCATTCCCCAAATGCCAGCAACAGCCTGGACTGGGCCAGGCTGAAATCAGGAACCGAGAGTTTCTTTCAGGTCTCCCAATAAGGGTGTAGGGGCCCAGGTACTCAGGCTATGTTTTGCTGCTTTCCCAGGCCATTAGTAGGGAGTTGGATTGGAAGTGGAACATCCAGGACACAAACCGGCCCCCCAAAGTTGATGCAGACATCGCTGATGGCAGCTTAAACTGCTATGCCACAATGCCAACTCCTGAGCATTCAGATTCTTCAGAGAATCTAATAGTCAGCTTTTTTCAGAAACATATCTATTTATTTCATCTTTCAAACATATATGTATAATTTTTCATATTGTTATATTAGGTTTTTAAGATTTCACATTTCAAGTAATTTTCTTCTCTGTATTTTGTTCAATTGTTCTTTTCCATTTATCTCTTATAACATCTTTATTGAAAAACAATTCCCATGGTGATAATTAACACATTTAAAGTAGATTATTCAGGTCGGTGCAGCAGCTCACTAGGCTAATCCTCCACCTGCGGCGCCGGAACCCCGGGTTCTAGTCCCGGTCAGGGTGCCGGATTATGTCCTGGTTGCTGCTCTTCCAGTCCAGCTCTCTGCTGTGGCCCGGGAGTGCAGTGGAGGAAGGTCCAAGTGCGTGGGCTCTGCACTCGCATGGGAGACCAGGAGAAGCACCTGGCTCCTGGCTTCGGATCAGCGCGGTGCACCAGCCGTAGCGGCCATTTGGAGGGTGAACCAACGGCAAAAGGAAGACCTTTCTCTCTGCCTCTCTCTCACTGTCTATAACTCTACCTGTCAGAAAAAAAATAATAAAAAATATTATTCAATGGTCCACTTTTGTATATATTCATGGCATTGTGAAACCATCAACCCAATGAAATTTAAAATGTTTTCATCTTTCCAACAAGAAATTCATGAGCTTAAGCTAAATACAATGCAACTCCTCCATCCTCCCCAGATCTAGGGTATCACTAGTGTACATTCTGACTCTATGTATTTGCCAACTAAGAGCCTTTCAAAAAAATAGATTCATATAATATGTGGCCTTTTGTGACTGATATACTTCTCTTAGCATGGTGTTTTTAGTATTACAGCATGTCATGGCACATTTCAGGACTTCCACATTTTGTAACATACCAACTTCTTTTTTTTTTTTTTTTTTTTTTTTTTTTTTTGACAGGCAGAGTGGACAGTGAGAGAGAGAGACAGAGAGAAAGGTCTTCCTTTTGCCGTTGGTTTACCCTCCAATGGCCGTCGCGGCCAGCGCGCTACGGCCGGTGTACTGCGCTGATCTGAAGCCAGGAGCCAGGTGCTTCTCCTGGTCTCCCATGCAGGTGCAGGGCCCAAGCACTTGGGCCATCCTCCACTGCACTCCCTGGCCACAGCAGAGAGCTGGCCTGGAAGAGGGGCAACCGGGACAGAATCTGGCGCCCCGACGGGGACTAGAACCCGGGGTGCCGGCACTGCGGGGGGAGGATTAGCCTATTGAGCCGTAACATACCAACTTTTACGTTCCATCCACTAGTTGGTGAACATTTGGGCTGCTGCTAGTCTTTGGCTATTAAGAGTAATGATTCTGGGGCCTGCGCTATGGTGCAGCAGGTTAAAGCCCTGGCCTGCAGTGCTGACATCCCATATGGGCACTAGTTCTAGTCCCAGCTGCTCCTCTTCCTATCCAGCGCTCTGCTATGGCCTGGGAAGGTAGTGGAAGATGATCCAAGTCCTTGGGCCCCTGCACTCATATGGGAGACCTGGACAAAGCTCCTGGCCCCTGGCTTCAGATTGGTTCAGTTCTGGCCATTGCAGCTATTTGAGGAGTGAACCATCGGGTAGAAGACCTCTTTCTCTCTCTCTCTGCCTCTGCCTCTCTGTAGCTCTGACTTTTAAATAAATAAATAAATGTTTGAAAAAAAGAGTAATCATGCTATGAATATTTTTATATTATTTTCATGTGAACATATGTTGCTGATTTTCTTGGATACATATCTAGTGCATATCTAGGAATGGAATTTCTAAATTATATGGTATCTTTATGTTTGACTTTCGAAAGAACTGCTAAACTCTTCCAAAGTGGCGGCGTAATTTCATATTTTTATCAATAATTCTTAAGCGTTTTAATTTCTGCAAATTGTTGCCAATACTTGTTATTATCCTTTTTATTATTATCATACATGTGTGAATGGAATGGTACATTAGTATGACTTTAATTTGCATTTCCCTCATGGCTGGTGATATTGAGCACTTATTGTGTGGAATTTTTGAAAATTGGCATATTTTTTGGAAAATATACAGATGTTTTGCCCATTTTTAATTGGCACATTAATCTTTTTAGTATGAAATTAGGTTTTATTTTCAGCTCAAAATAAATGTTTAATGTTTTGCCAAAATCACAACGAAAATGAACACAGAAAAAAGGGTGGAAGCAGGGTTTTTTCCCTCCCTAGGGAAACCTGTAAGGCAGATGTGCTAATGTGGCTTGGTTTTCTCCACAGGGCTGGTCTGGGCTAACAAAACTAAATGAAACAAACCAAACCTCTCCCCAACTTTTTAGTGTCCTCATTAGCTTTATCTACCAGGGCTGTGCCTGGTAGGGAGAAACCCCCAAAACAACTGTTTCTCTCCAAACAATACAAAACAAGGGATTTGAAAAGTTGGGAACAACCTTTGAACATGTTCATGTAAAATCTGTTCTCAGGAGATCTAGCACGAGTACACACCCATCAGCAACTGAGTTGAAATTTCTGTAGGGTGTGCAGGTGCATTAGCACAGCAGGAGACGCTACAGTAGCCACTGGGATGCAATTCAGCCGCCTATTACCATTCGCCACAGGGATGTCTCAAAATTGACTTTCAGTTTCAGCATATCCTTCAGATTTACCTGAGCTACATTGTAGACAATGTACTCTTTATACAGGACACAGTGTCATTAACACCAGATGAACTCAGGGGGCTCAGAGGAACCTCCACATCATTGGCATGTTAGTCTTTTTATTATTGAGTTGAATAGCTTTTCTATTTTAGACAGAAATCTCTTATTAGATATAAGAACTGCAAATGTTTTTTTTTTCCTCTGTGGGTTGTCTTTTCACTTCCTTGATAGTTTTCTTTAAAGCACAGATTTTAATTTTTAAGTCTGGTTTATTTAATGTTTCCTAGCTAAGCAACCATTGTTAAATCCACGGTCATGAAGACGTCTGTGTTTTCTTCTAAGAATTTTAAAGTTTTGAGTCTTCTATTTAAGTCTTCGATCCATTTTGAGATAATTTTTGTGTGTGGGGTGAAATACAGATTCAGCTGCATTCTTTAGTATGTAGATATCCAGTTGCTCCAGCATCATTGTTGGAAAGACTATTCTTTTTCCAGTGAAATCTTTTGGTACTGTTTTGACAATTGACTATAAAGATGAGAGTTTATTTCTGAACTGTAAATTCTATTCAATGATCTATCTATATGCTTATCCTTATAATATTTCCACATAGTTTTCATTACTGTAGCTTTGTACCATTTTATTTCAGGAAATGTGAGGCTTTCAACTTTAATCTTTTTCAAGATTCTTTTAGTTATCTTGATCTTATGAGTTTCCATTTACAGATGATTGTTGGCATACGATGGGATTACATCCTGAAAAATCCATTGTAAATTGAAAAGATTATAAATTGAAGCTGCATTTAATACACATAACCTACTAAACATCATAGTGATAGTATATATATTGTTTGCCCATATGGTCACATGGCTGGCTAGGTCCTGCAGCTCATTGCTACTGGCCAGCATTGTGAGAGAGTATCACACATTAACTTGGAAAAAGATAAAAATTCAAAGTTTGATGTACAGCGTCTACGGAATGCATATTACTTTTGCACCAGGTAAAGTAAAAAAAAAATCTGAGTTGAGGACTGCTTGAACGTTTTAGGATCAGCTTGTCAGTATCTACAATGAAACCAATTTGGATGCCCATGAAGATGGTGTTGAATATACAGACTACTTTCAGGAGCTGCCATCTTGACAGTGTTAAATCCTAGTCATGAACATGGGGTGTCTTTCCATTTGTTTGCTTATTATAAAGTGTATTAATATTTCTTTGAAATCGTTTTGTGATAATAGCAGTGGATTCATTACCATGGATAATATACACTTTCAATGTAGCAACCAACTTTCCACATGGCTCTTTCTCTAATTTTAGAAGAAATGATCCAATAATTGTGATCCTTACAAACTACTAATCAGTATTAGGAATTTATTATTTTATTTATAATTTATGAGTGTTTTATAATTAATTACATAATTAACATTATATAATTAATTGTACATTTACTTGACTGATTAGCATTAACAGTATGAGTGCATCTTTCCAAATTCTATATCTGACCTCCTGCCACAAACAACTATAAAACTGGACAAAACTTATGAGACAGCTGGTTTTTGGCAGTGTTCAACAGACAATTCAAGATATAATTGATGAAAAGCACATCAGAAGAATTCAATATTCATTTTGGATTCACACTTCAGGACACTTTCTCAACTGTAGCAGGGGGAAATGAAACCCAAACCACCAGCAGTGGTCATGCAGAGCAGAAGAAAAAGTAGTTAAAAATTTTTGCATGCCAGAGAGGAAGGAGCTGTACAAAGAGGAGTAAGTGACATTTACTTGAGGTACTTTGGTTTCTACAGTTGAATGCAAGTTGATGTATAAACACAATGAGACTCAATGATACATAGGATATAACATAAAAGTATACTGTAGATTTATTACATGAACAGTAATCTGGAGATCACAAAGTGCTACAAAACACTGAGGTTCCAAGTATTCAGAGTTTAGCACTCTTATCAGTCAGTGTAACTCCAGGAAGGACACAAATTAGAAGAACTACCTTTTATCTAGTAAGAGCTACCAACTCTTACAAATTCTAAATATAAGCATCAACAAGATGAGGAAATTCACTATCTGCTAAAACAAAATTCAATACAGTCAGCCTTCAACATCTATGTATTTTGCATATGTGGACATAGTCAACCATAGGTCATAAATATTTGAAGGAAAATTTGTGTCTGTACTGAACATGTACAGATATTTTTCTTGTCATTGTTCCCTAAATGATACACTAATAATAAATAGTTACATAACATTTGCATTTTATTAGCTATTATAAGTAATCTAGAGATCATTTAAAGTATTTGGGATGATGTGTGCACGTTATATACAAATAATATACCATAAATGACTTGATCATTCACAGAATTGGTATTCTAGTAGGGTCCTGGAACCAATGCCCCATGGATACTAAGGATGGTTCTGCTATTATGAAAGAGAACCCAACGTCCAGACCATGATTAATGCTATTTCCAAATAGTCCAGCATACAACAATTTATCAGACATACCGGGAAACAGGATACTAAGTGACACAAACAAGAGAAAGAAATTTAAAAGCAGGATTAAAGATACCAGATAGCATACTTAGTAGCCAACAGCATTAGCACAGCTATGACAAATGCATTAACAAGGGGCAAATATTTGGCCTAGAGGTTAACTCATTGGTTAACATACCCCCATCACATATTGGGGAACCTGGGTTTAATTTCTGGCTCAGTCTCCCAATTCTAGCTTCCCAAAAATAAGACCTTGGAAGGCAGTAGGTAAAAGCTGAAGTAGTTGAGTCCCTACCACCAACATGAGAGAATTGAATTTAGTTTCCAGCTCCTGATTTGGGTGCTGGTCTAGCTCCAACCACTGTGGTCGTTTGTGGAGTGAACCAGTGGATGTGAGCTCTCTCTGTCTTGATTCCTCTCTCTCTCTCTCTCTATCTGCCCTTGAATTAAAAAAATAAAATAAAAATAAAAAAACAAAGATAGTAAAAAATCAGTGATTTAATTTAAAGTGGAAAGATTAATGAAATGGCTGAAAACAGAGTCTAAATGGTGTTGTAAAGATTATGCAAAAACCCAAATGAAACTTTTATGTAAGACACAATATCAGATTTTTTTTTAAAAGTCACTGGATGGGGGCCGATGTTGTGTTGTAGCAGGGTAAGCTGCTGCCTGCAGCACGGGCATCCCATGTGGGTACCAGTTTGAGTCCTGGCTGCTCCAATTCTAATCCAGCTCCCTGCTAATGTGCCTAGAAAAAGCAGCAGAAGATGGCCCAAGTGCTTGGACTCCTACCACCCACATGGGAGACCTAGAAGAAGCTCCTAGCTCCTGGTTTTGGCCAAGCCCAGCCCTGGTCACTGTGGCCATTTGGGGAATAAATCCAATGGATGAAAGACCATTCACTCCCTTTCTCTCTCTCTAACTCTGCCTTTCAAATAAATAATTATTGGCCGGCGCCGCGGCTCACTAGGCTAATCCTCTGCCTTGCGGCGCCAGCACACCAGGTTCTAGTCCCGGTCGGGGCGCCGGATTCTGTCCCGGTTGCCCCTCTTCCAGGCCAGCTCTCTGCTGTGGCCAGGGAGTGCAGTGGAGGATGGCCCAAGTCCTTGGGCCCTGCACCCCATGGGAGACCAGGATAAGTACCTGGCTCCTGCCTTCGGATCAGCGCGGTTCGCCGGCCGCAGCGCGCTGGCCGTGGCGGCCATTGGAGGGTGAACCAACGGCAAAGGAAGACCTTTCTCTCTGTCTCTCTCTCTCTCACTGTCCACTCTGCCTGTCAAAAAAAATCAAATAAATAATTATTTTTTAAAAAGTTCCATACAATGTCTGCTCTGAAACCACGTAAATAAGAAGAGAATATCATAAAAATATTGAAAATGTTGGAAAAAAGACAACTTAGAATTCTAAACCATGTAAAATTACCTTCAAGGGTGAAGGACAAATAAAGACTTTCTCAAATGAAAAAATGGAAAAAATTTCTTACTAGTAGATCTTGCAAGAAATGTTAAAAATAATTTTCTCAGAAAAAGGAAAATGATACAGATCAAACTCTCAGGCCTATATAAAGAATGGAAAAATACTGGAGAAGAAATAAGAAAAGGCAAATAAAACTTTCACTTTTTTTATTCTGAATTTAACTTACACATAACAGTTTGCTCATATAGCATATATGCGGTTATGTATATATGTAATATATGCTTATTTATACTTACATATAAGTGGAGTTTATGATAACAATTATATAAGGGCTGAGAAGGAGGGATTAAAATTATTTTTTAATATAAAGTACCAACACTACCCATGAAGCACCATAGTGTTATTTGAAAGTGGACTAGAATTAGTTTTAAAAGCATATTGCAAAATCTAGGACAATCATTAAAATTTTTTTAAAGAAATACAAACAATATTCTAAACAGAGAAAAAAATGCAATCATGAAAAATACACAAAAACCATAAGAAGCATGAAGATTAAAAAAACTGAGAAGAAAGATCACGGCCAATAAATAAAAAATATAAATACAGCTATATTAATAATCACTTTAGATGTCAGTGATCTGATACACAAATGAAAAGCCAGAGATTGTCATAGCAGACTTTTAAAAAAGATCAAAATAGATGCTATTTGCAAGAAATCCACTAAAAATATAGAGACATACAGATTAGGAGTAACGGAAAGGAGAAAGCTATGCCAGACTATTTAAGTCAGAGTTCCTCAGAGTCTAAACTGATAGGATACTTTAAAAGTTTCATGAGAAATTAAAATCAGAAGACAAGTTTGTTTTGGTGAAAAACCAGCTTGCAACCCAAATATAGTATTTCGTGAGAAGCATTTTTGACAAAATTTCTGAACTATCCTCATAGAGAGTTACATGAAAAGGGATTTATTAAGAGAATCAGCTCATGGCTGGCATTGTGGCATAGAGAGTTAAGCCACCGCCTGTGATCCCGGCATCCCATGTGGGCATCAGTTTGTGTCCCAGCTGCTCCACTTCCAATCAAGCTCCCTGCTATTCTTCCCGGAAAAGCAGTGGATGATGGTCTAAGTGCTTGGGCTCCCCTACCCATGTGGGAGACCCAGATGGGGTTCCAGCATCCTGGCTTCAGCTCACTTACTTTTGAAGTTTGAGAAGTCCCACAATAGATCTTTTCCAAGATAGAGACCCAGGAAAGCCAGTAGCACTGCTCAGTCCAATCCAGAGGATTTAGAATTAAGGAATCACAGGGCATGGTAAAATAAGAGATGCCAAAAGGGTTCTACTATACCCCCGAACATTTTTCCCTACTTCAATTGTGGAATAGTAGCTCCATTTCCCCCGGTAGTCTTAGGAGACTATTCTAGCTAACATTATTACTCCTCTCTTAGCCTGCTGACTCAGAGGCATGAGGAGCTCAAAGTGGCCAGGCAGCAGTTTTAATTTTCAGTCCAATGGAGTGTTTGCTGTGTGTCTTAGTAGAAACATTTTTGTAACCAGCGTTGTGAGATATCAGGTTAAGCAGTTGCTTATATTCCATATGGGCTACTCCACATCCTGGATGCTCTTCCAATCCAGCTCCCTGATAATGCTCCTTGGAAAGCAGCAGAGATGGCCCAAGTACTTGGGCTCCTGCACCTACGTGGGAGACCCAACTGAAGCTCCTGGTTCCTGCTGTTGTGGCCATCTGGGAAGTGGGATAATGAATGGAAGATCTCTCTCTTTCTCCCCCACTCTCTCTCTCTCTGTAACTTTGTTTTTCAAATTAATAAAATACATCTTTAAAAAAAGAAAGTCCCATTCTTCCCTCTGGTACTAAGACCTCAAGTTCAGAGAATAGTCACAAACACAGAAAGCAAAGCTTTTACTAGTGATTCAGTGGGGTTAACAGTGAGAGACATCAATGCCACTTCTACATCTTTATTCCTAGACAGATGAATCCTTGCAATGGGAGAAATAATACCAAACTTTGAACACTGATTCAGAGCATATACAGCCTTCTAGAGAACCACACCCCATTCTCCAAAGTCACATCATCTTTCTGGCACTGTAACTGTGACTTCAAAAAGCCACTACACTCTTCTAGCAAGCTAGGTGTTTCAGGATGAATGGGACCCTGGTAAGACAAGTGAATTGCATGCTTTTGAGCTTACTACCACAACTTCTTTATCTGTGATGTGAGTTCATCCATATTCAGGGTAAAATCCATATCCAGAGTAAGTATCTATTCCAGTGAGGACAAGCCACCTCTTCAATGATGGAAGAGGTCCAAACGTAATCAACTTGCCACTACATAGATCATTCTAGAGAATGGAGCCACATTTAGGTTCAGTGGTAGCCCTACAGACACTTTGGCCTTGTTAAGTCATGCTATCACTAATGAAAAAGAAAGCAGGAGTAGCTGTACTAATTTTTAAAATAGCGGTCTTGCAAGCCAGGTAAGTTAGGAAGAGTAGCATTGCATAATAAAATCAATTCTTCAAGAACATATAAAAATCCATACTGTATATGCACCTAAAAATAGAGCCTCAAGGTAGATGATACAAAAACTGATAAAACTTCAAGGAGTAATAGGTTTATTCACTATTACAGCTGGAGACTTCATTACCCTTGTCAATAATGGGCTGATTCAACAGAATTTTAGTAAGGACATAGTTAAATTCAATGTCAAAAACAACATATAACAACTGGATATATTCAGCATGCATCAACTCCTTTATCCAACTACAGCACAATATAAAATTTTAAGCTCACATAGAATATTCACCAAGATAGAACAGGTTTGAGCTATAATATACACCTTAACAAACTTAAAAGAATAGAAATCATATAATGTTTATTCTGAGTACAATGGAATTAAACTAGAAATCTATAATAAAGGGAAATTCCAAAATACTTAAAGTCTAGACATCGGACTTCTAAGTAAAAATAAAAAGAAGTATCAAGAGAATTAGAAATTATTTTGAGTTAAATTAACATGAGAATATAACTTACTAATTGTTTCCAGCAAAAGAGGTTTTTAGATGAAAATATGTAGCAATGATTACATATATAAGACAAGAAGTAAGACATAAAATGAATAATCTGATCTTATACTATAAGGAACTAGAAAATAAAGAGCAAATTAAATTTAAAGTAAGCATAAGAAAGGACATTACAAAAATAAATTAAATTGAAAACAGGAAAGCAATAGAGAAAATTGCTGAAACTAAAATCTGATTCTTTGGGAAAAAATGATAAAATCCATAAGCCTCCATACAGGTTAATTAAGAAATGAAAGAGAAGACACAGGTTACTAACATTAGAAATGAAAGAATGAATATAACTACAGTTTCCATGGACATTAAGAATTTTTTAAAAAATGCCACAAAAGCTTCCATGCCCACAAGTTTAATAACTTAAATGAAATGGATAAAACTCTTGAAACAATTTGACAAAACTCACATCAGAAGAAATAAACAATTTGAATGGGCCTTTAATTGCTAAAGAACCTGAATCAATTATTGATAATGTTCTAAACCAAAAAGCATCATATGGGATCACTAGTGAATTTTACCAAATATCTATGAAAGAAAATATATTAATTCTTCACAATCTCTTCTAAAGTGTAAATGTAGAGGAATACTTCCTAACTTCCTACCTCATTCTATGAGGTCAACATTAGCCTATTACGAAATCAAACAAAGATATTTTAAGAAAAGAAACCTATTGATCAATGTTGTTCATGAATATATGAGCATTGGTATATGCAAAAATTCTTAAAAAATGTTAGCAAATTGAATCAAACAATGTATAAAAATAATAATAAATCATGACTAAATGGGGTTCATCCTTGGTTTGTAAAACTGGTACAACATTCAAAAACCAATCAATACACTACATCACATCAATAAGCTAACATAGAAAATTGCATGATCATGAAAATAGATGCAGACAGCACATTTGCCAAAATTCAATACCCATTTATGACTAAAAAATAAAACCTCTCAATAACCTAGAATAGAGGTGGAACTTTCTTGACTTGATAAAGAATATCTACAAGAACTATACAGTTAGCATCATACTTAATTGTGCAAAACTGAACACTTTTCTATAAGAATTGGGTACAAAGCAAAGGAGTCTCCTTTCAGCACTCCTTTTCAACATTGCACAGGGTATCTAATATAATACTCATAGAATAAGCAAGAAAATGAAATAAAAGGTATGCCAATTCAATGGAAGAAGTAAACTTTTCTCTGTTTAAAGATGACATGATTATCTATGTGGAAAATCTGAAGGAATCAACAAAAAAGCTGAGTAAGTCATTATAGCAAAACTGACTAATACAAGATTAATTTATAAGTTAATAACTTTCTTATATACCAGCAATGAAAAAGCAGAATTTTATATAAAAACATATCATCATTTACATTAACACAATTAACAAAATATGCATGTATAAAACTAACATATGTATACAAGAGGTATTTGAGGAAGCTACAAAACTGATGAAGGAAGTCAAGAAAGTACTGTACTGAAAGACATTCCATGTTCATGGATGGAAGTCTCAGTATCATTAAGATATAAGTTCTTTCTTACTTGATCAACAGATTTGAAATCTCAGCAAATTATTTTGTGGATCTCATTAAACTGATTTTGAAAGTTTTATATTGGAAGTTAAAAGACCAAGAATAACCAACACAATATTGAAGAGCAAATTTGTAAGTGTGGTAGGATGTGACTTCAAATCTTACTATAAGGCTACAATAATCAAGGCAGTGTGGTATTGGCAAAATAATAGACAAATCAATGAGACAGAATAAAGATCCTGGTACTAGACTGAGATACAGTCAACTTATCTTTGAAAAGTGAACAAAGACAATGGTACAAAGATAGTCTTTTTGGCACATGAGAGTTTCGCAGGTATGGAAAGCTAAGACACTGTGGCAAAAAAAAAAAAAAAAAATGACTATGACCTGAATGAAAGATCTCGGTGAATGAGATCTCAGTGGAAAGAACGGGCCATCAGAGAAGGAGGCACCTTTCTCTGAAGGGAGGAAGGAACTTCCACTTTGATATGGCCTTGTCTAAATAAGATCAGAGTTGGTAAACTCAAGAGCCTTCCATAGCCTTGGCAGCTCATGACAAGAGCCTTGGGTGATTACTGACCTCATAAATAAGAGTGTCAATTGTTCAGTCAACAACGGGAGTCACTGTGCACTTACTCCCCATGTAGGATCTCTGTCCTTAATGTGTTGTACTATGAGAATTAACAGTAAAACTACTACTCAAACAGTACTCTATATCTTGTGTGTCTGTGTGGGTGCAGTCTGTTGAAATCTTTACTTAATATATACTAAGATGATCATCTGTATATAAAAATAATTGAAAATGAATCTTTTTTTATCTTTTATTTAATGAATATAAATTTCCAAAGTACGACTCATGGATTACAATGGCTTCCCCCCCCATACCGTCCCTCCCACCCACAACCCTCCCCTTTCCCACTCCCTCTCCCCTTCCATTCACATCAAGATTCATTTTCGATTATCTTAATATACAGAAGATCAGCTTAGTATACCTTAAGTAAGGATTTCAACAGTTTGCTCCCACACAGAAACATAAAGTGAAAAATAATAGATGATTTTTTTTAAAATGATGATGAAATCAGAGCAGACCTATTGTCATGTTTAATCCCAGTGAGAGTCAAGTTGGGAATTGATAATTTCTTTTTTTTTTTTTTTTTTTTTTTACAGAAGATCAGTTTAGTGTACATTAAGTAAAGATTTCAACCGTTTGCACCCCCATAGAAACACAAAGTGAAATATACTGTTTGAGTACTCATTATAGCATTAAGCCTCAATGTACAGCACATTAAGGACAGAGATCCTACATGAGGAGTAAGTGCACAGTGACTCCTGTTGTTGACTTTACAAATTGACACTCCTGTTTATGGCATCAGTAATCTCCCTATGCATCAGTCATGAGTTTCCAAGGCTATGGAAGCCCCTTGAGTTCTCCGACTCTTATCTTGTTTAGACACGGTCATAGTCAAAGTGGAGGTTCTCTCCTCCCTTCAGAGAAAGGCACCTCCCTCTTTGAAGACCTGTTCTTTCCACTGGGATCTCACTCACAGAGATCTTTTTGCCAGAGTGTCTTGGCTTTCCATGCCTGAGATACTCTCATGGGCTTTTCAGCCAGATCCGAGTGCCTTTAGGGTTGATTCTGAGGCCAGAGTGCTATTTAGGACATCCACCTTTCTATGAGTCTGCTGAGTATCTCACTTCCCATGTTGGATCACTCTCCCCTTTATTGATTCTATCGGTTAGTGTTAGCAGGTACTAGACTTGTTTATGTGCTTCCTTTGACTCTTAGTCCTTTCATTATGATCAATTGTGAACTGAAATTGATCACTTGGAATAGTGAGATGGCATTGGCACATGCCACCTTGATGTGATTGAACTGGAATCCCCTGGTATGTTTCCAACTCTACCAATTGGGGCAAGTCAGCCCGAGCATGCCCCAAATTATACATCTCTTCCCTCTCTTATTCCCACTCTTATGTTTAACAGGGATCACATTTCAGTTAATTTTCAACACTTAAGAATAACTGTGTGATAATTACAGAATTAAACCAGTCATATTAAGTAGAACAGACAAAAAAAATACTAAGAGGGATAATGTATTAAGTTGTCCATTAACAGTCAGGGCTATGCTGATCAAGTCACCATTTCTCATAGTGTCCATTTCACTTCAGGAGGTTTCCTTTTTGGTGTTCAGTCAGTTGTCACCGATCAGGGAGAACATATGGTATTTGTCCCTTTGGGACTGCCTTAATTCACTCAGCATGATGTGTTCCAGATTCCTCCAGAAAATGAATCTTAATGAAGAATGGGATGGGAGACAGAGTGGGAGATGGGAAGGTTGAGGGTGGGAGGGAGGTTATGGGGGAAAAAGCCACTACAATTCTAAAGTTGTACTTTGTAAATTTCTATTTATTAAATAAAAAAGGAAAAAAAAAAACAAAGAGTCTTTTCAAGAAATGATGACAGAACAATTGGACATCAAAAAGATAATTCTAGAGACAGATCTTAAAATCTTTATGAAAATTAAACCCAAATGAACCATAAATCTAAATGTAAAACACGCAAGCATGAGTTTCCTAGTAGACAGCACAGGAGAAAATCCATTAACTATTAGTATGACAATGACTTTTAGATAAAGCACCAAATGTAGGATTCATGAAACAAAGAATGGATTCTCTGGGATTCCCTAAAATTAAAAACTTCTACACTGTGTTAGACACTGTCAAGAGTATGAAAATGCAAGCTACAGAAAGAGAATACATATTTGCAATATCAGACACAAGAGTACTTCAAAAAGTTCAAGGAAAATTTAATTAAACAATAAATTGCTTTTTGTGCAAAAAAAATGATACTTGCATAAAGGTATCATAACAAAGTTTCCAGAAATGTGTAAACATTTTAAAAACTGCATGGGGGCTGGGCTTGTGGCATGGTAGGTTAAGCCTCTGCCTGCAGTATTGGCATCCCATATGGTGCCAGTTCAAGTCCCAGCTGCTCCACTTCCAATCAAGCTCCATGCTAATGGCCTGGGAAAGCAGTGGAAGATGGCCCAAGTCCTTGGGCCCTTGCACTTACATGGGAGACCCAGGAGAAGAAGCTCCTGGCTCCAGGCTTCAGCTTGGTCCAGCCCTTGCCATTTCGGCCATTTGGGGAGTGAACCAGCAGATGTGGGATCTCTCTCTGTCCCTCTCCCTTTCTTTCTGTAACTCCGCCTTTCAAACAAATAAATAAATCTAAAATCTCTTTTAAAATATCATGGAATCCACTTTTTTTCACCAAAATAAAATATTTTAATTATGTTTCCAATTAATTATTTTTTAAAAGATTTGGGACATTTACTGCTTTCCCAGGCCATAGCAGAGAGCTGGACCGGAAGTAGAGCAGCCAGGACTCGAACCGGCACCCATTTGGAATGCCAGCACTGCAGGCTGCAGCTTTACCCACTACACCACAGTGCCAGCCCCTCTGATGAACTTTTTGAAAGTTCTTTGCATACTTGCTGGAGGACTGTTATCCAAAAACATACTTTTAAAAATCAGTGATAGGGAGAACTAGGGGATGGCGCTGTGGCACAGTGCTTGGGTCCCTGCTCCCACTTGTGGGACCCGGAAGAAGCTCCTGGGTCCTGGCTTCAGATCAGCCTAGCTCTGGCCATTGTGGCCATTTGGGAAATGAACCAGAGGATGGAAGACCTTTCTCCCTGTCTCTCCCTCTCTCTGTCTGTAAGTCTACCTATCAACTAAATAAATAAAATCTTTTAAAAAATTCAATGATAAGTAAATAAACAACTCAGTTAAGATTGAGCAAGGGGGCCAGTGCTGTGGTGCAGCAGGTTAGGCAGCCATCTGCAGTGCTGGCATGCAATATGGGCACTGGTTCATGTTTGGTTGTTTCACTTCTGATCCAGCTCCCTGCTGATGTGCCTGTCTCCCAGTTGGGTGGTGGGAACTCAAGTGCTTGAGCCATCTTCCATTGCTTCCCAGACACATTTACAGAGTGCTGAATTAGGAAGTGGAATAACTCAGGACTCGAATCCCCAGCATGCCCACTCCACTATTACATAGCTTGAAATATTTTTTGTGAGGAGATGTACAATTTGGGACATGCTCAATCGGACTTGCCCCAAATGGTGGAGTTAGAAATGTGCCAGGGGATTCCAATACAATCCCATCAAGGTTGCATGTACCAATGCCATCTCACTAGTCCAAGTGATCAACTTCAGTTCACAATTGATCACTCTGATAGGTCTAAAAATCAAAGGGATCACACAAACAAGACTAGTGTCTGCTAATACTAACTGATAGAATAAAAAAGGGAGAGAACAATCCAACATGGGAAGTGGGTTACCCAGCAGACTCATAGAATGGCAGATGTCCTAAATAGCACTCTGGCCTCAGAATCAGCCCTTAAGGCATGCAGATATGGCTGAAGAGCCCATGAGAGTATTTTAGGCATGGAAAGTCAAGACACTCTGGAAAAAAAAAAAAAAAAAACCTAAATGGAAGATCTCTGCTAGTGAGATCCCAGTGGAAAGAACTGGCCATCAAAGAAGGAGGTACCTCCTTTCTCTGAAAGGAGGAGAGAACTTCCACTTTGACTATGACCCTGCTGGAATAAGATCGAAGTCAGCGAACTTGAAAGGCATCCATAGCCTTGGCAACTCATGACAAGAGCCTAGGGAGATTACTGACACCCTAAACAAGAGTGTCAAATTGTTAAGTCAACAACAGGAGTCACTGTGTACTTACTCCTCATGTGGGATCTGTCCTTAATATGTTCTCCAATGTGAAGTAATGCTATAACTAGTACTGAAACAGTATTTTACCCTTTGTGTTTCTGTGTGGGTGCAAACTGATGAAATCTTTACTTAATATATACTAAATCAATCTTCTGTATATAAAGATAATTGAAAATGAATCTTGATGTGAATGGAATGGGAGAGGGAGCGGGAGATGGGAGGGGTGTGAGTGGGAGGGAAGTTATGGGGTGGGGGAGCCGTTGTAATCCATAAACTGTACTTTGGAAATTTATATTTACTAAATAAAAGTTAAAAAAAATAAAAAATCATGCTTCCCAAATTTTTTCCATATTAATGTCCAGTTGTTCCATCACCATACCTTAGAAAGAATTACATTCCCAATTTAATTGGTTTAGGAGTTTTGTAAACATATAGCATTTATTTTGTTCCAAGGATCTATTTGCCCAGCCTCATGCCCAACAACACCATCTGCGTTATTGCAGCATTGCAGTATTCTTAAAATCAGTGTAATTCCTACATATTCGGTTTTTGTTCTTTTTCAAGATCATTTTGGCAGTAATAGATGCTTAAAGTAAACTTGTTCACTACCACTGGCTTTTGAAAGGAATTGCTTTAGGTCAATAATTCAGGATGAATTGACATCTTAACAATAGTGAATCTTGTAATACATAAATGCAAGGTATCTTCACATTCATTATAGTCTTTCTCAAACTTTGTTATCAATATTTTAGAACTTTCACTGTAGATGTACTATTAAATTTTGCTTAAATTCATTTATAAATATTTGATTTTATTATACTAATATGTATTATGCAAAAACATTTCCATTCATTATATAAAATATAATTTTAAATGTGTCTTATGGTCCGTGACCTCGATAAACTCACTTATAAGTACTTTTATTCATTTCAAATAGAATCCTTTTTGAATTCTGTAAGAACAGTCACACTATCTTTAAGAGAGACACACTCATTTTTTCCAGTTTTCATGCTGTTAATTCCTTACATAGACAGGGCCTCCAGTACAATGTGGAACAAAAGAGGTGAAATTTAATATACTTGTCTTGTTCCAGATTTTCAGGAGAAGTGTCTAATATATAACCATTCAGTTTAACAATATAGCTGTATATTTTTCAAACATTCCCATTATCAGATTATGTTTTCTTCTGCTCCCTGTTTTCTGAAAGATCTTACAGTGACTATGTGTGAAATTATCCAAATACTTTTTCTACATCTACTGAAATTGTCATGTTATTGTATACTTTTGTTAATATGGTGAATTAAACCAACATTTTAATGTTATGTAAATCTTGAATTTGGGGAAAATCTGCAAATTGTTGGATTTCATCACCTTTTATTTCACTAAAGTTCTCTTTATCTATATTCATGATAAAATAAAATATTTTAAAAATGCACTTTATTTTCTAGAAAGTTTTAAGATTAAGATCAGAGAGTTTTAGGATTACAATCAAACTGAGTAGAAGATACAGAGATTTCCCGTACATGCATATGCAGAGTTTCTATGTTATCAGTGTCACATCAGAGTGATATACTTGTTACACCAATGAACCCACGCTGACACATCATTATCACAGCATAATTCATGGTGTAAATTCTCTGGGTTTGAACAAATATGTAATAACATGTGTCCACTATCATAGTATCCGATAGAATAGTTCCACTGTTCTAAAAGCTCTCTAATCCTGATCCTATGAAACCCCCCCCAAACAATTTGCAATCACTATTCCTTTTACTAAGTCTCCTTTATTTTTGCTATTTCATGAATTTCATATAGTTGGAATCATATAGTATTGAGCTTTTTACAAATTGGCTTCTTTCACTGCATAATATGCATTTAAGTTTCCTCCTTGTTTTTTTCATGGCTTGATGCCTCATTCTTTTTTTAAAAAATATTTATTTATTTATTTGAAAGGCAGAGCTACAGACAGAGAGAGGGAGATACAGAGAGAAAGGTCTTCCATCTGCTGATTCACTCCCCAAATGGCTGTAATGGCTGTAACTGAGAGAATCTGAAACCAGGAGCCAGGAACTTCTTCCGGGTCTCCCATGCAGGTGCAGGGGCCCAAGCACTTGGGCCATCCTCCACTGCTTTCCCAGGCAATAGCAGAGAGTTGGATGGGAAGAGGAGCAGCTGCGACATGAACCAGCACCCATATGGGATGCTGGGCATGCTGGCACTGCAGGCAGAGGCTTAGCCTACTACTCCACAGCACCAGCCCAGCCTCATTCCTTTTAAGCACTAAATAATAGTCCATTGACTGGATTGCCGCAGTTTATTTATCCTTTCACCTATTGAAGGACATCTTGATGCTTACATGTTTTGATAATGATAAATACATTTTCTACAGACAGTTGTGTGCAGTTTTTGTGTGGACATAAGTTTTCAACTCATTTGTGTAAATACCAAGGAGTGAACTTGCTATGTGATAGAAATATGTTTATTTTTTCTACAAAACTGTCAAGTAGTATTTCACACTGGCTGTATCATTTTGTCCTAGATTATCTAATCATCTAATTCATTATTAGATAATGAATTAGAGCTCCCATTGTTCCAAATCTTTACCAGCATGTGATGTTGTTTCTGTTCATGATATTGACCAATGGATGAGTAGTGAAATCTCATTGTTGCTTTAATTTGCAATTCCCTAAGGACATGATATATAACGGCTGTTCAAATATTTATGTACCATCTGCATCTCTTCTTTGCGAGATGTATCCTCAGGTGTTTTGTTAATTTTTAAAAATACATTTTTTTTTTTCATTTTATTTATTGGAAAGACAGAGTTACAGAGAGAGAAGGTGAGAGAGAGAAAGAGATCTTTTATCTGCTGTTTCGCTTCCCAAATGACCACAATGGCCAGGACCAGTCCAGGCTAAAGCCAGGAGTCAAGAGATTCTCCTGGATTCTTCTGGATTTCCCATGTGAGTGGCAGGGGCCCAAGGACTTCAGCTATCTTCTGCTACTTTCCTAGCAGGCACATTAGCATGGAGCTGGATTGGAAGTGGAGCAGCTGGGACTCGAACCCATAAGGGATGCTGGCACTGCAGCAGTGGCTTAACTTTCTATGTCATAGCACCAGCCCCCATTAAAAAAATTTTAAGTAGAAATTAATCAAATAAAATCTTCTGTTTGTCAAAAAATAGCATTTAGAAAATGAATGGGAATGCCACAGTCTGCTGTAAATAGTACTCATTGCATATATTTGATGAAGACATTGCATCAAGCATATATGAAAGTCACAAATAATTCAATAATAAAAAAGAAAAACCTATTATAATTTTTTTACAGGCAGAGTGGACAGTGAGAGAGAGAGACAGAAAGGTCTTCCTTTTCCGTTGGTTCACCCTCCAATGGCCGCTGAGGCTGATGCACTGTGGCCAGCGCACCGCGCTGATCCGAAGCCAGGAGCCAGGTGCTTCTCCTGGTCTCCCATGGGATGCAGGGCCCAAGCACTGGGGCCATCCTCCATTGCACTCCTGGGCCATAGCAGAGAGCTGGCCTGGAAGAGGAGCAACCGGGACAGAATCCGGCACACTGACAGGGACTAGAATCCTGTGTGCCGGCGCTGCAGGCGGAGGATTAGCCTAGTGAGCCGCGGCGCCGGTCACCTATTATAATATTAAGAGGATTGAATATACAATTCATAAAGGAGAATGCATGAATAGTCAATATGTAAATGAAGAGGTATTCAACATCATTAATCATCAGAAAATTTAAAAATAAAGCGAAGATACATGGCCATTCACTCATATTGATCATCTACAATAGAAAAGATTAACAAATATAATGTTGGAGGGAATGAAGTTCTTACATGTTGCTGTTGGATTTTTAAAGTAGTATGAATGCTTAAAAAGTCTCATAGCCATTTTGGAAGCTTCTAGTAAAATTAAATACATATTTATCCCATAATATGGAAATGAGCTCTTTTACAAATTTACTTAAATAACATGCAAACAAATATCTATAAAATGATATGCATGTGAATGCTTATAGCAACTTTACTCCTAATAGCCTAATCTGGAAACAAGCCAAATATCTACATATCAGACACAACAGATAAACATCTTGTGGTTTAGTAAATAATAGCCTGCTCATACACGTAACAACGTCACTGATTTTGAAAATATTATGCTAGATGAAAAAAACAGACACAAAATAGTACACATTATTGGATTTTATTTATATGAAAATCTCTTATAGGAAAAATAAAATGTTTAAATAAAAATCTAATCACTGATTTCAAAGATTGACTGGGAACCAGCACACAGATGTGTAGAACTTTCTGTGGTGATGGAAACTCTCTTTATCTTACTAGGGTTATGAATTACATGAAAATATGCCTTTGTTGAACTCACTGAACTGTATATTTATGATTTGTGAATTTCACTATATTCCATAAGTATATAGATATAAATTCAATGTACGCAAATACAAAATATAAATTCAAATATAAAGATTACAGAAAGTAAAAAAACCACACTTTCTTATTTATTATACAGTATCAAGAAGAAACTTTCAATCCCATTCATAACTCATCTTTCATATCCCAGACTGATATTATTCAGAATAAACTCTTCTAAATTTAAAGACAATCCATTTATGTAAATTGAACTCTACAAAACTGGAGATTTATAAGAGTTCTGAGGAATTTTTCATCCTTTCAATTAATTCAATTTTCAAAATCCAATCCCTAGCACATTACTGAAACCACACATTTAACAAGGAGTCTCTACCTGGAGTGCTACAAATTCTACCAAAATATGTCTGCTGCTTACACAGGCCTCACGAGTCCAATGAATAAAATCAATTCATTTTTCAATCTCATAACACTGTAAAGGAACCTCAAGTTTGTTGTAGACAAGAAATTCTCAGTAGGGTTGCTCATTTTATATAACCACAAGCCATATAAATATGGCTATAGCATGACACATGAATTAATTTGTAAAAATCTCATGGGGAACTTAATTGAATTTAGTAAAACCATGCAGAATTTCATACATGGCTATTGGAGATTTCCACCTCTTAGATAACCACACTGTCACAAGTAGATTTGGAATCCTCACAGCTCTAGAGGTCCCATAAAAAGTTTTCTTCACAATATAAACTCAGGAAGACTTTTGAAGGTAAACTTTGACCCAGCATTCTCATGAAAGTATTTGTGTTCTGTTATATGAATGTCCAATGACGTTTTGAACTATGTCTCACTCTTTTAACATCTCTGTGAAAATATGTGCGAAATAATTATTCTAGATGTGGATTTGTGCCTTTTTATAGCCCCATAACTCTAACAGGTATTACTTCATTGATTAGAGTCCATTCAAGACATTTGACATTGAAATTACAGGCCAAAAATTTTAATCAATGTCACTGCTATTTATACACATTTTTGCTCATCAAGGGTGATGACTAGTCACCCAATTATATAAGTTTCATTCAATTATCACATCAAAGAAGAAAAATCCTACTTTCAAGTTTTTTTCTAAATGCTTTCAATGAATTATTTTTCTTTTTCACCTGGAAACACACCCTTCATTTCTTAAATTAATTTCTTCAAACTAGCAGACTTAAAGTTTCCAGGAAATTTTTTATCTCAATTAGTTCTAAGTACCTCAATAGCAAACAATCTCATATAAGGCCTATCAATATGCACAAATATACATTTTTTTAAAAAAAGTACAAACTTGCTGTTGAATTTATATCTTAGCTAACTAAACTAATTTCCCTGAATAAAAGTCATGTTTAACTCTTATAAACTTCATCTATACTTCCCAACATCTAGAATTGGTTATTGAAATACCAATTGAAGAAAAAAATATTATCACACTTGTCAAAATGGTAAGTAGGATTTTATGCAAGACTATTGCAATAGGTTCAAGAATATTACAATAGGGCAGAGAGATGGAGTTTAACTCCAAATACAATCAAAACTGCTGGAGATTTATAGCCAAGCAGCAGAGTGAGGGAGTCAGTGGATGGAAAGCACTAAGAGGAGACACCAAGGATAGAAGGATACTTGCTAACAGAAACACTCAATGAAGTAAAGAGGCAACCAACAGAATGGGAGAAAATATTTTCAAACTATATATCTAATAAATGATTAATATCTACAGTATATAAGGAACTCAAGAAACTCAACAACAAAATAAGCAATCCAGTTAATAAATGCTCTAAAGATGTGAACAGGCATTTTTCAAAGGATGAAATACAAATAGCCAACAGACCCATGAAAAGATGCTAAAAATCACTAGCCATCAGGAAATGTAAATAAAAACCACAATGAGATGCCACCTCACCCCAGGTAGAATGACTGTCATCCAAAAATCAAAAGATAACAAATGCTGAGGAGGATGTGGGGGAAAAAGGTACCCTAATATACTGTAAACTAATACAACCATTATGGAAGACAGTATGGAGATTCCTCAGAAAGCTGAAAATAGATCTACCATATGCCTGAGCCATTCTACTCCAGTGAATTTACCTAAAGGAAATGAAATCAGCACATAAAAGAATTATGTGTACCTCATGTTTATAGCAGCTTAATTCACAATAGCTAAGATATCCCAGATGTCCATCAACTGATGAGTGGTCAAAGAATTTGTGTTATATATACATGATAGACTACTACTCGGCCATAAAAATTAATGAAATCCTGTCTTTTGCAACAAAATGGATGCAAGTAGAGACCATTACGCTTAGTGAAATAAGCCACTCCCAAAAAGACAACTATCATATGTTTTCCCTAATTTGTGGTAACTAATACATGGAGTACAAAAAAATGTAATGTCTATGAGTGAAATTGACATTTTGAGATTTGATTATTGTTTATAGCCCTTGCCTGTGCTCTCAAGGAATGGTAGTTTTTTCTATTTACTACTTGTTGAATTCTTTATTTAGTGGAGGATTAAGCTTGTGATTATAAAGTAAATTGAAAATATGTCATCATAAAAGTTAAAAGGGGCCAGCGCCGCAGCTCATTAGGCTAATCCTCCACCTTGCAGCGCCAGCACACCAGGTTCTAGTCCCCGTCAGGGCTCCAGATTCGGTCCCGGCTGCCCCTCTTCCAGTCCAGCTCTCTGCTGTGGCCCGGGAAGGCAGTGGAGGATGGCCCAGGTGCTTGGGTCCTGCACCCGCATGGGAGACCAGGAGAAGCACCTGGCTCCTGGCTTGGGATCAGCACGGTGCTGATTGGAGGGTGAACTAACGGTAAAGGAAGACCTTTCTCTCTGTCTGTCTCTCTCACTGTCCACTCTGCCTGTCAAAAAAAAAAAAAAAGTTAAAAGAAATATAAGAAAGGAAGGAGGATAAAGGGTAAGAAGTATCATTATATTCTTAAAACTATATATGTGAAATACATGAAAATAGTTTCCCTTATATAAATAAAGAATTATTAAATTAGAAAAAATAAAACAGTAAAAATTAAAAGGAACAAAGAAAAAGAAGGATACTTGCAAAACCAACAACAGGAGTTTTGATGAAGATGGGTAATCCACAGAGATCAGATAACAAGGGTGGGAGATTCTCACTAAACTGACTTAATAGTTTGCTGAAACTGGGCGAGGCAAGCCAAAAAGAGGGTATAATAATGTGGTCTATGTGAAAAGAAGGCTCAGAGGAACCTATTGAATATTTGGTCAAAGAACAAGTCTACATGACCAAATAGGTCAAAACTCCGAATCTGAAACAAGAATAAGATGGAACTTTTTTTCTCAAAATGCTATCAACTATCTACACAAAGTCATTTTTTTCAATAAATACTCTGCTTTATTAAAATTCTTATTTATTGGAGAGTCATACAGGAAGAATTCCCTTACAATTTATTTTTCCCATTACTCTACAAACTAATATCATACAGAGGTATCAATTGCTTTTTAATAAAACATTTTGACAATTAGTTATTTATTCATTTTTATTTTTATTTATCCAAAATGGAGGGATAGAGCAAGCGAGAGAGAGCTTCTATCTGCTGGTTCATTCCCCAAATGTCCAAAATGGCACCAGCAAGGCCAGGCCAAAAGCCAGGAACTGGGAACTTGGTCCAGCTCAGTGCTGTAACTCAATGTCACCACGTGTGTGGCAGTGACACAACTACTTGAGCCATCATCTGCTGCCGCCAAGGTAGTACATTAGCAGGAAGCTGGGCATGAGAGTTAAGATGGGACTCAAATGCAAGCACTGTAATGTGGAATGTAGACATCCAACTGATGTCTTTTTTTTAAAGATTTATTTATTTATTTTAAAGTCAGAGTTACACAGAGAGAGGAAGATACAAAGAGAGATCTTCTATTTGCTGGTTCATTCCCCAAACGGCTCCAATGACCAGGGCTGAGCCAGGCAAAGCCAGAAGTCAGGAGCTTCTTCTGGGTCTCCCACGTGGGTGCAGGAGTCCAACCACTTGGGCCATCTCCCACTGCTTTCCCAGACCATTAGCAGGGAGTTGGATTGGAAGTGTAGCAGCCAGATCTCAAATTGGTGACTACATGGTATGCCAACATCTCAGGAGGCAGCTTTACCCACTACGCTGCAAGGCCACAACACCAACCCCCAAGCAATGTCTTAAACACTAGGCCAAAACAAAAAGAGCAGAGAAACCAGTGCTTTGTCCACAACAAATAAATGTACAACTTCTGTAAAACTGATGCAAAAAAAAAATATCATTTTTTGCTTGCATTTGTCAACTAGAATTTGTATCTATGTACTTTGGTAAAATATTTTTATTTGAAATCTATATTTTTGTATACTCTAGGTGTGAAGTGAGTATGCAAAATCCATGTGCCTCTTTCATGGTTTTGCTTGGTTGTGGTGAAGAAATGTGAAAAACATAGTGTCTTAGCAAATTCATATTTTATATGCAAACACAACATTTATACTTTGGGGAGTGGTGTGAACAGTAGCAAATATAAAGTTCCATATACACAAAATATAAATCATCTCAACATATTTGCAGTGTGATTTTTGGATGCATTTGGATTGGCCTCTATGAAGGAAAGGAGTAGATATATTAAAAGCCAAGATGGGGCCAGTGCTGTGGCATAGCAGGTAAAACTGCCGCCTACAACACAGGTATCCCATATGGGCCTCGGTTCAAGTCCTGACTGCTCTACTTCTGATCCATCTCCCTGCTAGTGTGCCTGGGAAATCAGTGGAAGATGGCCCAAGTGCTTGAGCCTCTGCACCCACATGGAGACTTGGATGAAGCTCCTGGTTTCTGGCTTTGAACTGGCCCAGCTCCAAACGTTGCAGCCATTTGGACAGTGAGTCAGTGAAGATGTTTCTCTCTGTCTCTCCCCCTATCTTTCTATAATATTGACTTAAAAAAAGATTTATTTATTTATTTATTTAAAGGTCAGAGAGAGGAGGAGAGGCAGAGAAAGAGAGAGAGAGAGAGAGGTTTTCAATCTGCTGTTTACTCCCCGATTGACTGCAACGGCTGGAGCTGTGCCGATATGCATCCAGGAGCCAGGAGGTTCATCCGGGTCATCCCACGTGGGTACAGGGGTCCAAGGACTCGGACCATCATCTGCTGCTTTCCCAGGCCATAGCAGGGAGCTGGATTGGAAGGGGAGCAGCCAGATCTCGAACCAGCGCCCACATGGGATGCCCACACTGCAGGTAGCAGCTTTACCTGCTATGCCACAGCACCTGCCCCAAACACTGACTTTCAAATAAATAAACAAATCATTTTTAAAAAAGAGAAAAAGACAAGAGTGGTTTCAAGGATGAAAGTGAAAAATTCATTTTCGGAATACCAGTATCAGGAGATATTGATTAAATATGCAACCCACCTACTCAAATTTAGTAACAGCCTTTTAAAACATAAGATGCCATTATGTTTTAGGAAGGCGGAGGGATGAGATTAAAATGTAGGTGCTTTTGATTTTATAGCAGAGTTCTCTTTTTGGCACATCAGTTAGAAATTTCTACTCAGAAACTGACGAGGAAGGGCAATGAGTTAAATGATTTTTCTTCTTTTTTAATGCTGTTGTGCTAACATATTATTTGATACAAAGCTGTAATGCTCATACATATGCTAGCTATACTCAGTAATATAATGATACCTATTAAGCACGCCAGTGATAACCACTTTCTTAAATCTTTTCACTCCATTGCTGTTTTTAGTACTGTATTCTTACAGACTTAAGTAATGCAGTATTTAGACAAGCTCTGTAAAAAATTTGTGGCATTGTAAATGCACTGGATTTTTTTTTCATTTAACATTATGTTTCCAAGATTATTCTTGTTATTATACTTCATTTTCTGGTGTACAATATTCCACTGAGCAAACTTGATGCAGTTTTGCTTTCTCTGGTTGTTGGACATTTGTGCTGTTTTCATCGTTTTGTTATTGTGAATATTACAATGGACATTATATCTATGCATGTCCTGGTACCCACCAGTGTTCCTCCAGTATGTACATGGAAAAAGAGGGTTACTAGGTCTAAAGTTGTAAACACGTTTAACCAGAAATGATATTGACAGATTTTTCCTTTTTTTTTTTTCTTTAAGGATTCTCCTTGGTCCTTATTATTCTCTAATGCTTGCTATTGTCAGACTCCTTGGTAGTTTGCCAATCACCTGAAATTCAAATGACATTTGACTATGATTTTCAAATTAAATTTCTTGACTACTGAGAATGGGCAAATATGAGTTGCTTTTATATGCTCACAGGATTGCTATTTTTACTTTTTGATTCATATCAGCTCTTTATATAGTCAGCATGCTAATCTTGTTTTAGTGATTTGCATCGCAAAACCTTCATCCACTTAGTGATATGCTTTTTGCTTTATTATGGTTTTTGTTTTGTTTGCTAATACTTTAAAAGTTTTATTAAGAAAAATTTCAAATGCGTAAAATCTTAACAGACTAGTATAATGAATTCATGTTCCCCAGATCCAATGATTATCAACATATTAAGATTTTTAGTTCATCTATATTTTATGTACTCCCAACAAATGGTAGAAAAGGAAGAAATACTTAAACAATACTTATGTATCAGATCAAGCATGACTGCCTCAGCAATTAAAGTTATGAAAGTATCATATTTCTCCATATGTACTTGCCTGGTTTTATTTGTGTTTGTATGTTTTTGGTTGTTACTGTTTTGTTCTGCTTCAGGACACCATGGTAGGATAATGTCATACTGTAATTGATGATTTCAGAATACTATAGAAAATCATGGCAATATTAGAAATTAAATTTAGTAGGTATTTTTGACACAAACCATAAAAGGGAATGTTTTAGGATAAAATGATTTATAATTTGTTTTTCCAATTATTATAATATAACCAATATATCTTAAAGATACCTTGTGATATTTATGAACAATGTCTGTTTTATGCCAAATTATGTTATGGTGGCAAGAACATGGACTTATGGAATGTGAATAAGAATCAAAGGTAGGTTTATGTAGGGGTTACAAGTACTAAGCTTTTTAAAAAATATCTTTATTGGGGCCTGCACTGCGGCTCAGTGGGTTAACGCCCTGGCCTGAAGCGCCAGCATCCCATATGGGTGCTAGTTCAAGTCCCGGCTGCTCCATTTCCGATCCAGCTCTCCGCTATGGCCTGGAAAAGCAGTAGAAGATGGCCCAAGTCCTTAGGCCCCTGCATCCACATGGGAGATGTGGAAGAGGCCCCTGGCTCCTGGCTTCGGATCTATGCAGCTCCATCCTTTGCAGCCAATTGGACAGTGAACCATCGGATGGAAGACGTCTCTCTCTCTCTCTCCTTCTCTCTCTCTCTCTCTCTCCTTCTCTCTCTGTGTAACTCTTTCAAATAAATGAATAAATCTTTAAAATATATATATTTATCTTTATTTATTTGAAAGAGTTACAGAACGAAAGAATCAGAGAAAGAGAGAGATCTTTCATCCTCTATTTCACCCCCTGAGTTGTCACAATGGCCCAGGCTGAGCCAGGCCAAAGCCAGGAGCCAGGAGCTTTATCCAGGTCAACCACATGAGTGGCAGTTGTCCAAATACTTGGGCCATCTTCTGCTCCTTTTCTCAGACAATTGGCAGGCAGATGTATTGGAAGTGGAGCAGACAGGACTTACCCACATGGGATGCTGGCATCATAGGTGGCAGCTTTACCCAATATGCCACAATGCCGGCCCCACAAGTACTAAGTTTTGGCATGATGAAAATTAAAGTATGCAATCCAGTTTTGTTTTTTTAATTTTGTAAAGCACTTCTGCCTTCTGTTTAAAATTAAACATACATAGAGGTTTATTTTCCTGCATTTTCTGAGAAATGAAAGTATCAGTTTTGAAGTATTAATACTGAAGTCTAGTAAAGAAGTTGCATTTTAAGTTACTTCAATATTCATTTTGTTGATAATTAAAACACTAATTCCAATAATCACAAAGACCAATTTATGTGTTCCTTGAAATACTCAATGCTTTTTCTGAAGGAAAATCATTTATAAACGTAGCACTAAACTACAAAGCTGCAACAGCAACAGCAAAAACCCTTAAATCAACTTGAGGAAGAACATCGCTTCTCTAGGTGCACAGGAACGTGCAGTACATATATTAATAGTAATAAGAATGTTAAAAAGAGTGAGATCATATTAACTGAAGATAACGAGGTATTTGTTGCTCTTCAAGGAATTTTGATATTCAAAGGGCAATTTTGAATAATAATTGATTCACAGGACTAAGGAGGAAGGAGACAGGAGATATGTGGAAGCATTTGACGTGCTTTGCTTCCAATTTCACAGTCAGTGGGCAAAGAGCCAACAACATTTGGAAGCTTGCTTTGAGAGTTCTGCATCACTAAAGCAGAGGCAACGAAAGTGTAGAGCTGATCTATCCATCTGCTTATATTATACTAGGAGAGAACCATATTACGTATTTTGAAATTAATGCCACTTCAGGGCTGCCCATCATATTAGAAGACCACATATTAGCTCTCTATTTTTACCCGATTTTCAACATGTTGTCTTTTCATTTTAATAGGAATGATCTTGATTTACCTCATCATGAGTAATTGTTCTTTAATTATCTTAGAGGTGATGTCATCTGTTAAAAAGAGTCAGCTCTCAGAAAATGACCAACAACAGTTCTGGATTTTTCTCTGCAGGAAGACTTGAACAAACAAAATGAAATCAAACCAACAAAACTACATATATGCTGTTTAACATTGTTTTTCTCATAATATTGCAGCTAACCTGCAATAGATATCGGTGTGGTTTTTAACTAAATTTCTTTTGGCATTTTCCACTTATTTTTCATTTTACTTTTATATTATTGAGAGAGTCCCCAACTAGATGTCAGGAAATCCATAATGAAATATTTTCTTGGTTATCTAGCATATATTCATTTGTTTTCTTACATGTTGAAAGGAATGGCTAGCTAAAGTAAACCTGAGTGTGTTTCTAAGTCAGATTTTTCTATTGTGTCATCTTCTATGAAGGCTGCTAGAACAAAATAGTTTAGATTGAGTGATTTATAAATAATGGAAATTTGTTTCTCACAGTTCTGGAAGCTGGGACCTTGGCAACCATAGATTTGACATCTGGTGGGGACTTGTTCTCTGCTTTGTAGATGGTGATTTTTGCTGTGTCCTCACATCGAGGGAGTCTCCCAAGTTCCGTAAGGCTTCTTTTATGAGGGCCTTAATTCCGTTCAGGAGGGCAGAATCCATGTGATCTATTCACTTGCAAAAGACTCCGTTTCCTTTTTTAAGAAAGATATATTTATTTATTTGAAAGTCAGAGTTACACAGCGAGAGAAGGAGAGTCAGAGAGAGAGACAGAGAGAGAGGTCTTCCATCCGCTGGTTCACTCCCCAATTAGTCACAATGGCCAGAGCTGTGCCAATCTGAAGCCAGGAGCCAGGAGCTTCTTCGGGGTCTCCCACGCGGGTGGAGGGGCCCAAGGACCTGGGCCAACTTCTACTGCTTTCCCAGGCCATAGCAGAGAGCTGGATGGAAATGGAGCAGCCAGGACTCAAACCAGCGTCCATATGGGATGCCGGCACTGCAGGCGGCGGCTTTATCTGCTATGGCACAGTGCAGGCCCCAACTGCATTTCTTAATGCTATCACCCTGGGGATTTTGTTTCAACATACAAATTTTGGGGAGAAACACATGTTCAGACCATGGCACTATGAAAATGTACTTATTTGTGTGTTTTCATTAACAATCTCTTACATAGTAGACTGCTAAGCCATTGGGCACCAAGAGAAAAGTACTATGGCTCAAAATCTGGTGAACTGTAAATATGAAAAGTTGGCCTTTCTTCCCAATATGTTAGGCCAATATTCTTGTTTCCGCACTTTGGCTTAAAGTGGACAAATTCTGAGGCAAAGAAAAGCCCAGAATGAAGTCAGTTTTGGAGATCTCAAAGCAAAGGGCCATCCTCAGCTGCCTTTCCAGATGCATGAGCAGCAAGCTGGATCAGAAGTGGAGCAGTCAGAACTTGAACCTGCACCCATATGGGATGCCAGCACTGTGGGGGTGGCTTCACTTGCTGCTCTACAGTGCTGGCCACACTCTGATTATTTTTAAAAGCGCATTCTTAAAATCTAATGGTTTACAAAAAATAAAAACTTGTTTTTCAAGACATTTGCTGAATTTACTTCCAGAAAGACCACATCAATATATATTGACCAAAGCTATATGAGCATATCACTTTGCTTCCTTAACATTAGCAGTTTTGGTTGTTATCATTATGAACAAAACATGATAATGTAAACATTCAAAATTCTGTACCTTTTTTTCTTTTAATGTGTACTCCTTTAGATATTGACATCTTACATATAGACCATCTTCATGTTACCACTTGTGAATTATTTGCTCATGTCCTTTCAAGTCTTCACTTCTGAAGAAAGAAACAAGTCAAATCTGAAAGAGACATTTGGTTTCAGCAAACTGCAAAAATAGCAGTTCTGAACTGAGTCTTCCTTTAAAATTCCTCTGTATTTTAAAGATACAGAGGAATGTCTCCCTTTTATATGTTCTGGGAGTTGAGGTTCTTCTTTGAGACTATTTTTCAGTGATTTAAAAATTCAAGAGTAAGGGCTCTCATTGTGGCATAGCAGGTTAAGCTATCACCTACAGTGCCGGCATCCCATATGGGCTGAGGTTCGAGTCCCGGCTGCTCCACTTCTGATCCACCTCCTGTTAATGAGCCTGGGAAAGTAGCAGAAGATGGCCCAAGTGCTTGAGTCCCTGCACCCGCACTAAACACCTGGATGAAGTTCCAGGCTCCTGGCTTTGGCTTGGACCAGCCCTGGCCATTGTGACCATTTGGGAAGTGAACCAGAGAATGGAGAATCTCTCTCTATCTCTATCTCTCTCTCTCTTTCTCTCTCTCTCTCTCATTTCTGTAACTCCGCCTTTCAAATAAATAAAATAAACAAATTTTTAAAAATAAATTCTAGAGTGGACCGGTGCTGCAGCTCAATAGGCTAATCCTCCGCCTGCGGCGCCGACACACAGGGTTCTAGTCCCGATCGGGGCATGGGATTCTGTCCCGGTTGCCACTCTTCCAGTCTAGCTCTCTGCTGTGGCCCGGGAGTGCAGTGGAGGATGGCCCAAATGCTTGGGCCCTGCACCCACATGGGAGACCAGGAGGAAGCACCTGGCTCCTGGCTTTGCATCAGCGCAGCGCGCCGGCCACAGCAGCCATTGGGGGATGAACCAACGGAAAAGGAAGACCTTTCTCTCTGTCTCTCTCTCTCACTGTCCACTCTGCCTGTCAAAAAATAAATAAATAAATAAATTCTAGAGTATTGGCAAGTAGCCTCATATAAGGTGCCTTAACTTGGTAGGCCAGGATAATCAACGTGAAAACTCAACTGAAAAACGAATCAGTTTCCTGGGAAACTTTCATCATTGTTCCTTTCCCTAAACTTGACTGATATTAAAGTTCCTCCACGTAAAACAACATTTTAGTATGAATCCATACTTGGTGCTAGTTTAATCTTTACTATTTTCTACCAAGCTGCTGACCTAATATGAATAAACAAATATACAAACCAGCAAGTAACTAAAAATTGTAATGAAAGATGGAAAAATTAAATAGTTTATAAGAATAACCAGACTGTTGGGAAAAATAATTTTAATTCCAAAAATTTAAGAATAATGACACAGGGGCCAGTACTGTAGCATAGAGGGTAAAGCCGCAGCCTGTAGTGCCAGCGTTCCTTATGGGCACTGGTTTAAGTCCCGGCTGCTCCACTTCTGGTCCAGCTCCCTGCCAGGGAAAGCAGTGGAGGAAAGCCCATGTGCTGGAGCCCCTGCCATCCATGTCAGGGACTTGAAAGAAGCTCCTGGCTCCCGGCCTTGGCCTGGTTCAGCCCTAGCTATTGCAGCCATTTCAGGAGTGAATCAGTTGATCAAAGATCTCTCTGTCTCTTCTCTCTCAGTAACTCTGCTTTTCAAAAAAATAAATCAATCATATAAAAAAAAAGCAATGATATATGTGTGGGTACTTCAAAAGTGTCACAGAAAATAGAATTCAAGATAAGTGCATTTTAGTGCAGAAAATTTCAAAATCCATACATAGAAGGGATCTTGAAAAAGTTCATGGAAAATGCATACTATAGAAAAAGCATGCATAGACTTAAAAAAAGTTTTGTGCCAAAATAAACACTTTTAGTTCCACTTTTCTTCAAACCTTCTCACGTCCTTCATATGAGACTGCATATCCACAACAATAATCTTACCTTCCATAATTTAAACACCAGGATGCACCTAACCCTAGATCAAGTAACGCTATAATGCCATGTTTTTGCTTGTACTCTTCCTTCTATCTACGATGTTCTCATTTGTCCCTGGAAATCCTTGAGAATTTTTTAAGACCCAGTTTGAATATTCTCCATAGAAATATCTCAAAGTTTCCTTTGAGATATTCTGTTTTTTAGTGATTTGTACATATTTCTTTTTTTTTTTTTTTTTTTTTTTTTTTTTTTTTTTTTTTTGACAGGCAGAGTGGACAGTGAGAGAGAGAGACAGAGAGAAAGGTCTTCCTTTGCCGTTGGTTCACCCTCCAATGGCCGCCGCGGCCAGCGCGATGCGGCCGGCGCACCGCGCTGATCCGATGGCAGGAGCCAGGAGCCAGGTGCTTTTCCTGGTCTCCCATGGGGTGCAGGGCCCAAGCACCTGGGCCATCCTCCACTGCACTCCCGGGCCACAGCAGAGGGCTGGCCTGGAAGAGGGGCAACCGGGACAGAATCCGGCGCCCCAACCGGGACTAGAACCCGGTGTGCCGGCGCCGCTAGGCGGAGGATTAGCCTAGTGAGCCGCGGCGCCGGCTGATTTGTACATATTTCTAACTCTGTGTTCTCTCAATCTCATTTTAAACTTCTTGAGAGAAGTGTTTTCATTTCCTTTGTATATCTGGCACCTAACAACTTTTGACATATTAAAGATATTCAGTAGAAATATGTTGAATGAGTACACTGACAAATGAATTAATTAAAAGAAAATTGAAAACTATTTAAACACATGAATAATTCAATCTTCCAAAAGAAATATTTAACAACCCAGGAAATTTAGCAAGTTCTAAAAACAATGGAATACATTAAGATTTTCCTCATTAATCTATCGTTAATTTTTAAATGTTTTAATATATTGATTTATACAAAAATAAATCTGTGATTTTATTTAGCCAGGTTATATAAATTAGAAAATTAGAAAGAACTATATTCATAGCTTTTCTTCTAGTTTTTCATTCTTAAGTATGAAAATGTTATATTTCATCATTTTTATTGTCTTTGCAATTGGATTTTATGTTTCTTTTATTGATCATTGAAATACTGCCTATCAATAATCTGCTCCCATTCCTTGGTACAATTCAATCTAACCCCCTTTTGCTGCGTTTGTGTCCCAAGCTTTTCACTAGTAGTGACAGGGAGGCTGATAGGACAATGTACAAAGCACAGTCCATATTCTCGAGAAATTTTATTCTAGTGTAGGAATGACATATAGTTATGTTATATATGCATATATATAAAACTACAGATTTTATAATTGTGTGGTGTAGTAAGTACTATAAATGAACTATCAACAAATACCTTAGAAAGGAGCTGCTGATTTTATGTAGAGCTTGCAATGAAGAGCATACAAGTGAATAAAGTCTTAAAGAGAAAATAAGATCTCAATGGAAGACAGCAGATGAAAGAAAGAACCAGAATAGCTAAAGCATGAATTTGTAGAGTGTGTTTGGTCAATTACGACTACTATTTTTAAACAGTCATATTAGTAAAAGAATGAGAGGAGTGATAATTAAAACAAATTGTTTTCAAATTTAGACTTGACATCCCATGTAATAAATTAAGGTTTTTCATTCAGGAGCCTGCAAACATCTTAAGCATAGAAATTACAGAAACTGCTCCATGCTTAAGAAAGTTAACTCTGTAACAGTGTGGGTAGAATGAATAGACTTCAGATTCTGGAATCCAGTAGGATTAAGAGGCTGCGGCTATAGAACTGAGACATGATTACCTAGGTACAATGGAGGTGAAAGAGATAGGATTTGGTGACCTTTAGATAGCAGAATGTTAATTCCCAAATTTCTAGAGCACAAAACTCATATAAATGACAGCCATCATTAACCATGAAGATAAACAATACTTTTGTCCAAAAGAAATATTAAATTTGAAAGTGATATAAAAGAATTTATTTCATGATGCAGGAGTCATGCTGAACCTCCCGCCTTTCTTTTCTCTGTTTAAAAGCCATATCACAGTTGAACAGGCCTTCAAAATTCAGCTGAAATTGTAAAGCAATTTTTTGCTGAAGTGCATTTGATACCTTTCCTTATTCCGCCAGTCTTTTCTATTTTACAAAACTCCCTCCACTTTTCCTTTCTTGACTAATTTTATTTCAATGTTATATGTACCACATTTAATCAATCCAACGAATCTACCAAGACCAAGCCTCCCTGTTCTTTCACTCCCTTTCAAAGTGCACCTCAGTCCAAATTCTGGCTCAGATACAAAGAAATTAGATCTCTCATGTATAGTCTTTTGGAATGTAAAATGGTACAGCCATGCTGAAAAAAATTTATTAGATAGTTTTTTGTACAATTAAACATGCCTTTAGCATATATAATCCAGTCATCCCATTGCTGGAAATTTACCTTGCAGGAATGATAACTTAGGTATATAAAAACCTGTTTATAGCAGCTTTATTTATAATAATTCAAAACTGAGGCAATTTCAAATATTCTTCCGTGGGTGCGTTGTCACACACACACAAAAACAAACCTGGTATATTCACATTATGGAATGGTACTCAGTAATGAAAAGGAGAGAAGTACTGATATACACAACAACTTCAGATGAATCTCCTGGGAATGGCAATGAGTGAAGAAAGAAAATTTCAGAAGGTCATATTCTATATGTGCTAAGGACTGAATGCTTATGCAACCCTGCTTTCAAATGCCTATGCTGAAATCCTAAACACCAATGTGATGGTATTTGGGGGTAACAGGTAATGAAGTCATGAACGTCAAGCCCTCATCGGGAAGAATTTGTCCCTTCGTAAAAAGAGATCTGTCTCCCTAATCAGGAATCAGCCCTTTCCAGAATGCAAGCATGCTAGCACCTGGTCTTCGATTTCTGGCCTCCAGAACCGTGAGAAATAAATGCCTGTAGTTTAAGTCATCCGGTCGCTGGTAATTTATTAGAACAGCCCAAACTGACTAAGGAAATAGGATTCCATATATATGAATTTTTTGGAATGACAGGCTATAGAGGTGGAGAACAGATTATTTGTTTACCAGGGATTAAGGATGGTGGTGAGCATATTTTAAGCGACTGATACATGGGATTTCTCTGTACTAGATCCAAGCTACTATGAATCTGTAATTATTTAAAAATAAAAGGCAAAAAATGTAGCTTTTGTTACGATTATTTTTTTCCCTCCAGGGCTACCTTCACAGACACTGAACATGTGCATTTACATAGGGCCTTACCACCAGAAGCACCCTGAGTTTGCCATATTGCTGTGCCATTGCTGTGTTGAAATTCTTAACAGCTTTTTTTAAAAAAAAAATATTCACTTATTTATTTGAAAGGCAGAATTACAGAGAGGCAAAGATACAGAGATAAAAAGAGACATCTTCTATCCAATTGTTCACTCTCCAGATGGTCGAGACAGCTGGAGCTGCACAGATCTGAAGCCAGGAGTTAGGAGCTTCTTCCAAGTCTCCCATGTGGGTGCAGGGGCCCAAGGACTTGAGCCATCTCCTGCTGCTTTCCCAGGCCATAGCAGAGAGCTGGATCAGAAATGGAGCAGCGGGGACGTGAACCGGTGCCCATATGGGATGCTGGCACTGCAGGTGGCGGTTCTACCAGCTATGCCACAGCGTTGGCCCCTCTTTAACAGCTTTTTAACAAGAGACCTCACGTTTTCATTTTTCACAGATCTCCACAAATTACGGATCTGGTCCTGGTTGCCCTGGTTTGCTCCTAATACTAGTTTAAGAAAGTATCAAGCTTTATTTTTCTGGTGACTTTCACGGAGTATTACTCATTAGCAGGTAGCAGTCAGTCATCACTTAAGACTGCAAATTTCGCATTGGCTTTTCTTCACTGCAAATACCACAGAGAAGGATGCCATTCTTAGGAAGTGGCCACAGAACTCTGACACAACACTAATGTTTTGTAACTCAAAATAAAGAGATAGTCTGATTTGTGTTTAATTAAACACAAGCCAGATGATCAACCTGAAGAATGGACTTTAAGGATATCTTCCGACCATATGTTTCCATTCAGATGAAAAAAAGCAGTATTTGTAAAGAACACTTTGATACAGGGATTTTTTTTTTAGGCTGACTTTTCCTCTTTTTTTTTTTTTAAACAACGACTCTTCATGCAATCCAACACATTTATCCTTTTGGTTATAAACTTCCCATGTCTTTAGAGTTGGATCAAGGATTCTTCGTTGTTCCATTAGAAGAACCATTTCAAGTGATCTATTACGGTGGAAGCAGTGGGAATGAGAAATTAAAGTTTTTCAGGATAGCACTTAAGATACCTTCTTACTGCTTGTTTCACAGATATTTGAATTGTTTATTATGTTAATGATAACCTCATCTGCATACTAATCAACATTTCAAAATCAGAAAAAGTAGCTCATCTGAAATTTTTTTCGATGTTCCTCCCGTAGCTTCCTTACTCCACTGCCAGAGCCAGAAGGCACTGCCAGACACTCTCCCTTGGCTAGTGCCAAAGGGAAGAGGTAAAGAGTAAGAATGAGGCACTGGGGCCTGTGCAATGGCATCGCGAGTAAAGCCGACGCCTACAGTGCTGACATCCTATATGGATGCCCCACTCCCAATCCAGCTCCCTGCTAAGGTACCTGGGAAAGTAGCAGAGGATGGCCCAAATACTTGGGCCCCTGCACCTGCGTAGGAGACCCAGAAGAAACTCCTGACTCTTGGCTTCAGATTGGCCCAGCCCTGGCTGTTGCAACAATTTGGGGAGTATTCCAGAGGATGGAAGATCTCTCTCTCTCTCTTTCTGCCTTTGCTTCCCTGTAACTGTGACTTTCAAATAAATAAGTAAATCTTTAAAAAATATCCAAAATAATTTTTAAGAATGTAAAGGGATATTGAGGCCAACAATTAAACAAAAAAGTGTGAGGCATGAGGAAGACATACCCTAAATCTTTTGCTGCTTTTGCTTCTTCTTACCCTAACTCCAAAATTAAGTATATGCAAGTCACTCTGTTAATATTTCTGCTTCCCATTATTATTCCTCTTGGTTTTTGTTATTCTTTTTGCCTCTTCCATTCTCTGATGCCCCCAGAGAAACCAAGTGGGTTGAGATTAGGAGTATTATTCAAATTCATTACCATCTACCTCAAAACTAAGGTTATCAGTGCTATACTTTTCTACTTCAAGTGCAATACTTTACTTTTTCTTTATCTGTGTATTAGGCTCTTTTTCTTCCACTTCAATATAATATTAACTTAACTATAAACTTGATTTTTTAATGAGGATGATCACTTTAAATGAAAGCTGTTGGAGAAGTAATTTATTATAAATAAAACTATTATGGCAGTTTGTAGAAGTGAGAGATTTTTAGAACAATTTATATCCTTTCTGGGTATTTTGGTATTTTGAATATGAACTGATGCATATAAAGATTAATATAGGCAGTGCTATTTAAAATGTTGATATAAATGCTTAATGCTGATTTAAATTTTTATATGCACATATTATTGAATAGATGGAAATTTTACTGTTTCTATTAGTATCCAATTTTTGCTCATCTCTTAAAATACTAACTTTGCAAAAAAATACAATAAATTTCTGATATTAAAATGTTCTAAAACATGACAGAATAAATTGTCAAAGGAAATTACTTCTTCATATGTGCAACCAGAATTTGGGTTTTTTGAAAGCAATTAGGCAGGCAAAATTTCCTTCGAAAGCCAGCTATCTAACCGTCAGTAACAAGTAAAAAACTGAACAACTCTTTCCTCGAAATCAAACAAATGAACACACACACACACAAAAATTCTGTCTAGACATTCAAATGCAATGAGGGTAAATTCTCTAGAGTGAAATCTGTTTTGCTGTTACCATTGATATTGTGCTCAAGAGAATTTGGTTGCAGATGGAATTTCCATCTGGAAACTGTCCTTACTGATAATCTTGGGTAGTTTTATCGACTTAATCCCCTGGAGACAAGTAAATCCTCTAGTTGGCTACTTAGGATACAGCTAAATTCAAACGCCTCCGGAGAGTCTCCTTTTTTAAAGAAGACATGGACTAATTACCTTTGAAATGATGATGAAGTAAAAATTCTACATCTGTAATGAAGAAGGAGTCAGTAATCATTTTTATCCTCACTTTTAATAACATATCCAGGAAGAGTGCTATGAATCACAATGCTACAGTATGAGGTGACATAGGAAATCACCATTTCATTATGATCCTGTTTTAAGGATCAGTGACAGTTTCTGTTTGTTTGTTTTGTTCAAAATTGCATAAAAAAAAAACTGTGACTTAATTTGTGTTTTGGGTCAAAGTATAAGCCATCCTTACATCTCCTAAGATAGTGAAAAGTAATTGCTCTGCAAGGCATTTTGGATTCAGAAAAGACCACAAAACTGATCAACCACAATCAAAACATTACTTTTTTTGAAGTCTTAACATGAAGATTGAGTTGTGAGAATCATTAGTAAAATGTTAAAGCATTTTAATTTGGCTCCATATAATTAGCAGGGACAGGAATATGTGTAGGAATCTCAGGGCTTTTAACCTTCCTACATTGGCAATGACATAGATTTGTTGAAAAGCATTCACTACCGTTTCATTGGGAGTTCAGGTTGTCTTCATATCTAATGCAGTGCATTTTTTAGTTCCACTTAGTGAGCTAGGACATAAAGTAGGAAAAATTATTTACTCAAATATTTTGGAAACAAAAGTATTTCAAAATCAGATCATTTATTGTGGAAATAGGTATGCCTAGTCAAACAATTTATCAAATCAATCTATGAATTGATTTTGATACCAAAAGAAAGGCAACTGAGGAAAATCAGCCCAATGATAATTATTATAAGATGACTGACTTTGAATTATTAATTCATATCAAGCCCAGGGCTCTACATATTATTGATGGAACAAAGACATAAGCCTCAGCCATTCTCTCTTATTGCCCAAAAGACAGATAAACATTGGAATTTATTCCTTGTCCTTAAATCTCAATTGAGTCTCACACCCTACTGCCTTTATACCCCACATTCTTTCCCAGGTTCCCAAGGCCCCACACAGCCACCTGCAAGACTAGTTGCTTGGCCACCTGAAAGACCAGTTCCAAGAGTTCACCTCTGCCTGCTGCCCCCTACCCCCACCCCCATCCTTAGCCCTCCTAAAATACACAAAATTCCGGCCCCTACGGTCGGGGCCTTCTGCCAAGTGTTCCATCAATGTGCCTGTTGGCAGTTGGTCACCCACCTCTACGGATTTATTTTCTCTGAATAAATTTTGTCTGCTTGTAGATTTGTTTACTGCCTCTTCTCTATTCTGTGCCTCTTATCCTAACAATTATTCCATTTAGAATACTTTGTGATGATACTAACTTTGGCCTGTTCTGGTTTTCCTCAAAGAAGGAGGGCAAGGTGTCAACAGTAAAGAAAACAGGAAACTTCCCTTGTACAAAACCATGATTTCTCTGTTAGTGAAGCACAGGCTATAATTATTCTCATTTTCATTTTTTTCTCCATTGATGAAACAAGCACATTAGAGCTGAAGAAACTTTCAGAAGAACAATAAAAGGGATAAAATCTCAAAAGTAGGAGTAGGGGCTCTTTTTCCTGAAGACTAAAGAATTAATTTTAAGACATATGAAAGAGATAAAACTATTAGCAATAATTTGTAATAAACACACTATTTTTTCTCAAAGGGTGATACAGATTGAAAATATGAGTAGATGTCAACAGAAAAATTCACGAGTGGTAAATCCATAAGAAATTGTTAAACAAATCTAGTAAGTTTATAAGACAAAATTTACTTTTTCTGATTAAAAAAGTAATGACTACTAAGTTTTTAAAAGTTCAGAGTAGCATATTAAAATAAATTACCTAGATATCATGTTTCCATAAAAACACATCTTTATGATTGTTTTATGCTATATATTTCTAATTTATTTATTTCACAATTTAGTTCCACTTTTTGACACAAATATTCATGGAAAGTCTGTAAGGTTCCAGACACTTAGATAAAATGTCGAGGCAAAACATATTTGGTCCCTGCCTTAGTGGAACTTGCAGTTTAATGGGAGAGTCTGGTTTTAACCAAATGATTAGTTACAAATTTAGAAGCATTTTCACTAAATTGACTATAGGGAAATGAGCCACAAGGCTATTGCCATCCTGGAGATAAATGGGCTTATGTTTTGGAGGTAGTTAAAATGAAAGAGCTGCAGGTATTTGTTGCCTGTGTGGTCAGTGATATTTATTTGCATACTTCATTAAGTAACTAAAGAATTTGGATCATTTTTACCATATCAATATTACACAATGGTTTAACATTTTAAAGCTCCCTCAAGCCTATGTCATTACACAAATATAGCCAGATTTATAATAAAAGTGTTTAAAAATATTTGTGGCCTAAAAAGTCATAATTCTTTACAGATTTACAGGGTCAGAAATAATATAATTTTAAAATCATCCTTTAATATAGAGAATGTTCCATAAAGTTCTCATTCTCCAAAATGGGTCTTGACGTGCCTAGTTTAAAAACGTGGAGATTAAAAAAAATCAAGATTTATGATTAATAAACATTATTACTGAAGGCTCAGCCCCTGTGTCTGGTGCCAAATGAAATTAATGAGAACAAGGGTTTGGGGTAAAGCAAAGAGAACACTTAATCTCTAGACAGATGAGAGGGTAGCATACCTCTAGGTCTCAAGAACTATGAGATGAGAGTATTTTGGGATTTTTAATGAGGTTACATGAAAGGGGGTACTGATATGATAAAATCACAAATTAACTTCAAGTCTCTGATGTGGGGGAGGGGGGAGTCTTGTCACCAGATCAATGACAATACATTAATTCCTTCTCTCTTTCTTTGTGGTGATCCTTGAAGTCCACAGGTGGTAGGATTAGACCTATCTTGACCAGGTCCTCCAGCTGTGCAAAAGGAGTTGAAACAAGAAAAGGCAATGTGCGCCTTAGGACGTGGAGTAGGGGGTATCCAGCAGTCCAGGCTGCTTCACATTTAATATAAGTAGTTACACTGTTCATTCACATTCTTTTATACCTGGTTAAAATATTATCGAGTATTTGTTCCAAGTGTACAATGCATTCTAACTGTGCAAGTTTTAGAAAGCAAATAATATTTTTAGATTAGTAAAGGTAAGACTTTTGGAAGGAAATTGTTCTTTTCTCTGTTCTATTTTTTAAATAAACCAAATAACTGTTTTGGGCACAGCTTGTCACTAAAAATCAATCTGTTCCTGATATTTCATATGGCCTTTATCCAAAAAATATCATATAACTCAAGAGTCACTGAAAAAAAGTACCCTTTATATATTGTAGAGACACCTTTTAACTAAAGACTGGCAAAATAAAATGCATTATTGTTTTAAATTTCAAAATGTTTTTTTAAAAAATTAACTTGAAAAATAAATACGCTCAAAAGATTTATATTCTTGTAGTCCTTTCCAAATGTTACATATCAGTAGTGGATTCAGTTCAACACGGATCTGGTTTATGTCACCATTCTTAGAGCGACTTTGGAAAATGGCAGAAATTTTTTTCTCGTTATCTTGATGTAATATGAAAAAATGTTTCTTAAAATAAGTCAGTCATGGTCAAAATTATTAATTTTATCATTTATCTTATAGATAGCTTGATGAACAATGTAATTAAGTTTTCCACCAGCACAAAAAAATGTCGTCTTAGGTATTAAAATGTTTTTAAAATAGAATCTACACAAGGCCAATTGCCCTGCAGTTTTTGATTCCTCTTTTCTTTCCCTATCTAAAAAACAAACTTATTTTTCTTAGTTATGCATAAAATCACAGAGCTGGCATTAAAATAACCCCAGGTAGGAACTGACATTGTCTCTTCCTCAAGAGAGGTTTAAATTGTAAATCAGTGTTTCATCACTGGCATTAGTTTGATCACAGGCTAAAATTGAACACTCAATGTTTTCTGGCCATTAAAAGCCTATCACACACCCAAATTTGTTTAGTGAGGAAAATTGTAATTCAATCAAAAAACAATCACTTTGCAAAGCAGCATTCTAATTCAATCAAAGAACTAGTTACTAAAGATGTTTTAAAGGATAACATCAAGCAATGTTTTCAAATCAGTTAATGTAGTGGGTACAGACATTTACACCTCCCTTTGGCAACAGCAATGAGAGCTATTTGCATTTCTAATTGAGAATTTGGTTGCTGTCAAGAGACTGGTTCATCTCTGAACTGATAAAAGTGTGAATCCACAGAGCTATGTGTCACTGAAAAGGCTCA